>NC_067249.2:44850000-45596368 GCF_019359855.2 Lolium perenne | reverse complement strand
AATGCGCAGCAGATGACTGTGTATGATCCGGTTCTTGCCGGAAAGCAACAAGCCGGGCAACATGATGCCGGTAGAAAAAGCCAAGGGGCAGAGCGAGGCTACGCCAGAGGAGGCTATGCCGGAAACAATCATGCCGGTAGATATGAGACCGGGCAAAATTATCGACCTGCAAGGGCAGCGTACGATGAGGAGGAAATAGATCCCCCGAGGTAACGGCAGGCAAGGGCCGCGGTACCGGAATGTTACGATGAAGCTGATTCCGCGAGACCGGCAGCATACCGGAACCCATTGGGAGAACGCCTGGGAGAAAGGTACTTACCGGAACGGGATGCGAGGCACCGTCTGGATAGAGTGTACTTGTCAGAAATGATCGAGGAAGAAGGTCCTCCAGGTCCAAAGTGCTTTGGCCCAAGGATCATGAGAGAAAAACCACCAGTTCGCAACTTTACGTTGCCCCGTGACACAAAAACATACGATGGCACTACGAAGCCGGAAGATTGGCTTGCGGATTACGTGACCGCGGTATATATCGCAGGCGGTGGAGGAACCATAGCAGGAGGAGGAAACAGGCGTTGGGCCGTGAGGATCATACCATCATTTTTGGTTGGACCGGCAAGAATCTGGCTAAACAACTTGCCGGCAGGAAGCATAAATGGCTGGCTGGATTTTGAGGAGGCTTTTGTGAGCAATTTCAGCAGCACCTATCAGAGGCCAAACAGGCCGCAACAACTTGCTATGTGCGTACAGCGCCCGAACGAAACAGACCGGGATTATCTGGCCCGGTGGAACACTACAAGGAACTCCTGTGAAGGGGTAATCGAGACACAGGCCATTGCTTGGTTTAGCAGTGGGTGCAGAAGAGGTTCGCCGTTGTGGCAAAAGCTGCAGCGGAACATGCCGACAACGTTGGCAGAGATGATACGTGTGGCGGATAGCTATGCGTTGGGAGACCCAACGCAGCCGGCAGTGCAACCTGAGCCGGAACAGCTGCGCCACGAACAACACCGGGATAACCGGAATAACAAAAGAAGGGAAGATTTTCCGGATCGAAGGTACGGTCCGCAGCAAGTTGCTTCTTTGTGCAGGAAAACTCGAGGCCAGCGGCGATCGAGGCAAAGAACCGGATCGCAGCCATGGGCGGGTCCTAAGAAACAATGGGTGGAGAAGAAACCCTGGGTCCAGTAACGGCGCTGGCAAGAACCCGCAAAATACACCATGGAAGCTGCCATGGACCAACCTTGCCGGTGGCACACACCGAATCCGGCACACCCGTCAAACCATCTGACGAAGGATTGTACCTGGACCAAGTACTTGATGCAAAAGGGAACGGTAAAAGATGCACAGCCACCACAAGACATGCCACGGCAGCAGCAGCTACCGCCACCACCGCCACTTACCGGGGCAAACGCCTTACCGGTGCAGCCAAACCGGCAGCAGTACCAGCAAGTTAACCGGGTGGAGCAAGATAACCAACCACCTCCACCGGCACCTTTAGGCCGGAATGATTACGAAGACCCGCATATGTGCTGTGTCGTTTTTGTCACTGAGCCAATAGATAGGCAAAGTATGCATCGCCGCTCCATGGAAGTAAACGCCGTGATGCCGGCAGTTCCCAAATACATGATATGGTCCAATCAGGAAATTACCTGGTCATCTAAGGATCACCCCAAAATCATACCGAATCCGGGTGGATATGCTCTTGTTGTGGACCCAATCATGAAAGGGCCGCAAACTCGAGTAAAGTTCAGCAAGGTGCTGATAGATAACGGCAGCAGCATAAACATCATGTACAAGCATACCATGCATACGTTGGGCATAACAGAAAACATGCTTCAGCCAACGCGCACAACGTTCCACGGAATTGTTCCGGGCTTGTCCTGCGCCCCGATAGGAAAAGTTTGGGTGGACGTGGCATTTGGAGGATGTGACAATTGCCGGGTTGAAAATGTTGAGTTTGAGGTGGTGGATCTAGACAGTCCCTACCATGCATTGCTAGGGAGACCGGCGTTGGCAGCCTTCATGGCCACAACTCATACGGCTTACCTCAAGATGAAGATGCCGGCACCTCGTGGACCATTGACTGTGGTGGGAAACTATAAGGTCTCACTGGAAACTGCATCTGCCGGATCGAACCTAGCGGAATCCCTGGTGATCGCGGAGGAAAAGAAAAGAATGCAAACAGCTGTTGCGCTGGCTCAGTCCTCACAATTGAGCTTAGCGGCAATGAGTGAAAACATGGGCTCGCCAGCATTCAAGCCAACAAATGAAACAAAGGACATCGTGCTGGATCCGGCTTACCCAGAGCGCACGGTTCGTATCGGTGCCGGACTTGATCAAGCATAGGAAAGCGCGCTCGTCAGCTTCCTCCGTGAGAATCGGAATATCTTTGCCTGGTCAACTGATGATTTGGTAGGTGTTCCGAGGGAGCTGGCTGAGCACTCCTTAAACATCCAGAAAGATGCCAAGCCGGTGCGGCAACCACTGCGCCGGTTCGCTGAAGATAGAAGGAAAATCATAGGAGAAGAGGTAACCAAACTGCTTGTTGCCGGATTCATTGTGGAGGTCACGCACACAGAGTGGCTGGCCAATCCGGTAATGGTTGAAAAGAAGAAGGATGAGAACCTGGAGGCAAAAGCTCCGAAGGTGTGGCGCATGTGCATCGACTACACCAACCTAAACAAGGCTTGCCCAAGAGACCCTTTTCCTTTACCACGGATCGATCAAGTGATTGATTCAACTGCTGGCTGTGAGTTGTTGTCCTTCCTGGATGCCTATTCCGGTTTCCACCAAATTCCCTTGAAAAAGGAAGATCAAATAAAAACTGCGTTCATTACCCCGCACGGGGCTTATTGCTATGTCACTATGCCCTTTGGTTTGCGCAACGCTGGTGCAACGTACCAGCGCTGTATGCAAAAATGCTTGTTTGATCAAATTGGAAAAAATGTGCAAGTCTATGTAGACGACATTGTGATAAAAACTAAGGTAAAGAACACCTTAATCGATGACATCCGGCAAACATTCGATAACCTAAGACGGTTCCGGATGAAACTTAATCCGGCAAAATGCACCTTCGGTGTCCCTGCCGGCAAGCTGCTCGGTTTCCTGGTATCAAGCCGGGGCATAGAAGTTAATCCGGTAAAAATCCGGGCAATAGAAAGAATGAATATCCCACGAGAGCTAAAAGATGTGCAAAAATTTACCGGTAGCTTGGCATCGCTAAGCCGGTTCATAAGCAGGTTGGGAGAAAAAGCTCTGCCACTCTATGCTCTCATGAAAAAATCTGACACGTTCGTCTGGACCCCTCAGGCAGACGCGGCGTTCAAAGAGCTAAAAACAATGCTAGCCACAGCACCTATACTAGCTTCACCCCTAGAAAGAGAACCTATGCTATTATACATAGCGGCAACAAACCGGGTTGTGAGTGTAGTGGTTGTGGTTGAAAGAGAAGAGGAAGGAAAAACCATCCAGAGGCCGGTATACTACCTGAGCGAGGTGCTCTCCCTCTCGAAACAAAACTACCCTCACTTCCAAAAAATGACTTATGGCGTGTACATGGCCGCCACCAAACTCAAGCATTACTTTGAGGAGCACCCCATGAAGGTGGTGAGTGAAGCACCAATCTCCGACATCATGTGCAACAAAGACGCCAGCGGCCGGATTGCAAAATGTGCAATCCAGATATCACCATACGTGCCGGTATATGAAAGAAGAGATGCCATAAAATCACAGGCTTTGGCTGATTTCCTCGTTGATTGGGCGGAGATGCAATACAAACCGCCAGATCAGAGGATAGAGTACTGGAAAATGCACTTTGATGGATCCAAGCTCAAAGAGGGTCTAGGTGCTGGTGTGGTGCTCACCTCACCTAAAGGAGATCACCTCCGGTATGTTTTGCAAGTACATTTCAGGGCATCGAACAATGTCGCTGAATATGAAGCTTTGATCCATGGGCTTAAGGTCGCAAAAGAAATCGGTGCACACCGGATCATTTGCTATGGAGATTCAGATCTTGTCGTACAGCCGTGTTCCGGGGATTGGGATGCAAAAGATGCCAACATGGCCTCGTACCGGTTTCACGTGCAAAAGATTGCCGGATTCTTCGAAGGATGTGAGTTCCACCATGTGCCACGCGCAGAAAATGAAGCCGCGGATGCTTTGTCCAAGCTGGGCTCATCTAGGCAAGAAATTCCTCCCGAAATAGCTTTGGCTCATTTAAGAGTACCATCGATCAAACCAAGCCCGGAATCGGAATCAATTTTTGTACCGGAATCACATGTAGTACCCATGGATATTGATGAAGGGAACCCGGGGACTGTTCCGGCAAACTCAGGGACTGCTCCGGCAGGCTCGGGGACTGCTCCGGCAAGCTCGGGGATGGTTCCGGCAAGCTCGGGAACTGCTGTACCCATACCGGAAGAAGTGATGCTGGTGGATAGCATGGAGATAGATGCACCAGTATTTCTGGTTCGAGAGATACCGTCATGGGTTAAACCTATTAAGGAATTCCTGATCAACGGCACCTTGCCGGCTGACGAAAATGAGTCAAGGAGGATACAAAGAAGGTCCAAAGCTTACACATTCATCAACGGTGAGGTGTACAAGAGAAGCGTTACCGGTGTCCTTCAAAGATGTGTGGAACCGACGGAAGGGAAAGAAATGCTTGAGGAAATTCACCAAGGAGAATGTGGGCACCATGCTTTTTTTTTTGACAATCAATACCACATATATTCATAGTAACAAATAGTACATGGTAGAGATACATGAACTAACTCCAATGATTACAAAATAAAGTCTAAAAGATAGTAACAAATCTTCGAGGTCTTCAATTTCTTTCTTCTTCCAGAACACAATCTTGTACTCTTGTGAAGGCAGCCAAAGATACATAACGAACCATAGACCTGTAGATACCGACGAAAGTTCTCCCATAATTTTTTGAGCCGCAATGCCAAGACTGCGTGCACGCACGCAACCATTAAAGCAGTCATACAACATCGGCAAGAGTACCAACACCAGTATATCAGGGAATAATAACCAACTAGCTTTGTCGTCGTCGATGAAGAGCCGAGAGTACGAATCACCATTGTCGAGGACGTAGCAGCCGGGACAAAAACTGCGAGGATAATCCTCCTCGCGGCAACAACGACAAAAGATCCAAAATCGATCTGGCGAAGCAAGATCCGAAGACCCATACCTAGAAAATTGTGATTGTTCAACACCACCATTGACGCCGGGAAGAAGATCTCGTCGCCGAACGAAAGGCCGAAGATCACTTATTGCATACGATGCCATCTCCATTGAGGGGAAACCAACAAGAAGGCGGCTACCAAAATCCTAACATAATCTAATGAAAACAATACTTTTATTCAAAACTCCACGCATAGATCGGGTTCCCCACTCCTCCTGACGCCGGCGAAGCCGACCGGAGGAGGGGGAACCAATCTATGGAGGAGGATGAACTGGAGGCGGCTAGGGTTAGGGCGGCGGCTGAGAGGAGAGACCACGGGGAACAATGGACTTGATCTGGGCACCATGCTTCATCAAGGGCGCTAGTAGCAAAAGTATTCCGGCATGGGTTTTATTGGCCCACTGCTTTGGAGAACGCTGAGGATCTGGTAAGAAAATGCAACGGTTGCCAGAGGTACGCCAAGCAAAATCATACCCCAGCATCCGGTTTAAAGACAATACCGTTAACATGGCCATTCGCCGTTTGGTGCCTTGACATGGTTGGCCCATTCAAAACTGCAAGAAGCAGCATGACCCACATCTTGGTCATGGTGGATAAGTTCACCAAATGGCTAGAAGAAAAACCTATCGCAAAGTGTGATGGGCATACAGCGGTGAAATTCCTAAAAGATGTCATTTTGCGGTATGGATACCCGCACAGCATCATCACTGATAATGGAACCAACTTTGCTCAAGGTGAGTTCAAAAGGTTCTGTGAGGACAACAACATCCGGTTGGATTTGTGCTCAGCGGCACACCCACAAGGCAATGGCCAGGTGGAAAGAATGAATGCTTTGGTGCTTTCCGGTATCAAGCCTAGACTCATTGATGCAGTGGAAAAGTCACCGGGATGTTGGCTCGATGAGCTACCATCAGTTCTGTGGAGTATAAGAACGACTCCAAACCGGTCTACTGGATACACTCCGTTCTTCATGGTTTATGGAGCAGAAGCGGTCATACCAACCGATATCATTCATGATTCACCAAGAGTACAGCTCTATACTGAGCAAGAGGTCAAAGAGGCCAGATAAAATGATGTGGACTTGCTAGAAGAAGCAAGAGAGTTGGCTCTGGCAAGAACAGCCATTTACCAGCAGAACCTCAGACGCTATCATAACCGGAAGGTGAACCCGAGAGTTTTCCGGGAAGGAGATCTTGTGCTTCGCCTAGTGCAGCGCACTGAAGGCCGGCATAAGCTCTTGCCGCCATGGGAAGGTCCCTTCATTGTAAGCAAGGTGCTTCACAATGATGCATACTACTTGATCGATGCACAGGAGTGGAAAAAAGGAAAGGCGGACAGGTCCGGAGAGGAGAGCAAGCGTCCATGGAACGTAGCTCTGTTGCGTCCTTTCTACTCTTGAAGTGGTGGTGTAAGAAGTTCCTTTTTGTACCTTATATGCTATGAATAAAAGATGCCGGAACCTTGAATGAATCTCGGGGACTACCCCAACTTAAGTTGCATGTAACTTGTTTATTTTTTCAGTTTACCGGTTGCTTATTGAATGTTTTTTCTTTCCGGTTTAGTAGTGTGCTAAATCCTACCGGAGTCTTCGACTCTGCTGCTGTCCGCAAACCGGCTTCATGGCAAGCAAGATAAACCGGTAGGAGATAAGCACATGAACTGCGAAGAGGGAGAGCAGGAAAGAACAATCCGGAAAATTTAACTAACCCCGGTTAAACCGGTTTTTCGCAAAATTTCAAAGTTATTTCTAAGTTCAAGAAGATGCTTGTTTGGTGAAAGAACCTTGTGCTCATACGCCAAAGAATGCCCAGAGAAGGCAGGCAGAGCCAAGGCAAAAGAACCAAGTATGCATCAAATTGGATGCGGAAACAATTGGGAAATCTTTGCAGTGCAGGATAAAAGCAGAACCGAAAGCAAATATGCTAAGGCAAACTTAGAAATACTTAGCTACCGGTATAACTTACCGGCATAAAATGTGGTACGGCAACCAAAAGCAAATTTAAAGTTTTACATCATAAACCCCAGCATACCGGGGTAGAATTTAACAAACATTGTTTTGAGGCAAACAGGGCCAACAGACAGATCACAGGCAAACATTTGACAGAAGATCATCAGGCAGCGGGGGCATCAGGTGGAGCGGCACCGGCCTCAGCGTCTTCAGGGGGAGCAGCCCCGGCCTCGGGAGCTTCCGGCGGCACGTCCTCGGCAGCCTCATCTTCATCTCCCTCGTCTCCTTCTTCCTCATCGCTGAGGTAGTCCTTGACACCAGGAGGGGGAGGGATGAAGGTGCGGACCTCGGCATACTCAGCAAGCCGGTTGGCCCGATCCTGCCGCTGCGCGGTGAGCGCCGGATCCGTGTCCGTGGGAGCATCTGCGCGTACGCCTTGAAGGGCATCCAGATTCAGGGCAGGGTACCAGGAGCAGGCGGAGCGCAGCGCCGTGTCAGCTCTGGCACGAGCCGCGGAGCATTGCCACTCGCGAATCCGGTGCCCGACATCCTTGAGCCGGTTGGCAGTAAGCGTGATGTTCTCCGGCAGCTCCTCCTCAGGCCATAGCACCTTGAAGATTTGGATGGCGGCAGTTGGTAGGTCGGCAAGGAGCCGGTCGACGCAGCGCATGTGTTGGACTCGCACGGAGAGGGCGACAAGATAGTCGTACCCATCCCAGTGCGCGTCCAGATTGGGAAACTCCCGCGCCACCCGATCCTCCCTCACCTTCTTCACGGCATAGACCTGGGATTCCGGGAAATGCTCTACAGGAGGAAGGAAAAAAGCATAAACACAAGACACCGGGAAAAAGCATGTCGGAAAAACAAGGAACAAAGGTATATTTTGAAAAGGAGAAAGCTTATAAGCGAAAGAAGGGGCAAGGCAGGAACTTACGGAGAGCCAGCGCATCTATCTTCATAACCAACCGATCGTATTCCCGGTGATCAGTGGTCATGGTGTCAATGAGGCGCTCCGCTGCTTTCCGCGATTTCCTCTCCTCCTCCAGCTCTGCCGTCAATACGGTGTTGGAGTTCGTGGAGTCCTCCACGACCTCCGCCAACCTAACCTCAGCTGCAACCCGGGCGTCCTTCAAGGCTTGCTCATGCCGAAGCGCGGCTTGCATAGCCTGTTCCTTAAGCTCCCCCAAGGCGGTCTTCTGAGCGTCCAGTGCCTCGTTGTGCTCCTTGAGAAGCTGCTCTTTTTCTCCTAAGTACCGGAAAGAAAGGTTTTAGCAAGCAACAATAGATGAAATGAAAAAAGGAACGGATTAGCCGAAAAAGAAAGGATGGTACCTTGAAGCTTGGTAACCTGGGCCTTCAGGGCCTCGATGGTAGCTTCCGGAACAACTGTTAAACAAAACGATGCGTAAATATCAGAGAAGGAAACATTCCGGTGAAAAGATGCCGGAGGGAAAAGGAACAAAACAAACCTTGGCAGTGGCTGTGGGCCTCGGCAAGGTCCCGATGCTCCCACAGAAGCTCCTCAAAGAGTTGCTTCCGGGCGTCGACGATGCTCGATCAAAGGAAGATGGTTGTGAGAAAGAAAGAAACAAGGTTTCAACCCGAAACTCGGGGACTGGCTATGTCGGTTTCACATGCCTCTAGTTAAAGTTTCGCGCTGAAAACTGCGTTTTCACCACGAAACTCGGGGACTGGGAGAATAGACAAGATCCGGAAAGAAAAGAAACCGGCATCAACAGAAATTACAAAAGGATTGGCAAAACTTACCACCACGTTGTTGGTAGCATCGTACCAGGCACTGTCAAACTCTTTCACGGCGCGTTTAAGCCGCGTGAAGTGTTCTTCAGTGGACCGAGGCCCAGCAGGGTCTGGTGCCGGAAGGCGGTCCTTCCCCAGGCCGCGGGTAGATGCGGAGATATCCGCCTCATTCCACTTCTGGGCGTAGGGGAGGAGGTGCCCCAGGTCTTTGCCCGCGCGTTTCAGCTCAACGATCTGGCCTAGGAGGCCGGTAGGCTTGTCTTGTACAGCGGCAGCAGCCGGACCAACGTGCAGCACCACGTCCCGCGAGCCGCCTGAGGCGTTGCCCTCCACAGCCTTGCCGCGGGAAGCCCCGGGCTTGAGGAACTTGGTGATCTTGGGGGTCTCTGACGGCGCCGTTTGCTTGGCCGCGGAAGGTCCTTGGCTGGGCGGCGGTGTCGGCGTGGCCTCGGGAGGAGGAGAAGATACCGGCACGGAAGTATCCGGCGCGGTGGGGGAAGAGCTTGACTGCTTCTTCTTTTTCTTCGGGGGAGGAGGAACCAAAGGTTCCACCTGCCCGGCATCTGTCTGGCCGGCGCCGATGTTGCTGGCGCCGGTGTCTTGAGCTTCTGGAGGGGAGGTGAAGTCCTCCTCCGCGCGGTGATCAGGAGGTGTTGGGGCCGCGCACCCCGAACTTGTAGTGCCTCCCGAAGGGGAGGCAGAGGTGTTGCCGGCACCAGATGGTACCGGACTTGAGTGAGGAGGAGGAGTGGAGGTCCTCGCGGAGCCGACAGAGCCAAGCTCAAGCGCAGGGCTGAAAGAAAGGAAAAAGAGAGCGAATTGGAAAAAAGCAACCGGAAAAGAACTCGGTGGAAACAAAGAGAGCACAAAAAGAAATAAAAACTTACCCGGAAGAAACCGGCATCCGCTTCTGCTTGTAGCGCTTGGTGCTAACCTGCTTCCCTCCAATGACTTCAGTCCGAGGGCGTTTGGCAGAGGGAGCATGGCTGGGGCCGGCGCCAGCAGCTGGAGGATCACTCCCCTGGCCTTCGGCCATGAGTTTATCCAGGAACTCATCCCCGACCTCGGCCTGCAGGGGGGCTCATGCTCATGGACCTGTGGGTTGTTGCTGGCTGAGGGAATGTCTACAAAATGGCGGTAACAAAAAGAGTATAAGAAAACGAACAGAAAAGCTACCTCGAGCAAAACCAAGTCGTCAGACGAACCAGCTGGTTCCGGCGGAGACTTGCCGAGGCGAGAAGATGGAGTCCGGCCCATCCTCAGATCCAGCCAATGAATGACGGGATCCGGATCGTACTTGTCCAGAGGCCTCTTCCGGCAAGGGCCTCGTCGGTCTGAGTCGATCCGGGGGAAGCGAGCCCTAGCCTGGAAACAAAGGAAAAAAGAGAGATTAGTCGCAAATATGAAAGTTACCGGTAGTACGACCCGAGCCGCACAGTTTCTTACTTCTTGGGACGGGGGATTTCTGGAGCTGAGAGGGCAAAGGCCCCACTCCCAGTCATCTGGCATGTCCGTTTGGCAAATTTGGCTAGCCTTCAGGACCACGTCAGCCTTGCTCAAGGGCAAGCCGGTGATCTTGGTGGGATCACCGGGGCCGTACATCTCACTAATCTTGTGAGCGCGCTGTTGAAGGGGAAGCACCCGGCGGCAGATGAAGGCGCGGATGATATCGTCGGAGCAGATGTCGGTATCCTTCATCAACCTCAGCATGAAGCGCACCACCCGGTTCGTCTCGGCGTGATCCGTACCGGGGTTGTACTGCCAGTTGGCCTTGGCGGGCGGCGCCAGGTTGAACGCCGGCAAGTTGATGAGGTCGACGTCGCCCGCGTTCTTCACATAGAAGAACGTCGTCTGCCACAACCGGCAAGACTCGAGGCCGTTGAACTTAAAAAAGGGGCTCCCTTGGCGGGAGCCGATGATGCAAGACCCGCATTGAACGGGGGGTTTGGGCTTGGGAATGTCCTTTCCCTGGACCGAATTGATCCGAAGGGAGAAAAAGCGGGCAAACATCTCGCGAGCGGGATGGATGCCAATGTAGCCCTCCATGAAGGCCACAAAACAAGAAAGATAAAAAACGGCATTGCCGGGAAGGTGGTGAGGTTGGAGACGATAGAAGTTGAGGAATTGGCGAAAGAAATCAGAAGCAGGAAGGCCGAAGCCACGCTCGAAATGAGCAAGGAAAACAACGACCTCACCGGGTTCGAGCACCGGTTCGATCTTGTCACCTGGAAGCCGGCAGATGACTCCTTCCGGAATCCTCCTAGACCGGTAGAGCCAGTCGATCTCATACTGAGTCACGTCGGAACCCCTCCAGGCTCCGCGTGTCTTGTCTTTTCCGGAGGCCCGGCTAGATGTGCCGGCCTCTTGTTTCCGGCTAGATGCCAGATCCATCCGGGCGAGGTCTTCGGTTAGCCCGTCAGAAGTGCTACTACCTTGGTTGCTAGAGGTGGCAGTGGGGAGAGACCCTTCGCTAGACATAAGAATCTAGGCGACACCGGAATCTATTGAAAAAGGTTTTCCCCAAACAGACCCTCGCGCGAAGATCTACGAGTAAGAGGAAAAGCAAAATAAAGAAGGGATAAATACTCTACCGCCCCCAAGATCCGAAGTCCGAAAAGGAAAGGGGTAAAGGCGCATCGGGCCTAACCTGAGGCGGCGGAGTCGCAGAGGAAAAGGTTCGCCGGAGGTACGGTGAGCCTGCGGCCGGCGAGGAGGTCCGTCGACGGCGAGGCGAGGAAGTTCTTGAGGAAGCACGAATGCAGCGGACGCGGTGAGCGCGCTGCAGAAGGTTCCCACACGACGAGGTCCGGTGGAAGTGCGGCGTGAGTTCGCCGGGCGACGGGGCTCGGGCGAGCGACGGCGGACGGAGAACGGTGAAGGCACGGAGGCGAAGGGCACTGTGCGCAAGGAATTGGAGAATGCGAGAAGAGGAAGAAGGAGCGGCGGTTGCGCTTATAAAGAAGAAGGGAAGTGGGCTGAAAACCGCTGGGCCGTGGCGGTTCGCCTCGCGGCCCGCGGCGGTTCGCACCATGGGCCGCCACGTGTCGGAGAGATACACGCGAAAAAATAGGAGGCTACACGGAGGCACACAGGAGATCCAAAACGGCTAGTGGGATCCGCAGCGGTGCATTAAATGGGCGCGCGGGAGTCGAAGCGAAATGACAACTGACACTGGCGCGTCAGTCACAGTGCGCATGTCTCTGTCAGGCGCGGGGCCCGAGATATTCTCGACTTCGCCGAGGAGGTGTTTAATGGTTAAGGTACCGGAAGACAAGATACCGGAGAATGACTTACAAAGAAAGATAAGGAAGATCCGGGCAAAGATGCCGGATCCGAGCCTGACGCCGGATGGATCAAACCGGTATCCAAAGACGTAAGAACCTGGCATGGTCTGTTGGATAGGATCCGCCAGACTATACCAGCTTCGGGGACTAATGTTGGGGGGATGACCCCCGGTATGCCAAAGGCATGCCAAACCGGATGGTTTGAGCCATCAGGATACCGGTTAGATGTTCATGCCGGAGTCTAAGATAGGCGTTTGGCTGAACAGGCTAAGCCGGTATCCTCATAAGAGGGATACCGGAACCGGATAGAAAAGGTACCGGGCCACCTGAAGGAATGGCTTGTCGGCAAAGCTGGTCAAAGATCCTCTCCAGAGCTAGAAGACAAGGATGAGCTAAGCAAAGTAGCTTTAAACGAAGGGCTGACGATAAAGAAGAAGATGACGGAGAAAGAAGCCGGAGGACGTCAAATTCTCCCGATTAAAGAAGACCCCGGTGTCATCTATGATTAAAGTAGCTTTGTACAGTAGCCTTGTAAAGTAGTTTGTCCAGTCAAAGATGCCATTAGGGTTTCTTGCACTGTAAGCCACCCTCTCCCCTATATAAGGAGAGGGGGCAGCCCTTCTTCACGGGCGCGGAACACAGAGAGAGAAAAACCTGTAACTTGTGTGAATCAATGAACATGGTGATCTAGAGTGAGTTCTTCCTTGTGTCTTTCTTCTTCAACCTCTGGCCTTGGCCAAGTTCTTGAGGAAACCATCTGGAAGTTCATCCCACCTGATCACAAACCCTCCCCCGAATCCTCTTGCGTCCATTCGGCCCCAATCTAAGCCATCCTATGGCATCTGTCTGTTCACCACGACGACACCCCCTCCCCCCTACACGTTTTGGTCTGTTACCATAGAAGGTTCAAGCATGTCTTGGTCAACTAGAATGTGTCTATATACTGATTCGTCCGTCTAAAAAAGCATCGACAGAGAAGTCCCATAGATCCAGCTCCGCCCCGCTCTCAATGCGCGTGGCAGATGGCAGGATCCTGCGCATTTGCCCATGCCACTCCTTGAGCTCTTTGTCTTGATGTGCTTCACACACAGGGCTTATAATACTAGGAAGCTTGTGCCTCACATACACTTACACACAGGGCTACTACTACTAGGAAGCTTTATTGGATATCTCAGTGGTACAAAGCTTACTTACATGGGACGGGTGATACTCTATTTAAACTTTTGTACATGACCCTTTAGATTGTTGCCATGTGCCAGAATCCAAACCCTATACCATACTTCTAGAATACTCTACAAACTCTAGATATTTCATACTACTCGTAAATATCTTACTCTAGAACATTCCCCATTCTACAATTCTCTCTACATACCTTGGATACTTCATGACTAAGCTAGCTCCTTTACTAGCCAACCACATTGATAAGATTACTACTAACAATCCCCCCCATAATCTTGTCATATAAACTATCTTTACTATTAAATTTAAAATAGGCCGCGGTGGTTGGTGATGGTACGTCAAACGTGTATACAACTCACCCCGAACATAAAAAGTAAGGTCAGCGTGACCGGCTCCATGAGGAGTTCTTATCAGGATTAGTTAGGTCACGACCAAAATCCAATCCGTAGCACTAGGTAGCAAAATCAGCATCCCTTTCCTAATTCTAATCGGTAAGACAAGCATAGATCGGTTCAGCCACACATCTTTTTCGTTCGCTCCCCTTTTTATTCTCTAAGGAACCCTCTCCTTAACGAGCGTAGATTGATGGAGATGGTTTTTGTACCGGTCAATCTTTATATCCTTTCTGGAATAGTTCTGTAAAAGATCGGCAGGTGATCCGTCCTTTCTCTTCTGCCGTAGTTCATCAACGCGTGTCCGGCAATCCCGGTTAGATTGACACAATCGGCAAAAAAGAAAAAGGGCAAAAGAGACCCATTGATTAGGCTCCTCTTGCCGTGCTACTTTAAATTTTCTAACTTTTCTTTCATTCGCAAACATACAGTGATAACCTATATGACTCTAGGTTTCTTTTCCTAATTTTTGCACGTGCATGCATTTTCCCTTTAAAATTCGTAGGACATACAAATCTCAACACTTATGCAACTAAAAATGCTTAAAAAAACAAAGCTTTCATACCCTGCAGCTTTTAAGAGGTTAGTGACAAGAATCAACCACATGTTTTGGAGCGCAGTGACATTCTCCCTAAAAAAACCATGTTTCATGCGTGGGTGTTTCATTAATAAAGAGAAATATTTGTTCAGTTGGGGCCACGTTTCGACGTGTGTTCTCGACAAATCAGTTTCTCAGACAAAGTATCTCGAAGGTGTTCATAGAGATTGCATGTGCATTTGTGCGTTCGTAGGAGCGAGTATGCATTTAGTGAGCATTTATATTGTACCGTATTTTGTTAAAAAAGATGGTGTAAAACGGGCACCTTTTACGATATACTCCCTCCGTCCCAAAATGTAAGGCGTCTAAGGATTGGTCAAAAGTCAAACCTTACAAACTTTGACCAAATATTTTAAAAAATATTTACATCTACAATATCAAATTGACATATTAAGAAATTATACTTTAGGGTGACTCTATTGATAATGATTTAGTATTGTAAATATTTATATTTTTGTGTGTAAACTTGGTCAAACTTTAAAAACATTGACTTTTAACTAATCCTTAGACGCCTTATTTTTGGCACGGAAGGAGTATCATTCAATAAATACTATGAATTATTCGATCGTTTGTTCAAACATGTTAATTAGATCGGTCGATTGATCAACTCGGATCGGTCGATCGAGCATCAGAGTTGTCTCAGTGATGACAAAAAATAGTGCACATTGTATGATACTGACGTACCACAGATTCTAAAGAAAATGAGGACCTTGTGGCCACACATCCTGGACATAGACATTGCGATTATATTCCATTTATTCTATATTTGGAGGGAGCCATCTTTCGTTATTAACCCGTTGCAACACACGGGTATTATGCTAGTATCCCCTAATCCAGATCACATGGACCATGCACTTCATCTTGTGATGGCATCACACCGACTCACGTCAAGCAACGACGCCGCACCTCGCTTGTTAGCCCGACAATCGACTTCATTTTAGATATCATGTAGTACATGTCAAGTACCAAATCACCGAGAACCAACCTGTGTTTGGATGGTTAGGAGGGCAAAGTGGCACCCCTGCATTTAACGCTTTGGTGTCTCAAAAATGGAGGAATATTCTTCGGGATGCGGCGTTCCCGATGACATTGTGGTGCTAGTGGTGACTTCGTCAATCTCAATACCCGTCGGAACAGTTTCTCGGATGTAGTTTCCGAAGGTGCTCGAAGGGGTAGTGTGTGCTTGAGTGATGAGTGTATGTATGTACGTGTGAGCGTCTATGATTGTCTTGTGTGTTGCAAAAAATAGTATTAATTTTGTCTTGTTCATACTAAGACTAGCAAAGCGTTCCCTGCTCTATAAACTCTCAAGAAACACCCCTATAATATCTATCTAGTTCGTCCTAATGTTAGAACAGTAATTGCATGCTATGTAATTCATCTATTTTTGTTAGGAAACCTACATGTTTGTTTGCTTTTCTTATTCTCAGGTGACAGGTTGTGTGCTGGGACCATAGCCGCCGTCTGTTTTGTTCGTTGCAAAATGTTGTTTTATATTCCGCCATTCTCGTATTTCTTCGTGTTCACAAGGTTTTACATTATAATTTCCATCTGTTTTGTTGTAAACAATGACGGTAAATGCCAATTACTATTTCCTTTCTGCTATCCTTTTGCCATCCTGTAGTACATGTGTGAACTCATTGCTCTGGTACATTTAAATTCTTCATTGTTTTTGTTCTTCAAGAGCTGCAACCCTAACTCTTTGCTGTAATTTCATGTTGCACTATCACATGGAACACAGCAAATCGTGGAGTGAATCACCCCTATAATCCAGTAAGTACCTTTCATTTTTGTATTGATATGCTTATCGTCTTTGGAACCAGTTTGTGTTTAACACATTTACTCTCCATATAGATAGGATAACTGGTTTGAAATAAATCATGCTATTTGTATGATCGCACGTCTTCGTTCATTTTCCTGCTAGCTTCTCAAACTTGTTCTATTGCTTGTCTAATCTTTTTTTGTTTGATCATGATTAAACCAATTTAATTGTTCTACTTAACTTAAATGATCTGGCATTTTATTCCAGCCATATAATGTTTGATTGCTCATGCACTTCCTCATACCGTCATGTCTTCTGGATTTCTTCCATAATGATAAGAATGTTTTGCTTGGTGAATATGAGTCAGATGATGATTCAATTGGTTATTAGTCCTTGATTCATTGAGTTGACTGATGATTAAAACATATAAACCTTGCGACTATCTCGGCATGCTTGTTGTGGGATATAATGAGCATATTTGTTTTTTGTAAGACTTTTTCGGATTTCACCGTTGATTAATCCAATGCCACCTTCTCGTAGTAGGAAATCCACCTTCGTAGGTATCATAAATAAGATTTGTTGTTACTTTTTGGCTGACCCATCTTTTTATTTTTAGGCACAAAATGGTTCATTTGTTTGTTTCTCCTTCCCTTATATTGCGCTCATGGGTTAAACATTGAAATAATATGTCAGTTTATATGAATCCCGAATGGTTGCTTTGTCTAATCTGTCTTAATTGATCCTCGCTCGTTTATATTTGGCACCAAATGGATATATTTCTCTTTTATCCGAGGCATTCCCATGGCTGGCCGATGATTAAAATAATGAAATTTAGGGGTTGGAGATTCTCCAACCGCACAATGTCCGGCTAGTTTTGTCCACATGACCACTTTTGTGGAACTTAAGGGATCTCAAGCACCCCTTCCAAGTGTCAATTTTAATAGACAAATGTTATGCGGTTTCCTGGCTTATTTTATTAGGCAGACTGTCTAGTTACTTGATTTATTTTGTTCATATTTGCCATCCGGTTGCTCTGCCTGTTGCATTGGGGTTGATAGCTTGCTTTGTTATATTATGCCTTGTGCTTTGTGAAAATCTGCCATCTGTTTTGATGCTTTGCAAAAATCTGTGACAACTAATAATATGGTTGTTTTCTCAAATTGTATGGTTCTCAGAACTTGCACTCGCCTTGTTTTCAGCCCCTGAATAGAGCAAGGAAGGCAGATGGCAGTGGCATGTACATCAAGTGTCCGTGTCTTTCCACAAAGACAGCCGTGACAATGCCAATTCATCTGATTGTCAGATGATAGCTACTGTCCCAGCCATTCCAGCGCAAACAATCGCTGCCTTTGCACACGAATCAATTGATATAATTCAGCAGCAAAGAGATGAAAGAGATTCAAATATCATCATAACAGTCAATGAGATACATGAATTGAAAAATAGGCAAGCTTGGATTGAGCAGATCCTTAATAATCTACTCTGCAGATCTAATGGAAAGCCAGCTATTACTTGCACTCCGATGAATTCTACCTAACAGAAATGCAGTTTTGCCGATGATGCCATTTGTATGGCTTGTATCATTTGAGTTATTTCGACTTGTTGTTGTATTTGAGAATTTTTGCTGTTATTGTAATCCTTGAGCATTTTTTCCTGTTATTGCTATAGTTTGCAATCATTGTAACAAATTTTCAATGTAATGATTATTTTATCTTGCACTCGGCCTTAAACAGAACTACTAGTATGGTCTCACAATTTTTTATCATTATACTATGCAAGATTTAGCGGTCGCCCCAAATTCAGAGCACCCATAGCGATTTGGGGGCCGGCGTCGTTTTAGGGCTCGCACCGGTGCGCTCCAAACGGCGCCGGCTATTTGTCGAGCCGAGTAGAATCGCCGGCATCCCCGAGCTGGCCCCTTCGCCAGGGGCGCGAATCAGGCGCTCCGGGTGCCTCGCGGAACGACGGTTTTCGCTGGTGGAGGCGCCTTGTCAGCGAGAGGACGCGACGGTCGCATCGACTGGCCACGACGCGGGAAGGTTGGTCGTCGGCGTTTAAATGGCCTCCCGCGCGGAAACCGAGGAAGCGACTGGCCACGAGGGCAGCGACTGGCCACGCGGCGTCCAGTCGCCGTAAATGTGGGTAGTTGCCACCGCTAGATATATAGGACGTACGCCGTCCACCACCGCCGCTCCATTCTCTACTCTCCACATCAAGATGCCGCGCCGTCTGAAGACCACCTACTCGATGCTTGGCCTCAACGGCCGCGCGCTGCCTCCACCACCACGGCAGCCGCAGTCGGAGCCGGAGCCGGAGCTGCAGGCCGACGACGAGCACAGCTCCGACGAGGACGAGGACCCACGGTTCGAGTCCTGGCACGATGTCTACGTAGCAGAAGCGGAAGCAGAGGCGGCGGATCGAGGAGTCAGCGCAGTCGGGCGAGCCGCCGCAGGCCCCCGCCGACCCGGAGCAGGCGGCGATACTCGCGTCGCTGAGCGCACAATGATACCAGCGGTTGAGGGAGGAGGAGCGCGAGTTCGTCAACGACGCGAACCTTGAGCACGTCCTCGAGATATCGCGCCAGCAAGCGGTCACGGAGGAGGCGGGACGCCGCCTCAAGGAGGCGGAGCGACAGAAGCTCGCAGAGCTCAACGCTCATCGCCACCAGGACGCGTTCGCTCGCCAGCAGGCGAGGCGCGCCGAGATCGAAGCTTCTCGGGAAAGGCTGGAAGCGCGGGGACAGCGCCGCCGGCAAGCCCCTGCGACGTCGGCCGCCATGCTCCACCGCCAGATGCGCGAAGCAACGGAGGAGAAGCGGGCACGGAAGCAGGATGCAATGGCGAAGAACAACGACGAGGCAGGTCCGTCGAGCGCCCCTACCGACGGCCAGTAGACCAGGATTAAGTTTATGTTTAGTTATGTTTAAATTCGAGCTACTTTGGTATAAATTTCGTATGAATTTGGGTTTTTAGATGTCAATTTAAATTTTAAAATTTATCGGGGCTGCCGTTTTGGGGCCGCCGGTGTGGGAGCAGCGTCCCCAAATAGAGGATGCTGTGCCGGTGGAGATGCTCTTATAGATAGATAATGATCATGGTAACAGAAAAAATCGTCAACGTGATGATGATTTGATGTTGCACTCGACCTTGAACATAAGTACTAGTACGGTCTCACAATTTTTTTAATCATTATACTTTGCAACATTTAGCAGATGCGCCAAATTCAGACATAGATCATGATCATGGTAACAAATTTTCAGCATGATGATGATTTGATGTTGCACTCGGGCTTGAACAGAAGTACTAGTACGGTCACTCAAAATTTTAGCATTATACTTTGCAATGGATGCACCAATTTCAGATATAGATCATGATCAGGGTAACAAATTTTCAACGTGATGATGTTTTGATGTTGCACTCGGCCTTGAACTGAAATACTAGTACGGTCTCACAATTTTTTATCACTATAATTTGCAAGATCTAGCGGATGAGCCAATTTCAGAGATAGATGATGATCATGGTAGTAACCAGTATTTAATGTGATGATGATTTGATTTTGCACTCGGCCTTGAATAGAGGTACTAGTACGGTCTCACATTTTTTAATCATTATAGTTGGACCTTAGCCAAATTCAAAATCTCATAGCGGCAAAACTTCCCGCCCACAAAATACAAAAATTTGACACGCTTCCAAATTCCCATTCTACCCCTGCGGAGATGACAGAAAGGTCGGTTGGTGGGGGGTGGGGGGTATGCCCGTCATTTTTTGGATCACCACCTCCCTAGCCCGAAAACCCTCCCGAAAAAATTCATTTCCTCGGACCACCCACCGGAACTTCCCAAGTCCCTCTCTCCCACCTCCACGACCACCGCACCGGAACATCCCCGCCGGACTTCCCTGGCCTACCCGAGCCCTCGCGATCCTCGTCATCCGGCTGCCTGCCGGAGCCGCTTCATCGATGCCGTCATCAACCGGACCGGATCATCCCCGCCGTACCTCGAAACCATATGCTCATCCAGCAGTCTACCGCAGTCGCTTCAGCTTAGCCGCTTCGCCGGATCCGTCTTCCACCGCATCGGATCTTGCTCACCGACACCACTGTGCATGAACCGGATCTGCTTCACCGGCGCCGTGCATTATCTAAACTCTTCTACTGTCGCTTTTCTATTGCTTGCCTGCAAGTTCTTGTTTAATCTTGGGGAACCTGTTTGTGCTAACGACGCGCCGTTACTTTTTGCAGATGAGATGAGTAACCATGAAGTGTAATGGCCGTCTCTCCAACCCCAAGTAGCACATGTAGCGTACTTCATCACCGGATCTATCAACCCCAGAAGATCTGTTGTGACTCCCACGAGTGCTTCTCCTAATGTAAGTCCCTTGTTTTAGCGCCATGTTCGGGTTCAGATGCTTGTTTGTCTGAAGCTCTTTTAGTTCATTCCTAGCTATGACCGTAACACGTTGCTATTTTCTACTTCATTGCTAACTTTAAGCGATTGAACATTTTGGTTTGCATTCCCTGCTCTGTAGATGTAGCCATCATAACTTCTTTCTTGCGCAGTCGTTGTTACAAAAATTATAGGTATTATAGTAACATCCAGCTATTATTTAGTTCATGGCCAATTTTAAGTAATTGCACATGTTGGTTCGCATTCCCTACTCTATAGCTTTTGGCATCGTAACTTCTATATTTGGTTTACATTCCCTGCTCTGTAGATCTAGCCATCATAACTTTATCTTGCTCGATCGTTGTTACAAAAATTATGGCCTGCTACTATGTTGTTTGTGCCAATTTTTTACTCCATGAACATGTTGGCTTGCATTCCCTGTACTACAGGTGATGCCATTGTTTTGTATCTAGTTCATTGTAAGCAAACAAAGTAAGGACTTAGTTTGGCATGCTATCCCTCTGCTATCTAGCCTGTAGTACAAATAAACTTGTCATACTACTAGATAATAATTTTGCGTGCCATCTTGTTCTTCAAAAGCTGCATTATTGACTTGTTTCTCTGACTTGGCATGACGCTCACATATGGAAAGCTGAACATATTGGTTTGCATTCCCTCTTATACAAGTTCACAGGTGATCCCACTATATTCTCAGATCTGCTCCATCCTAAGCTCCAGCATTAACTATCCTCTATGTGTTGCTCATTACAAGTTTATATCCCGAAACATCTTGATTTGCATCCCCTTCACTATAAGTTCAGGAGTATTATTTAGTTCACGGCCAAAATGAAGTAATTGCACTTGGCACATGTTGGTTCACATTCCCTCCTCTTTAGCTTTTGCCATCGTAACTTCTATTTTTGGTTTACATTCCCTGCTCTGTAGATGTATCCATCATAACTTCATCTTGCTCAGTCGTTGTTACAAAATTTATAGCCTGCTACTATGTTGTTCATGCCAATTTTGTGCTCCCTGAACATGTTGGTTTGCATGGGACTCGACAGTAGTAAGTCTGTTGTTTCATTCTAACATGCTCATTATATTGGTTGTTGGTATGCGGCATGCACTCTTTGTTTGCTTATTGTGCGCATTACAATGATCTTGTTATAACGATTTAAATGATGAGTTCCAAATTCTTTGGCAAACAATATTGTAGTGTCTTTGCCTTTCCATTGTTGCTGTCTTAACTTGTAATGTCTTTGTTTCGGATATAGGTGCTGCATGGACAACTTAAAAGATTGCCGGATCCCTTCATTGTATTGCTAGGTTTAATTACCATTCAATTTCTCTGGGTTCTGTAATATTTTATCAATGCCTTGCAGCTGATGTAATATTTAGTTAGTTTTTATAGTTCTTTCGCGCATTTTTTCTTTGGTGCTTGTGGTAAGTGAGGCTATCCGACAGAAATCAATGCTGCGTAAATATTCTCAGTATCTAAATCACGAATTCCCATCCCTTAAACGGCCCAATTAAGCGAAATCACATACGTGCCGCCCGCAAAATCCTAAAGCGCCTATTACGCCGGCATATAAACAGCAACTAAACGGGCTGGCCCACTTACTTATTGGGCCAGCCCACTTGATTTACTGTGGACCGCACACATTTATTGGGCCGGCCCACTTGCTTTAAGGTGGACCCCACCCACTACTGGGCCGGCCCACTAACTAGTTGGGCTAGCCCAATTGCTTTTGTGGTGGACCCCACATACTAAATGGGCCGGCCCTTTAAGACGAAAGTGGGACCCACCTGTGTTTTGGCCCGGCCCACTAGCGTGTTGGGCCGGCCCACTTGCTATATGGTGGACCCCACGTACTAAATGGGCCGGCCCTTTAACAGGAAAGTGGGACCCACCTGTGTTTTTGGCCCGGTCCACTAGCATGTTGGGCCGGCCCACTTGCTATATGGTGGACCCCACATACTAAATGGGCCGGCCCTTTAACAGGAAAGTGGGACCCACCAGTGTTTTGGCCCGGCCCACTATCATGTTGGGTCGGCCCACTTGCTATATGGTGGACCCCACATACTAAATGGGCCAGCCCTTTAACTGGAAAGTGGGACCCGCCTGTGTTTTTGGCCCGGCCCACTATCTTGTTGGGCCGGCCCACTTGCTATATGGTGGACCCCACATACTAAATGGGCTGGCCCTTTAACAGGAAAGTGGGATCCACCGGTGCTTTTGGCTCTACCATTGGCTTGTTGGGCCAGCCCATTTGATCAAATGTGGACCCCACGTACTAAATGGGCCGGCCCGATAGCAGGAAAGTGGGACCCACATGCTAATTGGGCCGGCCCAATAACTTCTTGGGCCGGCCCAGTTGCTTTAATGTGGACCCCACTTTGTAAATGGGCCGGCCCGATACCAGGAAAGTGGGTCCCACATGTCTTGTGGGCCGGCCTTTTTGCCTGTTGACCGGTCAAACGAGTGCATTCGGCCCGGCCCACATACTTAGTGGGCCGGCCCATTAAAGTTTTGACCAGTCAACCTTAGAGGTTAGGCCCGGCCCACGTAACTAATGGACCAGCCCAGCCATATAGTTGACCGGTCAATCTAAGTCAGCTGGCCCGGCCCGCAAACTTAATGGGCCGGCCCGCTTAAGACGTGGCAGGCCTCGTGTGGGCCTACCATCTACCACGGGGTTTCAGCCGGTTAACGCCGTTAACTGCCAGTTAACGGCGTCTGCCACGTGTCAGTTTGCAAGACGTCAGCAGTCAACGGGCTCCCGGAAACACTTGGGCAACGAACCGAAAAAATCGTCGTAGGACTTTGCCTGACGCAGTTTCCACAACAGAACCCATATCGTCGGGTTAGGCCCATAGGCGACGAAAAATACCCCTTAGCGGACGATTTTGAGACGTTGTCTATCAGAACTTTTCTTGTAGTGTACCTTTCCTCCCCGGCAACGGCGCCAGAAAATAGCTTGATGTCTACGCCCCCTCCTTTTCCTGTAGACAGTGTTGGGCCTCCAAGAGCAGTGGTTTGTAGAACAGCAGCAAGTTTCCCTTAAGTGGATCACCCAAGGTTTATCGAACTCAGGGAGGAAGAGGTCAAAGATATCCCTCTCATGCAACCCTGCAACCACAAAGCAAGAAGTCTCTTGTGTCCCCAACACACCAAATAGGTGCACTAGTTCGGCGAAGAGATAGTGAAATACAGGTGGTATGAATAAGTATGAGCAGTAGTAACGGTGCCAGAAAATAGCTTGCTGGCGTGTAGTTGATGGTGATAGTATTGCAGCAGTAGTAACGTAGTAAAACAGTAAACAAGCAGCGATAGCAGTATTTAGGAACAAGGCCTAGGGATTAGACTTTCACTAGTGGACACTCTCAACATTGATCACATAACAGAATAGATAAATGCATACTCTACACTCTTGTTGGATGATGAACACATTGCGTAGGATTACACGAACCCTCAATGCCGGAGTTAACAAGCTCCACAATTCAATGTTCATATTTAAATAACCTTAGAGTGCATGAAAGATCAATTCGACTAAACCAAGTACTAACATAGCATGCACACTGTCACCTTCATGCTTATGTAGGAGGAATAGTACACATCAATACTATCATAGCAATAGTTAACTTCATAATCTACAAGAGATCATAATCATAGCATAAACCAAGTACTAACACGGATGCACACACTGTCACCATTACACCGTGCAGGAGGAATAAAACTACTTTAATAACATTGCTAGAGTAGCACATAGATAAATTGTGATACAAAACATGTTGCAATCATAAAGAGATATAAATAAGCACTTCACTATGCAATTCATAACAGTGAATAAGTATTCTGTGAAATATAGCCTAAGAGACCCACACGGTGCACACACTGTCACCTTTACACACGTGGGACAAGGAGTCTCCGGAGATCACATAAGTAAAATTCACTTGACTAGCATAACGACATCTAGATTACAAGCATCATCATATGAATCTCAATCATGTAAGGCAGCTCATGAGATTATTGTATTGAAGCACATATGAGAGAGATGAACCACATAGCTACCGGTATAGCCCCGAGTCTCGATGGAGAACACTCCCTCCTCATGGGAGCAGCAGCGGTGATGAAGATGGCGGTGAAGATGGCAGCGGTGTCGATGGAGAAGCCTTCCGGGGGCACTTCCCCGTTCCGGTGGCGTGCCGGAACAGAGACTCCTGTCCCCCAGATCTTGGCTTCGCGATGGCGGCGGCTCTGGAAGGTTTCTGTGGGTTTCGTCGATCGTATCAGGGTTTTCGTGACGGAGGCTTTAAATAGGCGAAGAGGCGGCGCAGGAGGGCTGAAGGGGTGCCCACACCATAGGGTGGCGCGAGCCCCCTGGCCGCGCCGGCCTAGGGTTTGGTGGGCCTGTGCCCCCTCCCTGGTGGTTCTCGTGTGTTCTGGATGCTTCCGGTGAAAATAGGAACCTGGGCGTTGATTTCGTCCAGTTCCGAGAATATTTCGTTACTAGGATTTCTGAAACCAAAAACAGCAGAAAACAGGAACTGGCACTTCGGCATCTTGTTAATAGGTTAGTTCCAGAAAATGCACGAATATGACATAAAGTGTGCATAAAACATGTAGATAACATCAATAATGTGGCATGGAACATAAGAAATTATCGATACGTCGGAGACGTATCAAACAGCAGGTCAAGAGCCACTCTCAGGCATCAATTTGGACGACTGCGAGCGCATCGACATGACGAAGGGCAGGGTTAGGCTGGTCTTATCCACCGGCCTGACCGTGTAGCAAGAACAAACCGATGAGCAAACGTGGCGAGGCCGGTCCTTGGGGTCGGCCCCAAAGATCTATGAGGGAACACTACAGAGCCTTCATTGAGCGATTCAATATGGAGGCCGATTCCAGCAATCGGCCAAAATTTATCCTCACCACATGTTTTGCTTGTGTTCAACATCAATCTACTGGGCAACGGTCTTACGTCGGCTGATGAGTGAAGAAAAATCAACATTGGTCCTACCGGAGCCGACGTGCAAATACAGTGCCTTGGTTAACTACAGAGCCGATATCTGCAGTTCCCTGACAGATTCGGCTCGGGGGGCATCTAGTCAGAGGACATGTGCAGATGAACATGTGTGCAGATGGACATGTGTGCAGCGAAATGTTGGGAGCCGATAGAAAAATCGGCTAGTAAAAAAAAAGAAAAGAAGAGACTTCATGATATACAGCCGATGCAAGGACATCGACTTTAGAACTAAGAAACGAAGCCGATGCGCGGCCATCGACTCTAGTACAATTACGCAAGATCTACCGGTTGCGGGTGCAAGACACGGATTTCGACCAAGTCCAGTTCATCTGTGAGGCCCTCTGCTTCCTCGAGGGGGCAAACAATGAGAGCTTCCTCAGCTGCAATGAGCCGATTGCAACGATCGTCGAAGTCAGTTTTGGCGTACAACATCGGCTTTCAACGGGGGAAGAGGCAATCGATGGGGTCAAGAGCGGCTGAATCGGCAGGGTGGCTGTCTCAGAATTATATGAGTTCCAAGCCTTTGGTCCAATCTGTGCATCCTCACCAGTATTCTCGCCTTGGCTGAGGCTCGGGGGCAGATGGCCCGGTAGATGCTCTGTTTTAGAAGCCGACTGAGGCGTCATCGGCTTATCCTTCATGGCAACCTTCTTCAAAAATGCTGAGCTCTTGCAGAAGAAGATCATTGGGCCTGGTGGGAAGAAGTTAAAGGCTTTCTTGAAGACTCCACATTATCCACCGGATCCTAAGGTCGTCAGTTCAAGAATTGAAGGATGGATTGTAAAGGACCGATGCGTTGCTATCGGCTCATTAAGCATTGGCTAAGGGGACAAATCGGCAAAATCAGTATGAGGGGAAATCGGCTAAATTGACTCAAAGGAAATCGGCAAAAGCAAATTGGGGAAATTCTTCATTGATAAGCAAGATTTCTTACATAAAGAGCTGATTGCTCTCAAAAGGAAGTACTAGGGGATAAATTACCCCGTCTACTACTACTGATCCTATGCTAATGGTCCTATCTATGGGCCGTCGCTGCCCTCGTCGTCGCCGTTGTCGGCGCTACTCCCGGCGGGCTCGTCGTCGCTGCTCCAGCGGCCGCCGACCGGGCCCTCATTGTCCTCATCCTCCTCGTCAGCGTCGTCGTCGTCGCTGTCGAAGTCACTGAGGTTCCCTGGCCAGGGACAGAAGCGTTTGGCCGGCGGCTCATCGGAGGAGGTGTCGTCCTCCTCCTCCTCCTCCTTCTCCTCCTCGGGAGAGGTGAAGTCGTCGCAGGAGAAGCGATCGTCATCGCTCTCCTCCTCCGTTTCCCCGTCGGCGAGGAAGCGGAGGTCGCTTTCCCCGTCGGTCAAGGACTTGTCGTCCTCAGACCAGATGGAGAAGTCATGGCTGGACTCCTCCCCGGCCTCGATGGCGCGGCGGGTGTTGGCCACGTGAACCTCCTCCGGGTTCGGCTCCGGCGTCGGCTCGCGGGAAGAGGAAGACTGGGTGGAAAGATCCGATGAGGTAGACGAGGAAGAAGACATGGTGGCGCAGGAGGGCTTTTGGAGTGCTAATGCGAAGGGGATGCGGAAGCAAACTGTTTGGAGCGGTTAAATAAAAGGGGATATAGTGGAAATTCAATGCCACAGCAGTTTCCGAGGAAGTGGTGCCTAAAAAAAAAAAAAAAAAAAAACTGCCAGGTCACGCGGAGAAGTTGAGAAGGCAAGGCATCATGATGAAGGATACTGCGACGGTTCTGCCACGACATGACCCGACGAAGGAAAAGCAGAGTGATTTTGGAATTATCAATTCCAAAACCAGGGGGGCATGTGTTATCATCCGAATTTGACCGAGTCAGAGGTGGGCCGCGATCAAGATGGGCTTGAAGATTATATACGGAAGAAATACGTGAATCGGCCTTATATGCAAAGTTTGGGCTAGTTTGCCCTTGTATCTATAACATAGTAGATTACATGTCGGTTAGTTAGAGTTTGCCTCGTGCACGGTTGGGATTATTCCCACGTTAGAAAGTCTACGGACTATAAATATGTATCTAGGGTTTATGAAATAAACAACAACCAACGTTCACCACAAATCAATCTCGGCGCATCGCCAACTCCTTCGTCTCGAGGGTTTCTACCGGTAAGCATCATGCTGCCTAGATCGCATCTTGCGATCTAGGCAGCACAAGCTTATTTGTTGTTCATGCGTTGCTCGTACTGAAGCCTTTTTGATGGCGAGCAACGTAGTTATCTGAGATGTGTTAGGGTTAGCATTGTTCTTCGTATCATATGCTGTCGTAGTGCAACCCTTATACATCTAGCCGCCCTTACACCTATCTTAGGTGTAGGGGCGGCACCCCGCTTGATCATTATTTAGTAGATCCGATCCGTTACGGTTGCTCCTTGTTCTTCAAGGATTAGTTTAATATCTGCAATAGTTAGGCCTTACAAAGGGTTGGAGGATCCAGCGGCGCGTAGGGTGTCGTTTGCTAGTCCTAGACAGGATGTTCCGGGGATCAACCTCGTGTTGGTTTTTAGGCCTTGTCTAGGATCGGCTTACGATCACCGTGCGTGGCCGCGAGGCCCAATCGTGAGTAGGATGATCCGATTATGCGGTGAAAACCCCAAATCGTCGTAGATCGTTTTAGCTTTATCTTGATCAAGCAGGACCACCATATATTCGTGCACCTCGTACAAATCATGGGTGGATCGGCTCCTTGAGCCGATTCACAGGACAACCTAAGAGCCGATCGAGGCTCGTATTTAATGTTTACGTGTATGCCATGCAGGAAACTAAGCGAGGCATCTCCATCACCTTCCTGACCAGGTATAGGTCAGGTGGCACGCCCTTGCAACAGCATCGGACGTGCGTGCCGGAGTTCTTTGCGGGCCGTCGCTCGGAGGGACCAGGGCCAGCCGCAGCCCTAAGTTGTTCCCGGCTCTCCTGTGTTGCCCATCGCTGCTCGCCGGTGGGTTTCTGACCGCAACACATCCTCTGAGGTCTTGTACTCCACAAATGCATCCTAGCTATGCTCCTACTTCTCTAGATAGCCTTCGAATTTTGGAGGTGCGTTGTCCTTCTTATCAGTTGCCCATAATTGCTTCTTCCACTGCCAGAATAGTTCCCCCATCTTCTGAAGAGCCCACTTCTTCACTTTCTCCCTCTGCTTGTGTAAGGGTACGTTGCCCCTATGTGTGGTTTTGATAATTAATGACAACCCCTATGGACTAATGTTTTCATTGAGTTTATATGAAGAAATATTCCATAGGTACTACTTGTAGTCCATATGTTGGATTCAAGTATGGATGCCATGAAGATAAAGATATACCTTGAGTATTAGCATCAAGATTATCGATTTGAAGACATATATGTGATATGATCAAGAAGAAAACATGAAGATGGAGTTCTTATGTGGAACTCAATATTAGCCCTTCTCTAGCTTATGTGTTAAGCAATGAATGATCAAGATCTTGAGTGCTTGATTCCGAGTGAAGAATTCTTTATACACCTAAAGATAGTATGATAGAGAATGAGAAGATACAAGGTTGACCAACACAAAGAGTGAAGAATAGATTCAAGTTTGGTCAACACATGAAGCATGAAGAATGTGCCACGTGAAGTCTTGTGGTATGGTAAGCCTTGTAAATTATGCTTTATGAACTAACCCATCATATATGCGCTCTTGTGTTGTCTATGTGGGTTAGGTATCTTCCATGGGCATGCATCAAAAGTGAGCTCTCATATAGCCCATGAGAGGATGACGTCAAGTGGTGATCCTCATCAAGGTTGAGTTGGGCAAGTTCAAGATGAGCATCTCAAGAGGATCACATGCTTGAATCTTGTCATCCATTTGGTGATTATGGACATGTGAAGATGTGACTAATGAAGCTATCCCATCGTGGTGTATAGGGGAGCATTTGTGAGTCTTCACGAAGCAACAATGATCAAGTGAGGCATTCCGGCTTGAGTGGAGCTTGAAGAGTTATCATCAAGATCAAGCGAGATGCGCACGGCAAAGGTATGGCCTTGCTAGATTTTCCTTTTACCGGTCTCAAGGTGGTTGTTGGGAGACCAGGTTATAGGATAGATATAGCCGCGCTATCAAGAGGGGCTTTCGGTTTGGTAACTTGATCGCATCATCTTAGGGAGCTCAATTATTTGCATACTTTGCATATCTCTATAGCTTCTTGGTATTTATCTGTGTGAGGTTCTTGAGCTTGTTGCTATCTTTACAACAAGCTCAAGTTCATCCAAAACAGAATCCGCATGCATCTTCTATTGCATTTTCGAGTTTGGACGTCTTCACCGTTTCTTAACGGTGGGAGACTCCCTTTGTACAATCATCTAAAATATTCTGTGAGGAGTCTCCATATTTCATTACCTTTCCAACAAAATTGGTTTCATGGCAATCAGAGTTCGGTAGCATTTTATGTTTTAAAGAAAAGAAAAGGTTTTTTGGGAGTCCTGCTATTCGGCCCACCGCCGAGCCTGCCACCGGCCCTGGCACCGGTGCCGACCGGGCACTGTCCAGGGTATATCCCAGCCCCGCCCGGTGCCTGGCCGGTGTACTTCCTGGTCGACCGACCCCTCCGCCGGTTGGGCTCTTTTGGCCGTTGTCGGCCTGCTGCACCCCATCCGGCCTGTCCGGCGCCCGGCCCGGTGGACCGGCCGGCTGGGTCAATTCTTCTGTCCGTTTTCTCTCCCCAATGATTCTATTTTATCTTAGACAATAAATAGGCCCTCTTCCACCTTGGGCTGGGTAAGTTCTTGCACTCTCTCTCCTCTATTGTTGAGTTTTAAGAACTTTCCCTATCTCTTGATTCCCCCCATGATTCTTGCTCATTCTTGAGGGATCTAAGAGAGGAGATCTAGATCTACAATCCCCACCAATCAATTTCTCCTCTAAGTGAGGGGAACTCTTGGGATCTAGATCTTGGAGTCATTTATTGATTTCCTCATTTGTTCTTCCTCTATAATTCCATCCTAGCATTTGTTGTTTTGGTGGGATTTGAGTGTGAAGGATTTGAATACCTTTGGTGTTCTTGCTTTGCATCATTGCATAGTGTTGAGCTCTCCACCGCGATTAGTTCGAGTGAGAGACCGTGAGCTTGTTACTCTTGGAGGGTGACCTCCTAGTTGACTTGGTTGGTGTCCCGGTGACCTCCTTCGTGGAAGGTTGTGAAGGGGCTCGGGATTCTCCTTCATGGAGTTTGTGAAGTGGTTGTGGAGCTTGCCATCTCCGAAGTGGATGAAAAGCTAACCATAAGGAAAGGATCATTATCCTTCGTGGGTTTGGCTCGAAGAAGAAGGTGGTCCTTCGTGGCGTTGGGAAATCCTTTGTGGGATCCCCACCTCTCCAAACGTGACGTATATTCTTGCAAAGAAAGGGAACACGGCTATACATCTTCGTCTCCGCGTGCCTCGGTTAGTTCTATCACTAGTAGGAAAACCCTTATAGGCGGAGCTTAGTTCTGTGGCGCACCTCGAAAAATGCGCCACAGAAATTTATTTTATGGCACACCAGGCAAGGTGCGCCACAAAAATAACTTAATTTTGTGGCGCACCAGCGTACCGTGCGCCACAAAAACTTGGTGGGACCCACAAGCTGTCACCCTCAATCATTGGTTTTACTATTTCTATGGCGCACGGACCACCGTGCGCCACAAAAATAAGCTATTCTGTGGCGCACGGCGACATTGCGCCACAAAAATAAGATATTCAGTGGCGCACTGCAACTGTGCGCCACAAAAATAAGCTATTCTGTAGCGCAGTTTGCCTGGTGCGTCACAGAAATAAGGTATTCTGTGGCGCACTGTTTTCGGTGCGCCACAGAATTAGCGAACCAGATCTACAAAAGTGAGCCAACCTCCCACCTACCACACTACACAAGCCATTCTTCTTCCTCCATCTAGCTCGTCCCCCCTTCTCTCTCATACCATTTTGACTCTACATTTCACTTGCTTGGGTATTTATTGCACTTACTTTGGTTGATACTTAATTGGAGTTGAGGAGAAGGCTCTCCATACTCTCTCCTCCTCTCGAACTCATCGATCGCGGTCTCGTCTCGGTATCGAATCTAGAAGGTGAGTAGTTGGAGGAGACATACATATGCTTGGAGGAGACATGCATATGCTTGCAGATCTTGTGTGGCCGTCGTGTGTATGGATGCTTGTTGCAGGTGAAGGGCTTGTGTGTGTGCCGGTGTGGTGCATGGATGTTTGCCGAAATGTTGATTCATTTCCGTTTCGACAAATTTTGCACTACCCATATGTCCTACTTTGAGGAGAGGTCATGCCGAATTTTTCCGCTCCATGTAATACCTTGAGGAGAGGTATGGCCCATGCATGTGTGTGCATTTGGTGCGGTTCTAATTTCCTGTTCTATGTATACCATTTGCAGGCAAGCATGGTCCTCTCGATGAGTTCCGCTCGAATCTCTAGATACAAGATAGACGCGAAGGAGGACATGATTCGGAACAATAGGCGCCAGATAAGATGTCCGTGTCGATCATGCAAACTCGAGCGCTGGATCAACCCTGATTCCGGACAACTGGAGGAGCACCTGCTGAGGCGCGGTAATTTCATGCAAGACAACCAGGCGTGGCCGGCCCCATCAAATGGTGCGCATGAAGACCATGTCGAGCGAGATGACTATCATCATGAAGAAGACTATCATCATGCCGACGGGGACTATCATCATGAAGAAGAAGTCGGCGGAGAAGATCATCATGAAGAAGAAGATGCCGGCGGAGAACATCATCATGATGAAGAAGAAGATTCCGGCGCGACCCCGCTAATTTCGGCCTTGCGGGACTCTCATGTTCAAGATCTTCTCCTCCAGGAGACGAGCAACGATAGAGTTGCAGATAGAGAGAGAGCCAAGCTGTCGCAAATGGAGAAAGACGGGATGACTCCGATCTTTCCTGGGTGTCGTCCGCAGGATACGCGCTTGCATGTAACGCTTGATTACCTGCAGATGAAGACGCAGAACAAGTGGACCGATTCTAGCTTCAGCAAGAACTTAAAATTCTGGCACGATCGTCTCCCGGAGGGGAACACATTGCCAAGTAGTACCGAGGAGGCCAAGAAAGTCGTGTGTCCCCTTGACCTACCGCACGAAAAATACCACGCCTGCATTAATGATTGTGTGATTTATAGGTGCGAGTACAAGGACAGAACCACATGTCCGGTGTGTGGCCACGGACGGTACAAGGTTGGGAAGAAGAAGGTACCTCGAAAAGTGGTATGGTACTTTCCTATCACTCCCCGTCTGCAGCGGTATTTCGTGGACCCTAAGGAAGCAAAGCTCATGCAATGGCACGCGGAAAGGCAGAAGCCGGAAGAAGATCCGGAGATGGGCTATATGCTGACACATCCTTCAGACGCTGGACAGTGGCAAGCATTGGACATCGCCTTCCCTAGGTTCGGGGGCGACGCAAGGAACATCAGGCTGGGTATGAGCACCGATGGACACAATCCGTTCGGCAACCAGAGTAGCACGCATAGCACCTGGCCTGTGTTTGTATGGCCTTACAACCTACCCCCGTGGCTGTGCACCAAGCAAAGGTACATACACCTGAGTATTCTCATTCAGGGGCCGAAACAACCAGGTGTCGACATGCATTTTTATCTCGGGCTGCTGAAAGAGGAGTTAGACACGTTGTGGAAGACGCCACCCCGTACGTGGGATGCCTACTACACTAGAACTTATTTCGATATGAGAGCCGCGTTGATCACGACGGTCACGGACTATCCTGGTTACGCATATGTATCTTCCCAGGTCGGCCACGGATTCAACGGCTGTGTGAAGTGCATGGACGATACCCCGCATCTACAACTACCAAGGGATCCCGGGTCCTCGAAAACCGTCTACCCAGGTGCTCGAAGGTGGCTTCGCTTGGATCACCCATGGAGAAAACACGGTGATCTGTTCAATGGTAAAGATGAGCCCGATGGACCCCCACGCCCGAGGAGCGGTGCAGAAATCGATGATCTTCTGAAAAATTGGAAGGAGTGCCCAGCGCCGGGAAAGAAGCGACCGAAGCTAGAGCCGCTGCTCGGTGTATGGAAAGCGAGGTCTGTTTTCCACGACTTGGAGTACTGGAAGGTCCTCCACACGCCCCACAGCCTCGATGTCATGCACATTACGAAGAACGTTACCGAGAGTCTGCTTGGCACTCTTTGCAACTCAGAAAAGTCCAAGGATGGACCGAAAGCAAGATACGATCTTAAACATTTTGGCATCAGGAAAGATCTTCAAGCCCCCGATACTGACGACGACGATGATGATGATGATGATCAGATGGAAGGGCCTCAACGTCTCCGCAAAAGGGCTAAGAAGAACGCGGTGCAGCTTCCCGCTGCCTGCTTCACAACGAGTCTGGAGGAGCTCGAGCAGTTTTTCAGGTGCCTCCTAGGAGTGAAAGTTCCTCACGGTTACTCGGGGAATATAAGCAGATATCTGGACGTAGCGAAGAAGAGGTTCACCGGGATGAAGTCTCACGATTGCCACGTGCTAATGACGCAGATACTTCCCGGTGAGCACGTCCGTGATACGCTGTTTGGCCTTTGCAACTTTTTTGACGTTATCACCAGGAAGTCGATCGGCGTGAGGCAGCTCAAGATGCTACAGGATGAGATCGTGGTGATACTATGTGAGCTCGAGATTTACTTCCCGCCTGCATTCTGTGATATATGCGTCCATATCCTTCTCCATGTTGTTGAAGACATCAAGCAGCTCGGCCCAACGTTCCTCCACAACATGATGCCTTTCGAAAGGCAGAACGGTGTCATGAAAGGATACGTTCGCAATAGGGCCCGTCCAGACGCAAGCATGGCCAAGGGGTTTCTAACCTACGAGTGCATCTCCTTCTGCCAGAATTATCTAAGCACCGAGGACGACGAGGATCATGTTGGTCTACCCCCCAGGACGCACCTCGGGAGGCTCGCTGGAGTCGGTCACCGCGAGGGCTACCGCTTAGTCCATGTCGGCATTGAAAATCGACGCGACGACTTTGAGAGGGCTCACCGGGTCGCGCTACAACACTTAAAACTGATCAAACCTTTCGTGCAAGAGCACAAAAGCATGGTCGAGCAGAATTACATCGATATGGGCCGGCCGAGGAAGATGGGAGACGTAACCAAAAAGCACAACTCCAGCTTCACGCGTTGGTTCAAGCAAACTCAACTGGTTGAAGCACATAGAAAAAGGCCTTCTACCGAAGATGAAAAACTCATATACACCTTATCACAGGGACCCGCGCATAACGTAAGGACCTATCAGGGGTACGACATCAATGGTTACAGATTCTACACTGAGGAAAAGGACAGAAATAGTGAAAATCAAAACTCAGGAGTAACTATGCTGTCATACGCCGATGACGAGACTAATGTCAAGGAAAGATTTTTTGGAAGGATCGAGGAGATATGGGAGCTCAATTATTGTGGAGAGACGGTGCCAATGTTTCGTGTGAGATGGGCCAAGAAGGTCGAAAAAGAAGGCCGATATTTCACAACCATGGTTATACCCGATGCAAAATCGAAGAACGCATCCGAAAAATGAGCCATGGGTACTCGGTAGCCAAGTTGAGCAATGCTTCTTCATCACCGATCCGTCGAGGCCTAGCCGTGTTGTCGTGAGGAGGGGCAAGAGGAGCATCATAGGAATGCAAGGAGATGCCAACGAGGAAGACTTGGACAAAAACGGTGACCCGAAGATGGAGGAGGAATTCGACAGGCACTTCGACATGCCTACTACTAGTAAAGTAAGAAGGAAGACCTCCCTACCCTCTAAAGGTTGTCCGTTCACGCGAAGAAATCTCAAGGTGGCCGGCATAAAGTATTCAACCGCCAACAACCGAAAGGGCAAGAAGATTGCGAAGAGACGCTAGAGCTCGGAGCCGGGACGAAGAAGATCTTTTTTTTGGTCTATCACATGTGTGTGAGTGTGTGTGTTAGACAAGTACATGCATGTGTGTGTGAGAGAAACAAGAATGTACATGTTTGTAAGAGACAAGTAATTTATAATACTATACTAATTACTAAATAATGTTGTGTTATTTATTGAAATGTAACTAAAATATGAAAAAAAGGAAGAAAAATTGTGTGGCAGCCGGGGTTCGAACCTGGCTACTAATGGGCTAACATTGGCCTTAACCACTAGGCTAGTGCTAAGTATCTGTCAGTACACAACAGTAAACCATTTTGTTTTGCTAAGTGTCTCAATTCGGTGGCGCACCATCCTTTAGGTGCGCCACAGAATCCCTTAATTCTGTGGCGCATCTACAGGATGGTGCGCCACAGAATTAAGACACTTGGTGAAATAATCGACTCGAACCATTCTTCCCCATGTGTGTGAGTGTGTTAGACAAGTACATGCATGTGTGTGTGTGAGAGACAAGAACATGTTTGCATGAGACAAGTAATTTATAATTCTCTACAAATTCCTAAATAATGTTGTGTTATTTATTGAAATGTAACTATAATATGAAACAAGGAAGAAAAATTGTGTGGAAGCAAGGGTTCAAACCTGGCTACTAATTTATTTCACCAAGTGTCTTAATTCTGTGGCGCACCATCCTTTAGGTGCGCCACAGAATCCCTTAATTCTGTGGCGCATCTACAGGATGGTGCGCCGCAGAATTAAGACACTTGGTGAAATATCGACTCGAACCTTTCTTCCCCACTCACAGTAGCAGTTCTTCTTCCCCGACAAGCTCTAGCGCAACCGCCACCGCCACACCGCCGAGCGCAACCGCCACCGCCACACCGCCGAGCGCAACCGCCACCGCCTAGCGCAGCCACACCGCCGAGGAGGAGGACCGCCACGTACCCCACCGCCGAGCAGGACGCCCGAGCCCGAGCCGCCGCGCCACAGATCCAGGAGGAGGAGGAGGACGCGCCCTGCCACCGCCGCCGCGCCCTGCCACCGCCGTCGTTCGGTGAGAGTCCCTCTCCCCTCCCCACTCCCTTGTCCCCCTCCCCACTATCTTCTGCCCGAATTTCGGAGAAGAAATTATCCACCACCGCCGCTGTCGTGATGAGTTCTGATGACATTTGTGGCATTGCGTTACTGATTAGTGATTACAGTACTGCTTGGATGATTGGAATATTTCTTGGAAATTTGATGGAGCTGTGGCTTGATGTTTTGTGCTGAACTAACCCAATCTCACATTTTAGCTGTTCAATTGGTTTCTCTGTTCATAATACCCAGTGTGCCGAATGCTTTCGTTGTGGATAGGCAGTTTTGCTAGAAATTATTAGTTCGACTGCATTTTCCCTTGCTAAATTTGTGGTTCCTGATGTGCTGTGCTAAATCTGTTCGTCATCAGTAAATGTAAAAATTGCCCCTCAATTGTTTCTTGATTAGGGAACTCACTGTAATCTACTGAACCTTCCCATGTGTGCCCAAGCACCTGCAGGATAGTGATAAAAAAAATTCTGTGCTCTGTCACGATGGAAAATACAGTTTACAATTAATCCATGGTTTTCCTTGTTGTCTTTTCTTCTTGAAACATACCCTGTTGTGTTTATTTGTGTCTACTTTGATTGATGTGGTCGTCTTGATCGATTCAGATGTTTATTCTAGGTCTTGTATCTGCATAACGAATTGTGCAGCATGAATTGCATACTAGTATCAAGCTATGTACCATTTAATCTCAGCCTAAAGTACTAATGTGTGATTAATTGTATTGGTGAAGTAGATGATCTGCAGCCAGAACTTCTAGACGATATTGACTTAAGCCACCTAAAGTAACCATTTAAAAGAAAATTAAAGCATTGCTCACTAACCTAACAGAATATTACCAATTAAAAGAAAATTAAAGCATTGTTCACTAACCTAACAGAATATTACCATTTAAAGGAAAATGAATGCATTGTTCACTAACCTAACAGAACATTACCATTTAAGTGAAAATGAATGCATTATTTACTAACCTAACAGAATAACAGTTGCTAGAAGATCCTCCATTTTGTTTTCACTATTTACTTTTTATTTTTATGCAACTTATGTGTCCTTATATGTTTTGCATGACAACAGTATTCTTTTGGAACTGTGGTAAGAATGCTACTGTTCATGAAATGCTACTGTTTGAATTCATTTAAAATTTGATTAGCTATTGGTTTCAAGATAAGAATGCTACTGTTCATGAAATGCTACTATTTGAATTCATTTATGAAATGATCATGCTCATGGTCATGCTCATTATCTTGTATATGCTTGTTTGAATTCATTTATGCTTGTTTATACAATATATATGAAGTGAATATGCTAGATAGAAAATATGAAGCTCCATTTGATAGAAGCAGATATTGCATTTATTTGTGCTGATATGAAGCAGATAGAAAATGTTATCTATTAATGGAAATGTAGTGCTCCAGGTTGTAGCAGGTAGTACTGCTCCAGGTTGTAGTACTGCTCCAGGTTGTGCTGATATTGCATTTATTTGTGCTGATATGAAGCTGATATGAAGCTGATATGAAGCAGGTAGTACTACTCCAGGTTGTAGTGCTCCAGGTTGTAGTGCTTTAGGATTTTTGTAGTGCTCCAGGTTGTAGTGCTCCAGGTTGTGGTGAAGTTGTGCTCCAGGTTCCATTTGATACAATATAGTGCTCCAGATTTTTGTAGTGCTCCAGGTTGTAGTGCTCCAGGTTCCATTTGATACAATATATATGAAGTTGTGCTCCAGGTTGTAGTGCTCCAGGTTGTGCTCCTTGCAAACCCTATTTCCTCTGTGTTGATGCAACTTTGTATGGTCGATATATGGTGGATATGTTGGATATATGGTGTATATGGTGGATATTTTTGCAGGGATTTCATTGAGTTGCCCATTTCTCCCGAAGCGTTGATTAACTTCCGTTTCGGTTGAGAAATGGGCACTCCTACGTAGAAAATTAGAAAAAGTCATGCCGAATTTTTTTGTTGACTTTTGTACTAACTTGTTGCCTCTTTTTAATGAAGTGCAAATAAACATGTCGGGCAGCACTTCTAAGCCCAGGAGCCAGAACGAAGAAGCGAGAGAGGCCAACAAGGACTTCTGGGAGGGCTACGAGCAGCCCCGGAAGGCCACCGCCGAGTCGCCCGGCGATGAGGAAGAGGGCCGGACGCCGCCTCCGAGGGAGAGGGCCAGGAGGCCGCCGACGACACCGACGAGGGCCGGGACGCCGCCTCCGAGGGAGAGGGCCGGGGGGGCGCCGCCGACACCGGCGATGATGACGATAACTCGGACGCTGCCGCCGAGACCGGTGAAGAGACGACCGGTGAAGAGAACGCGGCCAACCGCACGGAAGGTGATAGCGGCGGCAACCCTCAGGAGGGTAAGAAGAAGAGGACGGCGAGGAGGCCAAGGAGGGATCGGAGGCTGCAAGTGCTCGCCAACGTCACCGATCATTTCACGGTAGTCTCCGAAAGTGGCCTACCCTTGGAGCCTTCGTGGGTTGCCAAAGGGTACGGCATGCAACTAGGGTGCATCGGCCGTGAAACCGTGCCGATCCTAACTCAGGACCTCAGAAGCAAGGAGAACGAGGCTCTCGCCCAATCCCTCCTCCAGAAGCTTCACCAACGATACACGTTCCCGGAGCCGTTCAATAAGAAGGTGGACTCTTTAGCTCTCACGAAGATGAGCACCGCCTTGAGCAGCTGGAAGAACCGGCTGAAGAAAAAGAACGATGCCGGTGAAAGCTGGGAGAGGATAAGTACCAAAGACCCATCGATCTCCTTAGAAGACTTTAATGCATTCAAGTCTTACTTAGAGAGTGACAGTGTTAAAAAATGGACCGCCTGGGGGAAGAAAATGCGGGATTTGAACTTAGGGACCCACCATTGCGGAAGCGGTGGTTACCGAGGAAAACAGCCCACTTGGGACAAGGAGGATGCCGAGATGGTACGTCTGGGGAAAGAAAACCCCTGGCACAAAATCCAGGATGAACAGGCTAGGAGCTTTGTCCGGTCCCGCTACTACTTAGACTGGAAGACGGGGGAATTTATTACGGATCACGAAGACGTGAGGGATTTCGAGAAGTACCTGGTAAGGATAGTTCTATATTATTTCGCTCATCTTATCAGGCAATGAAGCCAAATGGGCTAACCTTAAGTTCCTTTGTCTGAAGGATGAAGAGTTGACGAAGGCTGGCCCGTCGTCCCAGGGGTCGACGGAACCGTGGGACACGCCTTTCAACAGGGCGATGAACAAATACAAGGAGAGGGAGCTGGACAAGCCACCGACGTCGGGTGGCCGTGTGTCCGGCTTTGGCACAAGTATGAAGCTATCCGAGTACTACGGATCGGATGCCAAGACGAGAAAGCTGGAGAGGAGGTCGTCGGCTAAGGATAAATCCGAGATTCAGGAGTTGAAGAAGAAGGTGGAGTCACTAGAGAAGCTGGTGGCCGAAAAGCCTGTGGAGAACACGGAGATGATGAACAAGTTATTGGACGAGAAGATCCGACAGATCATCCCCCCTGGGTTGATGGAGGGGTTAGCTGCTTGGAATGCGGGAGGTCAAGTGGGGCCGATACATGTGCCCAGCATCAGCGGCAGCAACTCAAGCTTCCACGTGTCGCCGACGGTGCCGCTCCACCCGACGCCGGCGTCGGGGCTCCACCAGACGCCGCCGCTCCACCCGACGCCGCAGCTCCAACCGCCGCCGCAGCTCCAACTGGTCGCATCGACGCCCCGAACCGCCGCCCTTGTATCGACAGTAGCCGAGATTGACGCCATCAAGGAGGTAAACTCATTAGTTACTCCTTCGCGTCATCTTCTTTAACTATATATGCCTTTCGTGACTGCCATCTCACGATGCCCAACATGGCGCCCCTGACTCAGGATGAACCATGCATATTTCTGCAAGCGGTGGAGCCCGGCGGCAAGTTGGTGGAAGTTGCTAGCGGCCATGTCATGGCTTCCCGCATTATGCACGGCGCTAGATTGGCGGAAGACGTGGCGAAGGTCAAGTTGGTAATGGTAGTGCCGGAGTACTGCTACGCCATGCCCCCCTTTCAACCTCCGAGCACGAGCATTTAAGGCGACGTTTTGACCCTTGGGGATTGCACCTCATGGGTTATGAAATGGCCGAAGAACCAGATTCGTCTGGGGGGGGGGTCTTCCGAGTGCTAAGAAAAGCGCCGGCGCCACCTCCCCTATCATCCGGCCCAAGATCGCCAGTGCCGACGACACCCTTAAGGAACCGGCGGTCGCCGCCCCCACTACCCTGAAGGAACCGGCGGTCACCGCCACCACCCGGAAGGAACCGACGATCGCCGCCACCACCACACGCCACAAACAGTTGTTGGGAGCGCTACCGCAACGACCGTCAACTAGACGCACGGTACGCCAAGCGGCGGCATCGCAACCGCCACCACCTAAGGTCCAGGACATGGCGCCACTTGATGGCAACGATGCAGATGATGATGATGACATCGATGCCTACATCAACACTGGCGCCTGCAGCCAAGATATGTACATGCCTCCTATGGATGAACAAGCCTTCCGCACACACGGCGATCAACTTGGTCGTCCCCCTACAGTGACGAAGCAGCGCCTGGTCTTCACGGGTCTTTCTCAAGACACTCCTCCGGAGGCTGGCAATCCAGGTCAAGTCAAGCCTGCTACCGTTTTCAGCCCTAACACGCTGCGTAAGACGATCATCGGGGAGCCACCCAAATCAACCCCAGCGACCTCAGAAGCACCACCAGCACCCGAAGCACCACCATCTGCACCACCAGCACCCCCAGTAGGTCAGGTGAAGAAGGCAAGGAAGAGAGGAGCCAAGAAGGGCGCATCTTCGAGCCAGCCTGCTCCTAAGAGGATCCGGGCCGACGACATGGTACCACCTACACCGGATGGCTTGCCCCGGTGTCATGAAGTCGGTAAATCGATATCGCCTCCGGACATGGAACACCTCGCAAGTGGACCAATGCTCCCTTTGCATAACACTATTATTTATCTAGAGAGCATCCTTCTTAAAGAAAAGGATCCAAATTACCCGGTGTTCACGGTCAAGGTGCCGTCCGACCAGAACTTCGTCAATGAAGACCCCGCGGATATCTTCTTCATAGCGTTCGAGGACGTCTTCAACCTATTTCACTCGAAACGGCTCGACTATAACTTGGTCCACCTATACGCGATCAATCTTCCGATGAAGATCAACAGAGAGAGACCCCGGCACATCGCGGTAGCGGATCCCTACTACATGCGCGATAGCCAGCTCCAGGATGGCTCAAGGACACGGACCAAGGCGGTGCGATACCTCCAGAACTTCATGCTCATGTACAAAGAGAGCAACACCATTCTTCTGCCTGTCTGTACAGAGTAAGTACACATCCGCTCACAACCGTCGTAACTTATGCTTTCTTATATATTTCTTCCATTGCCGATCATTTCCAACATTCCATTTCAATTGCATGTGTTGAGCAGGGACAAATACTGCACACTCATCATCCTAGATCCGAAGTGGTCACTAGCCTAGTAGTTCGACTCGTCGAGTACGACGACGAAGAAAGACTACAAGAGAATAAGGGGTGTTCTCGATGAGGCTATCCTTGGCTACTCCAAAAATGGAGGCACCTTCGACAAAAATGGGCAACATATCAGGCCGGACACTAAAAAGCCCGGGTTCAAGCACGTGATCGACTTCCCTTGTGTCAAGCAGCCAGCTAGCAGCATTAAGGAGGCCTTCTATGTCCTCCATCACCTTAAAGGGTTTGTCGAGGATGCAGAGATGATGTCTTTGCCACATAGTAAGCGAGACCCCATTAGAATGTCGAGGCAAATCAATGATGATGATCTTAGAGAAGACTTCCATCGCATCCAAGTAAAGCTCTCGGAAATTATCTTACAAGATGTATCCAACTCATCGGGGCTCTTACACCAACTCAGAGGGTTGTCTAAGAGGGATATCGAAGAACGCCTACATAGGCAGGGTGATGGAAGGACGTGTACGACGAAGGACTTGTACAAGCCGTTCCCGGAGCCGCTCAAGAAGACGTCTCGTTGACCGAGGCCGGTGTGCCTAGCATTACTTTGAATCGATGGACAATTTGTACAGTGTTGTAAACTAAACTTGCTTAATTTGCTCGAAACGGTGGTCGTCGTTGTTGGACTTCAATTACTATTGTAGTCGTTATCGTTGAACCATATTACTTATGTGATACAGATGCTATATGTCTTTTAGGTTTATTATTATTTCCTTGCTTTAATTCTTGTGAATATGTATGCATGTGAACCCTCTAACTCTTTCCATTGCGTTATATACTAATATTCCTTGTGTCCATAGAGATGACGTACTACGTCGTGTTCGAGGGGCGGGTTCCAGGAGTGTACGAGGAGTGGGAGGAGTGCAAGAAACAGGTGCACAAGTTCAGCGGCAACTGCTACAAAGGGTACCCGACTAGACACGAGGCGGTTGCCAAGTGGAGGGCGCACCAAGCGAACAAGAGCAAGATTAAGACCTTCCTTGTGCTCTCGCTCTTGCTCACCATCATCGCGGCGGTACTCTATTTCATCCTAGTGTAGGCGGCGGCCGGTGTCACTTCGTTTGTATCTTGAGATGATGAGAACTTTCTTAATTTGCATCGATTATGAGTTGTATGGAGCTATATGTATAACTCGATCGGGCTCAAAGTAATGTGATGATGATGTGATGATTATATATGTCCATATTATATCTGTCTATATTATATCAGTATATAACCTGTATACGGTGTATAAAACCAAAGATAAAACACGTATAATACACCAGGGAGCACAAAATCGAGTATACCTGTAGATTGTTCTGTGGCGCACCAAAACATAATTCTGTGGCGCACCTATTTCTGTGGCGCAGCTACATCTCATGCGCCACAGAACTACCTATTTCTGTGGCGCACAGGACCCAGTGCGCCACAGAAACCTTAATTCTGTGGCGCACAGCCAGATGCGCCACAAAAACCTTATTTTTGTGGCGACGTTTCTGTGGCGCACCACCCGTGCGCCACAGAAGCCCATTTTCGTGCGCCACTGATGATGCTTTTCCTACTAGTGTATACCCGATTTTACTTTCCTTGTGATAGCCATGGAGCTTGAAGTATCTAATATATCTTGCTATCACTTATTGTTCATATATATATCTTGTTCCTATCTTGCTTAGCTCTAGTTGTTGTTACCACACTTAGTTGAGCCTAGCATATTTAGGGTTTGTGCTTGTAAAATTAACGTAGTTTAATTCCGCATTCTTACACGCCAAATCCGTAAGAGTTTTTAAACGCATATTAACCCGCCTCTATGCGACATCTCGTCCTTTCAGTTTGTCCATCTCAATCTGCGATTCCAAATTCTGGTAGGATGAAATGTGCCATGAGGTCGTCAAAAAGCTTTCCTTTGAAGCTATCGGCAATAAACTCATTTTGGAGCACCTTTTTGCTGTTGTTCCATGCACTAACACTGATCAGATGCGATCCCTAACCATAACTCCGCATTGATTTTTAAATGTTGTTGCGGCCTTTGCGGGTTCCATCGGTTCGCCAGAAGGTGATACAAGTGTAGTTGTGAAGTGGTCATTTTTGCCCAACTTCTTTGCTGGGATTCGTTTGTCCAACTAATCTTGGGAGGCCTAAGAGAATAAACATTAATTAATTTAGATACATGTACATATAGAATTCCATTAATGACTCTAGTGATCATATACATGTATATATACCTCGCCATCACCGGAGCCCTCGACTTCTCCATCACCGGAGCCCTCAGCTTCTCCACCAGTGGAGCTTTCGGCTTCTCCATCAATGGAGCCATCGGCTTCTCGGTTGGCTTCGCGGTCGGCTTCTCGGTCGGCTTCTAGGTCGCCTTCTCGGCCGTCTTCTACGTCGGCTGCACAGATTATGTCCTCGACCATGTCTTCATGTTCGAGGTCTCGATGGAATGGATCCATTGTTTCTGCAAAATATTAACTTGATAAGTACATGATTAATTTTGAGTTCATCGTGAGTTCATAATAATAATAATGTCGGCGTAACATAGAGGGAGAGAGGGATGCCGGTGACGACGTAACGTAGGGGGTCATCGTAACGTACGGGGAGAGGGGGATGTCGGTGACCACATAATGAATGTAGGGGGTCGTCATAACGTACGTGGAGAGGGACATGCTAGTGACCACATAATGAACGCAGGGGGTCGTCATAATGTATGGGGAGAGGGGGATGTCGGTGCCCAATTTTTACATAGGGGCGATGTCGGATCAGGGTAACATTCGGATCGGAGGCGAACAATTTTTACATAGCGGCGATGTCGGATCGGAATATAGATAAACCTACATACATTTGTACATAGCGGCAGTTTTTACAATTTTTACATAGCGGCAAATATTACATAGCGGCAATTTTTACAATTTTTATAACCTAAGACAAAAAAAACCTAACCCTAAATAATTAGCTAACCCTAAAATCAAACTAACCCAAACCTAAATTAAACCTAACCCTTACCCTAACTAATTAGCTAACCCTAACCTAAATTAAACCTAACAATAACCCTAACTACTTGACTAACCCTAACTAAATTGGGTCGGAGGTATACCTTTCAGGCGTCGGCCGGCGGTGGCGTGTGCGGCGAAGGCCAATGTCGACACGTGCGGTGGAGGCCGGCTGTGGCGGGTGCGCCAGGCGCGGGTGCGTCAGGCGCGTGGGCCGGCGGCCGGCGACGCGTGGGGTGGTGGTGTCTGGAGCGGTGGCACGTGGGGGCGGCGGCCTGCGATTTGGGCAGCCTGGCAGCGTCGGTGTGATGCTCTGGCCTCCACTGTCCCGGTCGGTGGCTTCTGCCGGGATGGTGCTAACGGTTATATACCACACCCCCTTTTGTCCCGGTTGAGGGCTCGGCCCGCAACATAAGGGGAGGGGGGGCTTTTGTCCTGGCTGATGGCTCATGCCAGGACAAAAGGGGTGGAGCCGTGGCATCTCCAAATCCAACAGCTCCGGCCGTTTTAATCCAACGGCCTGGAGCTCAATCTGTGGACTTGCCCTCCAGGCCAATGGTGGCTTTTCTGTTTTCTTTCTAGTCCCTTTTTAGTGCGTTTTCTAGTGCTTTTTCTACTATTTTTTTCTTTTCTAGTGTTTTTTTCAATAAGATATTCATTAAAATCGCGCGGGAAAGTTTCCCGCTCAGCCACGACGCCGGCCGCACGTGAAAGTTTCCCGCCACGACGCCGCGTGGGAGATTTCCCACCTATACGCCTCTATAAATAGCTCCTACGTCCCCGTCTCCCACTTCACTCACCGAACCCTACCCCATTTCACAATGCCCCCAAAGCCGCACCCGCCGCCGGTGGAGGTGGACCCGCAGTTCGCAGAGGTAGAGGAGTGGGAGGAGGCGGCGCTAGCGGCTACCATAGAAGCATTTAAGAGGTTGTTATCACCAGAATTTGACCGAGTCAGAGGTGGGCCGCGATCAAGATGGGCTTGAAGAATATACATGGAAGAACATACGTGAATCGGCCTTATACGCAAAGTTTGGGCTAGTTTGCCCATGTATCTGTAATATAGTAGATTACGTGTCGGTTAGTTAGGGTTTGGCTTGTGCACGGTTGGGATTATTCCCCATGTTAGAAAGTCTACGGACTATAAATATGTATCTAGGGTTTATGAAATAAACAACAACCAACGTTCACCACAAACCAATCTAGGCGCATCGCCAACTCCCTTGTCTCGAGGGTTTCTTCCGGGTAAGCATCATGCTGCCTAGATCGCATCTTGCGATCTAGGCAGTACAAGTTTATTCGTTGCCATGCGTTGCTCGTACTGAAGCCTTTTTGATGGCGAGAAACGTAGTTATCTTAGATGTGTTAGGGTTAGCATTGTTCTTCGTATCATATGCTGTCGTCGTGCAACCCTTATGCATCTAGCCGCCCTTACACCTATCTTAGGTGTAGCGGCGGCACCCCGCTTGATCATTATTCAGTAGATCCGATCCGTTACGGTTGCTCCTTGTTCTTCAAGGATTAGTTTAATATCTGCAATAGTTAGGCCTTACAAAGGGTTGGAGGATCCAACGGCGCGTAGGGTGTAGTTTGCTAGCCCTAGACAGGATGTTCCGGGGATCAACCTCGTGTTGGTTTTTAGGCCTTGTCTAGGATCGGCTTACGATCACCGTGCGTGGCCGCGAGGCCCAATCACGAGTAGGATGATCCGATTATGTGGTGAAAACCCTAAATCGTCGTAGATCGTTTTAGTTTTATCTTGATCAAGCAGGACCACCATATATTCGTACACCTCGTACGAATCATGGGTGGATCGGATCCTTGAGCTGATTCACAGGACAACCTGAGAGCCGATCGAGGCTCGTATTTAATGTTTATGTGTATGCCATGCAGGAAACTAAGCGAGGCATCTCCATCACCTCCCTGACCAGGTATAGGTCAGGTGGCACGCCCTTGCACCAGCATCGGACGTGCGTGCCGGAGTCATTGCGGGCCGTCACTCGGAGGGACCAGGGCCAGCCGCAGCCCTAAGTTGCTCCCGGCTCTCCTGTGTTGCCCGTCGTTGCTCGCCGGTGGGTTTCTGACCGCAACACATTCTGGCACGCCCGGTGGGACAATCTTCGACATCAACCACATCGCCATCTACATCTGAGATGGCGGACGGCACCCCAATCACGTACGAGGATCTGACCGAGGAGCTCAAGAAGAAGTATGACGAGGTCAAAACGATCCTCGAAGCCGACCTCATCGGCTCTTTTCACAGAACCCGTTCACATGGCATCAGGTGGAAAGGGTTCTCGCCTGAAGGTGCGCTCGATGGAATAGACCTGTCCGCCCCGTCAGAAGAACGCACTAGGTCCCTGCGTCAGGAGATCAACTACATGGTGGCTCACTCGCTGCACCGCCACTCTGAGAACCTGGTGAACACTTTGGAGCGTGTCGCTCTTCGGGTGATCCAGGAGATCATGAGACACCAGTACTCTCCGTCAGGACCAGCTCTCGGGACATACCAAGGAGAGATTCCACTCCAGTCCCGTCCACCGCTGCCATTCGCGTTGGCAGCACCAGAAGTGCCGAATTCACCGGCATTCGTCGTCTACAAGATCGGTGGTGACCCTAGTGACTACCAGTTCTTGCACGAGGCGCCTAAGGAGATCCCTCACGGATACACGTGCACATACGTGCCAGACTGCAGTAACTGGGCGCTCACAAACCAGACTGCAACAGCAGGGACTTCTGGAAAAGCAGGAGGAACTTCAGCGACAGATCTTGAGAAGCAGACGTGGCTAGCTAAGTATGCCACTCCGACGAACCTCCAGAGCTCAGCTCCTGCAGTTGGCTCAGAGCTGGAAAAGCAAGCATGGCTGGCTAAGTACGCCACCCCGGCAAATCTTCAGAGTTCGACTCCTGCAGCCAGCACCGTGGATCAAATCAGTACCATACTGAGAGACCAGTTCGGCATGGTGCCGAAAAGGAAGACAATCGGCTATTCCAAGCCGTACCCCAACGAGTACGAGTTGATCCCGCTACCACCCAAATATCGGCTCCCTGATTTCTCCAAGTTCAATGGATCAGATGGTTCCAGCTCCATCGAGCATGTGAGCCGATACTTGGCACAGCTGGGCACGATCTCAGCAGCAGATGAGCTACGTGTGAGGTTCGTCGCACAGTCCCTCACAGGATCGGCTTTCGGGTGGTACACTTCGTTGCCGCCGGACTCGATCCGGACTTGGAAGCAGTTGGAAGAACAGTTCCACATGCAGTATCACTCAGAGGCTTCCGAGTCTAGCCTTGCCGATCTAGCACAAATACGTCAGAAGCGTGGAGAAACTATGGCAGAATACATCCAGCGCTTCAGAAATCTTAGGAACCGATGTTATTCGGCTCGTGTGACTGAAAAGGAAGCAGTCGAGTTGGCAGTGGTGGGCCTCGCATCACCAATCAAGGATATGGCCTCCCAAGCAGACTACCCTTCACTGGCGCACATGGTTCAGAAACTGTCGGCATATGAACAGCGCCACCCGGACTTGTACCAGGACAAATTCAAGCGTGCGGTAGTCCTGGTTGAGGCAGATGAAGACGAAGGCTCTGCGGGAGATCAAGAAGTAGCAGTGGCTGAATGGACTCGGGGGGCAACCCCCGTGTCCTGCAAATGGGTTAAGCCACCAGGTCCGCCCAGAGGTTTCGATTTTGACGTGACTAAAACTGAGCAAATCTTCGACCTCCTACTCAAGGAGAAGCAGTTGAAGTTACCCGAAGGCCTCAAAATCCCACGGTACAGGAGCTGAACGGAAAGCCATACTGCAAATGGCATAACTCGTTCTCCCATGCCACCAACGACTGCAGGGTGTGGCGTCAGCAGATCGAAATGGCGATAGAACAAGGACGTCTGATTTTTAACCAGTACACCATGAAGGTCGACACCCACCCCTTCCCCGCCGTTAACATGGTGGAGTGCACTTACCCTGAAGGTTGCCAGCCAGGATTCTCGTTCAACATCAACATGGTAGGACCTGGGCACCACTCTGGCAAGGATGGAGACGAGGGCAGCTGCTCTCGTAGCAAGGACACAGAGGAGGCCGCTCCACGCGATCGGCTCCGGCACGATGGCAAGTGCTACATCACAGAGGGAGAAGTTAGGAATGTAAGATATCAGCGACCTCTCTCCGATCACCTCCTCAGCAAGTACGTGAGTCACTATAGCCAACGCCGACGATCCAGCGACGATGATGATAGAGACCGTCTGGCTAGGGACGCCAGGAGACATCGTCGGCATGATCGCGATGAGGAGGAGTACGAGCGCCATGCCAAGGAAGAATCGAGGAAGCAAGACGACGAGGATAGGCACTAGGACTGCCCCTTCTTCAGACACTGCTGGGATTCAGGAATGAGCCGATTGCCTACAATCGGCAACTGCCCAGAATGCAGACAGAAGAGGAAGGATGCAGCTAACGTGTCTGTGTTCAAACGTCTAGGGCCTCTCCCACCTCGAAGCAAGCACGCTGAGTCCCCTCGGGTGGAAGATCTCGAGGATTTGGAAGACGATGAAGAAGAAGAAGAAGACAAGTACCACCGGCCAAGGTGGTGCCCTGATGGACTCAGCCGTTCCCAAAAACGTAGGGTTCAGCGACTGCGCGGCTTGGAGGAAGCCGAAAGGTTATACCTGCACACACTAAGGAAGGCGCGGCCTGGTCTGGCCGCGAAGATTCAGCGAACCCTGGATGAAGAGGGTCGACCACAAAAAATGGAGTGGCGCCCCAAGCAAAGGAAAGCCGATGATGAGACATCAGCTGGCACAAACATGGTGCTCATCCTTCCGACGGAGTTTAGTGCTCCAGGATTAGACGAGGCACCCAATTTGGACGACTGCGAGCGCATCGACGTGACGAAGGACAGGGTTAGGCTGGTCTTATCCACCGGCCTGACTGTATAGCAAGAACAAACCGATGAGCAAACGTGGCGAGGCCGATCCTTGGGATCAGCCCCAAAGATATATGGAGGGACATCGCAAAACCTTCATTGAGCGCTTCGATCAATATGGAGGCTGATTCCAGCAATCGGCCAAAATTATCCTCACCACATGTTCTGCTTGTGTTCAACATCGATCTACTGGGCAGCGGTTTTACGTCAGCTGATGAGTTAGGAAAAATCAACATTGGTCCTACCAGAGCCGACGTGCAAGTACAGTGCCTTGGCTAAAGAGCCGATATCTGCAGTTACCTGACAGATTCGGCTCGGGGGGGCACCTAATCAGATGAACATGTGCAGATGAATATGTGTGCAGTGAGATGTTGGGGGCCGATAGAAAAATCGGCCAGTAAAAAAAAAATCAGCGTCACGATATATAGCCGATGCACGGACATCGACTTTAGAACTAAGAAACAAAGCCGATGCACAGCCATCGACTCTAGTACAATTACACAAGATCTACCGGCTGCGTGTTCAAGACACGGATTTCGACCAGGACGGTTTTCAGTCCAGCTGTGAGGCCTTCTGCTTCCTCGAGGGGCGAACAATGAGAGCTGCCTCAGTTGCAAGGAGCCGATTTTTGGTGCCTGAACCTTCTCTTCGAGGACTTCCAACCCTTGGCGCCAGTTCAGCAGTACTGTCAGAAGCATCAGATGTGGCATGCAAGGCAGCCTCTTTCTCGTTAAGCTGTTGGTGTTTCGTCTACAACATTGGCTTTCAGCGGAAGAAAGGTGATCAATGGGGGCACGTTTGGCTAGCTCTGCATGGTGGCTGTCTCAGATTACCTGAGCTCAAAGCCCTTTGTTTGATCCGTGTATCCTCACCGTTAGTCTCGCCTTGACTGAGGCTCGGGGGGCAGCCGACCTGGTAGATGCTCTGTTAAGCCGATGGGAGTGTCGTCGGCTGACCCTGCATCATAACCTTCTAAGTTGTTGTAGTAGAAGACTACTAGAGCTGCTGAAGGGGAAATCGTCATCATCTACAGGGTCAGAACCGTTTCTGTTGTTGCGAAACGATGGAGTAAGGCGCTATGGTCGGACAGTAAGGGGCAGTTAAGGATCACCTTCAGGCTGGAAACCATAGTGTGGGCATTGGATGGTGCTGCCCATGGGTTCATTGCAGTTGCAAACCTGCGCGATTGACATCTGAGGCTCGTATGGCTGTGGGTTGGATCTGTTCAAGTGGCGTTTTGGGAATTGAGTTTTGCCCTTGCGAACAGGCCGCAGATTACCATTTTGAAAAACAATAGAGTTGGTTCTGCTCGTGTTTTTCATGGCAAGGACCGGTGCGCTGCCATCGGCTCGTAATTTGTTGACTTATTTTAGCAATCGGTAAATTTGGTGAAAGGACAGAATCAGCTGAGAAGTTCTTCTTCATAATAAGAGGGATTTTTTACAAAAGAAGAACCGATTGCTCAAAAAGGGGAAAGCAAAAGAGGAGCCGATTGCTCAGGGGATACTAGTCCTACTCTACTAGTCCTCGCTGGCCTCGTCGTCGGCATCGCTGCCGTCGGCGCTACTTCCGGAGAGTTCTTCGTCGCTGCTACCCTAGCCCTCGGCCGGAGCCTCTTCTTCCTCGTCATCATCATCATCCTCGCTGTCCGCCCAAGAGCGGAAGCGCTTTGCCGGCGGATATTCGGTGGAGGAGGAGAATTCATCCTCCTCCTTTTCCTCTTCCTCCTCGTCATCATCATCGTCCTCGCTGTCCGCCCAAGCGCGGAATCGCTTTGCCGGCGGATGCTTAGTGGAGGAGGAGGAATCATCCTCCTCCTTTTCCTCTTCTTCCTCTACTTCTTCTTCTTCCTCCTTCCCGTCGGAGGAGGTGGGTTTCACCCAGGGATAGAGGTCGTCTTCGCTTTCGCTTATCAGCTCCCCTTCGGTGAGGAACTTGAGGTCGTCTTCCCCATCGGTCAGAGGCAGGTCGCCATCTGACCCGACGAGTGCTTCGGGTGGGCCGTCTGGCACATGATCGAAGTTCCACTCCGGCTCGCTCGAGGAGGAGGACTGGAGGGAGAGGCCGGAGGAGACTGAGGAAGAGGAAGACATTGCTACAGGGAAAGAGGGTTTTTTTCGGTGCCGATAGCTAGAACAGAGGAAGGGGATGAAGAGGGCTAATCAATCGGCATAGTTAAATAAGGAGGAGCCTAGTGGAGATTTAATGCCATTGCAGTTTCCGAGGAAGTGATGCTAAAGCTATCAAGTTTTGCAGAGAAGTTGAGAAGACAAGGCATCATGATGAAGGGTACTGCGGCGGTTCTGCTCTGCCATGACATGACCCGGCGAAGAAAGAACAGAGTGATTTTGGAATTATCAATTCCAAAACCAGGGGGCATGTGTTATCACCAGAATTTGACTGAGTCAGAGGTGGGCCGCGATCAAGATGGGCTTGAAGAATATACATGGAAGAACATACGTGAATCGGCCTTATACGCAAAGTTTGGGCTAGTTTGCCCGTGTATCTGTAATATAGTAGATTACGTGTCGGTTAGTTAGAGTTTGGCTTGTGCACGGTTGGGATTATTCCCCACGTTAGAAAGTCTACGGACTATAAATATGTATCTAGGGTTTATGAAATAAACAACAACCAGCGTTCACCACAAACCAATCTAGGCGCATCGCCAACTCCCTTGTCTCGAGGGTTTCTTCCGGGTAAGCATCATGCTGCCTAGATCGCATCTTGCGATCTAGGCAGTACAAGTTTATTCGTTGCCATGCGTTGCTCGTACTGAAGCCTTTTTGATGGCGAGCAACGTAGTTATCTTAGATGTGTTAGGGTTAGCATTGTTCTTCGTATCATATGTTGTCGTCGTGCAACCCTTATGCATCTAGCCGCCCTTACACCTATCTTAGGTGTAGGGGCGGCACCCCGCTTGATCATTATTCAGTAGATCCGATCCGTTACGGTTGCTCCTTGTTCTTCAAGGATTAGTTTAATATCTGCAATAGTTAGGCCTTACAAAGGGTTGGAGGATCCAGCGGCGCGTAGGGTGTAGTTTGCTAGCCCTAGACAGGATGTTCCGGGGATCAACCTCGTGTTGGTTTTTAGGCCTTGTCTAGGATCGGCTTACGATCACCGTGCGTGGCCGCGAGGCCCAATCACGAGTAGGATGATCCGATTATGCGGTGAAAACCCTAAATCGTCGTAGATCGTTTTAGCTTTATCTTGATCAAGCAGGACCACCATATATTCGTACACCTCGTACGAATCATGGGTGGATCGGCTCCTTGAGCCGATTCACAGGACAACCTAAGAGCCGATCGAGGCTCGTATTTAATGTTTACGTGTATGCCATGCAGGAAACTAAGCGAGGCATCTCCATCACCTCCCTGACCAGGTATAGGTCAGGTGGCACGCCCTTGCACCAGCATCGGACGTGCGTGCCGGAGTCTTTGCGGGCCGTCGCTCGGAGGGACCAGGGCCAGCCGCAGCCCTAAGTTGCTCCCGGCTCTCCTGTGTTGCCCGTCGTTGCTCGCCGGTGGGTTTCTGACCGCAACAGAGGTAGAGTCTCCAGGAGCTGCATAAGCGGCGGCGTGTGGCAGAGCTAGATAGTGAGGAGATACATAAGCGTCGTCGTAAGGAGGAGCTGCATCAGCAGCTGCGGCAGGAGGCGGCGGCCAGGAGGGCAGCAACGAAAGCGCGGAAGAACTAGTCGAAGTCGTTATTTTAGTTTAAATTCAGTTAATGTATCTTGTTAAATTCCGATAAAGTCATAGTCGTTACTTTGGTTTAAATTTAGTTAATGTATCTAGTTAAATTTCAATAAAGTCGTTGTCGTTGTTTTAGTTTAAATTTAGTTTATATACCCCTTTTATCCCGGGTGAGGGCTCAAACCGGGACAAAATATGGGGGGCCTTAATCTAGGGGAGGCTATCTGGTGTTTGACTTATTGGGGGGCCTTATCTTGGGGGGAGGGGATTATCTAGAGGCACGCCGCTATATACAGCCCCTCCGGGGAGAGCAGAGAGAGGAGAGGCAACGACCAGGAAGGAAAGAGCCTCCTCGGTGGAGTTTCTCGAAGATGTCTTAGATGGCCGGCCATCTTAGACATCTTCGGAAACTCCGCCCGAGGGAACTCTTCCCGCAAGCAGGACTCCCGCCCAGAAGCTGCTAGTATACACCCAATAACCAGTAGCTCAGGGTACAGAAGGAGGGGAGAGCAGAGAGTGCTTCCCGGGAGCTGGTATACACCTGGTGACGGCGACCTAGAAGGAAAGAGCCTCTCCGTTGGAGCTTCTCGAATCTAAAGGTATAATAGATGCCCCCCATGGGGGTCTCACAACGATCAGCGCTTGTGGGCTGTCGGATCTCCTCATCGGTGCATCTTGTCCGTTCGTTTTGGGCACTCTCCTCTCACTAGCTAACCCCATGCAATGGCGGATTGTTACCCGCCTTCGGCTGCATGTGGGCCCCACCTTTGCTGGCCCCACATGTCATCCACTGCGGCTGGGATCTCTGTCGGTGCGCATTGGAGTCAGGCAGTGGATCTCCACCGCAGGGGTATTTTCAGTCTTTTAGCGCCTACCATATAAAAAACGAGATCGACTAAGGGAAACCCTAGCCACCTTTGCCCAGTCGCTGCGCATCCTCTCTCCCAATCCCCTCACTCCTCTGCCCATCCTCCTCCTCCCCAACTTCTGTGATTCTCTCGCCCCGGAGCTCGGTCGCGGAGGAGCGCTTGAGGCGGAGGCCGCCGCTGCCGTGCACGACAAGGAGGCGAGCAGGGAGGGCGTCGTCAACGAGCACATCGAGGAGACGCGCATCGACGCGCGCGAGGAGGTTGGGCCGGACCGCCAACGAACGAATGAAGGGAGGCTCCGCCAGCGTGCCTCCGTCGCTGATCTGTTGATCCCTCCTCCTCGTGGCCTCCTCCTAGAGAGGTGCTGGATGGAGGTGGACCAGCGGCGAGGTGCAGCGCTGGGCTGGAGGTGGACAAGCAGCAAGTGGCGGCGCGGGTCCGGAGATGGAGGAGGAGCAAGTGGCGGTTGATCTAGATCCCCTACATCCAGGTTCCTCTCTCGCGTCCCTTGCAAGCGTGGCCCTCTCCCATGGTCCTCTTCCCTTACCCCCTTTTCTCTTTATTGGCACTTGATAGGAGGATGAGAAGAAGGCAGCTGTGAGCCGTGGTTTTTTTTTTAATCTTCGGCACTAGGTTGAGTCATCTCCCTTTTCCCCCACCAAAATCAACGTTTCTGCAAGATGATGTAAATCAACATCTTCAAAGAAGGCACCAGTTCAGAACAATCCGAAGCAATGAACAAGGTAACCTGATGCAGCGAAACTTAGTTTACATGGTGACCATTTGTCGTACAACATTAGGATTGAGAGCTATAAATAACTACTTTATTTCGTAATCTGATATGGACAGTGACTAGACTCTTCTCCAACAAAATTGGATCTTTTATTTTCCACTGATATGATGTTGATTGATGTATAATCATTTTCTCGTTTGTGCTTATTCAACGCATATGTATTTATATCTAACATTGTGCACTGTCCCCAATCTGTTGAAGTTGCCATGTTGCAAATTCACATGAGAAAAACTTGGAGGCATGTGCATGTTATGATTCTCACAACAGAGACATCTTCAAGAATGGTGCAGAACTATTTCACTTATCTCCATGAAGTTGAAGTAGCCGGCAGGAAGGGGAGTCCCTAGATGTGTTTGATAATTGAGACGGAAGAACCACACCTACTGTTGTGTGCAGGTGCTTGATGATTGGATATTTATGTGTTTTCATATGTGCTGTTCTGAATTTTTAATTTAGTGTACAAAACACTCACTGAAAAGTACCGAGTGATGTTGCAAATCTGACTAATGGAACAACTGCTTCCCTACCCACCATTGTTTTGATTGAAGAATGGGAAAATTTATCTTGTATCTGCATCCTGTGTGTTCATCTGACTTGCACCCTCTTTGTGTACCTTGGTTTGGGTCACTACCTTGCGTCGAGCTCAGCCACCATACTACTAGCTTCCTCATATTTCTTAGTATAGAGGTGCAAAAAGCGTTCTCACCACTCATGATGTGCAGGTTTGTGGCTACTTTGTTCTCTTATCTATTTATCTGTAAAAATAGGTCATGCGTGGCAGTTTGTTGGATATGTAAATATGGTAAAATTATAATTAGTTGTTAAGATCAAAATAGTGTCCCCAATGCATAAGATATTTTTTTAGAGTACATAAAATTTCATTTTTCTTCAGTTTGGTCTAAAACATATGATCAGTTGTTCATATCAAAATACATATGTCTTCCGAGCAATTAATCATCTTATTATGAGAACTGGTGTTTTCTAAAACGAAGTAGGCATCATATTTGTCCCTTATAAGGACCAGAAGCGTGCTTATTTTAATTTCCCTTATAGTGTATATTTAAGTTTTTGTCATATGACTGATTCTTTCTTTGTTACGTTCAGGGTAAGAACTAAAGAGAAGAGTCCGTGTTGTTTTTGAGACTATCAGAACTAATCCCCTAGATTTTGTATTATTGAGATAAAGAGAAGGATCTGAAGCCACAACCCCTTCTAACATTTAATTGCCTGTAGGAAATGGTGTACTCTCTTGGTTTAAATAGATAATTACCCTACTTAAAAAAGATAATTACCCAGCTTAAAAACTTAATTGTACTGCTCCTTGGTCGTACAGATTCATTGGCACCTTTGCTTTCTGCAGTTCTAATTTCAGTATACATATTTATTTTGTCGGTTCTACTTTTCGTTGTCTCAATTTATTTCTCTGTGTGGGGTTTTAAAAGGTCATGCCAGGCCTTAAAAAGTTCATAGATTACAATGAGATTGCTGAAATGTCAGTTGATGAATACCATTTTTATTTACTTATTTTTGGATCATTGGCTTGCAATAACCCCCCAACTCACAAGAGGGATTTCTCTGATATCTATATTTCCTTCCTTTAGGCAGTGCCTTTTGAATAGAAATGCAGTCTTCAGACTGAGCTAACATATGTATGCGTCAAAGGATTCAGGTCATGCCTCTTACTGTTGTTTGTTTCATTTATGCTAGCTTCATTGACGAGAATGGGTAATGTATTATTTTCATCATCACTTTAGTCAGTAGTTACTATCCTATGATCCATTTAACTTTTTTCTTCAGCTCGCTGTACATGAAGCACCACATTCAAAGTATAACTGGTATATGCTCATTAGAAGTTTTTGCAGTGTGTATGCCATTTTTATTAGATGTATACATTTTGACAGTTCTCTGAATATCCTTTTTTGTACATATGTAAACATGATCATGTTGTACTTATTGTCTACAAAAAATTTGGCATACCAGAGTGTTTCTTATTTGATGGACTCTTTCACTTTTTGCTGGTATTAATTAAGTGTTATGGTTGATGCCACGTTTGTGGGTACGCTACTCTAGCCAGATCGTATATCTACTATTATTGCTTAATATGAAATATTTCATGTGGTAGGCCGACCTGTTAAATATTGGTGAGTTGAAAAGTCATTGTACTTTAAACTCTGGTTTTTGTTCAAATATTAGCTTTGATAGAAGATGAAATTAATTTCAGAGACTATTCCCTTTTAAAAGGAAGCAGTTATATCTTATGTTTAGGTTTCTAATGGACTGCACGTCTTTTCCTTGATGTTGCGATTCTCAAAAGTTACATGAAGGTGTTGAGTGACCTGTGATCTCAACTAAATGTATTTTCTAGTGCTCCGCAACAATCTCTTCTGTATTTACTTGCAGCTTGAGCTGCATATGTGTTGCTTTATGCATTGGAAAAAATAGGGAATCTCTTTCTGCCTAATGTAGATGGTTTTTAAATTGGGATTTCTATTTTCGTACCCCTGGTTCCTTAGTTGTGCTCAGTTTTCCCCAACCTCTTAACTTTTCCTCAGTTTTCTCCTCCCTCTAGTTTGAAACCCCTCGGACGGGAGGGTTGCCGTCAGGTCAGAGGCCTTACCGTTACCGTTAATCTGACGGGTGGGATTGCACAGAGGGCAGTTCCTCTCTGACCGTCTCGCGCAGACGGGTAGCCATCCATTTTTCGCTGACGCGTGGGCCGTTTTATTTCCTGATTGTATACGCGGTGCTGCCAATGACAAATGGGGCCGCTCTATAGGGCTGCCGTAGCCAATGACCAACGGGGTCGTCTATTTTTCAGGAAAAGACATATATAACCGCTTTGTGTGGCTGCCGCAGCCAATGACCAGTTGGGTCGTCTATTTTTCAGGAAAAGACATATATTACCGCTCTGTGGGGCTGCCGCAGCCAATGACCAGTGGGGTTTTCTATTTATTTAGAGAAAATCATATATTCCCGCTCTGTGAGGCCTCCGCAGCCACTGACTGCTGGGGTCGTCTATTTATTTAGAGAATATCATATAGAGCCGCTCTGTGGGGCCGCCTCAGCCAATGGCAGGTGACTATTTTCGCAGCTTAATCTAAAGTGAATTTTATGCTAAACATGGTGCTTCCCGACGGTGACCTAGCAGTGGCGGCGAGCATAGCCGTTCTGACCATGCCGATATCGGCATCGTTTGGAGGCTGTGGTGCTCGAATCATGGTGGAAATTGCGATATAATTTTTTAAATGCATAATATATAGGAAAATAGCTAGATCTCTAAATCGATGCATATGAAGCTACATATATATTCTTGGTCATAATTCCCTTATCTAAAGGGGATGGATGCATGGCTTCACGTCGTCATCGCTTTCATCGTCAGTATCTTCGTCGTCCGAGTAGTAGTACTTCCTGCACATTGTTCCGTCGAACACCTTCACTGTGAGCACATCATCGCCTTCATATTTGAAGTGTACGAAGCAGCCGAAATCCACACCGTGTGCGATGGCGAAATTCTCCCAGCCCTTGTCGAGGTACATCCGGCCTTGACCGTCAAATAGGACCTCCACGGTCCAGAGACGAGGACCAAAGTCAGCTGCTCGCAGATACACCTTAGCTGGCTCCTGGCCGTCAAGATAGTCCGCAAACTTTTTTGGGAGTTCCTGCAAAGAGATCGACCGCCGATCATTTGAAATTAAAGGTTTTTTAGAACATGCCCATAATTAATCACATGCATCATATATGTGGGAACGCGTACGTACCTTCTTGACCAAAGGGTCTTCATAGACGACGATGAAGAACTCCTCTATGATCAATGGCAGTGTTGACGGTGGTGGTGGAAATGATGATGATCCACCACCCCGGCCGCCCCTTCCCCTTCCCCTTCCGGTCCGCGTCCGAGACGTGGAAGCCATGGCAATGGATCAAGTGTATGTGAACGAAGAAGAGAGAGGCAAAACCTATTGACACAAGCGATGGCCGTTGTGGGTGTTTATAAGGGAGAGATGACCGTTGTAGGGGTTTACACAATAAATTAAGGAGGAGGCGACCGTTGTGGGGGTTTACACAATAAATTAAGGAGGACATGATCGTTGTGGGGGTAGTCATCTAGGTTTTGTGTTTAGTCAAACTTTTTAAACTTTGACCACATATATAGGAAAAAGTAGTAGCATTTATGACACTAATTTAGTATCCCGAGATTCATTTTGAAATGTAGTTTCAAATTATACCAAAATCTCATCATATATTTGACTTAGTACAAAAGATAAAAGTACACTTATTTGTGGACGGAGGGAGTATATCTCAACAAAAATGTAATGCGGACTATCTTGACAGAAATGGAACTTCGTGATATAGTTTATCATTTTACCGTGAAAAGTAATGCCTAAAAGAAATGGTAATTCATGATAGTTTATCATTTTACCGTAATGGCTACAAGAAATCGGTGATTCTTCATCATTTTTTGCGTGGAAAGTAATGGCTACAAGAAATGGGTGATGGTGTATCATTTTTTGCGTGGAAAGTAATGGCTACAACAAATTGGTGATGGTGTATCATTTTTTGCGTGAAAAGTAATGGCTACAACAAATGGGTGATGGTGTATCATTTTTTGCGTGAAAAGTATAAATCGGTGATGGTTTATCATTTTTTGCGTGAAAATAATGCCTAAAAGATTTTATAATTTAGCTCGTGAAAAATAATACAGAAAACCAAACTTTAGCGTACTGGGTAACCGCCCTTTAGCATACATAGAGGGTGGAAGCTAACCGTCGACAGAGATAGAGAGAGGGTGGTGGCCCCGACCAGAGAGAGATAGGGGTTATCCTGCCCGTTAAATCATACGATCAACGGTCGGCGGACACGATCCGCGTGACATGGGCTAGACCAATCAGGGCAATGTTGGGCGTCTGTGAGAATTTGTGAAGGAAGAGGGCAAAACTGAGTAGTATCAAGAAACCAAGGGCAAGTGAGTAGTAAACAGATTAAGGGATTCAAATATGAGATTTAAAAAATGAAAAATGCGTGTTTTGTACAATGAAACCCATCTTGGCCTACCTCAAACTATTTGCAATACAAATATACATGAGTGTGAAAATTATGGCCTCATTCAGACAAAGTATGTTTTGGGGAAAGCTGTTTTGGGTAGGGCTTATTGTGGAAAACCATGCACCTTCATAGCTACTAGGTGATTTGAGAAGTGGCAATTTATGGTAAAACTTGATTTATCTATGATTTGAGAAGTGGCAATTTGTGGTAAAGACTCCATGAGTAAGTGCCACTCTTTTTCGAAATTTTTTGCACATTAAATAACTCATTTAACTGGTTAATCCCATTTGTTGACTCTCTGTTGACCAGCCATTTGAGGGTAAAACTGAGTATATTGCACTAGCCAGTATTAGCACCCAAGGGGAAAACTGAGCACACAAAAAATGCTAGTATATGACTCGAGGGTATACCTGAGTATATCTAAATTTTCAGGGTTAGACTCGAGGACGCGTGTTGCGGTGCAGAAGTGGAAGACGTGCCATTGTTGACGCGTGTCGCGGTGCAAACGTGCACTAGTGGACGCGTAGGACGCGGGCCGCATTTAGGACGCGTAAGCCCCTCTCTCCCTCCCTCTGCACATAGTACGTCTCATTCTCGCTCAAGCACGAACACGTCTCTCACGTCCCATCAACTTCTCCAAATCGAAGGAAAAACCCCAACCGTCGTACGAGCCCTGCCGGCGATGGAGAAGAAGAATGCGCCGGCGGCCATCGCCCCCGAGCCCGTCGCCTCCGAGCCCGTCGCATCCGAGACCGTCGCCGCCGAGCCCGTCACCGCCGAGCCCATCGCATCCGAGCCCGTCGCCTCCGAGCCCATCGCCTCTGAGCCCGTTGCCTCCGAGCCCGTCGCCGACGAGCCCGGTGCCTCAGAGGGCGGCGCATCCAAGCGCGGCGCCTCCGTGAGCTGGGCCTCTCTCATGGGTGATGGACCACTTCACAAGATCGGCGAATGCTTACTGGCGAATGAGGAGTACGTGGACGCCTACTCTGCTATGAGGCAAGTCTGTATAAATTGGCGCTCAGGTTTACCTAAGCCCGACGTGCACCTGCACGAATGGATCATGGTATACCACGCCCTTCCACGCGCCGCTGAGTTCACCTTCCTCCAACTCGGCACATCCCGCTACGTCACCATAGATCTATCGGAAGTTCGTGCAAGGTTCAAATTCCTCCAAATTCCTCCATATCTATAGGGTTAATCTATTCTTATTTTCAATCTTAGTGCTGAATGTTATCTTCATCAATATATTTTAGATACTACTTCGTCGGCTTTTGCCGTGGCGTCATCGTGCTAGCCCAGAAGAACCCGCCGCACAAGATACGGCTTCTAAACCCACTCACAAAGGCATCGAACACTATGTTTGAGGCGCAGATGCCATCTGTTTTTCTGAATTCAGTCACTGTAATCAAATCCCCGACTATGGTCTTCATTTGCTCACATTACCCGAACGAAATTAGTTGGGTCGGTGAGAGCACTCCAACTAAGGATATATATGAAGATTGGGGAGATGGAAGTTTTTCGATGGAGAACCATGGTTTGCGTTGCATTACCCCGTTCAATGGTGAACTGTATGCAATAGATGTGGACAATTTTGAGTCCGGAAGAATAGTGTGCACCAATGTACAGCGTAGCACATGAGCACCTTTGTCAAGATGGAGACACTAATTTCATTTCCACAACTTGGAAATGACAAGTTCTATCTTGTGAAGTCGGATGGTGATCTGCTGCTTGTGTTGTTGGACAACATGCTTTTGGAGGACCAACCATTGGTGTACCGTGTGGACACTTAGAGCCGCTCTCTCCATCCGGTCAGTAACATTGGAAGTCATGCCTTCTTCGTGCATTATATCCGGTGTATCTCCGTAGACACCAGAGTGCACCCGACACTTCGACCTGGCTGCATCTACTACGCCGATTTAGGTTATATCAGAGAGTACATTCATGATACAAAGGCCTGGGATGAGTGGCCACGATATGTGGATAGAATGGGAAACTACGGTCTGAGAAATGAACACAGGCCATACCGTCTGGAGGATTTATTGGCCGCACACTGCAGACGGAAGGAGTTCAATGAATATTTCCTTGGGATAATGCACGAATGGGGCGACAAAGAAATATATGAGCAATGAGGAATCTTCTAGCTGGCCATACATTGCGTGCGTCTTGTATTTTTTCAGCTAGGTTTGCCGTGAACATTAACAATGTTATTGGCTGCTTTTGGTTGCTGTATGCAGTTTATGTATTATACTTAGTTTTCTGATTATGCTGCCGTGAATTTATCATATACTAGCTTCTAGATTTGCTGCCATATTGGGAAAAAAACGAGGACCAAAAGGCAGAAATAGAAGCTTCTCTAGATTTGATACTAATTTGGTGAAAAAGACAGAGAGAGAAAGAGGGGAAAAGGTGCTCTTAAAAGCGAAAATGCCAATTTGGGCCGAGAGAGATAAAACCCAGCTCATGCTCACGTGCAACCAAACGCTATCTCGTCATATCCCACGCGGTCCCTTTCTACCAGCCCCACGCAACGCGGGCCCACACGACGCGGCCCCACACGTCATCACGAAACGGTCAACTAAACGGGAATCCTGCCGTCTGAGCTGCTTCTGCGGCTTTCAAACAAGGACTTGGGGAAAACTGAGGAAAAACTAAGGAGCTGGGGAAAACTGAGCACAACTAAGGAACCGAGGGCACGAAAATAGAAATCCTTTTTAAATTTATGAAAGGGAGAATGCCCTACTGTAGACGCTACAAAGCTTTAGGTGTGCACTTTGATATATTCCTATAATTAGTAGTGCATGGCTTTAGTCATTAATTAACTGAAATCACCTAAAGCTTTTAGTCGTTAACTGAAATAACCTATTTGTGTTGTGATGTTCTTACGTTAGTACGCTAGAAAGAAAACAATTAATTGGTTTGTTGGAGATTTCTTCCTTGTTGTTCGGGAGTGCCACCATCTTTCTGAGCTTTCTGTTGGGTATGTGGCTACATTTTTATGCTAGATCCATAATAGTTTTGTTTTTCATTCCTTGCTTCCGTCCTCCACTAGATCCTTTTGTCAAGATTTATGGTCCAGTTTTCTTGCTAATCTCAACTATACTTTTTAATCTGTTTCCACCAGGTGATAAGGTTTCTCTCAGGAGGCTTCTCAACAGTTTGGGGTGTATCATGACCTTCTCTCCACCGGCAGACCAGCCGTAATGCAAATGCTTTTTTCCTTCACATCACTCCAAGCAATGGCTACAGGCACCATGTTTTAACTTTGTAGTATTGGGCATGCCATGAAAATGGGCAAAAGATATATTAGATTTCATGGTATAATAGGCATGGAAGATGCTATTGTGCTGCATTAGTGCAATGAATAAATTTCCGTTGATACGATTAATTCGATGGTCAAGCTCGCAAATAGAAAATAGTAGTATGAGCTGGCGGAGTAACCAAAGATGGTAAACAGGTAGTCATATTTAATTCAGGGTCATTAAGCTAAAGCTTATAAACATTAATATGGTAGGATGGCATGCCGCTACATTATCATGATTTAGTGTTCCAACCGTGGTGAATGTATGACTGAATTTAACCATGATTTAGATTGTTGGCATAATATATCAGTTGGCGCAAAGATGATCATACCATGCTTTTCTATATTGTTTCCATTGCACTCATAGGCACAACCAATTTCTGTCCAATACAGGATTGGCAGCGTAGAACATAGACATGAGGCCAGGACTATCACATTGGAGCATACTCAGGTGAAGTGATGCACTTTTTATCTACCATTATCACACATTGATTCAGTTTGTTTATGAATGTTGTTTCACCATTGACCTTTACAGTTAGATGTTTCCATTTCTCAATCAAGACTCGAGAGTTCTACAATATAAATATTAATTATTGCTTAAAATATTTGTAGATTGTTTCTGTGATGTTAGAAAGATACAAAACAATAACAAAGAGGCTTATTAGTATTGACATCCACCATTCACAAAAACTGGACATTAAAATCTTAAATAGCTCAAACTTAAGCATCAACGCAATTATTTTGGTTCAGGGAAACCATTATGTTGTGTACAAACTGCAGTGCATCTACTTTTTTTGGCCTCAATCCATCCCATGTTTTCATTATCTGTACTACCTAAAATCTTAATGTAGATAGTTCTGAATTTGCAAAATTACCTTCTGTCACTTGGGATATTACGGTTAGTTGGCTGCTGATTTTATTTCATCTTCAAGTTCCTCCTATATATTGAATGGTTGAAGGATATGCCATCAATAACAGTGAGAAAGAGTGCCTCAGCAGATTTCCAGGAAAAACTGTTAAAAGGTGAAACTGGCCACGCTTTTAACGTACTCCTCTTTTTCTATTTGGCATTCTGGAGTTTTTAAATAATATCCTCTTCTACGCATGGTAATCTGTTGGGGGGATGACCCCCGGTATGCCAAAGGCATGCCAAACCGGATGGTTTGAGCCATCAGGATACCGGTTAGATGTTCATGCCGGAGTCTAAGATAGGCGTTTGGCTGGACAGGCTAAGCCGGTATCCTCACAAGAGGGATACCGGAACCGGATAGAAAAGGTACCGGGCCACCGGAAGGAAGGGCTTGTCGGCAAAGCTGGTCAAAGATCCTCTCCAGAGCTAGAAGACAAGGATGAGCTAAGCAAAGTAGCTTTAAACGAAGGGCTGACGATAAAGAAGAAGATGACGGAGAAAGAAGCCGGAGGACGTCAGCCTCCCTGATTAAAGAAGACCCCGGTGTCATCTATGATTAAAGTAGCTTCGTACAGTAGCCTTGTAAAGTAGTTTGTCCAGTCAAAGATGCCATTAGGGTTTCTTGCACTGTAAGCCACCCTCCCCCCTATATAAGGAGAGGGGGCAGCCCTCCTTGCGGGCAGGTATGTATGTAGGCAGAACCTGTAACTTGTGTGAATCAATGAACATGGTGATCTAGAGCGAGTTCTTCCTTGTGTCTTTCTTCTTCAACCTCTGGCCTTGGCCAAGTTCTTGAGGAAACCATCCGGAAGTTCATCCCACCTGATCACAAACCCTCCCCCGAATCCTCTTGCGTCCATTCGGCCCCAATCTAAGCCATCCTATGGCATCTGCTCGTTCACCACGACGACAGTTGGCGCCCACCGTGGGGCATGAAGTGGCGCTTGATGGAGTTCACATTCGGGCGGGCGCCCTCGAGATCTCTGGCGAGCGTACGGTGTCCGCGTTGGTGCAGCGCATCTACGCCATGGACTTCATCAACGACAACGTGGGCTGCTTCGCCAACGGCGGCGTCTTCCCCAAGAACGGCCGCATCATCGAGTTTGGCAGCCACCGCGTCTACTTCGGCACCGTCCCTGTGCGCCAGCGCCTCTCGCCGGTGCTGGTGGCACCGGACCCACCAAGATGGCTCTGTGCTGGCCGCGCCGCCGGCAGCATCGAGGTAATGATGACCGGTGTAGCTGGTGCAGGAAAGGAGGCTGTGGGCGAAGGTGCTGGTCGCGCGGCTTCGACCCGTGCGGCTAAGCCACCGCTGGAGCGCGACGCAGGCGCAGCGGGAGCGTCATCCGCGCCACCGGAGACACCGCTCCAAGCGGCGATGAACGTCCTCGCCACCCCCATCGCGCAGAACGTCGATCTAGCAGCGGCTCAGGCGGAGCTGGAGGCGCAGCGCCAGAAGGTGCTCGAGAGCGGCAAGGACATCCTCCGGGCGCAGCGCGAGCTGAACCTTACCCTACGTGAGTACAACGCTGCCCATGGCTTTGCTTTTGTTAGCGCACATGCTGCTAGGATGCCGGAGAACCGGCTAAAAGCTCGCAACCTAGATCAAGATTTCGCAAAGAGATTCTTACCGGCAAGAGTGCCTCTGCATCTGTTAGCATCGTGGAAAAGCCTAAGTATAGCAGCCCGGATAAAACTATAAAAGCTGCTAAAGCTGCGGTAGAGCTATGCGAGTCGCTGTCCGGAGATGCTTTAGCAAAACAGCAAGAGCGTGTTAGAGAGCTGCTAGAAACTATTGAGCAGCAGAACGCTGAGCAGCTGGCTAAGCTAAACAAGGCAGCGGCCTCAAAATCCGCGCGTTCAACAAAGAATGCCGGTAGCAAGTCCCATGGGCAGGCATCGTCCCCCCATCCGGATAGAAGAAGAGAAAAAGAAGTGAATGCGCAGCAGATGACTGTGTATGATCCGGTTCTTGCCGGAAAGCAACAAGCCGGGCAACATGATGCCGGTAGAAAAAGCCAAGGGGCAGAGCGAGGCTACGCCAAAGGAGGCTATGCCGGAAACAATCATGCCGGTAGATATGAGACCGGGCAAAATTATCGAGCTGCAAGGGCAGCGTACGATGAGGAGGAAATAGATCCCCCGAGGTACCGGCAGGCAAGGGCCGCGGTACCGGAATGTTATGATGAGGCTGATTCTACAAGGCCGGCAGCATACCGGAACCCATTGGGAGAACGCTTGGGAGAGAGATACTTACCGGAACGGGATGCGAGGCACCGTCTGGATAGAGTGTATTTGTCAGAAATGATCGAGGAGGAAGGTCCTCCAGGTCCAAAGTGCTTTGGCCCAAGGATCATGAAAGAAAAACCACCAGTTCGCAACTTTATGTTGCCCCGTGACACAAAAACATACGATGGCACCACGAAGCCGGAAGATTGGCTCGCGGATTACGTGACCGCGGTATATGTTGCAGGCGGTGGAGGAACCGTAGCAGGAGGAGGAAACAGGCGTTGGGCCGTGAGGATCATACCATCGTTTTTGGTTGGACCGGCAAGAATCTGGCTAAACAACTTGCCGGCAGGAAGCATAAATGGCTGGCTAGATTTTGAGGAGGCTTTTGTGAGCAATTTCAGCAGCACCTATCAGAGGCCAAACAGGCCGCAGCAACTTGCTCTGTGCGTGCAGCGCCCGAACGAAACAGACCGGGATTATCTGGCCCGGTGGAACACCACAAGGAACTCCTGTGAAGGGGTAATTGAGGCACAAGCCATTGCTTGGTTTAGCAGTGGATGCAGAAGAGGTTCACCGCTATGGCAAAAGTTGCAGCGGAACATGCCGACAACGTTGGCAGAGATGATACGTGTGGCGGATAGCTATGCGTTGGGAGACCCAACGCAGCCGGCAGTGCAACCTGAGCCGGAACAGCAGCGCCACGGACAACACCGGGATAACCGGAATAACAAAAGAAGAGAAGATTTTCTGGATCGAAGGTACGGTCCGCAGCAAGTTGCTGCTGTGCAAGAAAACTCTGAGGCCAGCGGCAGTCAGAGGGAAAAAACCGGATCGCAGCCATGGGCGGGTCCTAAGAAACAATGGGTGGAAAAGAAACCCTGGGTCCAAAAAAGAAACTGGCAAGAACCCGCAAAATACACCATGGAAGCTGCCATGGATCAACCTTGCCGGTGGCACACACCGAATCCGGCACACCCGTCAAACCACCTGACGAAGGATTGTACCTGGACAAAGTACTTGATGCAGAAAGGAGCGGTAAAAGATGCACAACCGCCACAAGACATGCCGCGGCAGCAACAGCTACCGCCACCACCGCCGCTTACCGGGGCAACCGCCTTACCGGTGCAGCCAAACCGGCAGCAGTACCAGCAAGTTAACCGGGTGGAGCAAGATGATCAACCACCTCCACCGGCACCTTTAGGCCGGAATGTCTACGAAGACCCGCATCTGTGCTGTGTTGTCTTTGTCACTGAGCCAACAGACAGGCAAAGTGTACACCGCCGCTCCATGGAGGTCAATGCTGTGATGCCGGCAGTTCCCAAATACATGATGTGGTCCAATCAGGAAATTACTTGGTCATCTAAGGATCACCCCAGAATCATGCCGAATCCAGGTGGATATGCTCTTGTCGTGGACCCAATCATGAAAGGGCCGCAAACTCGAGTGAAGTTCAGCAAGGTGCTGATAGACAATGGCAGCAGCATCAACATCATGTACAAGCATACCATGCATACGCTGGGCATAACAGAAAACATGCTTCAGCCCACGCGTACGATGTTCCACGGAATCGTTCTGGGCTTGTCCTGCGCCCCGATAGGAAAAGTTCGGGTGGACGTAGCATTTGGAGGACGTGACAATTGCCGGGTTGAAAATGTTGAGTTTGAGGTGGTGGATCTAGATAGTCCCTACCATGCATTGCTGGGGAGACCGGCGTTGGCAGCCTTCATGGCCACAACTCATACGGCTTACCTCAAGATGAAGATGCCGGCACCTCGTGGACCATTGACTGTGGTGGGAAACTATAAGGTCTCACTGGAAACTGCGTCTGCCGGGTCAAACCTAGCGGAATCGCTGGTGATCGCGGAGGAAAAGAAAAGAATGCAAACAGCTGTTGCGCTGGCTCAGTCCTCACAATTGAGCTTAGCGGCAATGAGTGAAAATATGGGCTCACCGGCATTCAAGCCAACAAATGAAACAAAGGACGTCGTGCTGGACCCGGCTTACCCAGAGCGCACCGTTCGTATCGGTGCCGGACTTGACCAAGCATAGGAAAGCGCGCTCGTCAGCTTCCTCCGTGAGAATCGGAATATCTTTGCCTGGTCAACTGATGATTTGGTAGGTGTTCCGAGGGAGCTGGCTGAGCACTCCTTGAATGTCCGGAAAGATGCCAAGCCGGTGCGGCAACCACTGCGCCGGTTCGCTGAAGATAGAAGAAAGATCATAGGAGAAGAGGTAACCAAACTGCTTGTTGCCGGATTCATTGTGGAGGTCACGCACACAGAGTGGCTGGCCAACCCGGTAATGGTCGAAAAGAAAAAAGATGAGAACCTGGAGGCAAAGGCTCCGAAGGTGTGGCGCATGTGCATCGACTACACCAACCTAAACAAGGCTTGCCCAAGAGATCCTTTTCCTTTACCACGGATCGATCAAGTGATTGATTCAACAGCACCCATACTGGCTTCACCTCTAGAAAGAGAGCCTATGCTATTATACATAGCGGCAACAAACCGGGTTGTGAGTGTAGTGGTTGTAGTTGAAAGAGAGGAGGAAGGAAAAACCGTCCAGAGGCCGGTATACTACCTGAGCGAGGTGCTCTCCCTCTCGAAACAAAACTATCCTCACTTCCAAAAAATGACTTATGGCGTGTACATGGCCGCCACAAAACTCAAGCATTACTTTGAGGAGCACCCCATGAAGGTGGTGAGTGAAGCACCAATTTCCGACATCATGTGCAACAAAGACGCCAGCGGCCGGATTGCAAAATGGGCAATCCAAATATCACCGTACGTGCCGGTATATGAAAGAAGAGATGCCATAAAATCACAGGCTTTGGCTGATTTCCTTGTTGATTGGGCGGAGATGCAATACAAACCGCCGGATCAGAGGATAGAGTACTGGAAAATGCACTTTGATGGATCCAAGCTCAAGGAGGGTCTAGGTGCCGGTGTGGTGCTTACTTCACCAAAGGGAGACCACCTCCGGTATGTTTTGCAAGTGCATTTCAGGGCATCGAATAATGTCGCTGAATATGAAGCTCTGATCCATGGGCTTAAGGTCGCAAAAGAAATCGGTGCGCACCGGATCATTTGCTATGGAGATTCAGATCTTGTGGTACAGCAGTGTTCCGGAGATTGGGATGCAAAAGATGCCAATATGGCCTCGTACCGGTTTCACGTGCAAAAGATTGCCGGATTCTTCGAAGGCTGTGAGTTTCACCATGTGCCACGCGCGGAAAATGAAGCCGCGGATGCTTTGTCCAAGCTGGGCTCATCTAGGCAAGAAATTCCTCCCGGCATAGCTTTGGCTCACTTAAGAGTACCATCGATCAAACCAAGCCCGGAATCGGAATCAATTTTTGTACCGGAGTCACACGTGGTGCCCATGGATATCGATGAAGGGAACCCGGGGACTGCTCCGGCAAGCTCGGGGGCTGCTCCGGCAAGCTCGGGGACTGCTCCGGTAAGCTCGGGGACTGCTGTACCCATACCGGAAGAAATGATGCTAGTGGATAGCATGGAGATAGATGCACCAGTGTTTCTGGTTCGAGAGATACCGTCATGGGTTAAACCTATTAAGGAATTCCTGATCAACGGCACCTTGCCGGCTGACGAAAATGAGTCAAGGAGGATACAAAGAAGGTCCAAAGCTTACACATTCATCAACGGTGAGGTGTACAAGAGAAGCGTTACCGGTGTCCTTCAAAGATGTGTGGAACCGGAGGAAGGGAAGGAAATGCTTGAGGAAATTCACCAAGGAGAGTGTGGGCATCATGCTTCATCAAGGGCGCTAGTAGCAAAAGTATTCCGGCATGGGTTTTATTGGCCCACTGCTTTGGAGAACGCTGAGGATTTGGTAAGAAAATGCAACGGCTGCCAGAGGTACGCCAAGCAAAATCATACCCCAGCATCCGGTTTAAAGACAATACCGTTAACATGGCCATTCGCCGTTTGGTGCCTTGACATGGTTGGCCCATTCAAAACTACAAGAAGCAGCATGACTCACATCTTGGTCATGGTGGATAAGTTCACCAAATGGCTAGAAGTAAAACCTATCGCAAAGTGTGATGGGCATACAGCTGTGAAATTCTTGAAAGATGTCATTTTGCGGTATGGATACCCGCACAGCATCATCACTGATAATGGAACCAACTTTGCTCAAGGTGAGTTCAAAAGGTTCTGTGAGGACAACAACATCCGGTTGGATTTGTGCTCAGTGGCACACCCACAAGTTAATGGCCAAGTGGAAAGAATGAATGCTTTGGTACTTTCCGGTATCAAACCTAGACTCATTGATGCGGTAGAAAAGTCACCGGGATGTTGGCTCGATGAGCTGCCATCAGTACTGTGGAGTATAAGAACAACTCCAAACCGGTCTACCGGATACACTCCTTTCTTCATGGTTTATGGAGCAGAAGCGGTCATACCAACCGACATCATTCATGATTCACCATGGGTACAGCTCTATACTGAGCAAGAGGTCAAAGAGGCCAGAGAAAATGATGTGGACTTGCTAGAAGAAGCAAGAGAGCTAGCTTTGGCAAGAACAGCCATTTATCAGCAAAACCTAAGACACTATCATAACCGGAAGGTTAACCCGAGAGTTTTCCGGGAAGGAGATCTTGTACTTCGCCTGGTGCAGCGCACTGAAGGCCGGCATAAGCTTTTGCCACCATGGGAAGGTCCCTTCATTGTAAGCAAGGTGCTTCACAATGATGCATATTACCTGATCGATACACAGGAGTGGAAAAAAGGAAAGGCGGACAGGTCCGGAGAGGAGAGCAAACGTCCATGGAACGTAGCTCTGTTGCGTCCTTTCTACTCTTGAAGTGGTGGTGTAAGAAGTTCCTTTTTGTACCTTATATGCTATAAAAGATGCCGGAACCTTGAATGAATCTCGGGGACTACCCCAACTTAAGTTGCATGTAACTTGTTTATTTTTTCAGTTTACCGGTTGCTTATTGAATGTTTTTTCTTTCCGGTTTAGTAGTGTGCTAAATCCTACCGGAGTCTTCGACTCTGCTGCTGTCCGCAAACCGGCTTCATGGCGAGCAAGATAAACCGGTAGGAGATAAGCACATGAACTGCGAAGAGAGAGAGCAGGAAAGAACAATCCAGAAAATTTAACTAACCCCGGTTAAACCGGTTTTTTGCAAAATTTCAAAGTTATTTCTAAGTTCAAGAAGATGCTTGTTTGGTGAAAGAACCTTGTGCTCATACGCCAAAGAACGCCCAGAGAAGGCAGGCAGAGCCAAGGCAAAAGAACCAAGTATGCATCAAATTGGATGCGGAAACAATTGGGAAATCTTTGCAGTGCAGGATAAAAGCAGAACCGAAAGCAAATATGCTAAGGCAAACTTAGAAATACTTAGCTACCGGTATAACTTACCGGCATAAAATGTTGTACCACAACCAAAAGCAGATTTAAAGTTTTACATCATAGGCCCCGGCATACCGGGGCAGAATTTAACAGACATTGTTTCAAGGCAAACAGGGCCAACAGACAGGTCACAAGCAAACATTTGATGGAAGGTCATCAAGCAGCAGGGGCATCAGGCGGAGCGGCACCGGCCTCAGCATCTTCAGGGGGAGCAGCGCCGGCTTCGGGAGCTTCCGGCGGCACGTCCTCGGCAGCCTCATCTTCATCTCCCTCGTCTTCTTCTTCCTCATCGCTGAGGTAGTCCTTGACACCAGGAGGGGGAGGGATGAAGGTGCGGACCTCGGCATACTCAGCAAGCCGGTATGCCCGGTCCCGCCGCTTCGCGGCGAGCGCCGGATCCGTGTCCGTGGGAGCATCTGCGCGTACGCCTTGGAGAGCATCCAGATCCAGAGCAGGGTACCACGAGCACGCGGAGCGCAGCGCCGTGTCAGCTCCGGCACGAGCCGCGGAGCATTGCCACTCGCGAATCCGGTGCCCGGCATCATTGAGCCGTGCGGCAGTCAGCGTGATGTTCCCCGGCAGCTCCTCCTCAGGCCACAGTACCTTGAAGACTTGGATGGCGGCGGCTGGCAGGTCGGCAAGAAGCCGGTCGACGGAGCGCATATGTTGGACTCGCGCGGAAAGGGCAACAAGATAGTCGTACCCATCCCAGTGCGCGTCCAGATTGGGAAATTCCCGCGCAATCCGATCCTCCCTCACCTTCTTCAAGGCATAGACCTGGGATTCCGGGAAATGCTCTACAGGAAGAAGGAAAAAGCATAAAAACGAGACACCGGAAAAAGTATGTCGGAAAAAGCAAGGAACAAAGATGCATTTTCAAAAGAAGAAAGCTTATAAGCGAAAAAAGGGGCAAGGCAGGAACTTACGGAGAGCCAGCGCGTCTATCTTCATAACCAACCGATCGTATTCCCGGTGATCGGTGGTCATGGTGTCAATGAGGCGCTCCGCTGCCTTCCGCGATTTCCTCTCCTCCTCCAGCTCTGCCGTTAAGACGGTGTTGGAGTTCGTGGAGTCCTCCACGACCTCCGCCAGCCTGGCCTCAGCTGCGACCCGGGCGTCCTTCAAGGCTTGCTCGTGCCGAAGCGCGGCTTGCATAGCCTGTTCCTTGAGCTCCCCCAAGGCGGTCTTCTAGGCCTCCAGTGCCTCGTTGTGCTCCTTGAGGAGCTGCTCCTTCTCGCCTAAGTACCGGAAAGAAAGGTCTTAGCAAGCAACAATAGATGAAATAAAAAAAGGAACGGGTTAGCAGAAAAAGAAAGGATGGTACCTTGAAGCTTGGTGACCTGGGCCTTCAGGGCCTCGATGGTAGCTTCCGGAACAACTGTTAAACAAAAGAGTGCGTAAGTATCAAAGAAAGAAACATTCCGGTGAAAAGATGCCGGAGGGAAAAGAAACAAACCTTGGCAGTGGCTGTGGGCCTCAGCAAGGTCCCGATGCTCCCACAGAAGCTCCTCAAAGAGTTGCTTCCGGGCGTCAGCAGTGCTCTGTTCAAAGGAAGATGGGTGTGAGAAAGAAAGAAACAAGGTTTCAACCCGAAACTCGGGGACTGGCTATGCCGGTTTCACATCCCTCTAGTTAAAGTTTCGCACTGGAAACTGCGTTTTCACCACGAAACTCGGGGACTAGGAGAATAGATAAGATCCGGAAAGTAAAGAAACCGGCATCAACAAAAATACAAGAGGTTTAGCAGAACTTACCACCACGTTGTTGGTAGCATTGTACCAGGCACTGTCGAACTCTTTCACGGCGCTTTTAAGCCGCGTGAAATGTTCTTCAGTGGACCGAGGCCCGGCTGGGTCAGGTGCCGGAAGGCGATCCTTCCCCAGGCCACGGGTAGAAGCGGAGATATCCGCCTCATTCCACTTCTGGGCATAGGGGAGAAGGTGCCCCAGGTCCTTGCCCGCGCGCTTCAGCTCAACAATCCGGCCCAGGAGGCCGGTAGGCTTGTCCTGTGCAGCGATGGCAGCGGGGCCGACGTGCAGCACCACGTCCCCCGAGCCGCCTGAGGCGGCGCCCTCCACAGCCTTGCCGCGGGAAGCCCCGGGCTTGAGGAACTTGGTGATCTTGGGGGTCTCGGACGGCGCCGGTTGCTTGGCCGCGGAAGGTCCCTGGCTGGGCGGCGGTGTCGGTGTGGCCTCGGGAGGAGGAGAAGATACCGGCGCGGAAGTATCCGGCGCGGTAGGGGAAGAGCTTGGCTGCTTCTTCTTTTTCTTCGGGGGAGGAGGAACCAGAGGTTCCGCCTGCCCGGCATCTGTCTGGCCGGCGCCGATGTTGCTGGCGCCGGTGTCTTGGGTCTCTGGAGGGGAGGTGAAGTCCTCCTCCGCACGGTGATCTGGAGGTGTTGGGGCCGCGCGCCCCGAACTTGTAGTGCCTCCCGAGGGGGAGGCAGAGCTGTTGCCGGCACCAGATGGTACCGGACTTGAGTGAGGAGGAGGAGTTGAGGTCCTCGCGGAGCCGGCAGAGCCAAGCTCAAGCGCAGGGCTGAAAGAAAGGAAAAAGAGAGCGAATTGGAAAAAAGCAACCGGAAAAGAACTCGGTGGAAACAAAGAGAGCATAAAAAGAAATAAAAACTTACCCGGAAGACATCGGCATCCGCTTCTGCTTGTAGCGCTTGGTGCTGACCTGCTTCCCTCCAATGACCTCAGTCCGAGGGCGTTTGGCAGAGGGAGCATGGCTGGGGCCGGCGCCAGCAGCAGGAGGATCGCTCTGCTGGCCCTCGGCCATGAGTTTATCCAGAAACTCGTCGCCAACCTCGGCCTGCAGGGGGGGCTCGTGCTCATGGACCTGTGGGTTGTTGCTGGCTGAGGGAATGTCTACAGAATAGCAGTAACAAAAAGAATATAAGAAAACGAACAGAAAGGCTACCTCGAGCAAGGTCAAGTCATCAGACGAACCAGCTGGTTCCGGCGGAGACTTGCCGAGGCGGGAAGATGGAGTCCGGCCCATCCTTAGATCCAGCCAATGGATGATGGGATCCGAATCGTATTTGTCCAGAGGCCTCTTCCGGTAAGGGCCTCGTCGGTCTGAATCAATCCGGGGGAAGCGGGCCTTGGCCTGGAAACAAAGGAAAAAAGAAAAAAAAAATTAGACACAAGTACAAAAGTTACCGGTGATACGACCTGAGCCGCATATCTTCTTACACCTTTGGACGGAGGATTCCTGGCGCTGAGAGGGCAAAGGCCCCACTCCCAGTCATCCGGCATGTCCGTTTGGCAGATTTGGCTTGCCTTTAGGACCACATCCTCTTTGCTCAAGGCCAAGCCGGTGATCTTGGTGGGATCACCAGGGCCGTACATCTCACTAATCTTGTGAGCGCGCTGCTGGAGGGGAAGCACCCGGCGGCTGATGAAGGCGCGGATGATATCGTCGGAGCAGATGTTGGTGTCCTTCATCAACCTTAGCATGAAGCGCACCACCCGGTTCGTCTCGGCATGATCCGTTTCGGGGTTGTACTGCCAATTAGTCTTGGCGGGCGGCGCCGGGTTGAACGCCGGCAAGTTGATGAGGTCGTCGTCGCCCGCGTTCTTCACATAGAAGAACGTCGTCTGCCACAACCGGCAAGACTCGAGGCCGTTGAACTTAAAAAAGGGGCTCCCTCGGCGGGAGCCGATGATGCAGGACCCGCATTGAACGGGGGCTTTGGGCTTAGGAATGTCCTTGCCCTGGACCGAATTGATCCGGAGGGAGAAAAAGCGGGCAAACGTCTCCCGAGCGGGACGGATGCCAATGTAGCCCTCCATGAAGGCCACAGAACAAGAAAGGTAAAAAACGGCATTGCCGGGAAGGTGGTGAGGTTGGAGACGATAGAAGTTGAGGAATTGGCGAAAGAAATCAGAAGCAGGAAGGCCGAAGCCACGCTCAAAGTGAGCAAGGAAAACAACGACCTCACCGGGTTCGAGCACCGGTTGGATCTCGTCGCCTGGAAGCCGGCAGATGACTCCTTCCGGAATCCTCCTAGACCGGTAGAGCCAGTCGATCTCAAACTGGGTCACGTCGGAACCTCTCCAGGCTCCGCGTGTCTTGTCCTTTCCGGAGGCCCGGCTAGATGTGCCGGCCTCTTGGCCCCGGCTAGATGCCAGATCCATCCGGGCAAGATCTTCGGTTAGCCCGTCGGAGCTACTACCTTGGTTGCTAGAGGTGGTAGCAGGGAGAGACCCTTCGCTAGACATAAGGATCTAGGAGACGCCGGAATCTACCAAGAAACAGTTTTCCCCAAATAGACCCTCGCGCGAAGATCTACGAGTAAGAGGAAAGGCAAAACAAAGAACGGATAAATACTCTACCGCCCCCAAGATCCGAAGTGCAAGAAAGAAAGGGGTAAAGGCGCATCGGGCCTAACCTGAGGCGGCGGAGTCGCGGAGGAAGAGGTTCGCCGGAGGAATGGTGAGCCTGCGGCCGGCGAGGCGAGGAAGTCCTTGAGGAAACACGAATGCAGCGGACGCGGTGAGCGCGCTGCAGAAGGTTCCCACACGAGGAGGTCCGGCGGAACGGAGGCGTGAGTTCGCCGGGCGACGGGCTCGAGTGAGCGACGGCGGACGGAGAACGGCGAAGGCACGGAGGAGAAGAGCACTGTGCGCGACGGAGTGGAGAATGCGAGAAGAGGAAGAAGGAGCGGCGGTTGCGCTTATAAAGAAGAAGGGAAGTGGGCCAAAAACCGCTGGGCCGTGGTGGTTCGCCTCGCGGCCCGCGGCGGTTCGCACCATGGGCCGCCACGTGTCGGAGAGATACATGCGAGAAACAGGAGGCCACACGGAGGCACACAGGAGATCTGGAACGGCTAGTGGGATCCGCAGCGGTGCATTAAATGGGCGCGCGGGAGTCGAAGCGAAATGACAACTGACACTGGCGCGTCAGTCACAGTGCGCATGTCTCTGTCAGGCGCGGGGCCCGAGATATTCTCGACTTCGCCGAGGAGGTATTTAATGGTTAAGATACCGGAAGACAAGATACCGGGGAACGACTTACGAAGAAAAGATAAGGAGGATCCGGGCAAAGATGCCGGATCCGAGCCTAACGCCGGGTGGATCAAACCGGTATCCAAAGACGTAAGAACCTGGCATGGTCTGTTGGATAGGATCCGCCAGACTATACCAGCTTCGGGGACTAATGTTGGGGGGATGACCCCCGGTATGCCAAAGGCATGCCAAACCGGATGGTTTGAGCCATCAGGATACCGGTTAGATGTTCATGCCGGAGTCTAAGATAGGCGTTTGGCTGGACAGGCTAAGCCGGTATCCTCACAAGAGGGATACCGGAACCGGATAGAAAAGGTACCGGGCCACCGGAAGGAAGGGCTTGTCGGCAAAGCTGGTCAAAGATCCTCTCCAGAGCTAGAAGACAAGGATGAGCTAAGCAAAGTAGCTTTAAACGAAGGGCTGACGATAAAGAAGAAGATGACGGAGAAAGAAGCCGGAGGACGTCAGCCTCCCTGATTAAAGAAGACCCCGGTGTCATCTATGATTAAAGTAGCTTCGTACAGTAGCCTTGTAAAGTAGTTTGTCCAGTCAAAGATGCCATTAGGGTTTCTTGCACTGTAAGCCACCCTCCCCCCTATATAAGGAGAGGGGGCAGCCCTCCTTGCGGGCAGGTATGTATGTAGGCAGAACCTGTAACTTGTGTGAATCAATGAACATGGTGATCTAGAGCGAGTTCTTCCTTGTGTCTTTCTTCTTCAACCTCTGGCCTTGGCCAAGTTCTTGAGGAAACCATCCGGAAGTTCATCCCACCTGATCACAAACCCTCCCCCGAATCCTCTTGCGTCCATTCGGCCCCAATCTAAGCCATCCTATGGCATCTGCTCGTTCACCACGACGACATAATCAGACCTGCCTTTTGTATATAATTGTTTAGTTAAAAAAGAGTGAACTCAGTTATATACTTGGCTTTACCAGAATTAGTGTGTGATTCCATTTTGCTTTCCTTTTCTTCTACATACTTATACACTCGATGTTATAGTACTCATATTATATAATTATTATTAACCAACTGCATCAAATGTTTCATGTTGCATTTGGTTCCCTTCCAGAAACCAGGTAATCTCATCATATATATTTTTTGTATCTGCAGTATAGAGGAAGTATTAAGCACAACCTACTACAGTTTTGTTTTTCCTGCTGTTCTCTGTCATAATATTGCCTTCTCTTTATGTTGCTCCTATTGCAGAAATTAATCGAGTCTGAAGGAAACAACATGATATTTTCGTATAGATCCCTGATGCCTTCTTTCATGTCCAGTCGACTTCATATTTTTGTAAGAGCAATCACTCCGGTTTGTGTGAAATTCAGGTTGAGCTGGTTGAGCCTCCAAAATCTGCTGCCACAGGAAGAAGGTAACCTCTCCTGGGCACTCGGGAGAGCCAGTGACTTCTCTTAACGCCAAGAGTAAGAGTTGGAAGAAGTTATATGCTAACCTGCACATCAACAACGAGTTTTTGGCATGCCTCAAAGGTGGTTCACAACTTCTGTTGGGGTATGGAAGGTCAAGAAGACAGACTGCATGAATCGGACCACTAGTGGAAAATAGGGCTTCCGTGGGAGCCTTTTGTCGCGGGCGCGCCTGCACCCGCGACAAATGGCCTGGCCACGTCGCCCCGAAACCATGTGGAGCGCGCAGAGGCTTTTGTCGCGGCCTTTTGTCGCGGGCCGTTTTACGACCCGCGACAAAAGGGGTAGGAGCGATGTGGCCACCCCTTTTGTCGCGGGTCGTAATACGGCCCGCGACAAAATGTCCATGCCTATATATATAGAAGCAGCCAGCCACCCCCCACCTCATTTTTTCCTTGGTGGTGAAGGTGGAGGTGTATGCTAGCTCATTTTTTCTACATGTGCACAAGAGGTGTTTGATGGAATGCTTGTGAGAGGGATGCCACTTGGTTTTATTTGATAAGATTTCTCCTCTTTTTGATCCTAAAAGGTTAGCAACTATTTTCTCGACTATATATATATGCATAGTCCGTACAATACTAATTTTAGCAAGGTGATTGCATCTGATACATATATAATTGTACTTATGATGCAGATGAGTCATCCATGGATGTACGGTAACCGATGTGCTCCCGCTTTCAGAGAGGGCGTGAATTCTTTCCTGCTTGTGGCCGAGGCCAACAAGTCGAAGCAAGGTTTTATGTGCTGTCCATGTCTAAAATGTAAGAACGAGAAGGATTACTCTTGCTCAAGAGATATTAAGAGCCACCTGCTTCGGTTTGGGTTCATGTCCAGCTATAATGTTTGGACCAAGCACGGAGAAGAAGGGGTTATGATGGAAGACGGCGATGAGGAAGAAGATAATGATGAGCAGTACCGATCTATGTTCTCTGAATGCTTTGATACCGCAATGGACGACAATGAAGAAGAAGGAGGTGAAGAACAGGCATCAGATGATCCTGTTGATGATGATCTTCGTCGGGCCATTTCTGATGCAAGAAGAGACTGTGGCACGGATAAGGAGAGGTTGCAGTTCGACAAGATGTTAGAGGACCACCACAAATTGTTGTACCCAGGTTGTGAAGATGGGCATAGAAAGCTGGGTAGCATATTGGAATTGCTGAAATGGAAGGCAGAGGTCGGTGTGACTGACTCGGGATTTGAGAAATTGATGATAATATTAAAGAAGCTGTTTCCAAGAAATAATGAATTGCCCGTCAGTACATATGAAGCAAAGAAGCTTGTCTGCCCTCTAGGATTAGATGTGCAGAAGATACATGCATGCATTAATGACTGTATCCTCTACCGTGGTGAGAAGTACGAGAATTTGAATAAATGTCCGATATGTGGTGCATTGCGGTATAAGATCAGAAAAGATGACCCTAGTGATGTTGAGGGCGAGCCACCCAGGAAGAGGGTTCCTGCGAAGGTGATGTGGTATGCTCCAATAATACCACGGTTGAAACGTTTGTTCAGAAACAAAGAGCATGCCAAGTTGTTGCGATGGCACATGGAAGAACGTAAGAAAGACGCGATGTTGAGGCACCCCGCTGATGGTCGGCAGTGGAGAAACATCGGGAGAGAGTTTCCGGATTTTGCAGATGAGGCAAGGAACTTATACTTTGGTCTAAGTACAGATGGCATGAATCCTTTTGGGGAGCAGAGCTGCAGTCACAGCACCTGGCCCGTGACTCTATGTATCTACAACCTTTCTCCTTGGTTGTGCATGAAGCGGAAGTTCATTATGATGCCAGTTCTTATCCAAGGCCCAAAGCAACCAGGCAACGACATTGATGTGTACCTAAGGCCATTAGTCGATGAACTTTTGGAGTTGTGGGCCAAACCAGGTGTACGTGTGTGGGATGAGCACACGGAGCAAGAATTTGACCTACGAGCGTTGCTATTCGTAACCATCAATGATTGGCCTGCTCTCAGTAACATTTTAGGACAGACGAACAAAGGATACAATGCATGCACACACTGTTTAGATGAGACTGAAAGTAAATATTTGGGAAAAAGCAGAAAAGTTGTGTACCCGTTCAATCGTCGTTTCCTTCCGCGCAAGCATCCCTTAAGGAAAAAAGGCAAGCATTTCGATGGCGAGGCAGACCGCCGTCCGAAGCCTGTCCCCCTTAGTGGTGCTGATATATTTGACATGGTCAAGGATTTAAATGTTATCTTTGGAAAGGGTCCAGGCAGTCGACCTGTTCCGAAAGACGATGACGGACACGCGCCCATGTGGAAGAAGAAATCTATTTTCTGGGAGCTAGAATATTGGAAAGTCCTGGAAGTCCGCTCTGCAATCGACGTGATGCACCTGACCAAGAATCTTTGTGTGAATATTCTAGGTTTTCTGGGCGTGTATGGAAAGACAAATGATACAACAGAAGCACGGGAGGACCAGGAACTTCATAAAGGACGAAACGGCAATCATCCAGGGCAGTTTGTAGGGCCTGCCAGCTACGCTCTTACCAAACAAGAGAAGGAGATCTTTTTTGAAGCCCTATTCAGTATCAAGGTTCCGTCTGGTTTCTCGTCGAATATAAAGGGGATAGTAAATATGAAGGAGAAAAAAATCCAGAACCTAAAGTCCCATGACTGTCACGTGCTTATGACACAATTGCTTCCGATTGCATTGTGGGGACTTCTACCAGAAAATGTTCGACTAGCCATTGTGAAGATATGTGCATTCCTGAATGCAATTTCTCAGAAGGTAATGGATCCAGAAATTTTGTCAGGATTACAGGAAGATGTGGTCCAATGTCTTGTCAGCTTCGAGTTGTTGTTCCCACCATCCTTCTTCAATATTATGACGCACCTCCTCGTTCACCTAGTTGAAGAGATTAGAATTCTCGGTCCTGTATTTCTACACAATATGTTCCCCTTCGAGAGGTTCATGGGAGTCTTAAAGAAATATGTTCATAACCGAGCTAGGCCGGAAGGAATTATCTCAAAGGGCTACGGAACTGAGGAGGTCATTGAGTTTTGTGTTGACTTTCTTCCTGACCTTAAGCCGATTGGTGTTCCTGAATCTCGATATGAGGGGAGGCTGACTGGAAAAGGCACACTAGGAAGGAAAGCAACGGTGTGGAGGGACAAGATTTCTTTCAATCAAGCACACTACACCGTTCTATACAATTCCAGCTTGGTGGCTCCGTACATCGAGAAACATAAGAATGTTTTACGAGAAATAAACCCGGGCCAGCCCGAGTCCTTGATTACACGTCAACACATGAATACCTTCGGCAGTTGGTTGCAAAGACATCTCATTAATGACCCATCTGCGGTGGAGCAGCTGTACTTGTTGGCCAGGTTACCATCTTCAAACATATGCACATTCCAAGGGTACGAGATAAATGGGAATACATTTTACACGATCGACCAAGATAAAAAGAGCACCAACCAAAACAGCGGTGTCCGCTTCGATGCAACAGACGAGAATGGGCAGACCACCACATATTATGGATACATAGAGGAGATATGGGAACTTGACTATGGTCCCACTTTTAAGGTCCCTTTGTTTCGGTGCAAATGGGTGAAGCTCAGCGCTATACATATTGACGATAAGTACGGTATGATAACAGTGGATCCCAACAATCTTGCGTGCACTGGACGAGCCTTTTGTCCTAGCCAGCGAGGTGGCTCAAGTTTTCTACGTGAAGGACATGTCTAGCAAATCAAGAAAAAGAAATCAACAAAAGAATACATCAACCGAGGAGCCAAAGCGCCACATAGTTCTTTCGGGGAAAAGAAACATCGTGGGAGTGGATGAAAAGACAGACATGTCAGAAGATTATAATCAGTTTAAAGAAATTCCGCCCTTCACGGTGAAAATTGACCCAAGCATCTTGCTAAATAATGAAGATTCTCCATGGCTACGGCGTAGAAGATCACAACACTAGATGGCGATGTAATAATGTATTCTTCATATATAGTTCCCAAGACAATCTCTACATTTATGTAATAATGAGAACCCTTTCCCCAACACTGTTAGAGGAGACGGAGTCTTTCACGGGCTTGCATGGAAATTTTTCCAAGGAGCAGCTTCCGAAGATGCCGTAGGGCGTGTGCACCAACGACATCTTCGAGAAGCTGCGCCACGGGAGATTTCCCAACCCTTTCCTTCATCCATGGGAATGAAACTGTGCTTGGCTTGTTGATCTGCTTGGCAAGGCGTATCGATGCTCCTTTTGTAGGCACGGCACCGCTTCTACTTTGTCTTATTCCTTCGACAGGCCGTCGTGCGCTACATGCTTTATCTCATCGAGCAGTGCGTCCACCCACGCGTCCTTATCCTGCCGACACCTTTAGTCGCGGTTGCAGCCACCAACCGTGACAAAAGGTTACCGACACATCCTTATCCTGCCGACAGCTTTAGTCGCGGTGGCAGCCACCAACCGTGACAAAAGGTTACCGACACATCCTTATCCTGCCGACAGCTTTAGTCGCGGTTGCAGCCACCAACCGTGACAAAAGGCCCTCCTAGATAAGCCTCCCCCAGTCTTTTGTCGCGGTTTGAGCCTCCACCCGGGATGAAAGTTTCGCGCGCCACTTCGTTCCCGCCTATTTTCTTCCCGCATTCCCGCCATTTTTCCACTATATATATGTAGGCTTGGACTCATATCTGCAAACCTCATCACTCTCTCCCATGGCTTCCATCGTATGTCTAACACCCCGGGAGGCGGAGGCGCTTTGCGCCTCGAACTACCCCTGCCCGCCCGGCTACCGCGTCCCGACCGGCTGGTTGCTGAGCGTCGGAGGCGTACCGGTCTCTCCTATCCCTCTTGGTGTGCCACGCGAGATGGCCATCACGAACCACTACTATTTCGAGCTCACGCCTGAGCAGCGGAGGAATCCCCAGTGGCATCCCGACTACAGCCCGACTTGGGACAGCTTCTTCATCAATCGGCGTGAGAGGGCGGTTGCCAGGTACGAGGAGGACGGCCCGCCTCCTTCGAACTTCAACGAGGCCGGCCGTCGGATGTGGTGGCGCGGCCGGACTCTCCAGAGCGTCCTGGCCTATCGTGGCCCCCGCCTGCGCTACCCTCAATCCCAGCCCACGCGTGCTCACCCGCCGAGGTTGGACAACCGCGACCCCGATGCTAGAGACGATGACGTCGGCGACTATGATGACTACAGTGGCGAGTATTATAGGGCTAGGCACGACTATGATTGAATGGCTCCAACATTCGAATCTGACCATGTATCTTAATCTTCAGTTGAGCTCTGTACTTTAATTTCAGTTCAGTCGTAATAAATTTCGTGTCAACCACTTTATTGAACAAACAACCGTCAACGACTTTATAAACTAAATTTAAACTAATAGAACCGACAACGACTTTATTGAAATTACAATAAAATAGATAAATTACTAGTCTAGTCTCAGTCGTCGTCGGAGGTTGTCTCCGTCCAAATGTCATCCCACCGAGGGTCGTCTTCGGTCCAAGTTGTATTCGGGTTCTCGAGCTCGAAGTTGGCGACGGCCCGACGGTGGCGCCTGTTGGACCTGCGTTGTGCCCTAAGGATAGCGAAGAACGCGTCGGTGTTCTCGACGTCGTTGGGGAACTGCGCCCTCCACTGGCGCATCAACTGCTCGTCGTGCTCGGCGATGGCGATCCTGCACTGCACCTGGCGGTGCCGTCGACGGTCCTCGTCGTCGACGAGGCACGGCGGTGGCGCGAGGAACTCTGCCTCCTCTAGCGATTCAACATCCGGGAAGTTCATGTCGCGCCGTGGCCGCCGAAAACGCCACGCCGCCGCGTCGTAAGCGCGCGCCGCCAGCTCCGGCGTGTTGTACGTGCCGAGGGTGAGGCGGAAGCCACCGGCGTGTATCTCGGCATAGAACCTACCGCTCGGACGCACTCGAACGCCACGGAAACCGGACGCCCCTCGACGACGTGGAGGCATCCCGGAGATGAATGAGCGGAGGAGGCGGTGGCGACGTGTGGTTGCACCCGCACTCGTCGCTATATATAGCGCACGCGGGGCATGGCACGTGTAAGCCACGGCTACACACGTCGCACGCCGGCGTCGACGGGTGAGGCACGTGGAAACGGTGGCCACACGTCACACAACGGCGTAGGCGGGTGAGGCACGTGGAAGCGGTGGCCACACGTCGCACGACGGCGTCGACGGGACGCGACACGTGGCACGGGGACGCGACACGTGTGGCACGACGGCAGTGCACAGGGGTGAAACATACCCGACTATCAACGTTTCATATGACGCGAGTGGCAAATAGGTATATGGATATCATATTCATGTTCATTACCTTTTTCTGATCAATATTCATATATAAAACATTTGTATTTGAGTTACCATTCAAAAGTTATTGAAATAATAGTTTTATTAATTTAAAATACAAAAAATAAAGGGTGAAGAGGCCTCTAGATGGGCTGATCCGTGGCACAGCCCATCGATTCAAACGGCCAGAGCCGTTGGATGGGCTGTGCCGCGGATCAGCCCCAAAGGCCTTTTGTCGCGGGTGGGGGCTTGACCCGCGACAAAAGACCCCCCCTTTTGTCGCGGGTGGGGGCTTGACCCGCGACAAAAGGGGTCTTTTGTCGCGGGTCAAGCCCCCACCCGCGACAAAAGGGGGTGGGTATAAGAGGGCGGAGCCGCGGGCGGAGCCGCCACCCGCGACTCTGGAGGCCACACCTTAGACGATTTTGCGCCGCCAGGCTGCCAAAATTGGCCGCGCCTCCGCCGTCTTCCTCGCCTCCGGCCGCCGCCCTCTGCGCCGCCCCCGCCTCTTCCTCTCGGGCCGCCGCCGTGCCTCTGCCGCCTCTCGCGCCGCGCCTCGGCCGCCGCGTGCGCCCTCCTCTCTGCGCCGCGCGCGCCTCGGCCGCCACCTGCGCGTCCTCGGGCCGCCGCCGCGCCGGCGCCTCAGCTTCCAGCGCGCGCCGCCGTCTGCAAGCCCGAGGTAGCGCCGCCGCGCCTCTCTGGCGCCCTGCCTTTTTTTTTCATTTTTTATACTTAATTGTGTTAATTAGTATGTAATGTAATTAGTTAGTTTAGTTAGTATGTAATTAGTTAGTTTAGTTAGTATGTAATTAGTTAGTCTAATTAGTATGTAATGTAATTAGTATGTAATGTAATGTAATTGAGTTAATTTAGTTAGTATGTAATGTATGTTAGTTTTAGTTATGTATGTAATTAGTTCTGTAATTAGTTAGTTAGTTTAATTAGGTTCAGTTAGTTAGTTTAGGTTTAGTTAGTTAATTGATTAGTTTTAGGTTGAAAAATGTTTAGTTTAGAAAAATGTTTAGTATATGTATTTACGGTTTTTTAGTATATGTATTTGCTTTATATATGGATTTAGTTTGTGCCGACACCCTCTCTCCACCGACACCGACACCCTCTCTCGCAAACCGACACCCTCTCTCGCAAACTAGCGTCGCCGACACCCTCTCTCTCGCAAACACGCGTCCACCGACACCCTCTCTCTCTCGCAAACACGCGTCGCCGACACCCTCTCTCTCTCTCGCAAACACGCGTCGCCGACACCCTCTCTCTCTCTCTCTCGCAAACACGCGTCGCCGACACACTCTCCCTCTCGCAAACACGCGTCGCCGACACCATCTCCCTCTCGCAAACACATGTCGCCGACACCCTCTCCCTCTCGCAAACACGCGTCGCCGACACCCTCTCCCTCTCGCAAACACGCGTCTTATCGATTTGGTTAGGGTTAGGGTTTGGTTTGTGTTTGATTAGGGTTAGGGTTTGGTTTGTGTTTGATTAGGGTTAGGGTTAGAACATGTACTTATCGATTTAATTCTTTTGCAGAAACAATGGATCCATTCGAATGGGACTTGGAACAGGAAGACATGTTCGCGGACATAATCCGCGATGGTACAGAAGCCGACCGAGAAGACCGCGGCTCCGGTGATGGAGAAGCCCGCGGCTCCGGTCATGGAGAAGCCGACGGCTCCGGTGACGGAGAAGCCGACGGCTCCGGTCATGACGAGGTATTAATGGAATTCTATATGTACATATGTATTGAGGCATTAGTATAGAGGCATTAATGCAATTCTATATGTATTCTCTTAGGCCTCCGAAGATAAGATAGAGAAACGAGGCCCGGCAAAGAAGTTGACCAAAAAAGACCACTTCACAATTGAAGCTATATCACCGGAAGGCCAACCGGTGGTACCCGAGAATGTCGGAGTGAAGTTCAAAAATCAGTGCGGAGTTGTGGTTAGAGATCGTATCCCGATCACTGTCAGAGAATGTAACAAGACCAAGAATGTGTCCGAAAATCAGGTTGCTGATAGGTACAAAGACACACTTTTCAGAGACCTCATGGCACATTTCACTTTGCCAGATTTGGGATCGGAGTCTGAGAATGCTAAGCAGCGGGCGCTAGTGAAGAAATGGGCTCTTAAGAAGATGGGGGAACTTTTCCGGGCGTATAAGAACCGGTTATGGAAAAATTATAAGAAAGACAAGAAGCCTCCAATATTCGAGAACTACCTAGCGAAGCAGGAGCATAACTGGGAAGAATTTGTGAGGTACAAAGAATCAGAGGAGGCTGTGAACCTGTCAACGAAAAACAAGAAGAATGCAAGCGAGAAGAAATATCACCATCATACGGGGCGAGGGGGCTACGGAAGAGCCATGCCTAAGTGGGATGCACAAGAGGCTGAGATGGAGCTGAACGGGATCACTCCAGAACCCACGCGAGAAGGATGGGACACTAGGGCTCGAAATTGGTTCCTCGCGCATGGCTGTGAGGATGACATGAAGACATGGAACATTGTTGAAAGTGACACCAGGGTTAGGGTACCCAGGCAAAAATGGATTGAAGTGACGACAGATATAAAGGCGGGAAAACTAAAGTTTGCTCCCGATAGAGAGAAAGACTTGCTGACGCTTGTCCTCGGTAATCCTGAGAAGGGAGGACGAACAAGAGGCTTCGGCCCTAGTGTTCCGTGGTCGCTTGGGTTTCCGGCCGACGCGGAGACTTATAGAAGCCGAGCGAGAGCTAAACAACGCCAGCTGGAGGTGCAGAAGTACCGGATGGCCGAGTTCCAACGCTGACTTGACCAGCAGCAGCGGGAGCTTCAGCAGCAGCAGCGGGAGATAAATGAACTAAAAGGACAGCGCCCGCCAGATAACACCGCTGACATATCTCAGCGACGAGACAGCAGCGTGGCCGACTCGGAGGCCCCTCCTACACAGATGATGATAGATGCCGGTCCTGGCGACCCCTTGGATGGAATCAAGGAGCAAACACCTTGTGATCTCCATGAGGTGTTCAGGAAGGTTTCTGTTAAGGTGGCGGTCGGCTATGTCTTACCGGCATTTGGACCTGAAGGTGAGCCGGCAACATGGCATGGCAATCCGATTCCAGCTGGCTATGCTCGTGTCGGGGTGGATTCAGTTGTCCCGTCGTGGGAGACATTGGAGCTCGATATCCCTGGAGGTGATGGGGGGCTTACACTCAAAGAGGTGCTGGGAGAAATCATTCTCTGGGAAAAGAAGAACATCGAGGCTGCCAGCTGGGTAGCACCTAGTACCGGTCGTCCCCGGCAGGTCACCATCACCTCCTCCAGGTGATCGCAGGCCACCATCACCTCCTCCTACTGATCACATGTCGCCACCATCACCCCGTGGGTACGACGTCGACCACGACATCGGTAGTCCATCTCCATCTCCAGCGCCGCCGCCTCCGCCCACTAAGACTCGGAATGCACCCAGCCGGAAGCGTTTCAAGAGTCCTGTCCGCAAGAAGTCGCCCCTCCCAAAAGTACCAAAGGTTCCTCCCCCCCGTCCTTACGATCGTACCCCGGAGGAAAATGATGCCATTGTTAAGAAATACAATTATGATTTTTTTCATAAGCCAAAACCTCCAGCGCCAGAGCCATACACAGAGAAGCAAATAGAATATGCTACTAGTTTTCTGAACACACCATCGCAGTATGAGTTACACGAGAAGAAGGATGACTATACACGCACTCTTGCGAAGGTAATTGACCAAAAGAAGGATGAAAAGGCTAAGGAGAAGGACATTGCTGGCACGAGCAAATCATCAGCTCATGAGAAAAAGTCAAGTTCAACAAGTGCACCCCTCAAGGCCAAGCAAACGACAAAAGGCAAAAAGAGAAAGGAAGTTCCCCTCCTCGGTGCTCAGCCCAAACAATCGATCCCAGCACTCAAAGTGCTTAATGTTCCCAAGCTGTACCAGGAACATCATGGTGGTATCGATATGGAAGAAGCTGCAAGGCTAGAGGCTGCTTGTTCAGTTACCGTGGAGGAATTGCTGTCTGCAGCAGATGCTGCAGTACCCACTGCTGATATAGCTCCTAAATTTGTCTACGGGGCCGACTTGGTCAGCAGAGAGCAGCTGCATAAACTGCCAACACATATGCGGAATTTGCATCAGTGGTACCTTGATGCATGCAAGGAGGACATAATGTACATCGTGGCGAGTATACCATGGGAATATTACTACCGAAAGGAGGAGATCCATATTGAGATGAATGAACTCTGGCAGTTATTCAATCTAGATGCCCTCGACAAATCTCTCATGAGTTGCTATTGCTTGTTCATTTTCATTCAGTTCATGTTCGTTTTCATTGCATATATATACTCATTATATCTTATGGGTTCTCTTATGCAGACTGAAGATCAGTGAATGCAAAAGTAATAATATTATCAATGTTGGGTTTATTGACCCAGATAAAATACATGTTGAAACGGTGAAGTATAAACGCGAAGAAACGGGGGGAAACCTACTAAGGTTTTTGGGGGAGAAATATTTCTGTGATTCAATATTGTTTCCTTACAACTACGAGTGAGAGTCTTAATGATCTTTTATGCACATTCAATTTTTCTTACTCGATGTTAAGTGTAATTCCTGACGTATATGCATAACATGTGCAGCTTCCACTGGATTCTACTAGACATTCAACCTAATAAGGAAATAGTTGAAATAAAAGACCCACTGAGTAGAGGCGTGGACGGGTTCCAGGACTTGCAGAAGTTGCTCCAAGTGTAATTTCCTTCATCGCCGCGCTTTATCTTTTGTGAGATATCAATTAATTATCCACTCATTCAATCATTCTTTTGCCTGGCAGGGCTTGGCTAGCTTTGAAGAATCATCATAAGGAGATTACCTTTGCAAAGAAGCTAACATTTACTCCTGTACCGTGCCCCCAGCAGCCACAAGGGACGAATCTATGTGGATACTACGTTTGCGAGTCCATTCGCATGTTAACCACTGAGAAGCAGAACAAAAATAAATTCAACGTAAGCAATAACATTCACAACTTTATTTATTATCATCAATATTTCGTTATCTAGACTGATATAGTCATACTCATCTCATTTTCGTATATAGGTCGACTTCATGCGGGACAGACTCCAACCAAAGGAACACGCACTAGGAATCGCGGAGGAACTAGCGGGACTTTTGGTTAGAGAAGTAATAAACAACAAAGGCTTGTTTAGTCCAAATAGATGCTCTACCTCCAAATAGACGGTCGTTAGTACCGCTTGTCGATCGTGAGCTCCATGTATATATGTAGGGAATCTACGAATATGTGTAAGGGGAATCGACTTTTGCTTCCAATATTTGTTTGATCGATCTATATATATATATAATGAATGAACGTGTACAACTTCTAGTAGCGTACAAATATATGCAACTTTTATTTTCGAACGAAAAAAATGAAATAACAGGCGGTCGGTGGCGGGGGGGGGGGGAGGGGTGCTGCACCCCTCAAACCCTAAAGCAGCAGCGTTGTGCGCGCGCCACGTAGAGGGCCTTTTGTCGCGGGTGGTAATACCGCCCGCGACAAAAGGGCCTGTGCCCTGCGCGCCCCGCGGCTGCCACGTGGTGGACCTTATGTCGCGGGTCGTAAGCGACCCGCGACAAAAGGCCTCCCTTTTATCGCGCCTTGCTTGTCGCGTATGGCCGCCCGCGACAAAAGGCCCTTACCACCCGGATCAAAAGGCCTGTTTTCCACTAGTGGACATACTAAAATTAAGGCTGGGGTATGCAAGGTCAAGACTACAAATACCATGATAAATTATGATTTATTATTTGATCTGATGTTCCATGGCAATCATGGTGTGCAAACATGCATTAAACGATAGCTGAGGGACAACTATTGTATGCTCTGAAGATAAGCAATAATATGATGAATGTCTCCTAAGATAGCTGAATGAGAAGAAAGATAAATTGATGTGTGCAAGATACATTTTGCCAACTGGGATTTGTGATGATTTGGATATATCGTAGTGAAGGAACCTGAAGGTTCTCATGTATCCTTAAGTATGAAGAGACCTTATGTATGAAATAACAGTGTATTTAACTTAACATAAACTGTTGCTGCTATGTGTAACATTTTTCCCTACATTCTCTATTTCTGCACATAATATTTCTGTGATTCAATATTGTTTCCTTACAACTACGAGTGAGAGTCTTAATGATCTTTTATGCACATTCAATTTTTCTTACTCGATGTTAAGTGTAATTCCTGACGTATATGCATAACATGTGCAGCTTCCACTGGATTCTACTAGACATTCAACCTAATAAGGAAATAGTTGAAATAAAAGACCCACTGAGTAGAGGCGTGGACGGGTTCCAGGACTTGCAGAAGTTGCTCCAAGTGTAATTTCCTTCATCGCCGCGCTTTATCTTTTGTGAGATATCAATTAATTATCCACTCATTCAATCATTCTTTTGCCTGGCAGGGCTTGGCTAGCTTTGAAGAATCATCATAAGGAGATTACCTTTGCAAAGAAGCTAACATTTACTCCTGTACCGTGCCCCCAGCAGCCACAAGGGACGAATCTATGTGGATACTACGTTTGCGAGTCCATTCGCATGTTAACCACTGAGAAGCAGAACAAAAATAAATTCAACGTAAGCAATAACAAAAGGCCCTTACCACCCGGATCAAAAGGCCTGTTTTCCACTAGTGGACATACTAAAATTAAGGCTGGGGTATGCAAGGTCAAGACTACAAATACCATGATAAATTATGATTTATTATTTGATCTGATGTTCCATGGCAATCATGGTGTGCAAACATGCATTAAACGATAGCTGAGGGACAACTATTGTATGCTCTGAAGATAAGCAATAATATGATGAATGTCTCCTAAGATAGCTGAATGAGAAGAAAGATAAATTGATGTGTGCAAGATACATTTTGCCAACTGGGATTTGTGATGATTTGGATATATCGTAGTGAAGGAACCTGAAGGTTCTCATGTATCCTTAAGTATGAAGAGACCTTATGTATGAAATAACAGTGTATTTAACTTAACATAAACTGTTGCTGCTATGTGTAACATTTTTCCCTACATTCTCTATTTCTGTCTATTTATTGACTAACTATCTTCGGCCTGTATGAGTGCTTAGCATAGTGTTTAAACAATCTTATACCAATGCGAAAGGTGGGAGCCGCGACGGTAAGCTGCATCCCACAATATGTATTTACTTTTGAAACGAGTAAGTCTTACCATTTATTTGCCTTGCAGCGAACGACTAATTATCAAACATGACTTAAGCGTCTATTCTTGCCGTTTCTTTCATTTTAACTTTTCATTTGCACACGGTTTATGTTTCCTCCGCCGTAGCCATATTGTCACAATGCCAGGCTTTTGTAGGTTTGCTATGTTTGTAATTTGGTGTGCTTTATCCTAAACTTTGTTTTGTGAAACCTACAAAAAAGTATTATTTTTAGCATCATTATATAGAGTTTGCATCGGCACGAATTTCACGGGATCGTGTGCCAAGGCGCACATCTAAATCTAGTATGTCTTAGATGGCCGGCCGTCTAGACATATTCGGAAGCTCCGCCCGAGGGAACTCTTCCCGCAAGCAGGACTCCCGCCCGGAAGCTGCTAGTATATACCCAACAACCAGTAGCTCATGGTACAAAAGGAGGGGGAGAGAAGAGAGAACTTCCCGGGAACTGGTATACACCCGGCGACGGCGACCTAGAAGGAAAGAGCCTATCCGGCGGAGCTTCTCGAAGATGTCTTAGATGGCCGGCCATCATAGACATGTTCGAAAGCTCCGCTCGAGGGAACTCTTCCCGCAAGCAGGACTCCCGCCCGGAAGCTGCTACTATAGATCCGACAACCAGTAGCTCAGGGTAGAAGAGGAGTGTTCTCATTATTACATAAATGTAGAGATTGTCTTGGAAACTATTAAGAACTAGATGATTTCCCGCGCATTGCTGCGAGGCGGTTAGTTCAATTTTTATTTAGATATGAAGAGTAAAAATCATTTCTTGGATTAAAAAATATAAGATCTCAACATACATTGTAGTTTCATCATTTTAATTTCCTGAATGCACATATAAAGTGAATCAATCCTCTGGAAGTTGCACGACAAAAAATAATCTCCCTCAAAAATTGTTAATTCAAGGCACATTACACATATGAGAGCGCAGCTACACAATCAATATAAATATTTGTATTGCATGAACATATGTTTTCAGTTGATTCCATCACAATTTAAAACGCACTGGCTCTCGTATAATTAAGTAACAGGAGCGCCACTGGTTGAGGCCAGACAAAAATAGCACTAAAAGGCGTTAGACACCGCGACGAACAAAGAAGGACGAAGTTCTCGCCAAATTGTATGCCGATCTGACAGTGTACATGCCAAACTTATCATGTGGCCAAGACACAAAATCATCACCACCTCGTCGACTAATGGGAATCTGGAGAATGGTATCAGCAAGCTCCTGATGGAAGAAAGCTCGCACCGTATCCGCTTCCCAGCTAGTACCAGCATCATTCATAAGGTAGCGTACCTTGGCAGTATTGGGGATCGGCGACAGAGGTATAAAGGAACCCTTCGGAAAGCCAGGGATCCAAGAGTCCGTCATAATCCTGATACTATCACCATTTCCCACTCCCCAACGTAAACCTCTCAGCAACAACTCACGACCAAAAAGGATCGATCGCAGGTAAAGGAAGAGGATCTTGGTTTTACAGCAGACAACACATCCGTGTTAGGGTAATAGCGACCCTTAAGAACCCGCGCACAAAGAGATGTAGGTTCAGAAATGAGCCTCCAACACTGCTTTCCCAACATAGCTTGGTTAAAGAGTACAAAATCTCTGAAACCTAGACCACCAAGAGATTTAGGAAAAGATAGCCAATCCCAAGACTTCCAATGCATCTTCTTGCGACCATCCTCAAAACCCCACCAATGATCCGCAATACTAGACTTCATTTTTTCACAAGTCGAGACCGGAACCTGGAAGCAACTCATCACATGATTCGGAATAGCTTGAACCACTGCTTTAAGCCAAACCTCCTTTCCAGCCCTAGATAAAGGCCAGCCCGAGACACTAGTAACACTTCTCCACACCCTCTCAGCAAGGAATTTAAAAGAGGCGGTGGCTGCCCTAGCGATTTCTGTAGGCATGCCTATGTAACAATCACGAAGAACTTCATTGGAAACCTCCAATTTATCCTTTACCATGATCTTGATAGTATCATGACACTTATTACCAAAGAAAACAGAAGACTTCTGTAGGTTAACTTTCTGCCCCGAAGCCCCACAATAAGTGTCAATGACCTCTTTCAGCGTATCAACACTCCGAGAATCACTACGTGCAAAGAAGATACTGTCATCTGCGAAGAGTAAGTGTGATATAGAGGGGCCTTGCCGTCCATTGCGTAAACCTTGTAGCTCACCAAGACCCTCCTTCTTCTGCAGTAAACAAGATAATCCTTCCGTGCACAAGAGAAACAAATAAGGACTAATGGGATCTCCTTGCCGAATACCTCTCGACGGAATCACAGGGGATGTAAGATCACCATTAACCTTGATAGCATATCTTGCTGATGTGACGCATCTCATAACCGCGTTCACCCATCCAACATCAAAACCCAGCTTCATAAGACATCCATGAAGATATGCCCACTCAATACGATCATAAGCCTTCATCATATCCACTTTCAGGGCAAAAAAAGGTGTTTTGCATTTCTGTCGCCGCACAGTATGAAGGCACTCATAGGCAATGAGAGCACTGTCGGTGATGAGACGACCGGTGACAAAAGCACTCTGGTATTCTGATATAATATCTGGTAGCAAGAGCTTCAACCTGTTGGCGACAACCTTGGATGCAATCTTGTACAAGACGTTACACAGACTAATCGGTCTAAATTTAGACAAGTGTTTTGCATTTGTTACCTTGGGAATGAGTACTATAACCGAGTCACAAAAACCTTCCGGTATATCAGCACCTCCCAAAAAACTCCGTACAGCATCACATACATCATTCTGAACCAGATCCCAATGCACCTGATAGAACATAGCAGGAAAGCCATCTGGGCCAGGAGCCTTGGTAGGACCCATCTGAAACAGAGCAGCTTTGATCTCATCATTAGTGTATGGCTTGCACAACTCAGCGTTCATCCGATCATCGACCTTAGCTGGTATGGCCTCAAGAACCACGTCCATAGAATCTACCGGCCCTGAGCTGAAAAGATCCTCATAGAAGTGATGCACCATATTTTTAATGCCTGCGTGATCATTACACACCGAGCCATCTTCCTTCACCAAAGCAGAGATACGATTTGTTCTCTTCCTGGCAGATGCTTTTGAGTGAAAGAACGCAGTATTTTGATCACCTTCCCGAAGCCATTCCACTCGGGATCTTTGCCTAGCCATTATCTCTTCACGTTCAAACAGCTCGCAAAGTTCACGGCCTACTTGTTTCTCTTCGGCAATCACATCATCAGTGACACTGACACTTCGGAGTCTCTGAAGCACACGTTCTAGTCGCCCAATCTCACGACGGACAGAACCAAAAGAAGTTCTGCTCCAGTCCCTAAGAGAACCAGCCATACGCCCCATGTTGGCCCAGGCTGCATGCAACGCATTTGGCTCATGATCATTCGAATTCCAAGCAGCTTCAACCACATGCAAATAATCATCAGCACGCTGCCACATTGCCTCGTACTTAAAACAATGCAGCACCGGCAAGCTGGATAGGTGAGGTACGCTAGCACACAGCGAAATAAGAATTGCATAGTGGTCAGAAGAGGTTGTGATAATATTTTCCACTCCACAATCCCCAAATAAGGAAGAGAAACTCCCATTCGCCACAGCTCTGTCCAGTCGGACACGGACATTACATTGGGCATCTTGAAGATTTGACCAAGTAAACTTTGGTCCAGAAAACCCGAGATCTACCAGGTTGCAAGCATCCAGGCAATCGCGAAACAGCTCCATTTGAGCATCAGAACGCTCAGCTGACCCATAGTGTTCATCTTGTAGTAACACCTCATTAAAGTCCCCACAGCAAAACCAAGGGCCTTCCCACTCACGACGCAACCGTCGCAGCATATCCCAGAAACAGTGGCGAAGCTCCCTCTTTGGCTCACCATACACAAAAGTAGCACGCCAGGGAGCAGCGTCCTCCGAGGATACCGTCACGTCGATAACATGTGCATTGGCACCTCGAAGAGAAACTGAATAAGGTTGCTTCCAAAAAAGCGCAAGACCGCCACTACGGCCCTCGCAACTAACGGCATAGGCACCCGTGTAGCCCAACGACCACATAAAGTTTCTAGCCTTTGTATCCCACATCTTAGTCTCGGACAAGAACAGGATACTGGGTCTGAAAGTCTTCACTAACCAGCGAAGTTCCCCTACTGTCGCGTCAGAGCCCAAACCACGACAGTTCCAGCATAACAGACTCATTGCGTCGGGCGGAGCTGCATCGCAGCCTCCGCCGGATCCGCCGATCGAGTTGGGGTAGTTCTCTGTTTCTTATTGGAGTCTGAATTGTGCACATCTTCCTGAGTTGCTGAGACACCAGCGACAACAGGCACCATTGCTAACAGACCAACAGCAGGAGGTGCCTCAAGAAGCAACGCCTCATTCTGGACTTTGGCCGTCTTTCTCTTCTTCCCTGCTGTAGAGGGTTTTGTCTTCACGGGGACACTCTCCCTACCGGCCTCCTCGGCACGACCCCGCCCATGTCCACGGCCTGACCGGCCCCGGCCACGTGCAGCACCACGTCCACCCCTTGAAGGAGATGAATCTTCAGCCTCCCTTGAACCAGCAGCAACTGAACTCGAATTATAGGTGTTTGCACCACCATGGGTACCCTGTTGTGCCGTTCCAGAGTGAGCAGATGTTGCAGAATTGTTCCCAAATTTCCTGACATTGTCATCAACCGACAACCTTCTTGCAGAATAAGGGAGCTCACCTTGCTCATCCCGATCAGCCGGATTGGCGCAGGCAAGGGTAGAATGTCCCAACAAACCGCAGGATCGGAAAAGCAGTAGATAGGCAAACGTTCATACTGAACAACAAAACTCTCAGTTGTCTGAAGCAAACTGGAATAGACTGTAACTGCGCGCAGAAGAGGTTCATCAACCTTGACTTCCACCCTCAGCCGCATAAAACCCCCCCAACACCTGCCTAGGGAGTCAGCATCAATCCACTTCACCACTCCAATTGGTTCAGCAATCACCTTCCCTCTCGTAGAGTTCATCAACCTATTTGGGAGGGATAGGATCCTGGCCCATATGGCCATACGGTCAAAAACCATATCCTGCGGCTGAACTTCAGCATCATATTTTTTCATAAGCACGGCATGTTTGCCAACCATCCATGGAGAACCCTCCATAACACGGTCCCGATCACCCTTAGAACCAAATTCGGCAATGAACAAATTATCACCTGCAGGATTGAGAAGCAGCCCTTTCGGAATGCCCCATGCGGACCGCATCGCCGCCGAGATCGTCTGAATGTGAAACACCTTCGGAGCCAGAACTTTCCCCACGAACGACCGCTCAGGATCGACCAGCGCCAGATCTTCCACATCATCGATCACCACCGCCTTTGATTCAGCGTTAGTAAGGCGAAGATTCGCCATCATCTACTCAACACGATCCCTAGCGGATGAACCACCAGAACCACTTGTAACTGTCGCCGCCGTCGCGGCATCCTTCCCCTTTTCAGATCGTGGCCTTGAGGAGCCCTTGCCAACCTGATCCGGGTCTGCCGCCACCGACGCATCCATCGCCTTCCCTCCTACTCCACCCGTCATGATCCACACAAGCCACTCGCCCTTCGTCCAGCCAAGGGTGGGCAACTCTGCAGAGAGAGTCCCTTAGTCACCCCGAACCGGACAGAAAAGGAGGAGCGGGAAGCATGATCGAATGAGGACGAGGAAGCCAAGAGGATTGCAGAGAAACCAGAGAAAATCGATCACGATCGAAATCCCACACGAGTCCTAACTCTAGGGTTCGAGTCGCCAGAGCGCCACGGAAACCTAGGAGTCAGACAGTGAATATTGATTGCATCGCCCTTCTTTCAGTTAGAGAGACATCTGGAATCACATCCAATACAAGCTTCATAGCAGCATCAACTAGAAGACCATTGGGCTCTACAAAAATGGCATAGGTAAGATAGTTTTGTTACTGCTTTCTGTGAGTACACTTGATGCTGCCACTGTGTTGTATCTAGAAAACGGCAACTCAGAAATTGGAGAAATCAATGTCCAGTCATATCTATAGTGAAACTCGCCTGACAGGTCTTCTAGACAATAAAATCTGAATCTATTTGCTTAAACAATTTAGTTGGCATACTAATGCATATGAATTGACAATTAGACTGGCATTGCCCATTCGAAAGACCTGAGCACGAACAGTTGTATGAGAAAGTTGGAACAGCAAGCAAGTGGAAATCCATAACTTGTCATGCAAAGTTTCAAGTGTTATCCCCAGTTGAAAATATATCACTTTTTCCTGCTTGCAATTTTTTTATACAGATATGATATTAGTGAGCAGTCGTAAGATCTTAGAAATTCTCAAGCCTAGAAAGGAATATCAGAAACCAAGCACAAACAAAAAGGTGTCGCTGAACATGCAACTGCACCAGGGAAGGTATGCCAATGACAGGTGAAATTACATCCATGTGCGAATGGAGAATGATCCACAAAGATACTGAAATTAAAAAATGGCTAGGTAGCAAAATCAAAAATTAAAGAAGGGGGCACACCTCAAAGTCCCTCAGCACCTATTCCTTCTCGAAGATGTCTTAGTGCGCACATAGGTAAGGATTGTTGGTGTCATTGCTTGCTACCGGCCTACCGCCGATCTGGCCAAGGCTGCAAGCCTGCAAGTCTCATCCCTTGCTGGAATAGGATCGTTGGTGTGATGGGAGGCACTGGCTGGCAAGCGGAAACCCACCCGAATTTATAAACAGAAAAACAATCTGCGCCAAACTCCTCGTATGACTCGTGTATGCAATTATTTCTTGTGGAGATAGTGGGGAAGAGGAAGTTGACGCGGCACCGCGAGAATCATGGCGAAGAGTAAGGGTCAATTGACATTGCACGGGTCAATGGAGAATAATAAATACCATAACGGCTGAACGGGGCTAACTTAATGGTCTGCTACGTTTGGGCTGGAATATTGGGCTGCTACATGTGGGCTGCTACATGTGGGCTTGGCATAACGGCTGCTCAGTACTCTTGCAATAAAACGTAGCGCTCGTGGTGGTGATTTCCCAGAAAAATTAAATGAAATAAATGTGATGGAAATTGTTGATGTGGCAGGTAGCTGATGTGGATAGGCTGCATGTTGAGAGAATTCCTTGTAGTGGGGTGCTCCTATTTAGAAATAGAAGCTACATTATTACATAAAAGGTTTAAATATCACCAACATCGCCATCTAATGTTGTGGTTTTCTTCTGCGTTGTAGCCATGGAGAATCTTCATCATTTAGCAAGATGTTTGGTCAATTTTCACCGTGAAGGGCGGAATTTCATGAAACTTATTATAATCTTCTGACATGTTTGTCTTGTCATCCACTCCAACGATGTTTCTTTTCCCGAAAGAACTATGTGGAGATTTGGCTCCTCGGTTGATGTTTTCTTTTGCTGATTTTTTTTCTCGGTTTGCTAGACATGTCCTTCACGTAGAAAACTTGAGCCACCTCATTGGCTAGGACGAATGGCTTGTCCATGTACGCAAGATTGTTGAGATCCACTATTGTCATACCGTACTTATCGTCTACCTGTACCCAGCCGAGATTCACCCACATTTGCACCAAAACAAAGGGACCTTAAAAGTATGTCCATAATCAAGTTCCCATATCTCCTCTATGTACCCATAATATGTGGTGGTTTGCCCATTCCCGTCTTTTGCATCGAAGCGGACACCACTGTTTTGGTTGGTGCTCTTTTTATCTTGGGCGATCGTGTAAAATGTATTCCCATTTATCTCGTACCCTTGGAATGTACATATGTTCGAAAATGGTAACCTGGCCAACAAGTACAGCTGCTCTCCAACAGTGGTGTTACTCATGAGATGTGTTTGCAACCAACTGCCGAATGTATTCATGTGTTGACGTGTAATCAAGGACTCGGGCTGGCCCGGGTTTACTTCTCGTATAATATTCTTGTGTTTCTCGATGTACGGAGCCACCAAGCTGGAATTGTAGAGAACTGTGTAGTGTCCTTGATTGAAGGAAAGCTTGTCCGTGCACGCCGTTGATTTTCTTTCCTAGTGTGCCTTTTCCAGTAAGCCTCCCCTCATACCGAAATTGATGAACACCAATCGGCTTAAGGTCAGGAAGAAAGTCAACACCAAACTCAATGACCTCCTCTATTCCGTAGCCCTTTGAGATGCTTCCTTCTGGCCTAGCGCGGTTATGAACATATTTGTTTAAGACTCCCATGAACCTCGCGAAGGGGTACATATTGTGTAGAAATACAAGATCGAGAATTCTAATCTCATCGACTAGGTGAACTAGGAGGTGCGTCACAATATTGAAGAAGGATGGTGGGAACAACAACTCGAAGCTGACAAGACATTCGACCACATCAACCTGTAACCCTGACAAACTTTCTAGACCCATTACCTTTTGAGAAATTGCATTGAGGAATGCACATACCTTCACAATGGCTAGTCGAACATTTTCTGGTAGAAGTCCCCTCGATGCAACCGGAAGAAATTGTGTCATAAGCATGTGGTAGTCATGAGACTTTAGGTTCTGGAATTTTTCTCCTTCATATTTACTATTCCCTTTATATTCTACGAGAAACCAGACGGAACCTTGATACTGTTGGGGGGATGACCCCCGGTATGCCAAAGGCATGCCAAACCGGATGGTTTAGGCCATCAAAGTATTGGTTTAAAGGTTAATCCGGATGGCGAAAGTTGATTCAGAGAATCATACCGGTATCCCAAGTAGGGGGATACCGGAACTAACTAAGAGCGTACCGGAATATCGGAACAGGCAACACTGTAGCATGTCGGCAAAGACCAGTCAAAGATGTTCTCCAGAGCTAGAAGACGAAGATGAGCGAAGCACTTCAGCTTTAATCGAAGCCATGACGCCAAAGGCAAAGGATGATGTAAAAGGTACCGGAGGATGTCACAGCTTCTGATTAAATACATACCGGCATCACCGGTAGCTAAAGTACCTTTGTAAAGTAGTTTGTCTAGTCAAAGATCCCATTAGGGTTTCTAGGGTTCCTTCCCTTGTAAGCCACCCTCTCCCCTATATAAGGAGAGGGGGCACAGCCCTTCGCGGGCACGAGATATATCACGATGTCCTGCATTAGGAAGCTTGTACATAGAAACTTGTAAGCACTTGTGATGAAGAAATAGAGAGATCTAGTGCTGTACTTGTTCTTGAGTTCATCATCTTCTTCCTTCGGCCAAGGCCAAGTTCTTGAGGAATCCATCTGGAAACCTCTCCATCCATAACAAAAATCCTCCCCCGAATCCTCTAGCGTCCATTTGGCCCCAAGATAAGCCATCCCATGGCATCTGTCTGTTCACCACGACGACAGTTGGCGCCCACCGTGGGGCTAGCAGCGGCGCTTGCTAGAGTTCATATTCGGGCGGGCCTCCTCACCGTCGGCGGTGAGCGTGTCGTCACCGCGCTCGTCAACCGCATCCGCGACATGCGCTTCATCAACGACAACACGGGCTGCTTCTCCAATGGAGGTAAGTTCCCCAAGAACGGCCGCGTCATCGAGTTCGGGAGCATCCTCGTCAACTACGGCACCGTCCCCGAGCGCCAGTGCCTCTCGCCGGTGCTGGTGGCTCCGGACCCGCCAAGATCTGCGCTTCGCAGCGACCGCGCCGCTGGCAGCGTCGAGGTGCTGGTCGTTGGCGCGGGTGACGCCGACAAGGGAGCTGCGGCGGAAGGCGCTGGCCGGACGAAGTCCACGCGCACGGCCAAGCCGCCAACCGAGCGCGACCAGGAAGCTGCGGGAGCTTCCGCACCACCACTGAAGACTCCACTCCAAGCGGCCATGAGTGTCCTCGCTACGCCCATCGCGCATAACATCGACCCAGCAGCGGCTCAGGCGGAGCTGGAGGCGCAACGCCAGACGCTGCTCGCGAACGGCGCCAACATCGTCCGGGCGCAGCGCGAGCTGAACCTGACCCTACGTGAGTATAACGCTGCCCACAGCTTTGCTTCTGTTAGCGCTCAGGCTGCAAGGATACCGGAAAACCGGCTTAGAGCTCGCAACCTAGATCAGGATTTGCGTAAGGAGATTCTTACCGGAAAGACACTACTAGGAAAAGGCTTACTGCCGGCGCACCAAAAAGCACTACTGCCGGCGCACCAGCGCCCGCCGGTGCGAACGGGCCGGTGGTAAAGGCTTATTGCCGGCGCACCACCTTGTTCGCCGGTGGTAACTCGATTTATCACCGGCGCACCAGCCTAGTGCGCCGGCGGTATGTTTTCCAAGATTCAAAAAAAGTAGATCTAGATCTAGATCTAGGTCGGTCGTGTTCTAGGTCGTAGGTCAAGTTCTAGGTCGTGCCTTGGAGATGTACCGCCGCCACCGCGGTCATCTACTTGCAAAGAGGAAGTGGTTGCAGGTGTGGTCCTCGATGATCGTCGGGGTGAGAGGAGGTGGCCGGACCAGGGGTGAGAGGAGGTGATGTTTGAGGAGGGGCTCGCCGGTGAGATGCTTGAGGAGGTGCTCGCCGGTGAGTAGCTTGAGGAGGTGCTCCGGTGAGATAGCTTGAGGAGGTGCTGCGGGGAGGAGCTTGAGGAGGTGCTCCGGTGAGTAGCTTAAGGAGGTGCTCGCCGGAGGGAGGGATTAGAGGGATAAGAAGGTAGAAGAGGGGGAGAATGGAGGAGAAGAGAAGGTGGCCGGAGGGAGGAAGAGAGGAGGAGGAGTGAAAGAGAGGGGAAATGGAAGAGATAGAAGGTGCACCGGGCTGGTTTGGCATATATAGCCTAAGTTACTGCCGGCGCACCTATATGGCGGTGCGCCGGGCACTAGTAGGAAAACCCTTATAGGCGGAGCTTAGTTTTGTGGCGCACCACTAAAAATGCGCCACAGAATATTATTTTGTGGCGCACCATTCTGGGTGCGCCACAGAAATAGCTTAATTTTGTGGCGCACTATGAAACGCTGCGCCACAAAAACTTGGTGGGGCCCACATCCTGTCACGCCCAACCATTGGTTTTACCTTTTCTACGGCGCACTGCACCTGGTGCGCCACAGAAATAACGTATTACGTGGCGCATCGGCCTCGGTGCGCCACAGAAATAATGTTTTCTGTGGCGCACTTGTCTCGGTGCGCCACAGAAATAACGTGTCCTATATCAAGGCCGTACCCCTCCCTCGCCACAGAAGTTCCTCTCCCCTCTCTCCCCTCTCTCCCCGCGCCGCCGCCTTCCATGGCGAGCGCTGCCGTCGCTGTCGCCGCCGCCGCCTTCCTCCGCGAGGGCCGGATGCCGCCACGCTCCACCCATCCCCGCCACCAGCAGCACAAGCCGCTGCGGCGTGGAGGAGGAGGGGCCGGCGCGGCGTCAAGGTGGAGGAGCCGCCGCCGCGTCAAGGTGGAGGAGCCGCCGCGACCTCCACCCCTGCCGTCGTCGTCGGTGAGCTCCTCCACAACTCTCCAAATCGTCGGTGAGCTCCCTCCCCTCCCCTCCCTCTTCCTCCCCCGCGCGAGCACAACGTGCTCGACGAAATGCTCGCTCGGTTGGCTCTGGATGCATTGCTGCTAGTGATGCTTATTGGAGTGTTCTATATGAGTGACACTTCTATGCCGCTGGTTTAGGGTTCATAGGAATTTGATGCCCTGGTTTAGGGTTCATAGCAAAAAATGAAATGCTACCGGTTCATTTTGATGCTCTTGTTCATTTGTTGTGCTCAGTGAGGTTAACTGTTAATCTTGATGGCTTATTACTACTGGTTCATTTGTTGTGCTCAGTGAGGTTAACTGTTAACAATTTTCTTGATGGGTTCATAGGAATTTGATGCTACTGTTCATTTAAATGCTTGTTGTGCTCAGTGAGGTTAACTGGTTCATAGGAATTTAAATGCATGAAATGCTACTGGTGGGCTTGTATACATACATATTTATAGTTGCTCTTGGTTGGCCTGGGATTAGTTTTCTGGACCCCAAGTAATTCTCTGTTGGGATTAGTTTTCTGGACCCCAAGTTTTTTGGACCCCTGATGATTTACTTGATGGATTCTTGTGAGCTTATGGTATGCTTATAATGCTCTGATTAGTGGGGATGCTTACTGGATCATGTGCATATAGTTCATATAGTTCCCTAAAAATAAAGAATGCTCCCTGGCCAGAAGCTTGATGTCTTAGCTCAGCCAATGATGCAAAGGCTGAGGCAAAAACTTGGATAAGAACATATACTAAAATGTGTGATTTAAATGGAATGCTTATGATGGTTACTACCAAGTGATGAATAATCCCTTATGGTACCCCAGCTTTGTTTTGAACTCAACTGAGTAATGATAAATTTCTATTTCTTGTGTTGGCTTTGATGAAAATAGAGATATCCACAGTAGGGGATCATGTAAATGAATGCCACTGTGGTATCCTTTGAAGAAAAAGGACTGTTTCTGATGGTTTTAAAAGGCTAGGTGGTGCTAGGTGATTCAGTTGGCTACCAAGACTTGTCTCATCCGGTTAGCTGGGATATGCTATGTGTTGTTGCTTGTTTAGGCATATCTATCACTTACTGGATTTACTGGTTCTTGATTGGCCTCTCTTTTGCCAGCATCACTTGGTCTATATACCAAGTGATGAATAATCCCTTTGGAGCATCTGCTCCATGCATGCTATGTGTGTTTGAGCATCTTGACTTATGTCACCATGGTTGCTGGTTTGTTGGTGTTTTTGTACTTGCCGATGATTAGATGGTTGGTCGATCACTCGTACACTCGGGGGTGGAGCAAGTGAGGCTTGGTGTGATGGCACAAATATCAATATCTTGTGCATCCTACCTGGCCTCACTTACTCCATCCCTGGATGTTAATATTTGTTTCGACCAACAAAGTATGAGGCATTCCATTTAGTTGATACCACTTGGCTCTTTCTTCCATTTTAGTGCCGATGATTAGAATGTTCGGTCAACTGTACACTCCGGGGTGTCGCTAGTGAGCCTGGTGTGATGGCACAAATATCAATCTCTTGTGCATCCTACCTGGCCTCACTAACGCCATCCCGGGATGTTCATATTTGTTTCGACCAACAAAGTATGAGGCATATGATATCTAGTTGAGATACCACTTGGCTCTTTCTTCCATTTTAGTGCCGATGATTAGAATGTTTGGTCACCTATACGCCGCAATATACTTTGTAGACGAGCCCCCCTTTCCCTGGCCACCGTTCCGTGAACGAGTCCTTGACGAGACAACAACGCCGACATGCCTCTCCGGCGCAGCACCACTTTTCTTCTCTCGCCGTCCAGTACGTGAACGAGTCCTTAATGCCAAGACGGTGCCAGCCTCCCTAGCATCATGCCGACCCCGGGTGTCGCGCTTCCGGCCGTGTGGAGCACGCGCCCTGACCTCTCCTCCTGGGCGCGGGACACCGGGCTTTAAGCGCGGAACCACGGCCCGGCATAATGCTGGGCAGGCCGGCACGGTCTTTGCATCAGGACTCGTTCACCGGACAGCGAGGGACTGGCGTGGTTCTGCGCCGGAGATGCAGATCGGCGTTGTTGTGTCGTCAAGCACCCGTTGACGGAACGCCGACCGGGGAAAGGGGGCCCTTACGCAAAGTATACGGCGGTATATCTGCAACTATGGTTTACGACCATAGTATTTGTGTTGACCAACAATGTATGAGGCACATATTCTATTTTGTCATTCCATTTGCTTTGAGATTTTCAAAATGCCGATGATTAAAATGTTTGGTCACCGTACACTTGGGGGTGGCGTAAGTGAGCCTGGTAAGATAGCACAAATATCAATCTCTTGTGCATCCTACCTGGCCTCGCTTACACCATCCCTAAATGTTAATATTTGTGTTGACCAACAATGTATGAGGCACTTATTCCATTTTGTCATTCCATTTGCTTTGAGATTTTCAAAATGCCGATGATTAAAATGTTTGGTCACCGTACACTTGGGGGTGGCGTAAGTGAGCCTGGTAAGATAGCACAAATATCAATCACTTGTGCATCGGACTTGGCCTCACTGACGCCATCCCTAAATGTTAATATTTGTGTTGACCAACAATGTATGAGGCACTTATTCCATTTTGTCATTCCATTTGCTTTGAGATTTTCAAAATGCCGATGATTAAAATGTTTGGTCACCGTACACTCGGGGGCGGCGTAAGTGAGTCTGGTAAGATAGCACAAATATCAATCTCTTGTGCATCGGACTTGGTCTCACTTACACCGTCCCTGAATGTTAATATTTGTGTTGACCAACAATGTATGAGGCATTTATTCCATTTCTCTTGTGCATCGGACTTGTTGGTCTCACTTTCTTCCATTTTCATCATAGTAGGAACTGGATGAAGGACCCCGATGCAAGCGAGCCTGGTGGGTAGAGATGACGGAGCAAAGGAGGAACCGGATGAAGACTACTTTGTATCTCGAAATTGTGAATTTTGTATGAATTAAGAGTTGTATGAAAACATTTGACACTTGCCACTATATATGTATCTCGATCGGGCTCTAAGTAATGTGATGATGATGTCTATGTTATATCTGTGCAATGTACATGATATTTATATTATATCTGAATGTTGCTGTATATAACCTGTGTATCTGTATTGTGTATCTGTATTGCTGTGTATAAACTGCATATGTATAGCAGGCAGCACAAAATCGTGTATAATACAAGCAAATTCTGTGGCGCACTTAGAACCAATTCTGTGGCGCACCCTTTTCTGTGGCGCACCTAAGAACAAGTGCGCCACAGAAACCTTAGTTCTGTGGCACATGGGCAGGTGCGCCACAGAAACCTTATTTTTGTGGCAACGTTTATGTGGCGCACCTCCCATGCGCCACAGAATCCATTTTTGGTGCGCCACTGATGAGGCTTTTCCTACTAGTGGGGGGTAGTTTTTTATTTTTTTCATCAAAATCTAAAACCTGAAAAAAATCCTGTTTCTGTTTTCCAATTGACAAATCCATTTTGTGTCCAAACGGCCGTAGGAGGTTGAATTCAAATAGGAAATTTTGAGTAGATCGATTTTGATATAAAAAAGTTTTTCATCGGAGGTCGTATGCAACCAGAAATGCCGTTTTACCGAAAGATGACGCCATTTTGCATAATACATCAAAATTCAAATTTTCAAATTTTCACTAAAACTAGATCCCATATTACATGGGAATTTCAAAGGATTTTATTTTTTTAATTTTATATCATTTTCTATTATTTTTTCGAAAACTGAAAAGGCGATTCCCCGGGGGGAGGGGGGGGGCGGGAGGTGGAAGCAAAAATTCTAGGCACCTTACCCCCGGCGCACCTCTATGGTGGTGCGCTGGTGGTAAATTGTCTACCACCGGCGCACCACCATAGAGGTGCGCCGGGGGTAAGGTTCCCAGAATTTTTGCTTCCGGCCAGATCTCTTCGCATTTTATCCCCGGCGCACTAATTTTCTTTGTGCGCCGGCAGTATAGGTTCCTCACCGGCGCGGCCTAATTTGGCCCGCTGATGGCGTGTAACTCACACGTTCGTTGGGAACCCGAAGAGGAAGGTATGATGCGCACAGCAGCAAGTTTTCCCTCAGAAAGAAACCAAGGTTTATCGAACCAGGAGGAACCAAGAAGCACGTTGAAGGTTGATGGCGGCGGGATGTAGTGCGGCGCAACACCAGAGATTCCGGCGCCAACGTGGAACCTGCACAACACAACCAAAGTACTTTGCCCCAACGAAACAGTGAGGTTGTCAATCTCACCGGCTTGCTGTAACAAAGGATTAGATGTATAGTGTGGAAGATGATTGTTTGCGTAAAACAGAGAACAAAGATTGCAAAGAGATTGTATTTCAGTATAGAGAATTGGACCGGGGTCCACAGTTCACTAGAGGTGTCTCTCCCATAAGATAAACAGCATGTTGGGTGAACAAATTACAGTTGGGCAATTGACAAATAAAGAGGGCATGACCATGCACATACATATTATGATGAGTATAGTGAGATTTAATTGGGCATTACGACAAATTACATAGACCGCCATCCAACTGCATCTATGCCTAAAAAGTCCACCTTCAGGTTATCATCCGAACCCCCTCCAGTATTAAGTTGCAAAGCAACAGACAATTGCATTAAGTATGGTGCGTAATGTAATCAACAACTACATCCTTAGACATAGCATCAATGTCTTATCCCTAGTGGCAAAAGCACAACACAACCTTAGAACTTTCTGTCACTGTCCCAGGTATCAATGTAGGCATGAACCCACTATCGAGCATAAATACTCCCTCTTGGAGTTACAAGCATCTACTTGGCCAGAGCATCTACTAGTAACGGAGAGCATGCAAGATCATAAACAACACATAGACATAACTTTGATAATCAACATAACAAGTATTCTCTATTCATCGGATCCCAACAAACGCAACATATAGAATTACAGATAGATGATCTTGATCATGTTAGGAAGCTCACAAGATCCGACAATGAAGCACAATGGGGAGAAGACAACCATCTAGCTACAGCTATGGACCCATAGTCCAGGGGTAGACTACTCACACATCACTCCGGAGGCGACCATGGCGGCGTAGAGTCCTCCGGGAGATGAATCCCCTCTCCGGCAGGGTGCCGGAGGCGATCTCCTGGATCCCCCGAGATGGGATCGGTGGCGGCGGCGTCTCAGTAAGGTTTTCCGTATCGTGGCTCTCGGTACTGGGGGTTTCGCGACGGAGGCTTTAAGTAGGCGGAAGGGCAAGTCAGGAGGGGGCACGAGGGCCCCACACCACAGGTCGGCGCGACCAAGGGGGGGCCGCGCCGCCCTAGGGTTTGGCCACCTCGTGGCCCCACTTCGTCTCCTCTTCGGTCTTCTGGAAGCTTCGTGGCAAAATAGGACCCTGGGCGTTGATTTCGTCCAATTCCGAGAATATTTCGTTACTAGGATTTCTGAAACCAAAAACAGCAGAAAACAGCAACTGGCACTTCGACATCTTGTTAATAGGTTAGTTCCAGAAAATGCACGAATATGACATAAAGTGTGCATAAAACATGTAGATAACATCAATAATGTGGCATGGAACATAAGAAATTATCGATACGTCGGAGACGTATCACCCGCCGGTGGTATTTGCCACCAGCGCGCGTCAATGATGGTGCGCCGACACTTTTCCGTGCAGCTATAGCCCTTTTCCTAGTAGTGAGCACGCTTCTTCATCATTGAGCATGGTAGAGAAACCTAAGTATAGCAGTCCGGATAAAATCATAAAAGCTGCTAAGTCTGCAGTAGAGCTGTGTGAATCCCTTTTCGGAGATGCTTTGGCAAAACAGCAGGAACGTGTCGGGGAGCTGCTTGATACCATCGAGCAGCAAAATGCAGAGCAGCTGGCCAAGTTGAACAAGGCTGCGGCTTCGAAATCCGTGCATTCAACAAGGAATGCCGGAAGCAAGTCCCATGGGCAGGCATCGTCCCCCCATCCGGACAAAAGAAAAGAAAAAGAGGTGAATGCGCAGCAGATGACTGTGTACGATCCGGTTCTTGCCGGAAAACAACAAGCCGAGCGACATGAGGCCGGTAGAAAAAGCCAAGGAGCAGATCGTGGCTACGCCAGAGACGTCTATGCCAGAGATGAGTATGCCGGTAGAGGTGAAACCGGGCAAAATTATCGTGCACCAAGAGCAGCCTATTCAGAGGAGGAAATGTCTCCACCAAGGTACCGGCAGGCAAGGGCCGCGGTACCGGAAAGATATGATGAAGCTGATTCAGCTACTGAAAGAGTTGGCACCTACCGGAACCCTTTGGGCGAAAGGTTGGGAGAAAGATGCCTACCAGACCGGGATACGAGGCACATGCTGGATAGGATGTATTTGCCTGAGAAGGTTGAGTCAGAAGGTCCCCCAGGTCCCAAGTGTTTTGGCCCGCGGATCATGAGAGAGGAACCACCAGTTCGCAACTTCACGTTGCCCCGTGACACGAAAACGTACGATGGTAGCACTAAGCCGGAAGATTGGCTCGCAGACTACGTGACTGCAGTTTACGTTGCCGGCGGTGGAGGAACTGTCGCTGGTGGAGGAAACCGGCGTTGGGCCGTGAGAATCGTGCCGTCCTTCCTGGTAGGTCCAGCGCGCATCTGGCTGAACAACTTGCCGGCAGGAAGTATAAACGGCTGGTTGGACTTTGAGGAAACTTTTGTAAGCAACTTCAGCAGTACCTACCGGAGGCCAAACAGGCCGCAACAACTTGCTCTATGCACGCCGCATCCGAATGAAACAGACCGGGATTGCCTGACCCGGTGGAACTCCACAAGGAACTCCTGTGAAGGGGTAATCGAAGCGCAAGCCATAGCTTGGTTTTGCAATGGGTGCAGAACAGGTTCACCTTTGTGGCAAAAGTTGCAGAGGAACATGCCAACAACTTTGGCAGAAATGATACGTGTGGCGAATAACTATGCGCTGGGAGACCCAATGCAACCGGCAGTGCAGGCAGAGCCAGCACAAACGAGCCAGCCACGCCAAGATCAGTACCGGGATAACCGACATAACAAAAGAAGGGAAGAATTCCTGGATCGGAGATACGGTCCGCAGCAAGCTGCTATTGTGCAAGAAAATTCTGGTGCCAGCGGCAGCCAGAGGCAGAAAACCGGATCGCAGCCGTCGGCGGGTCCAAAGAAGCAATGGGTTGAAAAGAAGCCCTGGGGCCAGAAAAAGAATTGGCAGGAACATGCAAAATATACCATGGAAGCAGCTATGGACCAACCTTGCCGGTGGCACACACCGAATCCGGCTAATCCGTCTAACCATTTGACGAAGGATTGTTCCTGGACCAAGTACCTGATGCTGAAAGATGCGGTAAAAGATGCGCAAGCGCAAGGCTGCACCACGATACTACCACCATCGCAGGATATGTTGCATCAGCACCCCCTACCACCACCACCACCGCTTACCGGAGCAAACGATGTACCGGTACAGCCTCAGCCAAACCGGCAGCAACACCAGCAAGTTCATCAGGTGGGTGATGGCAATGGCCAACCACCACCGGCACCTTTGGGCCGGAATGTCTACCAGGTTCCGGACATGTGATGTGTTGTGTTCGTTACTGAGCCAACTGACAAACAAAGCTTGCACCGCCGTTCCATGGAAGTAAACGCAGTGATGCCGGCAGTACCAAGGTACATGCTGTGGTCAGATCAGGAGATCACCTGGTCGTTCAAGGATCACCCGAAAATCATGCCTAATCCGGGTGGCTATGCTCTTGTTGTGGACCCTATCATGCATGGGCCAACGACTCGAGTGCGGTTCAGCAAGGTGCTGATTGACAATGGAAGTAGCATAAACATTATGTACCGGCACACCATGCGTACGTTGGGAATCACTGAAAACATGCTGCAACCAACTCACACTACTTTCCACGGGATCGTTCCGGGTTTGTCCTGCTCGCCCATGGGAAAAGTCCGGGTGGATGTGACGTTTGGAGGACGCGACAATTGCCGGGTGGAAAATGTTCTGTTCGAAGTGGTGGACTTACACAGTCCTTACCATGCGCTGCTGGGGAGACCGGCGTTGGCCTTGTTCATGGCCTCGACTCATACGGCATACCTCAAGATGAAGATGCCGGCACCATCTGGACCCTTAACCGTTGTGGGAAACTACAAAATCTCACTGGAAATCGCTTCCGCCAGATCAAATTTGGCCGAATCGCTGGTGATCGCAGAAGAAAAAAGGAGAATGCAAACTGCGGTTGCGCTGGCTCAGTCCTCACAGTTGAGCTTAGCTGCAATGAGTAGCAACCTTGGCTCACCGGCATTCAAGCCAACCAAGGAAACAAAAGACATCGTGCTGGACCCGGCTTACCCTGAGCGCACCGTTCGTATCGGTGTCGGTCTCAGTGAGGCATAGGAAAGCGCGCTCGTCAACTTCCTCCGTGAGAATCGGAATATCTTTGCCTGGTCAACTGATGACTTGGTAGGTGTTCCGAGGGAGTTGGCTGAGCACTCTCTGAATGTCCGGAAGGATGCGAAGCCGGTAAGGCAGCCGCTGCGCCGGTTTGCTGAAGACAGGAGAAAGATTATCGGAGAAGAGGTGACAAAGTTGTTGGTTGCCGGTTTCATCGTGGAAGTACTGCATACTTAGTGGCCAGCCAATCCGGTGTTGGTCGAGAAGAAAAAAGAAGAGAACCTTGCTCCAAAGGTGTGGCGCATGTGCATCGACTACACCAACCTGAATAAGGCTTGTCCGAAAGATCCTTTCCCTTTACCTCGGATCGATCAAGTGATTGATTCCACCGCTGGATGTGAACTGTTATCGTTCCTGGATGCCTATTCCGGTTTCCACCAGATTCCCTTGAAAAAGGAAGATCAAATAAAAACTGCGTTTATCACCCCGCACGGGGCTTATTGCTATGTTACTATGCCTTTCGGTTTGCACAACGCTGGTGCAATGTACCAGCGCTGCATGCAAAAGTGTTTGTTTGACCAAATAGGTAAGAATGTGCAAGTCTATGTGGATGACATTGTGATAAAAACGAAGGTCAAGGAGACCTTGATCGATGATTTGAGAAAAAACGTTTGATAACCTAAGAAGGTTCCAGATGAAACTCAATCCGGCAAAATGCACCTTCGGTGTACCAGCCGGCAAGTTGCTTGGCTTTCTCGTGTCTAGTCGGGGCATTGAGGTTAATCCGGTAAAGATCCGGGCCATAGAAAGAATGGCAATACCGCAAGAGCTCAAAGATGTGCAAAAATTTACCGGAAGCTTGGCATCGCTAAGGCGGTTCATAAGAAGGTTGGGGGAAAAGGCCCTACCGCTCTATGCTTTGATGAAAAAGTCTGATAGCTTTGTCTCGACCCCTCAGGCAGACGCAGCGTTCAAAGAGCTAAAAACAATGCTAACCACTGCGCCTATATTGGCTTCGCCTCTAGATAGAGAGCCTATGCTATTGTACATAGCAGCAACAAACCGGGTTGTGAGTGTGGTGGTTGTGGTTGAAAGAGAAGAGGAAGGAAAAACCGTGCAGAGACCGGTATACTACCTGAGCGAGGTGCTCTCCCTCTCAAAACAAAACTACCCTCACTTCCAGAAAATGACTTACGGCGTGTTCATGGCTGCCACGAAGCTTAAGCACTACTTTGAAGAACATCCCATGATGGTAGTGAGCGAGGCACCAATTTCCGATATCATGGGCAACAAGGATGCTAGCGGCAGGATTGCCAAGTGGGCCATTCAGGTATCACCATACGTACCGGAGTACGAAAGAAGGGACGCCATAAAATCACAAGCTTTAGCTGATTTCTTGGTTGATTGGGTGGAAATGCAATACAAACCGCCAGAACACAAGGTAGAATACTGAAAGATTCACTTTGATGGATCCAAACTCAAGGAGGGTCTGGGCGCCTGTGTGGTGCTTACTTCACCTAAGGGAGATCATCTCCGGTATGTTTTACAAGTGCACTTCAGAGCATCAAACAATGTTGCTGAGTACGAGGCTTTGATCCATGGGCTCAAGGTCGCAAAAGAAATCGGTGCGCACCGGATCATTTGCTATGGTGATTCAGATCTTGTGGTGCAGCAGTGTTCCGGATATTGGGACGCAAAACATGCCAACATGGCCTCATACCGGTTTCATGTGCAAAAAATTGCCGCTTCCTCGAAGGTTGTGAGTTTCACCATGTGCCGCGTGCAGAACACGAAGCCGCAGATACTCTCTCCAAGCTAGGCTCCTCCCGGCAGGAAATTCCTCCCGGAGTAGCTTTGGCTCACCTAAGGACTCCGTCGATCAAACCAAGTCCGGAATCAGAGTCAATTTTTGTACCGGAGTCACACGTTGTGCCAATGGATATTGACGAAGGAAACCCGGGGACTGTTCCGGTAAACCCGGGGACTGCGATGTCTAAGCCGGAAGAAGCTATGCTGGTGGACAGTATGGAGATAGACGTACCGGTATTCCTAGTCCGGGAAACACCAACTTGGGTTGAACCTATTAAGGAATTCCTGATCAACGGAACCTTGCCGGTTGATGAAAATGAGTCGAGAAGGATCCAGAGAAGGTCCAAGGCCTACACTATCATCAATGGCGAGGTATACAAAAGAAGTGTTACCGGTGTCCTTCAGAGATGTGTGGAGCCGGAAGAGGGAAAAGAAATGCTGGTAGAAATTCACCAAGGAGAATGTGGGCACCATGCCTCTTCAAGGGCCTTAGTGGCAAAAGTGTTCCGGCATGGGTTCTATTGGCCCACAGCTTTGGAAAACGCTGAGGACTTGGTATGAAAATGCAACGGCTTCCAGCGGTATGCCAAGCAAAATCATACCCCAGCGTCTGGTCTCAAAACTATACCATTAACGTGACCATTTGTTGTTTGGTGCCTTGATATGGTTGGTCCATTTAAAACCGCAAGGGGCAACATGACACATGTACTGGTAATGGTGGATAAGTTCACCAAATGGTTGGAGGTGAAGCCTATCGCAAAGTTTGATGGGCATACGGCTGTGAAATTCTTAAAAGATGTGATCTTGCGGTATGGATACCCGCATAGCATCATCACTGACAATGGCACAAACTTTGCTCAAGGTGAGTTCAAAAGGTTTTGTGAGGATAACAATATCCAGTTGGATTTGTGCTCCGTAGCACACCCGCAAGGCAATGGCCAGGTTGAAAGGACAAATGCTCTGGTGCTTTCCGGTATCAAGCCAAGACTGATTGAACCGCTTGAAAAGTCACCGGGATGTTGGCTAGATGAGCTACCATCTGTGCTGTGGAGCATCCGGACAACACCAAACCGGTCTACCGGATACATTCCGTTTTTCATGGTTTATGGGGCGGAAGCCGTAATCCCAACCGATATCATTCATGATTCACCAAGGGTTCAACTCTATACCGAAGAAGAGGTAAAAGAGGCCCGAGAAAACGATGTGGACTTGCTAGAAGAAGCAAGAGAGCTGGCTTTGGCAAGAATAGCCATATACCAGCAGAACCTCAGACGCTATCATAGCCGGAAGGTGAACCCGAGGGTTTTCCGGGAAGGAGATCTGGTGATACGCCTAGTGCAGCGCACTGAGGGACGCCACAAGCTCTCACCCCCGTGGGAAGGACCTTTCATTGTGAGCAAAGCTCTGCACAATGATGCCTACTACTTAATCGATGCACCGGAATCGAAGAAAGGCAAGGCGGACAGGTCCGGAGAGGAAACCAAGCGCCCATGGAACATAGCACTACTGCGTCCTTTCTATTCCTGAAGTTGTGATGTAAGAGGTTCTTTTTTGTACCTTAAATGCTATAAATAAAGATGCTGGTACCTCGAATGAGCCTCGGGGACTGCCTCTACCGAAAATTGCATGTAATATGTTTATTTTTTCAGTTTACCGGTTGCTTAGTGAACAATTTTTTCTTTTCGGTTTAGTAACGTGCTAAACCTACCGGAGTCTTCGACTATGCTATTGTACGTAGACCGGCTTCATGGCAAGCAAGATAAACCGGTAGGGAAAGCACGTGAAACACGAAGAGAATGAATGGGAACAATCAATCCGGAAAAGTTTAACTAACCCCGGTTGTACCGGTTTTTTGTGAAAAATTTTGAATTTTTTCTAAGTTCAAGAAAGTGCTTTCTTGGCAAAAGAACTTTGTGACTCATACGCCAAAAAAACCCAGAGAGGTAGGCAGAGGCAAAGCAAAAGAACCAAGTGTGCATCGGATTGGATGCCGAAACAATTCCGGAATCTTCACAGTGCAAGATCAAAGTAAACGATATGTAAAATGCTAAGTTAGCGCATAAAACTTAACTGAAATAAATTACCGGTAAACGGATACCGGTATAATTGTTGTAGCACAAGCAAAAGAAATGCTGAGTTTTATCTTACATCATAAACCCCGACATACCGGGGTGGAATTTAACAAACTTAAGTTTTGAAGCAACAGGCAAGGAACACAGGGTGAAAGTTCAGGCAACGGGGAGCTGAGCACCGGCCTCAGGGGCTTCTGGGGGAGCAACGCCTTCTCCGGCTCCTTCTTCTCCCTCCTCCTCGATGTCTTCCTCATCATCAGAGAGCGCATCTTCGACTTCGGGAGGGGGAGGGATGAAGGTGCGGAAGGGGGCGAACTCCGCGATCCGGTAGGCACGATCCTGGCGCTTGGCGGTCAAGACCAGATCCATGTCTGTGGGTGCTTTGTCACGAACGGCGTTTAAGGCATCCAGATCCAGATCTTCATACCAAGAGCAGGCGGTGCGCAGTGCCGCATCTGCTCCGGCACGAGCCGCAGAACATCTCCATTCCCGGATCCTCCGGCAGGCGTCCTTGAGACGGTCAGAGAGAAGTGTTACGCTCTCCGGCACAGCGTCCTCAGGCCACAACACCTTGCAGATCTCCCTGGCATGATCTGGCAGATCGACCAGGTGCCGGTCCACGGAGCGCATGTGCTGAACCCGGGCGGAGAGCGCGACCAGGTGGTCATATGCGTCCCAGGGAAGCTCCCGGTCGCGGAAAGACAGCTCTGTCCTGCGCTCCTCCACCTTCTGGCATGCGTACACATGGGAGTCCGGCAAAAGCCCTGCAAGAAAAGAAAGAGGATAAGGACAAACTACCGGATGACATAAGCTTATAAGCAGTAAAGGGAAAGAAGAAAGGCTTACTGAGGAGGAGCGTGTCGGTTTGTACGACCAGCCGGTCATAGTCCTTTTGCTCTGTCATGAGGGCGGCAACCTGGTTTTCGGCCATCTCCCGCGCCGTGCTCTGATCCCCCCGAGCCTTGGTCTGCTCCTCTAGCTCAGCCCACAGCACTGCGGTGGCGTTCGTGTACTCCTCCAGGGATTCGTTCAATTTGGCCTCCGCTGCCGCCCGGACCTCCTTGAGTTCCCGGGAATGCCGGGATTCAACCGCCCTGAGCTGTGCCTTCAGCTCAGAGAAGTTGGTCCTCTGAACAATTAGAGCTCGCTGATGCTCCTTGGTAAGCCACTCCTTTTCGGCTGCAGGCCGGAAGGGAAACATTAACAGAAAAATAACTCTGGTAAAATGAAAAGACGCAAGTCAACCGGGAAACAAATGGTACCTTGGAGCGCGGCAACCTGGGAAGACAGGGCCTCGATGGTGGCTTCCGGGACAGCTGAAGTGTAGAAAATTTTATAAGTACCTAAAGGAAGAGGCAACCGGTAAAAAGAAGCCAGAGACAAGAAGCTAACCTTGGCATTTGCTGTGGGCTTCCGAAAGCTCCCGGTGCTCCCACAGCAGCTCGTCAAAGAGCTGCTTCCGGGTGTTCGCCGTGCTCTGTTCAAGTTGAAAAGATCTTCGGTAAGAAAAATGCCGACAAGGAGAAAGGTTTCGCGCTAAGTGTTTGATACGTCTCCGACGTATCGATAATTTCTTATGTTCCATGCCACATTATTGATGATATCTACATGTTTTATGCACACTTTATGTCATATTCGTGCATTTTCTGGAACTAACCTATTGACGAGATGCCGAAAGGCCAGTTGCTGTTTTCTGCTGTTTTTGGTTTCAGAAATCCTAGTAAAGAAATATTCTCGGAATCGGACGAAATCAACGCCGAAGATCTTAGAATCCCCGGAAGCATCCAGAACACACGAGAAGGACCAGAGGGGGGGCACTGGGCCCCCAGACCATAGGCCGGCGTGGCCCAGGCCCTGGCCGCGCCGCCCTATAGTGTCGTCGCCCCTTCGACCTTCTGACGCCGCCTCTTCGCCTATATAAAGGTCCCAGACCTAAAACCTCGACGAAAAAGCCACGGTACGAGAAACCTTCCAGAGCCGCCGCCATCGCGAAGCCAAGATCTGGGGGACAGGAGTCTCTGTTCCGGCACGCCGCCGGGACGGGGAAGTGCCCCCGGAAGGCTCCTCCATCGACACCACCGCCATCTCCATCAACGTTGCTGTCTCCCATGAGGAGGGAGTAGTTCTCCATCGAGGCTCGGGGCTGTACCGGTAGCTATGTGGTTCATCTCTCTCCTATGTACTTCAATGATGATGCTTGTAATCTAGATGTCGTTATGCTAGTCAAGTGAATTTTACTTATGTGATCTCCGGAGACTACTTGTCCCACGTGTGTAAAGGTGACAGTGTGTGCACCGTGTGGGTCTCTTAGGCTATATTTCACAGAATACTTATTCACTGTTATGAATGGCATAGTGAAGTGCTTATTTATATCTCTTTATGATTGCAATATGTTTTGTATCACAATTCATCTATGTGCTACTCTACTGATGTTATTAAAGTAGTTTTATTCCTCCTGCACGGTGTAATGGTGACAGTGTGTGCATCCGTGTTAGTACTTGGCGTAGGCTATGATTATGATCTCTTGTAGATTATGAAGTTAACTATTGCTATGATAGTATTGCTATTATCTATGCCTCCTTTCTTAGCATGAAGGTGACAGTGTGCATGCTACGTTAGTACTTGGTTTAGTCGTATTGATCTGTCGTGCACTCTAAGGTTATTTAAATATGAACATTGAATTGTGGAGCTTGTTAACTCCGGCATTGAGGGTTCGTGTAATCCTACGCAATGGTGTTCATCATCCAACAAGAGAGTGTAGAGTATGCATTTATCTATTCTGTTATGTGATCAAAGTTGAGAGTGTCCACTAGTGAAAGTCTAATCCCTAGGCCTTGTTCCTAAATACTGCTATCGCTGCTTGTTTACTGTTTTACTGCGTTACTACTGCTGCGTTACTACTGCTTGTTTACTGTCCTGGGCAAAGCACTTTTCTGGTGCCGTTGCTACTTATTCATACCACCTGTATTTCACTATCTCTTCGCCGAACTAGTGCACCTATTAGGTGTGTTGGGGACACAAGAGACTTCTTGATTTGTGGTTGCAGGGTTGCATGAGAGGGATATCTTTGACCTCTTCCTCCCTGAGTTCGATAAACCTTGGGTGATCCACTTAAGGGAAACTTGCTGCTGTCCTACAAACCTCTGCTCTTGGAGGCCCAACACTGTCTACAGGAAAAGGAGGGGGCGTAGACATCAAGCTATTTTCTGGCGCCGTTGCCGGGGAGGAAAGGTAAAAGGTACTCACACTCCGGATCTCGGCTACTAAGCTATTTTCGCCGTTGTAAGTACTCGAAGCTATTTCCTTAAGATCCTGCAATTGCATCTTTTTGTTTCTTGTTTACACTAGTTTGGCATAATGGACAAGAATGAGCTTCTTATTCTATTTCCTGATTTAAAACATGGATTGTTTGATGCGAAAATTAAAAAACCTATGGAATCTTATTTGCATGCTGGTAGTAATATTAGTATGAACGCTTTGAACACCATTGTTGATAATAATATAGAAAGTTCTAAGCTTGGGGAAGCTGGTTTTCATGATCTTTTTAGTCCCCCAAGCATTGAGGAGAAAATTTACTTTGGTGATACTTTGCCTCCTATTTATGATGATGATAGTAGTCTTTTAGTACCACCTGTTATGGAGGATAAATTTGATTATGATTACAATATGCCTCCTATATTTGATGATGAGAATAATAATGATAGCTACTTTGTTAAATTTGCTCCCACTACAACTAATAAAATCGATTATGCATATGTGGAGAGTAATAATTTTATGCATGAGACTCATGATTTATGTGATAGTTATATCGTTGAGTTTGCTCATGATGCTACTGAAAGTTATTATGAGAGAGGAAAATATGGTTGTAGAAATTTTCATGTTACTAAAACACCTCTCTATGTGCTGAAATTTTTGAAGCTACACTTGTTTTATCTTCCTATGCTTGTTACTTTGCTCTTCATGAACTTATTTATTTACAAGATTCCTATGCATAGGAAGCATGTTAGACTTAAATTTGTTTCATACTTGCCTCTTGATGCTCTCTTTTGCTTCAAATACTATTTCTTGCGAGTGCATCATTAAAACTGCCGAGCCCATCTTAATGGCTATAAAGAAAGAACTTCTTGGGAGATAACCCATGTGTTATTTTGCTACAGTACTTTGTTTTATATTTGTGTCTTGGAAGTTGTTTACTACTGTAGCAACCTCTCCTTATCTTAGTTTTGTTTTTTGTTGTGCCAAGTAAAGTCGTTGATAGTAAGGTTGATACTAGATTTGGATTACTGCGCAGAAACTGATTTCTTGCTGTCACGAATCTGGGCCTAGTTCTCTGTAGGTAACTCAGAAAATTATGCCAATTTACGTGAGTGATCCTCAGATATGTACGCAACTTTCATTCAATTTGGGCATTTTCATCTGAGCAAGTCTGGTGCCATTTTAAAATTCGTCTTTACAGACTGTTCTGTTTTGACAGATTCTGCCTTTTATTTCGCATTGCTTCTTTCGCTGTGTTGGGTGGATTTCTTTGTTCCATTACCTTCCAGTAGCTTTGACCAATGTCCAGAAGTGTTAAGAATGATTGTATCACCTCTGAACATGTGAGTTTTTGATTATGCACTAACCCTCTAATGAGTTTGCTTTGAGTTTGGTGTGGAGGAAGTTTTCAAGGGTCAAGAGACGAGGATGATATACTATGATCAAGAAGAGTGAAGAGTCTAAGCTTGGGGATGCCCCGGTGGTTCACCCCTGCATATATCAAGAAGACTCAAGCGTCTAAGCTTGGGGATGCCCAAGGCATCCCCTTCTTCATCGACAATTTATCAGGTTCCTCCCTTGAAACTATATTTTTATTCGGTCACATCTTATGTACTTTACTTGGAGCGTCTGTGTGCTTTTTGTTTTTGTTTGTGTTTGAATAAATTGGATTACGTCATGCTTGTGTGGGAGAGAGACACGCTCCGCTGGTTCGTATGAACACATGTGTTCTTAGCTCATAATATTCATGGCGAAGTTTCCTCTTCGTTAAATTGTTATATGGTTGGAATTGGAAAATGCTACATGTAGTAATTGCTATAATGTCTTGGGTAATGTGATACTTGGCAATTGTTGTGCTCATGTTTAAGCTCTTGCATCATATACTTTGCACCTATTAGTGAAGAAATACATAGAGCATGCTAAAATTTGGTTTGCATAATTGGTCTCTCTAAGGTCTAGATAATTTCTAGTAAGGTGTTTGAACAACAAGGAAGACGATGTATAGTCTTATAATGCTTGTAATATATCTTTTATGTGAGTTTTGATGTACTAGTTCATCCTTGTGTTTGTTTCAAATAACTTTGCTAGCCTAAACCTTGTATCGAGAGGGAATACTTCTCATGCATCCAAAATCCTTGAGCCAACCACTATGCCATTTGTGTCCACCATACCTACCTACTACATGGTATTTCTCCGCCATTCCAAAGTAAATTGCTTGAGTGCTACCTTTAAAATTCCATCATTTACCTTTGCAATATATAGCTCATGGGACAAATAGCTTAAAAACTATTGTGGTATTGAATATGTACTTATGCACTTTATCTCTTATTAAGTTGCTCGTTGTGCGATAACCATGTTTCTGGGGACGCCATCAACTACTCTTTGTTGAATTTCATGTGAGTTGCTATGCAAGTCCGTCTTGTCTGCAGTAAGATAGATCTACCACCTTATGGTTAAGCATGCATATTGTTAGAGAAGAACATTGGGCCGCTAACTAAAAGCCATGATTCATGGTGGAAGTTTCAGTTTTGGACATATATCCTCAATCTCATATGAGAAAATTATTAATTGTTGTTACATGCTTATGCATAAAAGAGGAGTCCATTACCTGTTGTCTATGTTGTCCCGGTATGGATGTCTAAGTTGAGAATAATCAATAGCGAGAAATCCAATGCGAGCTTTCTCCTTAGACCTTTGTACAGGCGGCATAGAGGTACCCCTTTGTGACACTTGGTTAAAACATGTGCATTGCGATGATCCGGTAGTCCAAGCTAATTAGGACAAGGTGCGGGCACTATTAGTATACTATGCATGGGGCTTGCAACTTGTAAGATATAATTTACATGATACATATGCTTTATTACTACCGTTGACAAAATTGTTTCATGTTTTCAAAATCAAAGCTCTAGCACAAATATAGCAATCGATGCTTTCCTCTTTGAAGGACCATTCTTTTACTTTTATTGTTGAGTCAGTTCACCTATTTCTCTCCACCTCAAGAAGCAAACACTTGTGTGAACTGTGCATTGATTCCTACATATTTGCATATTGCACTTATTATATTACTCTATGTTGACAATATCCATGAGATATACATGTTACAAGTTGAAAGCAACCGCTGAAACTTAATCTTCCTTTGTGTTGCTTCAATGCCTTTACTTTGAATTATTGCTTTATGAGTTAACTTTTATGCAAGACTTATTGATGCTTGTCTCGAAGTACTATTCATGAAAAGTCTTTGCTTTATGATTCAGTTGTTTACTCATGTCATTACCATTGTCTTGGATTGCTGCATTCATTACATGTGTTTACAATATGATCAAGTTTATGATGGCATGTCACTCCAGAAATTATCTTTGTTATCATTTTATCTACTCGGGACGAGCAGAACTAAGCTTGGGGATGCTGATACGTCTCCGACGTATCGATAATTTCTTATGTTCCATGCCACATTATTGATGATATCTACATGTTTTATGCACACTTTATGTCATATTTGTGCATTTTCTGGAACTAACCTATTGACAAGATGCCGAAAGGCCAGTTGCTATTTTCTGCTGTTTTTGGTTTCAGAAATCCTAGTAAAGAAATATTCTCGGAATCGGACGAAATCAACGCCGAAGATCTTAGAATCCCCGGAAGCATCCAGAACACACGAGAAGGACCAGAGGGGGGGCACTGGGCCCCCAGACCATAGGCCGGCGCGGCCCAGGCCCTGGCCGCGCCACCCTATAGTGTCGTCGCCCCTTCGACCTTCTGACGCCGCCTCTTCGCCTATATAAAGGTCCCAGACCTAAAACCTCGACGAAAAAGCCACGGTACGAGAAACCTTCCAGAGCCGCCGCCATCGCGAAGCCAAGATCTGGGGGACAGGAGTCTCTGTTCCGGCACGCCGCCGGGACGGGGAAGTGCCCCCGGAAGGCTCCTCCATCGACACCACCGCCATCTCCATCAACGTTGCTGTCTCCCATGAGGAGGGAGTAGTTCTCCATCGAGGCTCGGGGCTGTACCGGTAGCTATGTGGTTCATCTCTCTCCTATGTACTTCAATACAATAATCTCATGAGCTGCCTTACATGATTGAGATTCATATGATGATGCTTGTAATCTAGATGTCGTTATGCTAGTCAAGTGAATTTTACTTATGTGATCTCCGGAGACTCCTTGTCCCACGTGTGTAAAGGTGACAGTGTGTGCACCGTGTGGGTCTCTTAGGCTATATTTCACAGAATACTTATTCACTGTTATGAATGGCATAGTGAAGTGCTTATTTATATCTCTTTATGATTGCAATATGTTTTGTATCACAATTCATCTATGTGCTACTCTAGTGATGTTATTAAAGTAGTTTTATTCCTCCTGCACGGTGTAATGGTGACAGTGTGTGCATCCGTGTTAGTACTTGGCGTAGGCTATGATTATGATCTCTTGTAGATTATGAAGTTAACTATTGCTATGATAGTATTGATATTATCTATGCCTCCTTTCTTAGCATGAAGGTGACAGTGTGCATGCTACGTTAGTACTTGGTTTAGTCGTATTGATCTGTCGTGCACTCTAAGGTTATTTAAATATGAACATTGAATTGTGGAGCTTGTTAACTCCGGCATTGAGGGTTCGTGTAATCCTACGCAATGGTGTTCATCATCCAACAAGAGAGTGTAGAGTATGCATTTATCTATTCTGTTATGTGATCAAAGTTGAGAGTGTCCACTAGTGAAAGTCTAATCCCTAGGCCTTGTTCCTAAATACTGCTATCGCTGCTTGTTTATCGTTTTTCTTATCGTTACTACTGCTGCGTTACTACTGCTTGTTTACTGTCCTGGGCAAAGCACTTTTCTGGTGCCGTTGCTACTTATTCATACCACCTGTATTTCACTATCTCTTCGCCGAACTAGTGCACCTATTAGGTGTGTTGGGGACACAAGAGACTTCTTGCTTTGTGGTTGCAGGGTTGCATGAGAGGGATATCTTTGACCTCTTCCTCCCTGAGTTCGATAAACCTTGGGTGATCCACTTAAGGGAAACTTGTTGCTGTCCTACAAACCTCTGCTCTTGGAGGCCCAACACTGTCTACAGGAAAAGGAGGGGGCGTAGACATCAGTGTTGCGCTCTCAACCCGAAACTCGGGGACTGGCTATGCTGGTTTTTTGTGTTTCTAGCAAAGTTTTGCGCTAAGAGCAGCGCTCTGATACGCGTACAGCACGCATCCGTTGGGAACCCCAATAGGAAGGTGTGATGCGTACAGCGGCAAGTTTTCCCTCAGTAAGAAACCAAGGTTTATCGAACCAGTAGGAGCCAAGAAGCACGTCGAAGGTTGATGGCGGCGAGATGTAGTGCGGCGCAACACCAGGGATTCCGGCGCCAACGTGGAACCTGCACAACACAACCAAAGTACTTTGCCCCAACGTAACAGTGAGGTTGTCAATCTCACCGGCTTGTTGTAACAAAGGATTAGATGTATAGTGTGGATGATTTTTGTTTGCAGAAAACAGTAGAACAAGTATTGCAGTAGATTGTATTCGATTAAAAGAATGGACCGGGGTCCACAGTTCACTAGAGGTGTTTCTCCCATAAGATAAATAGCATGTTGGGTGAGCAAATTACACTTGGGCAATTGACAAATAGAGAGGGCATGACCATGCACATACATGATATGATGAGTATAGTGAGATTTAATTGGGCATTATGACAAAGTACATAGACCGCTATCCAGCATGCATCTATGCCTAAAAAGTCCACCTTCAGGTTATCATCCGAACCCCTTCTAGTATTAAGTTGCAAACAACAAACAATTGCATTAAGTATGGTGCGTAATGTAATCAATAACTACATACTTGGACATAACATCAATGTTTTATCCCTAGTGGCAACAACACATCCACAACCTTAGAACTTTCTGTCACTGTCCCAGATTTAATGGAGGCATGAACCCACTATCGAGCATAAATACTCCCTCTTGGAGTTACTAGCAAAAACTTGACCAGAGCCTCTACTAACAACGGAGAGCATGCAAGATCATAAACAACACATAGGTAATAAATTGATAATCAACATAACATAGTATTCTCTATCCATCGGATCCAACAAACACAACATGTAGCATTACAGATAGATGATCTTGATCATGTTAGGCAGCTCACAAGACCCGACAATGAGGCATAATTAGGAGAAGACGACCATCTAGCTACTGCTATGGACCCATAGTCCAGGGGTGAACTACTCACTCATCACTCCGGAGGCGACCATGGCGGTGAAGAGTCCTCCGGGAGATGATTCCCCTCTCCGGCAGGGTGCCGGAGGCGATCTCCTGAATCCCCCGAGATGGGATTGGCGGCGGCGGCGTCTCTGGAAGGTTTTCCGTATCGTGGCTCTCGGTACTGGGGGTTTCGCGACGAAGGCTATAAGTAGGCGGAGGAGATAGGTCAGGGGGCCACACGAGGGCCCCACACGCTAGGCCGGCACGGCCAAGGGCTGGGCCGCGCCGCCCTATTGTGTCGGCGCCCCGTGGCCCCCCTTCGTGACTCCTTCGGTCTTCTGGAAGCTTCGTGTGAAAATAGGCCCCTGGGCGTTGATTTCATCCAATTCCGAGAATATTTCCTTACTAGGATTTCTGAAACCAAAAACAGCAGAAAACAAAGAATCGGCTCTTCGGCATCTCGTTAATAGGTTAGTGCCGGAAAATGCATAAATATGACATAAAGTATGCATAAAACATGTAGGTATCATCAATAATGTGGCATGGAACATAAGAAATTATCGATACGTCGGAGACGTATCAGCATCCCCAAGCTTAGTTCCTACTCGTCCCGAGTAGGTAAACGATAACAAAGATAATTTCTGGAGTGACATGCCATCATAACCTCGATCATACTATTGTAAGCATATGTAATGAATGCAGCGATCAAAGCAATGGTAATGACATGAGTAAACAAATGAATCATAAAGCAAAGACTTTTCATGAATAGTACTTTCAAGACAAGCATCAATAAGTCTTGCATAAGAGTTAACTCATAAAGCAATAAATCAAAGTAGAGGTATTGAAGCAACACAAAGGAAGATTAAGTTTCAGTGGTTGCTTTCAACTTATAACATGTATATATCTCATGGATAGTTGTCAATGCAAAGTAATATAACAAGTGCAATATGCAAGTATGTAGGAATCAATGCACAATTCACACAAGTGTTTGCTTCTTGAGGTGGAGAGAGATAGGTGAACTGACTCAACATAAAAGTAAAAAAAAGGCCCTTCGCAGAGGGAAGCATTGATTGCTATATTTGTGCTAGAGCTTTGGTTTTGAAAACAAGAAACAATTTTGTCAACGGTAGTAATAAAGCATATGTATCGTGTAAATTATATCTTACAAGTTGCAAGCCTCATGCATAGTATACTAATAGTGCCCGCACCTTGTCCTAATTAGCTCGGATTACCGGGATTATCATCGCAATACATATGTTTTAACCAAGTGTCACAAAGGGGTACCTCTATGCCGCCTGTACAAAGGTCTAAGGAGAAAGCTCGCATTGGATTTCTCGCTTTTGATTATTCTCAACTTAGACATCCATACCGGGACAACATAGACAATAGATAATGGACTCCTCTTTAATGCATAAGCATGTAGCAACAATCAATGTTCTCATATGAGATTGAGGATGTTTGTCCAAAACTGAGACTTCCACCACGATTCATGGCTTTAGTTAGCGGCCCAATGTTCTTCTCTAAAATTATGCATGCTCTAACCATTAAATTAGTGATAAATCTCCCTTACTTCAGACAAGACGGACATGCATAGCAACTCACATGATATTCAACAAAGAGTAGTTGATGGCGTCCCCAGAAACATGGTTATCGCACAACAAGCAACTTAATAAGAGATAAAGTGCATAAGTACATATTCAATACCACAATAGTTTTTTAGGCTATTTGTCCCATGAGCTATATATTGTAAAGGTAGAGGAATAGAAATTTTAAAGGTAGCACTCAAGAAATTTACTTTGGAATGGCGGAGAAATACCATGTAGTAGGTAGGTATGGTGGACACAAATGGCATAGTGGTTGGCTCAGGGATTTTGGATGCATGAGAAGTATTCCCTCTCGATACAAGGTTTAGGCTAGCAAGGTTATTTGAAACAAACAGAAGGATGAACCGGTGCAGCAAAACTCACATAAAAGACATATTGTAAACATTATAAGACTCTACACCGTCTTCCTTGTTGTTCAACCCAATACTAGAAATTATCTAGACTTTAGAGAGACCAATTATGCAAACCAAATTTTAGCAAGCTATATGTATTTCTTCATTAACAGGTGCAAAGTATATGATGCAAGAGCTTAAACATGAGCACAACAATTGCCAAGTATCAAATTATCCAAGACATTTTACCAATTACTACATGTAGCATTTTTCGTTTCCAACCATATAACAAATTAACGAAGAAGATTAAACCTTCGCCATGAACATTATGAGTAAAACCTAAGGACATATTTGTCCATATGCAACAGCGGAGCGTGTCTCTCTCCCACACAAAGAATGCTAGGATCCAACTTTATTCAAACAAAAACAAAAACAAAAACAAACCGACGCTCCAAGCAAAGTGCATAAGATGTGATGGAATAAAAATATAGTTTCACTAGAGGAACCTGATAATGTTGTCGATGAAGAAGGGGATGCCTTGGGCATCCCCAAGCTTAGACGCTTGAGTCTTCTTGAAATATGCAGGGGTGAACCACCGGGGCATCCCCAAGCTTAGAGCTTTCACTCTCCTTGATCATATTGTATCATCCTCCTCTCTTGATCCTTGAAAACTTCCTCCACACCAAACTCAAAACAACTCATTAGAGGGTTAGTGCACAATCAAAATTTACATGTTCAGAGGTGACATAATCATTCTTAACACTTCTGGGCATTGCACAAAGCTACTGAAAGTTAATGGAAGCGAAAAATCCATCAAGCATATCAAAACAGGCAATGCGAAATAAAAGGCAAAATCTGTCAAAACAGAACAGTTCGTAAAGACGAATTTTATTGAGGCACCAGACTTGCTCAAATGGAAATGCTCAAACTTAATGAAAGTTGCGTACATATCTGAGGATCACTCATGTAAATTGGCATGATTTTATGAGTTACCTACAGAGAATTTTGCCCAAATTCGTGATAGCAAAGAAATCTGTTTCTGCGCAGTATTCCAAATCTAGTATGAACCTTACTATCAACGACTTTACTTGGCACAACTATGCAACAAAATAAGATAAGGAGAGGTTGCTATAGTAGTAACAACTTCCAAGACTCAAATATAAAATAAAAGTATTGTAGTAAAAACATGGGTTGTCTCCCATAAGCGCTTTTCTTTAACGCCTTTCAGCTAGGCGCAGAAAGTGTATATTGATACGCGTACAACACGCGTCCGTTGGGAACCCAAGAGGAAGGTGTGATGCGTACAGTGGCAAGTTTCCCTCAGTAAGAAACCAAGGTTTATCGAACCAGTAGGAGCCAAGAAGCACGTTGAAGGTTGATGGCGGCGGGATGTAGTGCGGCGCAACACCAGAGATTCCGGCGCCAACGTGGAACCTGCACAACACAACCAAAGTACTTTGCCCCAACGAAACAGTGAGGTTGTCAATCTCACCAGCTTGCTGTAACAAAGGATTAACCGTATTGTGTGGAAGATGATTGTTTGCAGAAAACAGTAGAACAGTATTGCAGTAGATTGTATTTCAGTAAAGAGAATTGGACCGGGGTCCACAGTTCACTAGAGGTGTCTCTCCCATAAGATAAATAGCATGTTGGGTGAACAAATTACAGTTGGGCAATTGACAAATAGAGAGGGCATGACCATGCACATACATATTATGATGAGTATTGTGAGATTTAATTGGGCATTACGACAAAGTACATAGACCGCCATCCAACTGCATCTATGCCTAAAAAGTCCACCTTCAGGTTATCATCCGAACCCCTTCCAGTATTAAATTGCAAAGCAACAGATAATTGCATTAAGTATGGTGCGTAATGTAATCAACAACTACATCCTTAGACATAGCATCAATGTTTTATCCCTAGTGGCAACAGCACATCCATAACCTTAGAGGTTCTTGTCACCCCTCCAGATTCACGGAGACATGAACCCACTATCGAGCATAAATACTCCCTCTTGGAGTTACTAGCATCAACTTGGCCAGAGCATCTACTAATAACGGAGAGCATGCAAGATCATAAACAACACATAGACATAGCTTTGATAATCAACATAACAAGTATTCTCTATTCATCGGATCCCAACAAACACAACATATAGAATTACAGATAGATGATCTTGATCATGTTAGGCAGCTCACAAGACCCGACAATTAAGCACAATGGGGAGAAGACAACCATCTAGCTACAGCTATGGACCCATAGTCCAGGGGTAGACTACTCACACATCACTCCGGAGGCGACCATAGCGGCGTAGAGTCCTTCGGGAGATGAATCCCCTCTCCGGCAGGGTGCCGGAGGCGATCTCCTGAATCCCCCGAGATGGGATTGGCGGCGGCGGCGTCTCAGTAAGGTTTTCCGTATAGTGGCTCTCGGTACTGGGGGTTTCGCGACGGAGGCTTTAAGTAGGCGGAAGGGCAAGTCAGGAGGGGGCACGAGGGCCCCACACCACAGGGCCACGCGGCCAAGGGGGGGCCGCGCCGCCCTAGGGTTTGGGCACCTCGTGGCCCCACTTCGTTGACTCTTCGGTCTTCTGGAAGCTTCGTGACAAAATAGGACCCTGGGCGTTGATTTCGTCCAATTCCGAGAATATTTTGTTACTAGGATTTCTGAAACCAAAAACAGCAGAAAACAGCAACTGGCACTTCGGCATCTTGTTAATAGGTTAGTTCCAGAAAATGCACGAATATGACATAAAGTGTGCATAAAACATGTAGATAACATCAATAATGTGGCATGGAACATAAGAAATTATCGATACATCGGAGACGTATCAGCATCCCCAAGCTTAGTTCTGCTCGTCCCGAGCAGGTAAAACGATAACAAAGATAATTTCTGGAGTGACATGCCATCATAACCTTGATCATACTATTTGTAAAGCATATGTAGCGAATGCAGCGATCAAAACAATGTATATGACATGAGTAAACAAGTGAATTATATAGCAAAGACTTTTCATGAATAGCACTTCAAGACAAGCATCAATAAGTCTTGCATAAGAGTTAACTCATAAAGCAATAATTCAAAATAAAGGTGTTGAAGCAACACAAAAGAAGATTAAGTTTCAGCGGTTGCTTTCAACTTGTAACATGTATATCTCATGGATATTGTCAACATAGAGTAATATAATAAGTGCAATATGCAAGTATGTAGGAATCAATGCACAGTTCACACAAGTGTTTGCTTCTTGAGGTGGAGAGAGATAGGTGAACTGACTCAACATTGAAAGTAAAAGAATGGTCCTTCAAAGAGGAAAGCATCGATTGCTATATTTGTGCTAGAGCTTCTATTTTGAAAACATGAAACAATTTTGTCAACGGTAGTAATAAAGCATATGTATCATGTAAATTATATCTTACAAGTTGCAAGCCTCATGCATAGCATACTAATAGTGCCCGCACCTTGTCCTAATTAGCTTGGACTACCGGATCATCACAATGCACATGTTTTAACCAAGTGTCACAAAGGGGTACCTCTATGCCGCCTGTACAAAGGTCTAAGGAGAAAGCTCGCATTGGATTTCTCGCTATTTATTATTCTCAACTTAGACATCCATACCGGGACAACATAGACAACAGATAATGGACTCCTCTTTTATGCATAAGCATGTAACAACAATTAATAATTTTCTCATATGAGATTGAGGATATATGTCCAAAACTGAAACTTCCACCATGGGTCATGGCTTTAGTTAGCGGTCCAATGTTCTTCTCTAACAATATGCATGCTTAACCATAAGGTGGTAGATCGCTCTTACTTCAGACAAGACGAACATGCATAGCAACTCACATGAAATTCAACAAAGAATAGTTGATGGCGTCCCCAGAAACATGGTTATCGCACAACATGCAACTTAATAAGAGATAAAGTGCATAAGTACATATTCAATACCACAGTAGTTTTTAAGCTATTTGTCCCATGAGCTATATATTGTAAGGCGAATGATGGAATTTTAAAGGTAGCACTCAAGCAATTTACTTTGGAACGGCGGAAAATACCATGTAGTAGGTAGGTATGGTGGACACAAATGGCATAGTGGTTGGCTCAAGTATTTTGGATGCATGAGAAGTATTCCCTCTCGATACAAGGTTTAGGCTAGCAAGGCTTATATGAAACAAACACAAGGATGAACCGGTGCAGCAAAACTCACATAAAAGACATATTGTAAACATTATAAGACTCTACACCGTCTTCCTTGTTGTTCAAAACTCAATACTAAAAATTATCTAGACCTTAGAGAGACCAAATATGCAAACCAAATTTTAGCATGCTCTTTGTATTTCTTCATTACTGGGTGCAAAGCATATGATGCAAGAGCTTCAACATGAGCACGACAATTGCCAAGTATCACATTATCTAAGACATTATAGTAATTTACTACATGTATCATTTTCCAATTCCAACCATATAACAATTTAACGAAGAAGAAACTTCGCCATGAATACTATGAGTAGAAGCTAAGGACATACTTGTCCATATGCTACAGCGGAGCGTGTCTCTCTCCCATATAGTGAATGCTAGGATCCATTTTATTCAAACAAAACAAAAAACAAAAACAAACCGACGCTCCAAGCAAAGCACATAAGATGTGATGGAATAAAAATATAGTTTCAGGGGAGGAACCTGATAATGTTGTCGATGAAGAAGGGGATGCCTTGGGCATCCCCAAGCTTAGACGCTTGAGTCTTCTTGATATATGCAGGGGTGAACCACCGGGGCATCCCCAAGCTTAGAGCTTTCACTCTCCTTGATCATGTTGCATCATACTCCTCTTCTGATCCTTGAAAACTTCCTCCACACCAAACTCGAAACAACTCATTAGAGGGTTAGTGCACAATAAAAATTAACATGTTCAGAGGTGAAACAATCATTCTTAACACTTCTGGACATTGCATAAAGCTACTGGACATTAATGGATCAAAGAAATTCATCCAACATAGCAAAAGAGGAAATGCGAAATAAAAGGCAGAATCTGTCAAAACAGAACAGTTCGTATTGACGAATTTTAAAATGGCACCAGACTTGCTCAAATGAAAATGCCCAAATTGAATGAAAGTTGCGTACATATCTGAGGATCACGCACGTAAATGTTCAGATTTTTCTGAGCTACCTACAGGGAGGCAGGTCGGAATTCGTGACAGCAAAGAAATCTGAAACTGCGCAGTAATCCAAATCTAGTATGAACTTTTCTATCAACGACTTTACTTGGCACAACAAAACACAAAACTAAGATAAGAAGAGGTTGCTACAGTAGTAAACAACTTCCAAGACACAAAATAAAAACAAAGTACTGTAGGTAAAAGCATGGGTTGTCTCCCATAAGCGCTTTTCTTTAACGCCTTTCAGGTAGGCGCAGAAAGTGTGTATCAAGTATTGTCAAGAGACGAAGCATCAACATCATAATTTGTTCTAATAATAGAATCAAAAGGTAACTTCATTCTCTTTCTAGGGAAGTGTTCCATACCTTTCTTGAGAGAAAATTGATATTTTATATTACCTTCCTTCATATCAATAGTAGCACCAATAGTTCGAAGAAAAGGTCTTCCCAATATGATTGGACAAGATGCATTGCATTCAATATCCAAGACAACAAAATCAACGGGGACAAGGTTATTGTTAACGGTAATGCGAACATTATCAACTTTCCCCAAAGGTTTCTTTGTAGAATGATCAGCAAGATTAACATCCAAATAACAATTTTCCAGCGGTGGCAAGTCAAGCATATTATAAATATCTTAGGCATAACAGAAATACTTGCACCAAGATCACATAAAGCATTACAATCAAAATCTTTAACCTTCATCTTAATGATGGGCTCCCAACCATCCTCTAGGTTTCTAGGAATAGAGGCTTCGCGCTCTAGTTTCTCTTCTCTAGCTTTTATGAGAGCATTTGTAATATGTTGCGTGAAAGCCAAATTTATAGCACTAGCATTAGGACTTTTAGCAAGTTTTTGCAAGAACTTTATAACTTCATAGATGTGGCAATCATAAAAATTCAAACCATTATAATCTAAAGCAATGGGATCATCATCCCCAATGTTGGAAAAAATTTCAGCAGCTTTATCACAGGCAGTTTCAGCAGTTTTAGCAATTTCAGGCAGTTTCTCGCGCTTTGCATTAGAAGTGGAAACATTGCTAACACCAATTCTTTTATTAGTATTAGTAGGAGGTGCAGCAACATGTGTAACATTAGCATTACTAGTGGTGGTAATAGTCCAAACTTTAGCTACATTCTTCTCTTTAGCCAGTTTTTCATTTTCTTCTCTATCCCACCTAGCACGCTGTTCAGCCATTAATCTTATATTCTCATTAATTCTAATTTGGATGGCATTTGCTGTAGTAGTAATTTTGTCATCTAAATCCTCAGGTTTAGCAGCCATTTTATTAATTAAAGAAGATTGTGATGCAGACATGTATGAGATTCGGTTTTCAGCATTAGCAAGTATAGTTTGCAACCCAGAAATCTCCATATTCAGATTTTCAAGTTGATTTCCTATATTCTTCAACAAGGTAGATTGTTCATTCATAGTTTTAGTAAACAATTTATTTTGCTCATATTGTGATTGCATAAAGCTCTTGGTGGATCTTTCAATTTCTAACATCTTTTCCTCATTAGGTGAAACATATCTACTGTAAGGGTTACCATTAGCAGGATATGGCCTAGAATTTTGAGCAACTAATGAGGCTAACGGAACATTATTAGGATCAACATTAGTCCTACCATTCACAAGCATAGACATAATAGCATCAATCTTATCACTCAAGGAAGAGGTTTCTTCGACAGAATTTACCTTCTTACCTTGTGGAGCTCTTTCCGTGTGCCATTCAGAGTAATTGATCATCATATTATCAAGAAGCTTTGTTGCTTCACCAAGAGTGATGGACATAAAGGTACCTCCAGCAGCTGAATCCAATAAATTCCGCGAAGAAAAATTTAGTCCTGCATAGAAGGTTTGGATGATCATCCAAGTAGTCAGTCCATGGGTTGGGCAATTTTTAACCAAAGATTTCATTCTTTCCCATGCTTGAGCAACATGTTCAGTGTCTAATTGTTTAAAATTCATTATGCTACTCCTCAAAGATATAATTTTAGCAGGGGGATAATATCTACCAATAAAAGCATCCTTGCATTTAGTCCATGAATCAATACTATTCTTAGGCAGAGATAGCAACCAATCTTTAGCTCTTCCTCTTAATGAGAAAGGGAACAATTTTAATTTTATAATGTCACCATCTACATCCTTATACTTTTGCATTTCACATAATTCAACAAAATTATTAAGACGGGCAGCAGCATCATCAGAACTAACACCAGAAAATTGCTCTCGCATAACAAGATTCAGTAAAGCAGGTTTAACTTCAAAGAATTCTGCTGTAGTAGCAGGTGGAGCAATAGGTGTGCATAAGAAATCATTATTATTTGTGGTTGTGAAGTCACACAACTTAGTGTTTTCAGCGGTAGCCATTTTAGCAACAGTAAATAAAGCAAACTAGATAAAGTAAATTTAAGTAATTAATTTTTTGGTGTTTTTGATATAGCAAACAAGATAGCAAATAAAGTAAAACTAGCAACTAATTTTTTTGTATTTTCATTTAGTGCAGCAAACAAAGTAGTAAATAAAACTAAGCAAGACAAAAACAAAGTAAAGAGATTGGGAAGTGGAGACTCCCCTTGCAGCGTGTCTTGATCTCCCCGGCAACGGCGCCAGAAAAAGCTGCTTGATACGCGTACAACACGCGTCCGTTGGGAACCCCAAGAGGAAGGTGTGATGCGTACAGCGGCAAGTTTCCCTCGGTAAGAAACCAAGGTTTATCGAACCAGTAGGAGCCAAGAAGCACGTTGAAGGTTGATGGCGGCGGGATGTAGTGCGGCGCAACACCAGAGATTCCGGCGCCAACGTTGAACCTGCACAACACAACCAAAGTACTTTGCCCCAACGAAACCGTGAGGTTGTCAATCTCACCGGCTTGCTGTAACAAAGGATTAACCGTATTGTGTGGAAGATGATTGTTTGCAGAAAACAGTAGAATAGTATTGCAGTAGATTGTATTTCAGTAAAGAGAATTGGACCGGGGTCCACAGTTCACTAGAGGTGTCTCTCCCATAAGATAAATAGCATGTTGGGTGAACAAATTACAGTTGGGCAATTGACAAATAGAGAGGGCATGACCATGCACATACATATTATGATGAGTATTGTGAGATTTAATTGGGCATTACGACAAAGTACATAGACCGCCATCCAACTGCATCTATGCCTAAAAAGTCCACCTTCAGGTTATCATCCGAACCCCTTCCAGTATTAAGTTGCAAAGCAACAGACAATTGCATTAAGTATGGTGCGTAATGTAATCAACAACTACATCCTTAGACATAGCATCAATGTTTTATCCCTAGTGGCAACAGCACATCCATAACCTTAGAGGTTCTTGTCACCCCTCCAGATTCACGGAGACATGAACCCACTATCGAGCATAAATACTCCCTCTTGGAGTTACTAGCATCAACTTGGCCAGAGCATCTACTAATAATGGAGAGCATGCAAGATCATAAACAACACATAGACATAGCTTTGATAATCAACATAACAAGTATTCTCTATTCATCGGATCCCAACAAACGCAACATATAGAATTACAGATAGATGATCTTGATCATTTTAGGCAGCTCACAAGACCCGACAATTAAGCACAATGGGGAGAAGACAACCATCTAGCTACAGCTATGGACCCATAGTCCAGGGGTAGACTACTCACACATCACTCCGGAGGCGACCATGGTGGCGTACAGTCCTCCGGGAGATGAATCCCCTCTCCGGCAGGGTGCCGGAGGCGATCTCCTGAATCCCCCGAGATGGGATTGGCGGCAGCGGCGTCTCAGTAAGGTTTTTCGTATCGTGGCTCTCGGTACTGGGGGTTTCGCGACGGAGGCTTTAAGTAGGCGGAAGGGCAAGTCAGGAGGGGGCACGAGGGCCCCACACCACAGGGCCGCACGGCCAAGGGGGGGGCCGCGCCGCCCTAGGGTTTGGGCACCTCGTGGCCCCACTTCGTTGACTCTTCGGTCTTCTGGAAGCTTCGTGGCAAAATAGGACCCTGGGCGTTGATTTCGTCCAATTCCAAGAATATTTCGTTACTAGGATTTCTGAAACCAAAAAACAGCAGAAAACAGCAACTGGCACTTCGGCATCTTGTTAATAGGTTAGTTCCAGAAAATGCACGAATATGACATAAAGTGTGCATAAAACATGTAGATAACATCAATAATGTGGCATGGAACATAAGAAATTATCGATACGTCGGAGACGTATCATATATCAAGTATTATCAAGAGACGAAGTATCAACATCATAATTTGTTCTAATAATAGAATCAAAAGGTAACTTCATTCTCTTTCTAGGGAAGTGTTCCATACCTTTCCTGAGAGGAAATTGATATTTAATATTACCTTCCTTCATGTCAATAACAGCACCAACAGTTCGAAGAAAAGGTCTTCCCAATATAATGGGACAAGATGCATTGCATTCAATATCCAAGACAACAAAATCAGCGGGGACAAGGTTATTGTTAACAGTAATGCGAACATTATCAACTCTCCCCAAAGGTTTCTTTGTAGAATGATCAGCAAGATTAACATCCAAATAACAATTTTTCAATGGTGGCAAGTCAAGCATATTATAAATTTTCTTAGGCATAACAGAAATACTTGCACCAAGATCACATAAAGCATTACAATCAAAGTCATTGACCTTCATCTTAATGATGGGCTCCCAACCATCTTCTAGCTTCCTAGGAATAGAAGCTTCGCGTTCTAATTTCTCTTCTCTAGCTTTTATGAGAGCATTTGTAATATGTTTTGTGAAAGCCAAGTTTATTGCACTAGCATTAGGAATCTTAGCAAGTTTTTGTAAGAACTTTATAACTTCAGAGATGTAGCAATCATCAAAATCCAAACCATTATAATCTAAAGCAATGGGATCATCATCCCCAATGTTGGAAAAAAATTCAGCAGTTTTATCACAGGCAGTTTCAGCAGTTTTAGCAGTTTCAGGCAGTTTTTCGCGATTTGCATTAGAAGTGGAAACATTGCCAACACCAATTCTTTTACCATTATTAGTAGGAGGTGCAGCAACATGTGAAGCATTAGCATTGCTAGTGGTGGTAATAGTCCAAACTTTAGCTATATTATATTCTTTAGCATTTTCTTCTTTTTCCCACCTAGCACGCAATTCGGCCATCAATCTTATATTCTCATTAATTCTAACTTGGATGGCATTTGCTGTAGTAACAATTTTATTATTATGATTTTCATTAGGCATAACTTTCGATTTCAAAAGATCAACATCAGCACCAAGACTATCGACTTTAGAAGCAAGTATATCAATTTTCCCAAGCTTTTCTTCAACAGATTTGTTAAAAGCAGTTTGTGTACTAATAAATTCTTTAAGCATGGCTTCAAGTCCAGGGGGTGTGTTCCTATTATTGTTGTAAGAATTCCCATAAGAATTACCATAACCGTTACCATTATTATAAGGATATGGCCTATAGTTGTTACTTGAATTGTTCTGATAAGCATTGTTGTTGAAATTATTATTTTTAATGAAGTTTACATCAACATGTTCTTCTTGAGCAATCAATGAAGCTAACGGAACATTATTAGGATCAACATTAGTCCTACCATTCACAAGCATAGACATAATAGCATCAATCTTATCACTCAAGGAAGAGGTTTCTTCGATAGAATTTACCTTCTTACCTTGTGGAGCTCTTTCCGTGTGCCATTCAGTGTAATTAATCATCATATTATCAAGAAGCTTTGTTGCTTCGCCAAGAGTGATGGGAATAAAGGTACCTCCAGCAGCTGAATCCAATAGGTTCCGCGAAGAAAAGTTCAGTCCTGCATAAAAGGTTTGGATGATCATCCAAGTAGTCAGTCCATGGGTTGGGCAATTTTTAACCAAGGATTTCATTCTTTCCCAAGCTTGTGCAACATGCTCATTATCCAATTGTTTAAAATTCATTATGCTACTCCTCAAAGATATAATTTTAGCAGGGGGATAATATCTACCAATAAAAGCATCCTTGCATTTAGTCCATGAATCAATACTATTCTTATGCAGAGATAGCAACCAATCTTTAGCTCTTCCTCTTAATGAGAAAGGGAACAATTTTAATTTTATAATATCACCATCTACATCTTTATACTTTTGCATTTCACACAATTCAACAAAATTATTGAGATGGGCAGCAGCATCATCAGAACTAACACCAGAAAATTGCTCTCTCATAACAAGATTTAGTAAAGCAGGTTTAATTTCAAAGAATTCTGCTGTAGTAGCAGGTGGAGCAATAGGTGTGCATAAGAAATCATTATTATTTGTGGTTGTGAAGTCACACAACTTAGTATTTTCAGGAGTACCCATTTTAGCAATAGTAAATAAAGCAAACTAGATAAAGTAAATGCAAGTAACTAATTTTTTTGTGTTTTTAGTATAGCAAACAAGATAGCAAATAAAGTAAAACTAGCAACTAATTTTTTTGTGTTTTGATATAATGCAGCAAACAAAGTAGTAAATAAAATAAAGCAAGACAAAAACAAAGTAAAGAGATTGGATATTGGAGACTCCCCTTGCAGCGTGTCTTCATCTCCCCGGCAACGGCGCCAGAAAAAGAGCTTGATACACGTACAGCACGCGTCCGTTGGGAACCCCAAGAGGAAGGTGTGATGCGTACAGTGGCAAGTTTTCCCTCAGTAAGAAACCAAGGTTTATCGAACCAGTAGGAGCCAAGAAGCACGTCGAAGGTTGATGGCGGCGAGATGTAGTGCGGCGCAACACCAGGGATTCCGGCGCCAACGTGGAACCTGCACAACACAACCAAAGTACTTTGTCCCAACGTAACAGTGAGGTTGTCAATCTCAACGGCTTGCTGTAACAAAGGATTAGATGTATAGTGTGGATGATGAAGTTTGCAAAGAACAGTAGAACAAGTATTGCAGTAGATTGTATTTGATGTAAAAGAATGGACCGGGATCCACAGTTCACTAGAGGTGTCTCTCCCATAAAAATAAGCATGTTGGGTGAACAAATTACAGTTGGGCAATTGACAAATAAAGAGGGCATGACCATGCACATACATGTTATGATGAGTATTGTGAGATTTAATTGGGCATTATGACAAAGTACATAGACCGCTATCCAGCATGCATCTATGCCTAAAAAGTCCACCTTCAGGTTATCATCCGAACCCCCTCCAGTATTAAGTTGCAAACAGCAGACAATTGCATTAAGTATGGTGCGTAATGTAATCAATAACTACATCCTCAGACATAGCATCAATGTTTTATCCCTAGTGGCAACAGCACATCCACAACCTTAGAAATTTCTGTCACTGTCCCAGATTTAATGGAGGCATGAACCCACTATCGAGCATAAATACTCCCTCTTGGAGTTACTAGCAAAAACTTGGCCAGAGCCTCTACTAACAACGGAGAGCATGCAAGATCATAAACAACACATAGGTAATAAATTGATAATCAACATAACATAGTATTCTCTATCCATCGGATCCCAACAAACACAACATGTAGCATTACAGATAGATGATCTTGATCATGTTAGGCAGCTCACAAGACCCGACAATGAAGCATAATTAGGAGAAGACGACCATCTAGCTACTGCTATGGACCCATAGTCCAGGGGTGAACTACTCACTCATCACTCCGGAGGCGACCATGGCGGTGAAGAGTCCTCCGGGAGATGATTCCCCTCTCCGGCAAGGTGCCGGAGGCGATCTCCTGAATCCCCCGAGATGGGATTGGTGGCGGCGGCGTCTCTGGAAGGTTTTCCGTATCGTGGCTCTCGGTACTGGGGGTTTCGCGACGAAGGCTATAAGTAGGCGGAGGAGATAGGTCAGGGGGCCACACGAGGGCCCCACACGCTAGGCCGGCGCGGCCAAGGGCTGGGCCGCGCCACCCTATTGTGTCGGCGCCCCGTGGCCCCACTTCGCGACTCCTTCAGTCTTCTGGAAGCTTCGTGTGAAAATAGGCCCCTGGGCGTTGATTTCGTCCAATTCCGAGAATATTTCCTTACTAGGATTTCTGAAACCAAAAACAGCAGAAAACAGCAACTGGCTCTTCGACATCTCGTTAATAGGTTAGTGCCGGAAAATGCATAAATATGACATAAAGTATGCATAAAACATGTAGGTATCATCAATAATGTGGCAAGGATGTAAAATAAGTTGAGTTTGTGCAGCTTACCACCACGTTGTTGTTGGCGTTGTGCCACGCGGTGTAAAATTCTTTGACAGCGCGCCACAACCGGCCAAAGTGCTGGACGGTGCTCCGGGGGCCGGCAGGGTCAGCAACCGGTAGCTTGTCCTTCCCCAGGCCGCAGGTCGCAGGGGATAGGTCCGCCTGATTCCACTTGTAGGCATAATCAGCAAGATGCTCCAGTTCCAACCCTCTGCGGGTTAGTTCGGTGATCCGGCCCAGCTGAGCTGAGACCGTTTCTCCGGCCACGACGGAGGCGCGGCTGGTGTGCAGCACCAGCGAAGAAGGTGCAGGAGCGGGCCCGCCGGTAGGAGTGGCCGGTGGGGGCGTTGTGCCTTGGATGGCGCAGGAGCTCTAGGAGCTTCCTCTGCTGACGCAGAGCTTGCCGGCGCGGAAGGATCCGGCACGGCCTTAGAGGGGGAGGAAGCAGGATTCTTCTTCTTCTTCGGGACAGGAGGAACAAGAGGTTCCGCCTGCCCGGCGTTTTCGGTGCCGGCGCCGGTGTTGCTAATGCCGGTATCTTGGGCCTTTGGAGGAGAAGCGGTTTTCTTCTCCGCGCGGTGTTGTGGAGGTTTAGGGGCCGCGCGCCCCGTACTTGTGCTGCCCCCCAGGGGGGAGGCAGAAGGTTTGCCGGCACCAGATGGTACCGGACTTGGTTGAGGAGGAGGTGATGCCCTGGGTATATCCTCAGAGCTTTCTGGCTTCATGCCAGAGGCGCTCTTGGTAATCTTGAGGGCAGGCCTGAAAAGATAAAAGAAAAGATGATGTTGAGAAAGAGCAACCGGAAAAAGAACCGCGAAGCGAAAGGAATGGAAGCTTACCCAGAGGCAACCGGCATTTTCCATTTCCGGGAGCGCTTGGCAGGAGGAGCATGGCTTGGACCGGCCTCGGTTGCCGGCGCCTTGTTCTTCCGGCCATCGGAGGCGGACTCCTCGAGGAAGTCTGCAGGAAAAAGTGATGGGTGAGAAAGCGAAAAACCAAAATATCTCAAGTGTAACAATCTCGTCATCCGAACCGGAGTCCTTACCGGGATGAGGGGTGTGGGTGCGACCCATCTGCTGCTCTCCCTTACGTAGGGATCAGCGTCGGAGTCGTCCTGGAAGATTCGGTCCGACGCGTAGTAAGCCGAATGCTCCTGGCTGATCCAGCAGAAGTTCTGAAACAAAAACAACATCTTAGAGCGAAACTCAAGCGGTTATGTCAGGAAGAGATTTCCGAAGATCCCAAGGCCTTGCTCGCCACGGAGGAGAGTTGCGGCGGCTGTAGGGGGCCAACCCGTATCTCCCGCTAGAGCTCAGCGGGTTCTGGCAAATCTGCTTAGCCTTAAGGACCAAGTCAGTAGGGCTAAGCCGGTGTGTTGTGATCCTTGTCGGGTCCACTCGGTAGGATAGAGATCGGTTGACATGTGATTAAGGATGCCGGGTTCTACCTAGAAACAGATTTCCCAAGAACAAGCCCCGCGCGAAGATCTACGAGTAAGAGGAAAAGCAAAAGAAAAGAGGAAGTAAATACCCTACCGGCCCAAGAACTGAAAGACTAAAGGGAAAGAGGCAAACGGGAATGGAGACTAACCAGAGGCGGCAGAGACGCTGACGAAGAAGGTCGCCGGAGGAGCGACGGCCTTGCGGTCGACGGAGAAGGCCGGTGGCATAAGCGAGCAGAGGGTGCCTGTGGGAACCCGATGCTGCAGCGCAGAAGGGGCTTTGAAGATCCTCAGCGCGGCAAAGAATCCCGGCACAGCGCGAGGAACGGCAGGAGTTCGCCGGAGTAGTACTTCGGCGAAGAACGGCGGCAGCGGGAGCGCAGGGGGCAAGAGGCTCGGAGCGCGAGAAGAAGGGGGCAAATGCGAGAAGAAGAAGAAGGAGGAACTGCTCCCCCCTTAAATAGGGAGAGCGGGTAATGGGCCGATAACCGTTGGGCCGCGGCGGTTCAGTTCGTGGGCCACCACGTGGCACGCGGATACACGCGCGGAAGATAGAAGACACAGGAAGGCCACACGGATCCGGAACGGCAACGCGGATCCGGTGCGGCGCCATAAATGCTGGCACAGAAGATGAACCGAAGTGACCACTGACATTGTTGCGCGCCAGGCACAGTGCGCATGTCACTGACAGGCACGGTACTCAAGATATTCTCGACTTTGTCGAGGAGAGGTTTAATGATAAGACATGCCGGAGAAAACCGGTATAGATACATAAGTTCGGCAAGGACGCCAAGGAATCTGATCCGGACTCCGGAAGGGTTAAACCGGTACCTTGAGAAAGGAAAACCTGGCATGGTCCGTTGGATAGGATCCACCGGACTATACCAGCTTCGGGGACTAATGTTGGGGGGATGACCCCCGGTATGCCAAAGGCATGCCAAACCGGATGGTTTAGGCCATCAAAGTACCGGTTTAAAGGTTAATCCGGATGGAGAAAGTTGATTCAGAGAATCATACAGGTATCCCAAGTAGGCGGATACCGGAACTAGCTAAGAGCGTACCAGAATATCGGAACAGGCAACACTGTAGCATGTCGGCAAAGACCAGTCAAAGATGCTCTCCAGAGCTAGAAGACGAAGATGAGCGAAGCACTTCAGCTTTATTCGAAGCCATGACGCCAAAGGCAAAGGATGACGTAAAAGGTACCGGAGGATGTCACAGCTTCTGATTAAAGACATACCGGCATCACTGGTAGCTAAAGTATCTTTGTAAAGTAGTTTGTCTAGTCAAAGATCCCATTAGGGTTTCTAGGGTTCCTTCCCTTGTAAGCCACCCTCTCCCCTATATAAGGAGAGGGGGCACAACCCTTCGCGGGCACGAGATATATCACGTTGTCCTGCATTACGAAGCTTGTACACAGAAACTTGTAAGCACTTGTGATGAAGAAATAGAGAGATCTAGTGTTGTACTTGTTCTTGAGTTCATCATCTTCTTCCTTCGGCCAAGGCCAAGTTCTTGAGGAATCCATCCGTAAGCCTCTCCATCCATAACAAAAACCCTCCCCCGAATCCTCTAGCGTCTATTTGGCCCCAAGATAAGCCATCCCATGGCATCTGTCTGTTCACCACGACGATAGGTACTGAATAGGGCTTCAAAAAAGATTTCCTTCTTTTCTTTGGTAAGAACAAAGCTGGCAGGCCCTTGAAACTGCCCTGGATGATTACTGTATCGTCCTTTATGACGTTGTTGGTCCTCCCGTGCTTCTGATATATATTCTGTCTTCCCATACACACCCAGGAAACCTAGAATATTCACACAAAGATTCTTCATCAGGTGCATCACGTCGATTGCAGAGCGGACTTCCAGGACTTTCCAATATTCTAGCTCCCAAAATATAGATTTCTTCTTCCACATGGGTGCGTGTCCGTCAGCGTCATTCAGAATATGTTGTCTGCCTGGACCCTTTTCAAAGATTACATTTAAATCCTTGACCATCTCAAATACATCAGCACCACTACGGGGGACAGGCTTCGAACGGTGTTCTTCCTCGCTATTGAAATTCTTGCCTTTTTTCCTTAAGGCATACATGCGCGGAAGAAAATGGCGATTGTACGGGTACACATTTTTCCTACTTTTTTCCAAATATTTACTTTCAGTCTCATCTAAATAGTGTGTTGATGTCTACGCACGCTTCTATTCCTGTAGACAGTGTTGGGCCTCCAAGAGCAGAGGTTTGTAGAACAGCAGCAAGTTTCTCTTAAGTGAATCACCCAAGGTTTATCGAACTTAGGGAGGTAGAGGTCAAAGATATCCCTCTCAAGCAACCCTGCAATTAAGATACAAGAAGCATCGTGTCCCCAACACACCTAATACACTTGTCAGATGTATAGGTGCACTAGTTCGGCGAAGAGATAGTGAAATACAAGTAATATGGATGATTGTAAGTAGTAATTGCAATCTGAAATAAATATAGCAGCAAGCGAACATGTAGCAGAACTTGTTGGAAACGGTGTTTCAATGCTTAGAAACAATGCCTAGGGATCATACTTTCACTAGTGGACACTCTCAACAATGATCACATAATTGGACAATTAGATAACTTCTCTTCACTTGTGCTACTCTGAATTACTCTCCTATTTGAATCACTAATCATCACGTAGTGGCTACAGAAGCTCCACTCAAAGTTCATCAAGTACTTGACAAACACCACTCATAGGGATATCCTCATCAAATCATAATCCAAGATAATACCGTTGCAATTTAGACCGAGTACTAACATAGCATACACACTGTCAACAATAGCTATGAAAGGGGGATAGATCACATCAATACTATCATAGTAATAATTAACTTCATAATCCACAAGAGATTACAATCATAGCCTACGCCAAGTACTACATGATGCACACAATGTCCTCTTTACATCATGGAGGAGGAATAGACTACTTTAATAACATCACTAGAGTAGCACATAGATTAATAGTGATACAAAGCTCATGATCACATAAAGATCACACCATGGGAGAGAGAGATGAACCACATAGCTACCGGTAGAGCCCTCAGCCTCGGGGGATAACTACTCCCTCCTCATCATGGGAGATAGCAACGGCGATGAAGATGGCGGTGGTGTCAATGGAGATGACTCCGGGGGCAATTCCCCGTCCGGACGGCGTGCCGGAACAGAGATTCTGTCCCCCAAAACTTGTCTTCGCGATGGCGGCGGCTACGGAACTCTTCGTGGAATATGACTTGTTCCTTTAGGGTTTTCATGACGGAAGGAATATATAGGCGAAGGGGCGATGTCGGTGAAGTCCCGAGGGGCCCACCCCATAGGGCGGCGCGGCTAGGGGTGGGGCCGCGCCCCCCTAGGGTGTGGCCGCCTCGTGGCTCCTCTTCGTCTCCTCTTCGGTGTTCTGGAAGCCTTCGTGGAAAATAAGACCGTGGGCTTTTGTTTCGTCCAATTCCGAGAATATTTCCTGTGTAGGATTGCTGAAACCAAAAACAGCAAAAATAGGAACTGGCGCTTCGGCATCTTGTTAATAGGTTAGTACCGGAAAATGCATCAAAATGATATAAAGTATGAATAAAACATGTAGGTATTGTCATAAAACTAGCATGGAACATAAAAAATTATAGATACGTTGGAGATATATCAAGCATCCCCAAGCTTAGTTCCTACTCGCCCTCGAGTAGGTAAACTATAGAAAGAATAATTTCTGAAGTGACATGCTACCAACATGATCTTGATCAATACTATTGTAAAGCATATGACATGAATGAAGTGACTCAAAGAAATGGTCTATAGTTTGCTAACAAATAGATAATGACTAAACAACTGAATCATATAGCAAAGACTTTTCATGAATAGTACTTTCAAGACAAGAATCAAAAAGTCTTGCACAAAAGTTAACTCATAAAGCAATAGATTCTTAATAAGAGGTTTTGAAGCAATACAAGGGAAGATTTAAGTTTCAGCAGTTGCTTTCAACTTTCAACATGTATATCTCATGGATAATTGTCAACACAAAGTAATATGATGAGTGCAAATAAGCAAGTATATAAGAATAAATGCACACAGTTGACACAAGTGTTTGCTTCTAAGATAGAAAGAAGTAGGTAAACTGACTCAACATAAAGTAAAAGAAAGGCCCCTCGCAGAGGGAAGCAGGGATTACTCATGTGCTAGAGCTTTTTATTTTGAAAACATGGAAACAATTGTGTCAACGGTAGTAATAATTCATATGTGTTATGCATAAAACCTCCTATAAGTTGCAAGCCTCATGCATCGAATACTAATAGTGCCCGCTCCTTGTCCTAATTAGCTCGGATTTCCATGGATTATCATTGCATTACATATGTTTCAACCAAGTGTCACAAAGGGGTACCTCTATGCCACCTGTACAAAGGTCCAAGGAGATAAATCGCATTTGATTTCTCGATTTTGATAGATCTCAACTTGAGGAAATCCATACCGGGACAACATAGAAAACAGATAATGGACTCCTCTTTTATGCTTTAAGCATTCAACAACAGATAACATTCTCATAAGAGATTTGAGGATAAATGTCCAAGCTGAAACTTCCACCAAGATACATGGCTTTGGTTGGCGGCCCAATGTTCTTCTCTAACAATATGCATATTCAAACCATTTAATCATGGCAAATCTCCCTTACTTCAGACAAGATGAACATGCATAGCAACTCACATGATATTCAATAAAGGTGTGACAGGTTGATGGCGTCCCCAGAAACATGGTTACCGCTCAACAAGCAACTTATAAGAACTAAGATACATACGCGACATATTCATCACCACAATAGTTTTTTAGGCTACTTTCCCATGAGCTATGTATTGCCAAGACAAGGAATGAAATTTTTAAAGGTAGCACGCAAGCAATTTACTTGGAATGCAAGAAAAATACCACATAGTAGGTAGTTATGGTGGACACAAATGGCATAAGTTTTGGCTCAAGGTTTTGGATGCACGAGAAGCATTCCCTCTCAGTACAAGGCTTTGGCTAGCAAGGTTGTTTGAAGCAAACACAAGTATGAACCGGTACAGCAAAACTTACATAAGAACATATTGCAAGCATTATAAGACTCTACACTATCTTCCTTGTTGCTCAAACACTTTTACCATAAAATATCTAGACTTTAGAGAGACCAATCATGCAAACCAAATTTCCACAAGCTCTACGGTAGTTCTCCACTAATAGGTTTAAACCACATGATGCAAGAGCTTAAACATGATCTATTTGAGAGCTCAAAACAATTTCCAAGTATCAAATTATTCAAGACAATATACCAATTACCTAATGAAGCATTTTCTCGTTCCAACCAAATAGCAATAAATGCAACGGCTTTCAGCTTCCGCCATGAACATTAAAAGTAAAAGCGAAGAACACTAGTGTTCATATGAAAAAGCGGAGCGTGTCTCTCTCCCACATAAGCATGAATTTATTCAGAGAATGAAAATAATAAAAGCACACAGACGCTCCAAGTAAAGCACACAAGATGTGACGGAATAAAAATATAGTTTCACTAGAGGTGACCTGATAAGTTGTTGATGAAGAAGGGGATGCCTTGGGCATCCCAAGCTTAGATGCTTGAGTCTTCTTGAAATATGCAGGGATGAACCACGGGAGCATCCCCAAGCTTAGACTTTTCACTCTTCTTGATCATATTATATCATCCTCCTCTCTTGATCCTTAAAAACTTCCTTCACACCAGACTCAAAACAATCTCATTAGAGGGTTAGTGCTTAATCAAAAATTCACATGTTCAGCAAGGACACAATCATTCCCAACACTTCTGAACATTACCCAAGGTTACTGAAATTTAATGGAGCAAAGAAATCCACTCAAACACAGTAAAAGAGGTAATGCAAAATAGAAGGCAGAATCTGTCAAAACAGAATAGTCCGTAAAGATGAATTTTTTCGAGGCACTTAACATGCTTGGATGAAGAAGCTCAAATTTAATGAAAGTTGCGTACATATCTGAGAATTACTCATGATTTTTCTCAGATTTTTTAGACTCTCCTACAGAGAGATCAACTCAAATTCGTGACAACTTAAAATCTGTTTCTGCGCAGAAATCCAAATCTAGTATCAACTTTCTATCAAAGACTTTGCTTGGCACAAAAACGAAATAAACATGATAAGGAGAGGTTGCGACATTAGTAAAAATTTCTAAGACACAACAAAACAGTAGCAAAATAAAACATGGGGTATCTCCCAAGAAGTGCTTTCTTTATAGCCATTAAGATGGGCTCAGTAATTTTAATGATGCTCTCGCAAGAAATAAGAGTTGAAGCAAAAGAGAGCATCAAAAGCAAATAAGGAACACTTTTAAGTCTAACCCACTTCCTATGAAAAGGAAACTTGTAAATAAACAAGTCATGTAAGCATAATGCAATAAGCATAGGAAAACAAGACAAGCGCAACTTCAAGATTCTCAACATAAAGAGGGGAAACTTAATATTATTAAGATGCATATAACCATGTTTACCTCTCTCATAATAACTTTCAGTAGCATCATTGATGAAATCCACAATATAACCATCACTTAAAACATTCTTATCATGGTTCATATGCATAAAAGTATCATTCTCCACATAAGCATAGTCATTACTATTAATTGTAGTAGGAGAAAATTCAATAAAATAGCTATCATTATTATTCTCATCACCATAATCATCATATATAGGAGGCATATTGTAATCATAATTAATTTTCTCATCAATAGTAGGTAGACTGAAAATATGATAGTCATCATTGTAATCATCATATATAGGAGGTAAAGTATCATGAAAGTAAATTTTCTCCTCCATGCTTGGGGGACTAAAAATATCATGCTCATCAAAACCAGCTTCCCCAAGCTTAGAATTTTCCATAGCATTAGCAACAATGGTGTTCAAAGCATTCATACTGTTGGGGGGATGACCCCCGGTATGCCAAAGGCTTTCCAAACCGGATGGTTTGAGCCATCAAAGTACCGGTTTAAAGGTTATTCCGCATAACAAAGGTTGGTTATATGCGAAGTGGATCATACCGGTATCCCAGGAGGGGGATACCGGAACCGGCTAAGAAGGTACCGGAATACCGGTACAGGCTACACTGTAGCACGTCGGCAAGACTGGTCAAAGATCCTCTCAGGAGCTAGAGGACAAGGATGTGCGAAGCACTTCAGCTTTAAACGAAGCCGTGATGCCAAAAGCAAGTGATGACGTAAAAGGTACCGGAGAATCTCACCGCTCCTGATTAAAGACATACTGGCGTCACTGATACGCGTACATCACGCGTCCGTTGGGAACCCCAAGAGGAAGGTGTGATACGTACAGCAGCAAGTTTTCCCTTAGTATGAAACCAAGGTTTATCGAACCAGTAGGAGCCAAGAAGCACGTTGAAGGTTGATGGCGGTGGAGTGTAGTGCGGCGCAACACCAGGGATTCCGGCGCCAACGTGGAACCTGCACAACACAACCAAAGTACTTTGTCCCAACGTAACAGTGAGGTTGTCAATCTCTCCGGCGTGTTGTAACAAAGGATTAGATGTATAGTGTGGATGATGAAGTTTGCAGAGAACAGTAGAACGAGTATTGCAGTAGATTGTATTTGATGTAAAAGAATGGACCGGGATCCACAGTTCACTAGAGGTGTCTCTCCCATAAAAATAAGCATGTTGGGTGAACAAATTACAGTTGGGCAATTGACAAATAAATAGGGCATGACCATGCACATACATGTTATGATGAGTATTGTGAGATTTAATTGGGCATTACGACAAAGTACATAGACCGCCATCCAGCATGCATCTATGCCTAAAATGTCCACCTTAAGGTTATCATCCGAACCCCCTCCAGTATTAAGTTGCAAACAACAGATAATTGCATTAAGTATGGTGTGTAATGTAATCAACAAATATATCCTTAGACATAGCATTGATGTTTTATCCCTAGTGGCAACAGCACATCCACAACCTTAGAGGTTTCTGTCACTCCCCCAGATTTAATGGAGACATGAACCCACTATCGAGCATAAATACTCCCTCTTGGAGTTACAAGCAAAAACTTGGCCAGAGCCTCTACTAGCAATGGAGAGCATGCAAGATCATAAACAACACATAGATAATAGATTGATAATCAACATAACATAGCATTCCATATTCATCAGATCCCAACAAACACAACATGTAGCATTACAGATAGATGATCTTGATCATGTTAGGCAGCTCACAAGATCCAACAATGATAGCACAATTAGGAGAAGACGACCATCTAGCTACTGCTATGGACCCATAGTCCAGGGGTGAACTACTCACTCATCACTCAGGAGGCGACCACGGCGGTGAAGAGTCCTCCGGGAGATGATTCCCCTCTCCGGCAGGGTGCCGGAGGCGATCTCCTGAATCCCCCGAGATGGGATTGGCGGCGGCGGCGTCTCTGGAAGGTTTTCCGTATCGTGGCTCTCCGTACTGGAGTTATTATCGACGAAGGCTTCTTATAGTCGGAGAGGTAGGTTTAGGGGCGACGCGAGGGGCCCACACAACAGGCCGGTGCGGCCAGGGCTTGGGCCGCGCCGCCCTGGTGTGTGGCCGCCTCGTCGCCCCACTTCGTATCTCCCCTGGTGTTCTGGAAGCTTCGTGGAAAAATAAGATCCTGGGCGTTGATTTTGTCCAATTCCGAGAATATTTCCTTATTAGGATTTCTGAAACCAAAAACAGCAGAAAACAACAACTGGCTCTTCGGCATCTCGCTAATAGGTTAGTGCCAGAAAATGCATAAATATGACATAAAGTATGCATAAAACATGTAGGTATCATCAATAAAGTAGCATGGAACATAAGAAATTATCGATACGTTGGAGACGTATCAGCATCCCCAAGCTTAGTTCCTACTCGTCCCGAGTAGGTAAACGATAACAAAGATAATTTCTGAAGTGACATGCCATCATAATCTTGATCTTACTATTGTAAGCACATGTAATGAATGCAACGATTCGAAGCAATGGTAAATACAATGAGTAAACAATTGAATCATATAGCAAAGACTTTTCATGAATAGTACTTTCAAGACAAGCATCAATAAGTCTTGCATAAGAGTTAACTCATAAAGCAATAAATTCAAAGTAGAGGTATTGAAACAACACAAAGGAAGATTAAGTTTCAGCGGTTGCTTTCAACTTATAACATATATATCTCATGGATATTGTCAACATAAAGTAATATAATAAGTGCAATATGCAAGTATGTAGGAATTAATGCACAGTTCACACAAGTGTTTGCTTCTTGAGATAGGAGGAAATAGGTGAACTGACTCAACATAAAAGTAGAAGAAAGGCCCTTCGCAGAGGGAAGCATTGATTGCTATGTTTGAGCTAGAGCTTTGATTTTGAAAACAAGAAACAATTTTGTCAACGGTAGTAATAAAGCATATGTATCATGTAAATTATATCCTACAAGTTGCAAGCCTCATGCATAGTATACCAATAGTGCCCGCACCTTGTCCTAATTAGCTCGGATTACCTGGATTATCATCGCAATACATATGTTTTAACCAAGTGTCACAAAGGGGTACCTCTATGCACTTTGTACAAAGGTCTAAGGAGAAAGCTCGCATTGGATTTCTCGCTTTTGATTATTCTCAACTTAGACATCCATACCGGGACAACATAGACAACAGATAATGGACTCCTCTTTAATGCATAAGCATTTAGCAACAATTAATGTTCTCATAAGAGATTGAGGATATTTGTCCAAAACTGAAACTTCCACCATGAATCATGGCTTTAGTTAGCGCCCAATGTTCTTCTCTAACAATATGCATGCTCTAATCATTCAACTCATGGTAAATCGCCCTTATTTCAGACAAGACGAACATGCATTGAAACTCACATGATATTCAACAAAGTGTTGATGGCGTCCCCAGGAACATGGTTATCGCTCAACAAGCAACTTAATAAGAGATAAGATGCATAAGTACATATTCAATACCACAATAGTTTTTAGGCTATTTGTCCCATGAGCTATATATTGCAAAGATAAAAGATAGAAATTTTAAAGGTAGCACTCAAGCAATTTACTTTGGAATGGCGGAGAAATACCATGTAGTAGGTAGGTATGGTGGACACAAGTGGCATAGTGTTTGGCTCAAGGATTTTGGATGCATGAGAAGTATTCCCTCTCGATACAAGGCTTAGGCTAGCAAGGTTATTTGAAACAAACACAAGTATGAACCGGTACAGAAAAACTCACATAAAATACATATTGTAAGCATTATAAGACTCCATACTGTATTCCTTGTTGTTCGACCCTTACTAGAAAATATCTAGACCTTAGAGAGACCAATTATGCAAACCAAATTTTAGCAAGCTCTATGTATTTCTTCTTTAATAGGTGCAAAGTATATGATGAAAGAGCTTAAACATGAGCACAACAATTGCCAAGTATCACATTATCCAAGACATTTTACCAATTACCACATGTAGCATTTCCCGTTTCCAACCATGTAACAATTTAACGAAGCAGATTCAACCTTCGCCATGAATATTATGAGTAAAGCCTAAGGACATATTTGTCCATATGCAACAACGGAGCGTGTCTCTCTCCCACACAATGAATGCTAGGATCCAACTTTATTCAAACAAAACAAAAACAAAAACAAACAGACGCTCCAAGCAAAGTACATAAGATGTGATGGAATAAAAATATAGTTTCACTAGAGGAACCTGATAATGTTGTCGATGAAGAAGGGGATGCCCAAGCTTAGATGCTTGAGTCTTCTTGAAATATGCAGGGGTGAACCACCGGGGCATCCCCAAGCTTAGAGCTTTCACTCTCCTTGATCATATTGTATCATCCTCCTCTCTTGATCCTTGAAAACTTCCTCCACACCAAACTCAAAACAACTCATTAGAGGGTTAGTGCATAATCAAAATTCACATGTTCGGAGGTGGCATGATCAGTCTTAACACTTCTGGACATTGCACAAAGCTACTTAAATTTAATGGAATAGAAAAATCCATCAAGCATAGCAAAACAGGCAATGCGAAATAAAATGCAGAATCTGTCAAAACAGAACAGTCCGTAAAGACGAATTTCTAAGAGGCACCAGACTTGCTCAAATGAAAATTCTCAGACTGAATGAAAGTTGAGTACATATCTGAGGATCACTCACGTAAATTTTCAGAATTTTCTGAGTTACCTACAGAGAATTCTGCCCAGATTCGTGACAGCAAGAAATCTGTTTCTGCGCAGTAATCCAAATCTAGTATGAACCTTACTATCAAAGACTTTACTTGGCACAACAATGCAACAAAACTAAGATAAGGAGAGGTTTCTACAGTAGTAACAACTTCCAAGACTCAAATATAAAATAAAATTGATGTAGTAAAATCATGGGTTGTCTCCCATAAGCGCTTTTCTTTAATGCCTTTCAGCTAGGCGCAGAAAGTGTGCATCAAGTATTATCAAGAGACGAAGCATCAACATCATAATTTTTTCTAATGATAGAATCAAAAGGTAACTTCATTCTCTTTCTAGGGAAGTGTTCCATACCTTTCTTAAGAGGAAATTGATATTTAATATTACCTTCCTTCATGTCAATAATAGCACCAACAGTTCGAAGAAAAGGTCTTCCCAATATAATGGGACAAGATGCATTGCATTCAATATCCAAGACAACAAAATCAACGGGGACAAGGTTATTGTTAACGGTAACGCGAACATTATCAACTCCCCCCAAAGGTTTCTTTGTAGAATTATCAGCAAGATTAACATCCAAATAACAATTTTTCAATGGTGGCAAGTCAAGCATATTATAGAATTTTCTAGGCATAACGGAAATACTTGCACCAAGATCACATAAAGCATTAAAATCAAAGTCATTGACCTTCATCTTAATGATGGGCTCCCAACCATCCTCTAAATTCCTAGGAATAGAAGCTTCACGTTCTAATTTCTCTTCTCTAGCTTTTATGAGAGCATTTGTAATATGTTTTGTAAAGGCCAAATTTATAGCACTAGCATTAGGACGCGTCCGTTGGGAACCCCAAGAGGAAGGTGTGATGCATACAGCAGCAAGTTTTCCCTCAGTAAGAAACCAAGGTTTATCGAACCAGTAGGAGCCAAGAAGCACGTTGAAGGTTGATGGCGGCGGAGTGTAGTGCGGCGCAACACCAGGGATTCCGGCGCCAACATGGAACCTGCACAACACAACCAAAGTACTTTGTCCCAACGTAACAGTGAGGTTGTCAATCTCAACGGCTTGCTGTAACAAAGGATTAGATATATAGTGTGGATGATGAAGTTTGCAGAGAACAGTAGAACGAGTATTGCAGTAGATTGTATTTGATGTAAAAGAATGGACCGGGATCCACAGTTCACTAGAGGTGTCTCTCCCATAAAAATAAGCATGTTGGGTGAACAAGTTACAGTTGGGAAATTGACAAATAAAGAGGGCATGACCAGGCACATACATGTTATGATGAGTATTGTGAGATTTAATTGGGCATTACGACAAAGTACATAGACCGCTATCCAGCATGTATCTATGCCTAAAAAGTCCACCTTCAGGTTATCATCCGAACCCCCTCCAGTATTAAGTTGCAAACAGCAGACAATTGCATTAAGTATGGTGCGTAATGTAATCAACAAATATATCCTTAGACATAGCATTGATGTTTTATCCCTAGTGGAAACAGCACATCCACAACCTTAGAGGTTTCTGTTACTCCCCCAGATTTAATGGAGACATGAACCCACTATCGAGCATAAATACTCCCTCTTGGAGTTACAAGCAAAAACTTGGCCAGAGCCTCTACTAGCAACGGAGAGCATGCACGATCATAAACAACACATAGATAATAGATTGATAATCAACATAACATAGCATTCCATATTCATCAGAAATCCCAACAAACACAACATGTAGCATTACAGATAGATGATCTTGATCATTTTAGGCAGCTCACAAGATCCAACAATGATAGCACAATTAGGAGAAGACGACCATCTAGCTACTGCTATGGACCCATAGTCCAGGGGTGAACTACTCACTCATACCCACTTTGCTAAAAGGTTGTACTAAGTCTTGCTGAGTCCCTGTACTCAGCTTTGCATGCTTTTGTTTCAGACGAAGTCGCTCCAACAGATGGTGGTTTCTAAGTCGACATCGACGAGTAGCCTGGGGTTCCCAGGTGGCAGCCTGGAATCTATGGGCTGGGACGTCGCCGTTATGCTCCTGGCCTCTTAGGCCTTTTGCTATCTTTCTATGTCTAATAGCATAACTTCGCTTCCGTTGATTGATGTATGTCAGGTCAGTGACCTCTGCTTGTAATACTTTGGTTCTTCACTCAGTTATGAGCTTGTATTACTTTTTGAGTCGTAGAGTCACTGTTGTGTTACTGATTCTCTCACTGTAGTCTCTCGAGCTCTAGGTTAGGCTTATGTCAGACGAAGAACTGGTATTTGTCTAACCCTGATCCCGGGGGTGCCACAGGTTTTGGTATCAGAGCAGGACTGCCTGTAGGAAACCCTTTCTACTGGTCGATGTTGAGTCTAGTGTTTGTGAAAACTATTTGAAAGCTAAACAGTATTTGCGAAAATCTGAGTAGGCTTCTATTTACTCCTTATCTGGTATCGCTCTAATTCTAAGGTGCCTTACCTTGTGTTGATTTGAAAGTTTTTCTATCTCTTCCAGTCTTTCAAACTTAGGTGCCTCAAGGGCATGTCGTTTCTAAACCAGTTGACCTAGTGCAGAGTTCTCTAGAGTCGTGTGTGTTCTTTGCTTCCTCTTTGTTTTGTTTGTTTTGATAGAGAGATCTCCTTCCATCATGGTCTTTCTATTTCGTGGGTTCCACATCCTTCTGTTCTCGGTTTCGAGGTTTCCTTTCACCTTGGATGCCTCCTTTTCCTTTTTCTTGGATACTTCTGAAGCTAGGTATGGCTTCTTGAAAGTTACCTTGTGATTACTACCTTGCAGTGTCCTCTGTGTCACTCATCTAGTAGTTACTCCTTTCTCTGGTTTCAACCCTTAGACTTGAACCAAAGGTCCCCGATTGTGCTGGATTCTATTGTATGAATCTGCGTACATGAAGTTGGCCTTTAACCCAAGATCCATTCCATAAAACATTGGTGTTAATGTTCATACATTACATCAGGATGGTTAATTTCAAATCAAGCTATCTGATGTCTACGGGAGCTTCTATTCTTGTAGACAGTGTTGGGCCTCCAAGAGCAGAGGTTTGTAGAACAGCAGCAAGTTTCCCTTAAGTGGATCACCCAAGGTTTATCGATCTCAGGGAGGAAGAGGTCAAAGATATCCCTCTCATGCAACCCTGCAACCACAAAGCAAGAAGTCTCTTGTGTCCCCAACACACCTAATAGGTGCACTAGTTCGGTGAAGAGATAGTGAAATACAGGTGGTATGAATAAGTATGAGCAGTAGCAACAGCACCAGAAAAGTGCTTTGCCCAGGACTGGCGTGTAGTTGATGGTGGTAATATTGCAGGCAGTAGAAACGCAGTAAAACAGTAAACAAGCAGCGATAACAGTATTTAGGAACAAGGCCTACGGATTATACTTTCACTAGTGCAGACTCTCAACATTGATCACATAAATAAATAGATAGATGCTAGACTCTACACTCTCTTGTTGGATGATGAACACCACTAACTGTGTAGGATTACACGAACCCTCAATGCCAGAGTTAACAAGCTCCACAATATTTGATGTTCATATTTAAATAACCTTAGAGTGCATGACAGATCAACATAACCAAACCAAGTACTAACATAGCATGCACACTGTCACCTTCACGCTACGAAAGGAGGCATAGATCACATCAATACCATCATAGCAACAGTTAACTTCATAATCTACAAGAGATCACAATCATAGCCTACACCAAGTACTAACACGATGCACACACTGTCACCATTACACCATGCAGGAGGAATAAACTACTTTAATAACATCACTAGAGTAGCACACGGATAAATTGTGATACAAAACACATTGCAATCATAAAGAGATATAAATAAGCACTTCACTATGCCATTCATAACAGTGAATAAGTATTCTATGAAATATAGCCTAAGAGACCCACACGGTGCACACACTGTCACCTTTACACACGTGGGACAAGGAGTCTCCGGAGATCACATAAGTAAAATCCACTTGACTAGCACAATGACATCTAGATTACAAGCATCATCATATGAATCTCAATCATGTAAGGCAGCTCATGAGATTATTGTATTGAAGTACATAGGGAGAGAGATTAACCACATAGCTACCGGTACAGCCCCGAGCCTCGATGGAGAACTACTCCCTCCTCATGGGAGACAGCAGCGTTGATGGAGATGGCGGTGGTGTCGATGGAGGAGCCTTCAGGGGGCACTTCCCCGTCCCGGCGGCGTGCCGGAACAGAGACTCCTGCCCCCCAGATCTTGGCTTCGTGATGGCGGCGGCTCTGGAAGGTTTCTCGTACCGTGGCTTTTCCGTATCGTGGTTTAGGTATAGGACCTTTATATAGGCGAAGAGGCGGAGTCGGAGGGGCGACGAGGCGGTGAGGGGGTATGGCGGCACGGCCAGGGCCAGGGCCGCGCCGGCCACCCTCCTGGGGCCCTGTGGCCCACCTCTTGTCCTTCCCGGGTGTTCTGGAAGCTTCGTGTATTTCTAAGATGCTGGGCGTTGATTTCGTCCGATTCCGAGAATATTTCCTTACTAGGATTTCTGAAACCAAAAACAGCAGAAAACAGCAACTGGCCCTTCGGCATCTCGTCAATAGGTTAGTTCCAGAAAATGCATAATTATGACATAAAGTGTGCAGAAAACATGTAGATATCATCAATAATGTGGCATGGAACATAAGAAATTATCGATACGTCGGAGACGTATCAGCATCCCCAAGCTTAGTTTCTGCTCGTCCCGAGCAGGTAAACGATAACAAAGATAATTTCTGGAGTGACATGCCATCATAAACTTGATCATACTATTGTAAGCACATGTAATGAATGCAGCGATCAAAACAATGGTAATGACATGAGTAAACAAATGAATCATAAAGCAAAGACTTTTCATGAATAGTACTTCAAGACAAGCATCAATAAGTCTTGCATAAGAGTTAACTCATAAAGCAATAAATTCAAAGTAGAGGTATTGAAGCAACACAAAGGAAGATTAAGTTTTAGCGGTTGCTTTCAACTTATAACATGTATATCTCATGGATAGTTGTCAATGCAAAGCAATATAACATGTGCAATAAGCAAGTATGTAAGAATCAATGCACAGTTAACACAAGTGTTTGCTTCCAAGATAGAGGGAAATGGGTAAACTGACTCAACATAAAAGTAAAAGAAAGGCCCTTCGCAGAGGGAAGCATTGATTGCTATATTTGTGCTAGAGCTTTTATTTTGAAAACATAAAGAGAGCATAAAAGTAAAGTTTTGAGAGGTGTTTGTTGTTGTCAACGAATGGTAATGGGCACTCTAACTACCTCGCCAACCAGACTTCCAAGAGCGGCTCCCATGAAGGACGTTATTTCTACCAGCAAGGTAGATCATCCCTCTTCTCTTTTGTTTACACATGTACTTTAGTTTTTTATTATGATTGACACTCCCCCCCAACCTTTGCTTACACAAGCCATGGCTAACCGAATCCTCGGGTGCCTACCATCAATCTCATACCATGGAGGAGTGTCTATTTGCAAAATTAAGTTGCTTACTGATGAATCAGAGCAAAACATGTGAAGAGAATTATTAATGAAGTTTGATTAATCGGGGCTGGGAACCCCATTGCCAGCTCTTTTTGCAAAATTATTGGATAAGCGGATGTGCCACTAGTACATTATGAAAGTCTGTCAAGAGTAAATGACAAGGTTGAAAGATAAACACCACATACTTCCTCATGAGCTATAAAACATTGACACAAATTGAGAAGCATTTTGAAGGTTTAAAGGTAGCACATGAAGCAATTTACTTGGAATGGCAGGAAAAATACCATGTAGTAGGTAGGTATGGTGGACACAAATGGCAGAGTGGTTGGCTCAAGGATTTTGGATGCATGAGAAGTATTCCCTCTCGATACAAGGCTTAGGCTAGCAAGGTTATTTTAAGCAAACACAAGTATGAACTAGTATAGCAAAACTCACATAAAAGACATATTGTAAACATTATAAGACTCTACATTTTCTTCCTTGTTGTTCAAACACCTTACTAGAAAATATCTAGACTCTAGAGAGACCACTCATGCAAACCAAATTTTAGCAAGCTCTATGTATTTCTTCATTAATGGGTGCAAAGTATATGATGCAAGAGCTTAAACATGAGCACAACAATTGCCAAGTATCACATTATCCAAGACATTTTACCAATTACTACATGTAGCATTTTCTGTTTCCAACCATATAACAATTAACGAAGCAGTTTCAACCTTCGCCATGAACATTAAAAGCTAAGAACACATGTGTTCATATGAACCAGCGGAGCGTGTCTCTCTCCCACACAATCATTTATTCAAACAAAAATAAAAACAAAAGCACACAGACGCTCCAAGTAAAGTACATAAGATGTGACCGAATAAAAATATAGTTTCAGGGGAGGAACCTGATAATGTTGTCGATGAAGAAGGGGATGCCTTGGGCATCCCCAAGCTTAGATGCTTGAGTCTTCTTGAAATATGCAGGGATGAACCACCGGGGCATCCCCAAGCTTAGACTTTTCACTCTTCTTGATCGTAGTATATCATCCTCCTCTCTTGACCCTTGAAAACTTCCTTCACACCAAACTCGAAACAAACTCATTAGAGGGTTAGTGCATAATTAAAAACTAATATGTTCAGAGGTGACATAATCATTCTTAACACTTCTGGACATTGCACAAAGCTACTGAAAGTCAATGGAATCGAAAAATCCATCGAACATATCAAAAGAGGCAATGCGAAATAAAAGGCAGAATCTGTCAAAACAGAACAGTCCGTAAAGACGAATTTTATTGAGGCACCAGACTTGCTCAAATGAAAATGCTCAAATTGAATGAAAGTTTCGTACATATCTGAGGATCACTCACGTAAATTGGCATAACTTTCTGAGTTACCTACAGAGAATTAGGCTCAGATTCGTTACAGCAAAGAAATCTGTTTCTGTGCAGTAATCCAAATCTAGTATCAACCTTGCTATCAACGACTTTACTTGGCACAACAAAACACAAAACTAAGATAAGGAGAGGTTGCTACAGTAGTAACAACTTCCAAGACTCAAATATAAAACAAAGGTACTGTAGCAAAATAAACACATGGGTTATCTCCCAAGAAGTTCTTTCTTTATAGCCATTAAGATGGGCTCAGCAGATTTAATGATGCACTCGCAAGAAATAGTATTTGAAGCAAAAGAGAGCATCAAGAAGCAAATCCAAAACACAATTAAGTCTAACATGCTTCCTATGCATAGGAATCTTGTAAATAAACAAGTTCATGAAGAGCAAAGTGACAAGCATAGGAAGATAAAACAAGTGCAGCTTCAAAAATTTCAGCACATAGAGAGGTGTTTTAGTAACATGAAAATTTCTACAACCATATTTTCCTCTATCATAATAACTTTCAGTAGCACCATGAGCAAACTTAACAATATAACTATCACATAAAGCATTCTTATCATGAGTCTCATGCATAAAATTATTACTCTCCACATAAGCATAATCAATTTTATTAGTTGTAGTGGGAGCAAATTTAGCAAAGTAGCTATCAAATATAGGAGGCATATTGTAATCATAATCAAATTTATCCTCCATAACAGGTGGCACCAAAAGGCTACTATCATTATAATCATCATATATGGGAGGCATATCATAATCAACATAAACTTTCTCCTCAATACCCGGAGGGCTAAAGAGATCATTTTCATTAAAACCGACCTCCCCAAGCTTAGAATTTTCCATAGCATTAGCAACAATAGTGTTCAAAGCATTCATATTAATAACATTCCCATTAGCATGCATATAAAGTTCCATGGGTTTTTTAATTCTCTCTTCAAACACATCATGTCCTAATTCAAGATAAAGTTCATAAAGATCTCTCATATTTTTGTTGTTTTCCATTATGCCTAACTAGTGTAAACAAGAAACAAAAAGATGCAATTGCAGGATCTAAAGGAAATAGCTTCGAACACTCACACAATGGCGCCAGAAAAGTACTTTACCTGGAACCGAAGTATGAGTGCCTTTTACCTTTCCTCCCCGGCAACGGCGCCAGAAAAGTGCTTGATGTCTACGGGAGCTTCTATTCTTGTAGACAGTGTTGGGCCTCCAAGAGCAGAGGTTTGTAGAATAGAAGCAGGTTTCCCTTAAGTGGATCACCCAAGGTTTATCGATCTCAGGGAGGAAGAGGTCAAAGATATCCCTCTCATGCAACCCTGCAACCACAAAGCAAGAAGTCTCTTGTGTCCCCAACACACCTAATAGGTGCACTAGTTCGGCGAAGAGATAGTAAAATACAGGTGATATGAATAAGTATGAGCAGTAGCAACAGCACCAGAAAAGTGCTTTGCCCAGGACTGGCGTGTAGTTGATGGTGGTAATATTGCAAGCAGTAGAAACGCAGTAAAACAGTAAACATGCAGCGATAGCAGTATTTAGGAACAAGGCCTACGGATTATACTTTCACTAGTGCACACTCTCAACATTGATCACATAAATAAATAGATAGATGCTAGACTCTACACTCTCTTGTTGGATGATGAACACCACTAACTGTGTAGGATTACACGAACCCTCAATGCCGGAGTTAACAAGCTCCACAATATTCGATGTTCTTATTTAAATAACCTTAGAGTGCATGACAGATCAACATAACCAAACCAAGTACTAACATAGCATGCACACTGTCACCTTCACGCTACGAAAGGAGGCATAGATCACATCAATACCATCATATCAATAGTTAACTTCATAATCTACAAGAGATCACAATCATAGCCTACGCCAAGTACTAACACGATGCACACACTGTCACCATTACACCGTGCAGGAGGAATAAACTACTTTAATAACATCACTAGAGTAGCACACAGATAAACTGTGACACAAAACACATTGCAATCATAAAGAGATATAAATAAGCACTTCACTATGCCATCCATAACAGTGAATAAGTATTCTGTGAAATATAGCCTAAGAGACCCACACGGTGCACACACTGTCACCTTTAAACACGTGGGACAAGGAGTCAACGGAGATCACATAAGTAAAATCCACTTGACTAGCACAATGACATCTAGATTACAAGCATCATCATATGAATCTCAATCATGTAAGGCAGCTCATGAGATTATTGTATTGAGGTACATAGGGAGAGAGATTAACCACATAGCTACCGGTACAGCCCCGAGCCTCGATGGAGAACTACTCCCTCCTCATGGGAGACAGCAGCGTTTATGGAGATGGCGGTGGTGTCGATGGAGGAGCCTTCCGGGGGCACTTCCCCGTCCCGGCGGCGTGCCGGAACAGAGACTCCTGTCCCCCAGATCTTGGCTTCGCGATGGCGGCGGCTCTGGAAGGTTTCTCGTACCGTGGCTTTTCCGTATCGTGGTTTTAGGTCTGGGACCTTTATATAGGCGAAGAGGCGGAGTCGGAGGGGCGACGAGGCGGTGAGGGGGTATGGCAACGCGGCCAGGGCCAGGGCCGCGCCGGCCACCCTCCTGGGGCCCCTGTGGCCCACCTCTGGTCCTTCCTGGGTGTTCTGGAAGCTTCGTGTATTTCTAAGATGCTGGGCGTTGATTTCGTCCGATTCCGAGAATATTTCCTTACTAGGATTTCTGAAACCAAAAACAGCAGAAAACAGCAACTGGCCCTTCGGCATCTCGTCAATAGGTTAGTTCCAGAAAACGCATAATTATGACATAAAGTGTGCATAAAACATGTAGATATCATCAATAATGTGGCATGGAACATAAGAAATTATCGATACGTCGGTGACGTATCACTATCCATCAAGCTTGTGGTTATTGTCGTGTTGAATTGCGGCAATAAAGATCTTTCCCTTCCACTAGCTATCGCAGAGGTTCTTTCACTGAACCAAATGGATCATGACAAGAGTGCTCTTTGTGAGTCCCTTATCTATGTACGTGACTCTGCTACACCTCCCTTTTTCAGCATGAGTTTCCCAAGAGTGTTAACTTGTGCATCTACCTCTGAGGAATGCTGATCCTGATCGTGTTCTTCTTCATTAGTTACTTTTCGACCTTTGTCTCCTAGTCAGCAGCCAAGTAGTAAATGTGCATTGGTGTTTCCAGTGTATGTTACTCTTGTGGTTCGTCAAGACATTCCACTTCATTACGTCAGGAGAAACAAACTCCAGTACCTTGTCCATTTCAAAGACTTGGTCAAAGTATTGTAATCCGCAGATTAAGAGGCCTCGTTAGCTTCTGTTCTGTTCTACCTTGGAGTATCACCCTCTTATATATCATGAGGTTGTGCTTTGTATCATGGCCTTATTGATGAAGTGATGCTCTTACATATCTTTACTCGCCCTTCCTCCGAGCTCTCCGTGCTTGGGAATGTTGGGGTGTACCTATTGATGTGGCTATCTAAGATTCTTAGCAATTCTCATTGCTTCGAAAATCAAGGACATTTGTGTCATTCTTAGCATGGTTGGTTCACCAACTATTAAGCGAACTTTGATTGTGCTGCCAAGTCCATTTATTCAGGCACATCTTCGGTCAAAGAGTTAGGTTCATCCCAAAGCTCTCAAGACCATATCGTTTCCTTTGTAAAGCAAGATCCCCTCTCGAACTCAGTGATATACCGGTGGTTCATGATATTCTGGATGTCTTTCTAGGAGTATCACCATGTTGTTACATGACCGTGTTGTCGAGTTCATGAGTACGTTGGTTCCTTGAACTACTCCTTCTCCAAGAACCGTGCTGGATAACCCTGGACTAGTTGGTTGAGCTTAATCAACAACTTGGAGAGTTGAAAGACAAAAGGTCTATCCAACTTTGTTCCTTCATAAAGGGATGTCTAGTGTTGTTTGTGTTGAAGTCAGAAAGTATCTCCTTTGTGGATATGCTATCTTCCCCATGTTTGATTTGAGTTTGGGCTATCGTCAAATCAAACTAAGTTCCAAGGACTATCTTGATGATGTTTATACTCATGATGTCTCATCTGAGTATACCTTCATGTCCTTTGGTTTGACCAATATTTCTGCCGAGTTCATATATATAGAATATGAGTCCCTCATTGGAGTATCTTGGTAAGTTTGTTATTGAGCCCATCGATGACATTCTTATTTCCTCCATGTTTAAAGAGATTCCTATTGAACAGTTGACACTAGTGTTGTAAACTTTTAAGAACCATCTTTGTGTTATCACGAAGTATGTGTTCTGGATGTTGGAAGTGACCTTCTCTGGTTCACGTGCATTTGCTGAAAGATGTCGCCGTGGATCCGAGTAGAGTTCCCTTTGTTTTCCTCGGGAACCATCGCAAGTCGGTCAGGCTTGTGTGAAGTATTCTTGAGATGGAAGGTTGTTACCTCCATTCCTTGAAAAGTTTCTCTATGCACACCAAGTCACTGATTGGTTTGTTCAAAGAGAAGAAGCTTAATAACTTCATTATCTTCTTTGATGTCCCTACAAGGACTCACTTGTGTTACATTACAAGTTCATATGCACGCAATTGCCTTTGCAGTCGGAACCACATGTATTACGCAATCTAGCTCAATCTTTTTGGAGCTTGACATTGTGCTCCATATCTTGAGAATCTATCGACTTTACCTTGGTGGTAACTGTTGAAATTTTTCATTCGGACATGCTGAGTCTGAAATATCTTTACACCTAACCTAAGTTGAATCTCAAGCGGCAATGATGGTTAGTGTTTCTCAAGGATTATCGACATAGGTCTCTTTGGAAATTCGGCAAGATTGATGTCATGGTTAACACAATTAGTCGGAATGCCTAATGTCATAATCTCTTGAATTAACAAGAATAACCACTCTCCATAAGGATCTTGTGCGACTTATTATAGGAGTTGCCCTTATGATGTCTTCTCAATTCCGAAGTCTGACCATCACTTGATGACCTATTGAAGGCTATTGAATAGCCTAATATTGGTGTCTAGAACGTCAAGAAGAACCTTATAATCAGAGTTGCTTAATATCTCTCGGTCAATCCCTCGAAATCATTTCTCCGGTGACAACCACTCCGTTAGGAGAAATTTCACTCCCCGGTGATCATTGACACTTGACTAGCTAGTTCTCTTCCCCTTCATTTGGCTTATACCTGAAGTTCCAATTAATTCACACGTTGTGTGAATCATCAGTCATCTAGGCCCTAGCCTTTTGAATACACTTCAATCGTTTCATGTACCCATACCAAAAGAGTGACTATGATTCTTAAATTCAAAGTAGCTCTGCTTGGTAATCTTCTATGCTTCTACGAGCCACCCTCTCTAAGAGTGCCTCGTTATGGTATCAAAGGTAATTTAACTCCTCGCTACCTTGTCCTTCGTGTTCTTGTCAAGCATGGAGAAATTGTCTACCCAAAATTTGAAACTTCTTTCATATCCTCCATTACCTTGACGTGTTTCATGTTTGTTAGCTCAAGAGTTGTTTTTAGACACTCCTTCCATGAGTTGACCCTGAGATACTCGATCTTTGTGAAGATCCACTGTCTAGTGTAATTCCCTCTTTCCTTTAGAGTGAAGAAAGCAGGATAAAGAGCTCTTCATGGTTTTGGGGGTCAACTTCTTCATGGTGTCGTGGATCAACTTCCTCAACAAAGAAGATCGGCGTGGTATCAACAAACTCGTTGAAGACCGGTGTAGTCCTTGTTACCTTCTCCTTTCCTATCTTAGGAATCTCGGGGACGAGATTCTTGTAAGGGGGATAGAGTTGTAACATCCCTGCTTTGTTAAACCTTAATTAGGGTTGTTTGTGCATTCATGAGCATCATGTAAAATGCATTAAGAAAATTTTGCAAATAAAATAAAGTGGAAAACCCTAAATTTCAAAGTTTCTACCTCTGTTTGAAATTTGTTCAAATGTTTGAAACCTCAACACAAAAATATGTGGAGCTTCAATTATTTTAGGAAGTGTCCTAAATATTTTCTGTAAAGTTTAGAGTGTTTTTGGGGTTGCAAAAGAGTTCAAAATAACCAAATGGAAGTGATTTTAACCCTCTTTTAAAATTTCCAGAGAAAACCCTAAAATCTAGGGGGGGTTTCGCAAAAACCCCCTTTCTTCCTCCTCCAGCTGGAAGCAGCTCGGTGGAGCTCTCCCTGCCGCTGATCCCGCCGGCGGCCAGGATAGCTGCGCCAAGCTCCGCCGCCCCCGGCGTCCTATAAAGCTCGCCGCCGCCGCAGGACAACCCCGGCACGCCTCGTCTTCCTCTCTTTCTTCCTCCCTGCAAGCTCCACCCCAAACCCTAACCCCGGACATCTCTCTATCGCCGCCGTTGCCGGCCTCCCCGCGCCCAGCCGACGCCGCCACAACCTTCCCCGCGTCGCCCTCGTCCTTCCCCGCCACGCAGCGCAAGCTGACGAGCCCCCTATCGCCGGAATCGAGCACCACCCGCGCCGCCGGCAACTGCCTCTCGTCAGCGTTCCCGGCCACCTCCGGCCTCGCCGTCGACCTCCACGTGCTCCTGGTGAGCTTGGGAACCTCCTGGTCCCCTCCGTTTCCTCTCTCTCCCTCTGTCCTGGCCCCGCGACGCGCGCCTGCTTCTGCCGCCGCGCAAGCTCGCCGCCGGTCGTCTCCGGCGACCATTGGCGGGCGGCGCCGCCACCATGGGGTTCCTTGCGAACCCGCGCGTCGAACGCGCCCGCCCACGAGCTCCTCCGCGCGCTAAATTGACCAGGCCGTGTGCGGCCTGGGAGGTTGAGGCTCTGATGACGTCATGCTGACGTCAGCCTCCCTTTTTAATATTTTCCTGTATTTCCAGAAATTGAATAAAACGTGGAAATTCAATAACTATTTATTTTTAAGTCAGAAAAGGTGTATAATATACCGAAATGTTCAGAAAAATGAACCCTACATGTTTATGAGCATTTCATACATCATTGCAACTTGCAAACTTGCAAAAATAGTGAAACCCTAAAAGAACCCCTCTCATATGCCGGTGTCCGATGCCGGAACCCCTTTAAATTGACGATGCACCTAGGGTTTATTCAATTCCATTAATATGACATATCATCATCTTTGTATGCGCATTGCATCGATGCCATGTGTTGATTGTTATTTCTCTATTTCTAGTATTTGCTTCTTCGCGACCGATAGAACACGTGACCAAGACGATGAAGGACGACAGCACCGAAGATCAATAACCGTCCACGGACGAACAAGTCAAGCATGCATCGAAGGTCCCCCTCGGTTTGTCAGGGACAAAGGCAAGCCCTAACCTGGTTCATCTATGATTCGGAAATGTTTTATCTGTGGTTCCTACATATCGCATACGATTCAACTGTCTTTTATTGATAGATAGAGTTACCCTATCTGATGCATGTCCGACCTTTGTAGCCTCGATACCCTGATCCACTGCTCCTAGCATAACTAGGTTTGGCATGTGTGCGTCGCGAGAGCCTTTATCTCTTATGCTTAGTCATGCTTAGTTTGTTACGCTACTACTCCGGTCTTCGGACTGGAGCCTTACAATGAAACGAATCTAGCATGACAGGTTGACGTGGTAAGTATAGAGATGATGATAAACATGATTAAAGGCTCAGACGAGAGGCCACATTGGGATGTGGTGGGTTGTTTCGTTTCTGCCGACCCTAGGAACCGAGTTCTCGCCTCTTGAACCAAGACTGAGCGTACAACCACACGAGGCCCTATTATGGTACCCTCTCGACTCACTAACTTGCCTAGTAGATTCCATGAGTCACGTAGTTTGCGCGTTACCTGGTCATATGCATTGCATTTTGCTTGGGGGTTAAAGGTACATAACAGGCAGGTAAGCGTGGTCGTGGTGGCTGGGGGTTGCGGCCTCTGGGGAAACCCACCTCGGCCCACATCGTTAAGGACCGGCTTCGAGACTTGACCCGTTACGGCGGAATAATCCTTAGCGCGTGACTCATGGTCTCGGCGACAGCAAGGTAAAGGTCGTGGTCAACCACCCTCTGCCTGCTTTCCAAGGAAGAGAGCTTATACGTTGGCACTAAGAGTCGGTTGGCGCGTGTGGGTAAAGTTGTGCACCCCTGCAGGGTTAAATCTTTTCGAAAAGCCGTGTCCACGGTTACGGACAACTTGGGAATGGATTCTGTGATCATAGACAACTTTAACCTGATCGTAAAACTTGGCAAACAATGTGTGTTTACGGATACCTTCTCCGGGTGTTGAGGGGGTGATCCGAGGATAGTGGTTCGAGATGATGAAGTTTGGTGGATACAATATGATGATCAGTAGAGCTAGAGATGTCGCTCTCTTATCCCCTTTCAAAGGTTCTGAGTAGTCGAGCTTCTCCTCTCTCTCGTCTTACAAAGGAAAACTAGCTTTACGCAAAAGAAGCTCCACAGAAAGCCTGCATACCCGCTTTGCTAAAAGGTTGTACTAAGTCTTGCTGAGTCCCTGTACTCAGCTTTGCATGCTTTTGTTTCAGACGAAGTCGCTCCAACAGATGGTGGTTTCTAAGTCGACATCGATGAGTAGCTTGGGGTTCCCAGGTGGCAGCCTGGAATCTATGGGCTGGGACGTCGCCGTTATGCTCCTGGCCTCTTAGGCCTTTTGCTATCTTGCTATGTCTAATGGCATAACTTCGCTTCCGTTGATTGATGTATGTCAGGTCAGTGACCTCTGCTTGTAATACTTTGGTTCTTCACTCAGTTATGAGCTTGTATTACTTTTTGAGTCGTAGAGTCACTGTTGTGTTACCGATTCTCTCACTGTAGTCTCTCGAGCTCTAGGTTAGGCTTATGTCAGACGAAGATCTGGTATTTGTCTAACCCTGATCCCGGGGGTGCCACATAAATTCTTTAAGCATGGCATCAAGTCCAGGGGGTCTATTCCTATTATTGTTGTAAGAATTCCCATAAGAATTACCATAACCGTTACCATTATTATAAGGATATGGCCTATAGTTGTTACTATAATTGTTCCGGTAAGCATTGTTGTTGAAATTATTATTTTTAATGAAGTTCACATCAACATGTTCTTCTTGAGCAACCAATGAAGCTAACGGAACATTATTAGGATCAACATTAGTCCTACCATTCACAAGCATAGACATAATAGCATCAATCTTATCACTCAAGGAAGAGGTTTCTTCGACAGAACTAGCAGGGTGACCCGCGCATTTGCGCGCCTAGGTTTTCTATGTGCTATTATAGGGCAACTTATATGCAAAATAGTCAATGCTACAACTCAGATACATTGCTTTCCAGATAGTATTTGACCTATCTAAACAGTAATCTTAACTACTCCCTCCATTGCATAATGTAATACTATGTTACTACAACCAATATATGAGCGTGTATTGATTGTAATAACATCTTAGATTACATGGCAGATGAAGAACCAAATAAACGCAAAATGATGTATTTGAGAAAAAGATCTTAAATTCCATGAAAAGGATCAACTTGAATTTTCAACGGGAAGATGGTATAAATTTTCAACCTGGCCCTTTAACAACCTTAAAGGACAACCTTAAAGGGAAAGCACCGGAAAAACAACAGAGATTAGAGAAACTACTCCCCGTGCCAAAAATTTACACTTCCACGAATTACCAATTATTGGATTACATATTTTATAGTGAAGTCCTGACCAAAGATTCTCTGTGGAGGTGAGACCATGCCTGCAAAATAGCACCAAATATCAATAATTAATACTTCCTACAATATAAATGCATTATTCTTGAAGATCTAGATAAGCATAGTATCATTCTAAGGTCGAACATTCAGATGACTCATCAGCTAATGCTAAGTTGTGAAAGTAGGACAGTACAAAATAAATTCATGTAATGACATAACCTTCCTATAGTAAACTTGGTCCAAAACTTACATATTTAGTTTTCTACCTGATCCTTTGACTTCCATCGCTCACAGTTTTGCACCTTTTGCGTGATCTTAGAGTTGCCTTCGTAGCCTTCTCTTTCAAATCACCATGTAAATATTTCCTATATATTACTACATGTGATTTGCAAAGAGACCACTCCTGCTGTATCAATCCTATATAGGAGTTTTGCACCTTTGAGGAGTATAATTTTAAGAAGTGGCAGAAATCCATATCAAACTGAAAGCTTCCTGCAGCAACATAGGTGAAACATTACCAGACATGAGAGGTGCAGATATATAGCCTGTACGATCTTCAGACCTAAACATCAATAAATATATACATGACTTATTACCAAACTTGATCGCTGGAGAACAGAAGGTAATGCAGCTGTCTGTTTCGCCGTGCGCTGCCGGTTGCTTGGCATGGCTTCACATGGCAAACTTAGTATTTTTCCTTTGTTTTTCTCATCCCGCAACTTCACCTTCGGTGCTGTTTTTATCTCGATTGTTGTCAATTGTAAACTCATCCCCCAAAACTAAACCAAGTACACCATCAATGTACTTCTGAACCTACTGGCAGCCGGTCCATCACTTACCTTGGAATTGTTTGGCCTAGAAAAAGATGCACAAAGAATCTCATCAGTTTCATGTTTAGCTCATACAAAGCGTCAAATTTCTATTGATGCGACATAAAAAATAAAGGCAATTTTCATTTGGTTCTATGTTGAAGAATTGGACATTTTGGAGTCCTGAGCTTGTCAGTTACTTAATTCGGATTACTTGCCTGTTGAGCTGGGGCATGAACGATGGCCGACGAACTGAATCGTAAGGCGAGGATGAACTACTGCATCACCAGTTCGGTAGTCCCCTTTATTGCCTCCATTGTGCAAGGTTATTGAGGATGACGGCTGCTCGACCTGCTTAAAATTTGTACCTTCATGTTTGCTTTCTGGACTATTATGGCCTTGAAAATAAATGGTGGATTACATGATACATGGAGTCCCTTACTTCACCGACTATTTCTGCCCTGATTTTGGAGAGCTAGGAAGTTAGGGCCAGATCGTTTTGCATTATATAAATAATTTGCATATCCTTCTTGCAAGGATGATATTTGTACAACAAAAATCATTAGGGAAGAAGATTAGCATGGATGGTCTCTGTATAGATGCGTAATTTCCCAGCTGCAGCGTAACTCCATGTGAGACCGGCTGATCAAGCTAGATAATAAAAAGTCCACCGTGCAACAGGAATCACCACTAATGGAATATAACTTTAGGAGAGTGGATTTGGTGTTCAGATGGGTACGTGCGCACGCATCAGCCGTCGTTGGATTTGGCTTTGAGATTCTGCCATCCCACTTTCTGAGTTAACGGTGACATACGGTGTTAAACCAAAAAGGTACTCCACAGTGCTGTTCGTCAATGATGGCCTCGCCTCTACGCTGGTGCTCGTGCCGACGAATGTCTGGCGGCGTCCCCGTGCTAGGTGCGGACGCCTGCTCCTCGCGTGGCCGGCAGAGTCGCCTCCCCCGACGCACGCTTGGCTGCAGCCGCCCCTGACAAGGCTCCTGGTCGACGCCGCCGCGCTAGCTGCCGCTGCCTACTCCTTGCGTGGTCGACGGAGTCGACATCCCCCGGCGCGCTCGGCTGTAGCCTCCCCAGACGAGGCTCCTCATCAGCGCCGTCTCCTCGTCTGGTCAGCGGCGGCGAGCGGCGGCGCCCTCCCCTGATGCGTGCGCAGTGGCGGCTCCCTCCCCCGACGAGCCCACCTCCGACTCCACCGCCCCGTCCCGCCTCGTCTCCGTGACTCGCCGAGGGGAGCCACGGGTGCCGCTCGTAGCAACCGCCGGCGACGCTCGCACCAACCGCGGTCGCCGCTCGCAGCAAAGCGCGTGCTGCTTCGCTGCACCGCCGCTCTTGCCTCCGCCTAGGTGTAGCACCGAAGAACCACGCAGAGCCAGCTTCCTCTTGCTGCAGCAGAGTCGCAGAACCACCGTCGCGAATCAAGGTTCAGCGGGCTTCCAGCGACTAGGAGTCAAGATATGGTCGCCTTGCTGCTACGGTGAAGAAAGCCATGGCGGCGTGGAGCGCTGGCTTGCAGCGACCGGGGAGACAGCAGCAGCGCTCCTTGCAGTGGCGGTGGAGGAAGCCACGGTGGCGTGGGACGGTGCGGTGGGGAATTTGGTGAGCGGTGAAAAAGGATAAGAAAGAGAGAGAGACGTGGGGAATGAGTGGAGGAGGTGAATCGGGAGTGGTGGACCCGCCCCAAACGTTGTCCCCAAACGTTGAGGCGTAGCACGGGGCGTGCTCACGGACAACTAACGTCGTCGGACACGTGTCAGTCTGTTACCGCGTGCTCACGTACCCCTCTGATCACCAGGCTTCATCCGATAACTTTAGTAGGACAGGAAACGAACCGCATCCAGCTGCTGCTTGATAGATCGATTGGCTGAAAAACCAATTGCAGATTTTTTTGACGTTAAGGAAAAAACAGAGGAAAACCTAGTTATCCTTGCTCGATCATGTAAACTGTAAGGAGTGCTGCAAAGAAATTCAGTCAGATAATGCACTCAAATCTCAACCATTGCTAATCCAAGATACCAGGCCGCTAGGAATTCTAGGTGCAGTTCATCCGATATTCCGATTACCATGTCAAGGCAGAAGCTTGCGTCCATGATTTTGGCAACACGACTCTCACCATCCATAACTCTTAGATTCCCGCTGCTACCAAATAGTCTAATAGATCCAACCCTGATCGGCTCATATAATCTGGCAGACACTGCCATGGTTGTTAGATCAATGATGTAGCTGACTTCCATTGCACCTCAATATCAAGACGACGTAACACTATTTAGCTATGGACTTCCCTCTTTGCAAGATCGAAAATTAAACACCGGGACTCCTAGTTACCATGTGTCACATGATATAGACTTCTGCCACCATCCATAATTCTTCTTGGTCTTCTTTATCGTTCGAGGATAATCGTCCCTGCTGATCACTCTCCGGGAAGCGCCAGCCGAACTCGTCGCACATAATCGACAGGAAGGCTATTGGAGATGCTTTTCTGTTAGGATTTTTCTGGCGACGTGGGAAGCGGAAAGGGATCAGAAAAGATATAACGGCCCCAGGCCACGTTTGCGGGTCTTTTAGGTTTTATGGATGGACGGGTTAAATCTGAGACCGTTCTTCTTCTCCTGTTAAATCTGGACTGTCCTTTGTCTTTCGTTTTAATAATATAATAGATAGATTTACCTTCTTACCTTGTGGAGCTCTTTCCGTGTGCCATTCAGAGTAATTAATCATCATATTATCAAGAAGCTTTGTTGCGTCGCCTAGAGTGATGGACATAAAGGTACCTCCAGCAGCTGAATCCAATAAGTTCCGCAAAGAAAAATTCAGTCCTGCATAAAAGGTTTGGATGATCATCCAAGTAGTCAGTCCATGGGTTGGGCAATTTTTAACCAAAGATTTCATTCTTTCCCATGCTTGGGCAACATGCTCATTATCCAATTGTTTAAAATTCATTATGCTACTTCTCAAAGATATAATTTTAGCAGGAGGATAATATCTACCAATAAAAGCATCCTTGTATTTAGTCCATGAATCAATACTATTCTTAGGCAGAGATAGCAACCAATCTTTAGCTCTTCCTCTTAATGAGAAAGGAAACAATTTTAATTTTATAATGTCACCATCTACATCCTTATACTTTTGCATTTCACATAGTTCAACAAAATTATTAAGATGGGCAGCAGCATCATCAGAACTAACACCAGAAAATTGCTCTCTCATAACAAGATTCAGTAAAGTAGGTTTAATTTCAAAGAATTCTGCTGTAGTAGCAGGTGGAGCAATAGGTGTGCATAAGAAATCATTATTATTGGTGGTTGTGAAGTCACACAACTTAGTATTTTCAGGAGTACCCATTTTAGCAACAGTAAATAAAGCAAACTAGATAAAGTAAATGCAAGTAACTAACTTTTTTGTGTTTTTAATATGGAGAACAAGATAGTAAATAAAGTAAAACTAGCAACTAATTTTTTTGTGTTTTGTTTTAATGCAGCAAACAAAGTAGTAAATAAAAGTAAAGCAAGACAAAATCAAAGTAAAGAGATTGGAAGTGGAGACTCCCCTTGCAGCGTGTCTTGATCTCCCCGGCAACGGCGCGAGAAAACAGTCTTGATACGCTTACAGCACGCGTCCGTTGGGAACCCCAAGAGGAAGGTGTGATGCGTACAGTAGCAAGTTTTCCCTCAGTAAGAAACCAAGGTTTATCGAACCAGTAGGAGCCAAGAAGCACGTTGAAGGTTGATGGCGGCGGAGTGTAGTGCGGCGCAACACCAGGGATTCCGGCGCCAACGTGGAACCTGCACAACACAACCAAAGTACTTTGTCCCAACGTAACAGTGAGGTTGTCAATCTCAACGGCTTGCTGTAAAAAGGATTAGATGTATAGTGTGGATGATGAAGTTTGCAGAGAACAGTAGAACGAGTACTGCAGTAGATTGTATTTGATGTAAAAGAATGGACCAGGATCCACAGTTCACTAGAGGTGTCTCTCCCATAAAAATAAGCATGTTGGGTGAACAAATTACAGTTGGGCAATTGACAAATAAAGAGGGCATGACCAGGCACATACATGTTATGATGAGTATTGTGAGATTTAATTGGGCATTACGACAAAGTACATAGACCGCTATCCAGCATGTATCTATGCCTAAAAAGTCCACCTTCAGGTTATCATCCGAACCCCCTCCAGTATTAAGTTGCAAACAGCAGACAATTGCATTAAGTATGGTGCGTAATGTAATCAACAAATATATCCTTAGACATAGCATTGATGTTTTATCCCTAGTGGCAACAGCACATCCACAACCTTAGAGGTTTCTGTCACTCCCCCAGATTTAATGGAGACATGAACCCACTATCGAGCATAAATACTCCCTCTTGGAGTTACAAGCAAAAACTTGGCCAGAGCCTCTACTAGCAACGAGAGCATGCACGATCATAAACAACACATAGATAATAGATTGATAATCAACATAACATAGCATTCCATATTCATCAGATCCCAACAAACACAACATGTAGCATTACAGATAGATGATCTTGATCATGTTAGGCAGCTCACAAGATCCAACAATGATAGCACAATTAGGAGAAGACGACCATCAAGCTACTGCTATGGACCCATAGTCCAGGGGTGAACTACTCACTCATCACTCCGGAGGCGACCATGGCGGTGAAGAGTCCTCCGGGAGATGATCTCCTGAATCCCCCGAGATGGGATTGGCGGCGGCGGCGTCTCTGGAAGGTTTTCCGTATCGTGGCTCTCCATACTGGAGTTATTATCGATGAAGGCTCTTATAGTCGGAGAGGTAGGTTTAGGGGCGACGCGAGGGGCCCACACAACAGGCCGGCGCAGCCAGGGCTTGGGCCGTGCCGCCCTGGTGTGTGGCCGCCTCGTCGCCCCACTTCGTATCTCCCCCGGTGTTCTGGAAGCTTCATGGAAAAATAAGATCCTGGGCGTTGATTTCGTCCAATTCCGAGAATATTTCCTTACTAGGATTTCTGAAACCAAAAACAGCAGAAAACAGCAACTGGCTCTTCGGCATCTCGTTAATAGGTTAGTGCCGGAAAATTCATGAATATGACATAAAGTATGCATAAAACATGTAGGTATCATCAATAAAGTAGCATGGAACATAAGAAATTATCGATACGTTGGAGACGTATCAGTCACCGGTAGCCATAGTGGCTTTGTAAAGTAGTTTGTCTAGTCAAAGATGCCATTAGGGTTTCCTAGGGTTTCTTCCCTGTAAGCCACCCTCTCCCCTATATAAGGAGAGGGGGCACACCCTTACACGGGTACGCTCAAGAGATAGGCTATCCTATATCCAGAAACCTGTAATCTTACATGATCAAGAAATAGAGAGATCTAGTGGAGACATTGTCCTCGTGTTCTTCTTCTTCTACCTCTGCCCCAGGCCAAGTTCTTGAGGAAAGCATCCGGAATCCATCCCATTCTTACAAAAACCCTCCCTCGAATCCTCTAGCGCACATTCGGCCCCAACTTAAGCCATCCCATGGCATCTTTCTGTTCACCACGACAACAGTTGGCGCCCACCATGGGGCCAGCAGCTGCGCTTGCTGGAGTACATATTCGGGCGGGCCTCCTCACCATCGGCGGCGAGCGTGTCGTCACTGCGCTCGCCAACTGTGTCCGCGACATGGACTTCATCAACGACAACCCAGGCTGCTTCGCCAACGGAGGTAAGTTCCCCAAGAACGGCTGCGTCATCGAGTTCAGGAGCTTCCTCGTCTACTACGGCACCGTCCCCGAGCGCCAGTGCCTCTCACCGATGCTGGTGGCTCCGGACCTGCCAAGTTCTACGCTTCGCAGCGGCCACGCCGCCGGCAGCGTCAAGGTGCTGGTGGTTGGCGCGGCTGACACTGGCAAGGGAGCTGCGGCGGAAGGCGCAGGACCAACAAAGTCCACGCGCACAGCCAAACCGCCGACCGAGCGCAACCAGGAAGTTGCGGGTGCATCTACGGCGCCACCGGAGACTCCTCTCCAAGCGGCCATGAGCATGCTGGCAACGCCCATCGCCCAGAACATCGATCCGGCAGCGGGTCAGACGGAGCTGGAGGCACAACGGCAGAAGCTGCTCGCGAACGGCGCCGACATCATCCGGGCGCAGCGCGAGCTGAACCTAACTCTACGTGAGTATAACGCTGCCCATGGCTTTGCTTCTGTTAGCACTCAGGCTGCAAGGATACCGGAGAACCGTCTTAGGGCGCGCAATCTAGATCAGGATCTGTGTAAAGAAATTTTTGCCGGAAAGAGTACTTCTGCATCGTTGAGCATTGTAGAGAAACCTAAGTACAGTAGCCCGGATAAAACCATAAAAGCTGCTAGGGCTGCAGTAGAGCTGTGTGAATCGCTTACCGGAGATGCTTTATTAAAACAACAAGATCGTGTTAGGGAGTTGCTTGACATGATTGAGCAGCAAAATGTTGAACAGCTCGCCAAGGTAAACAAAGCCGCGGCTTCGAAATCTATGCATTCTACAAAGAATGCCGGAAGCAAGTCCCATGGGCAGGCATCGTCCCCCATCCGGACAAAAGAAAAGAAAAAGAGATGAATGCACAAAAAATGACTGTGTATGATCCGGTGCTTGCCGGAAAACAACAAGCCGGGCGACACGAGGCCGGTAGAAAAAACCAAGGGGCGGGTCGTGGCTATGCCGGATATGGCTATGCCAGAGATGAGTATGCCGGTAGAGGTGAAACCGGGCAAAATTATCATGCACCAAGAGCTGCTTATGCAGAGGAGGAGATGCCTCCGCCAAGGTACCGGCAGGCAAGAGCCGCGGTACTGGAAAGATACGATGAGGCTGATTCGGGAATCAAAAGAATCGCAGCCTACCGGAACCCTTTGGGGGAACGGTTAGGAGAAAGATGCCTACCAGACCGGGATGCGAGGCACAGGCTGGATAGGATGTCCTTATCTGAAATGGTCGAGACAGAAGGTCCTCCGGGTCCCAAGTGTTTTGGCCCACGGATAATGAAAGAGGAACCACCGGTTTGCAAGTTCACGTTGCCCCGTGATACAAAAACGTATGATGGCACTACTAAGCCAGAACACTGGCTTGCGGATTACGTAACCACAGTTTACGTTGCCGGTGGCGGAGGAACTGTCACTGGTGGAGGAAACCGGCGTTGGGCCGTGAGAATTGTACCATCTTTTCTGGTAGGACCAGCACGCATCTGGCTAAACAACTTGCCGACAGGAAGCATAAATGGCTGGCTGGACTTTGAGGAATCATTTGTGAGCCACTTCAGCAGTACCTACCGGAGGCCAAACATGCCGCAGCAGCTCGCTTTGTGTGTGCAGCGATCCAATGAAACAGACCGGGATTACCTGACCCGGTGGAACTCCACAAGGAACTCCTGTGAGGGAGTAATCGAGGCGCGGGCCATAGCTTTGTTTTGCAATGGGTGCAGAAGAGGTTCACCGCTATGGCAAAAGCTACAGAGGAACATGCCAACAAGTTTGGCAGAAATGATACGTGTGGCAGATAGCTACGCATTGGGAGATCCAATACAACCGGCAGTACAGGCCGATCTGGCGCAAACAAGCCAACGGTGCAGGATCAGTACCGGGATAACCGGCACAACAAAAGAAGGGAAGATTTTCCGGATTGGAGGTACGGTCCGCAGCAAGTGGCCACGGTGCAGGATAACTCTGGCGCCAGCGGAAGCCAGAGGCAAAAAACCGGATCGCAGCCATGGGCGGGTCCTAAAAAACAATGGGTCGAAAAGAAATCGTGGGGACAGAAAAAGAATTGGCAAGAACATGCAAGATACACCATGGAAGCGGCTAAGGAACAACCTTGCCGGTGGCACACTCCGAATCCGGCAAATCCGTCGAATCATTTGACAAAGGATTGTTCCTGGACCAAGTACTTGATGTTGAAAGGTGCGGTAAAAGATGCGCAAGCACAAGGCTGTACTACGATACTACCACCATCGCAAGACAAGTTGTACCAACAACTGCCACCACCACCACCGCTTACCGGAGCAAACGCTCTACCGGTACAGCCTCAGCCTAACCGAAAGCAGCATCAGCAATTTCATCAGGTGGGTGATGGCAATTGCAACCACCGCCACCGGCACCTTTAGGCCGGAATGTTTTACCAGGATCCGGGCCTGTGCTGTGTTGTGTTCGTTACTAAGCCAACTGACAGGCAAAGCATGCATCGCCATTCCATGGAAGTAAACGCGGTGATGTCGGCAGTTCCAAAATACATGCTCTGGTCAGATCAGGAAATCACTTGTTCGTTCAAAGATCATCCGAAAATAATGCCTAATCCGTGTGGTTATGCTCCTGTTGTGGACCCTATCATGCATGGGCCAACGACTCGAGTGCGGTTCAGCAAGGTGCTGATCGACAATGGAAGCAGCATAAACATCATGTACGGGCACACCATGCATACGCTGGGAATAACTGAAAACATGCTACAGCCAACCCACACTAAGTTCCACGGAATCGTGCCGGGCTTGTCCTGCTCTCCTATGGGGAAAGTCCAGGTGGATGTGTCGTTTGGAGGACGCGACAATTGCCGGGTGGAAAACATTCTGTTCGAAGTGGTGGATTTGGATAGTCCTTACCATGCACTAATGGGGAGACCGGCATTGGCGGCATTTATGGCTTCAACCCATACGGCGTATCTCAAGATGAAGATGCCGGCACCTTCTGGACCCTTAACTGTGGTGGGAAACTACAAGGTCTCACTGGAAACCGCTTCCGCCGGATCAAATCTGGCCGAATCGCTGGTGATCGCAGAGGAAAAAAGGAGAATGCAAATTGCGGTTGCGCTGGCTCAGTCCTCACAATTGAGCTTAGTGGCAATGAGTGGCAGCCTGGGCACACCGGCATTCAAGCCAACCAAGGAAATAAAAGACATTGTGCTGGACCCTGCTTACCCTGAGCGTACCGTTCGCATCGGTGCCGGTCTCAATGAAGCATAGGAAAGAGCGCTCGTCAACTTCCTCCGTGAGAATCGAAATATCTTTGCCTGGTCTACTGATGACTTGGTAGTTGTTCCGAGGGAGTTGGCTGAGCACTCTCTGAACGTCCGGAAGGATGCGAAGCCGATAAGGCAGCCGTTGCGCCGGTTCGCTGAAGACAGGAGGAAAATCATTGGAGGAGAAGTGACAAAGTTACTGGTTGCCGGTTTCATCGTGGAGGTACTGCATACCGAGTGGCTAGCCAATCTGGTGTTGGTTGAGAAGAAAAAAGAAGAAGAACCAAAAGCTCCCAAGGTGTGGCGCATGTGCATCGACTACACCAACCTGAACAAGGCTTGCCCAAAAGATCCTTTCCCCTTACCCCGGATCAATCAAGTGATTGATTCTACTGCTGGGTGTGAACTGTTGTCATTCCTGGATGCTTATTCCGGTTTCCACCAGATTCCCCTGAAAAAGGAAGATCAAATAAAAACTACGTTTATCACCCCGCACGGGGCTTATTGCTATGTTACCATGCCTTTCGGTTTGCGCAACGCTGGTCCAACGTACCAGCGCTGTATGCAAAAGTGTTTGTTTGATCAGATCGGAAAAAATGTGCAAGTCTATGTGGACGATGTTGTGATAAAAACTAAGGTCAAGGAAACCTTAATCGATGATCTGAGGCAAACGTTTGACAACCTGAGAAGGTTCCAGATGAAACTTAATCCGGCAAAATGCACCTTCAGCGTTCCTGCCGGCAAACTGCTTGGCTTTCTCGTGTCTAGCCGGGGCATAGAGGTTAATCCGGTAAAGATCCGGGCCATCGAAAGAATGACCATACCACAAGATCTCAAAGATGTGCAAAAATTTACCGGAAGCTTGGCATCGCTAAGCCGGTTCATAAGCAGGTTGGGAGAAAAGGCTTTGCCGCTCTATGCTTTGATGAAAAAATCCGATACCTTCGTCTGGACCCCTCAGGCAGACGCAGCGTTTAAAGAGCTGAAAACAATGTTGGCCACTGCGCCGGTACTAGCTTCGCCTTTGGAAAGAGAGCCCATGTTGTTGTACATAGCAGCAACAAACCGGGTCGTGAGTGTTGTAGTTTTGGTGGAAAGAGAAGAGGAAGGAAAAACCGTGCAAAGTCCGATATACTACCTGAGCGAGGTGCTCTCTCTCTCAAAGCAAAACTACCCTCACTTCCAGAAAATGACCTACGGCGTGTTCATGGCCGCCACAAAGCTCAAGCACTATTTTGAGGAACACCCCATGAAGGTGGTGAGTGAGGCACCCATTTCAGATATCATGTGCAACAAGGATGGTAGCGGCAGGATTGCTAAGTGGGCAATTCAGATATCACCGTACGTACCGGTATACGAAAGAAGAGACGCCATAAAATCACAAGCTTTAGCTGATTTGTTGGTTGATTGGGCGGAAATGCAATACAAACCGCCGGAACAAAAGATAGAGTACTGGAAGATGCACTTTGATGGATCCAAGCTCAAAGAGGGTCTGGGTGCCGGTGTGGTCCTAACTTCACCAAAGGGAGATCATCTCCGGTATGTTCTGCAAGTACACTTCAGAGCATCAAACAATGTAGCTGAATATGAGGCTCCGATCCATGGGCTCAAGGTTGCAAAAGAAATCGGTGCGCACCGGATCATTTGCTATGGCGATTCAGATCTTTTGGTGCATCAGTGTTTCGGAGATTGGGACGCAAAAGATGCCAACATGGCCTCATACCGGTTCCACATGTAAAAGATTGCCGACTTCTTTGAGGGCTGTGAGTTTCACCATGTGCCGCGTACGGAAAATGAAGCCGCGGATACCTGATGTCTACGCACGCTTCTATTCCTGTAGACAGTGTTGGGCCTCCAAGAGCAGAGGTTTGTAGAATAGCAGCAAGTTTCCCTTAAGTGAATCACCCAAGGTTTATCGAACTCAGGGAGGTAGAGGTCAAAGATATCCCTCTCAAGAAACCCTGCAATTACGATACAAGAAGTCTCTTGTGTCCCCAACACACCTAATACACTTGTCAGATGTATTGGTGCACTAGTTCGGCGACGAGATAGTGAAATACAAGTGATATGGATGATTGTAAGTAGTAATTGCAATCTGAAATAAAGATGGCAGCAAGCAAACATGTAATAGAACTTGTTGGAAACGATGTTTCAATGCTTAGAAACATGGCATAGGGATCATACTTTCACTAGTGGACACTCTCAACAATGTTATCATAAAGGAATATAAATATAAGCACTTCACTATACTATTCTGAATTACTCTCTGGCAGGATAACGAACACTAATTCACCGTGTAGGGCTGCAAAAGCAAACCTTAAAGATGTATTCCCAAGTACTAATAAACACCCCACGCTGTCACTGTGAGCATTCATAGGAGGTACTAACACACCACAATTTCATAGAGACATCCAACTCAAATCATAACCCAGTGAACAAGTATTCTGTGAAATATAGCCTAAGGGACCCACACGGTGCACACACTGTCACCTTTACACACGTGGGACAAGGAGTCTCCGGGGATCACATAAGTAAAATCCACTTGAATAGCATAACGACATCTAGATTACAAAGCTCATCATATGGATCTCAATCATGTAAGGCAGCTCATGAGATCATTGTATTGAAGTACATGGGAGAGAGAGATGAACCACATAGCTACCGGTAGAGCCCTCAGCCTCGGGGGAGAACTACTCCCTCCTCGTCATAGGAGACAGCACGGCGATGAAGATGGCGGTGGTGTCGATGGAGATGACTCCGGGGGCAATTCCCCGTCCCGGTGGCGTGCCGGAACAGAGACTTCTGTCCCCCGAATTGGAGTTTCGCGATGGCGGCGGTGCCCCTGGAGTCTCTCTGGAGTTTCGTCAATTGGTATCGCATTTTTAGGTCACGAGGGGTTATATAGGCGAAGAGGCGGAGTCGGAGGGGTCCCAGGGCGCTGTAACACCCCAAATTTCCAAATAAAGAGAAAATGAATTTCCTTTTACAAAAATGAGGACCAACAAAAACTTTTCTTAAATAGAGTGCTATGCTTAGTGCTCATACATATTACTTGTGCTTTTGCCCTGATAAGTGTTAGTATGCTTATGTGATAAGCCCTAAAACCCTAAAGTGGTCAGGTGAAGATCACAAGCCAAATAAAATTAAAAGAAAAAGAAATCAAATAAGAAAAACCCTAAACCCTAACCTTCTCAAAAATCCTTTGGATCTATTTTGAGAAACCAAAATAGAAGAAAAATACATATGTGGGCCTATAGCCCTAATATGGAGGTTTTGAACCTTACCTTTTCTTATTTTGCTAAATGGTGGTGAACCATTGCAAAACTTACTCCAACCCTAAACCTCATCCTTCTTGTCATCAATCTTTGAGAAATAAAATAAAAAGAAAAGATCTTATTTAAAGAAGAGGCATTTATGCCTATGGCTATTTCGTAAAACTTTACCCTAGGCTTTTCTAATTTATTTAGAGGATTGGAAAATCTTCTTAAACCTCATCTAGAACTTCGCCAACCCAGTCCAAAGTGAAACAAAAGATGGTGAAAAGAAAGTAATAATGCCATAGAGGCATATGAGAGCAAAATATCAAATTTGTGAAATTGAGGAGCTTGACCCTAAGACTTGTAATTGAATGGTTGGATCACTCCTATATACCATTTCAACTCTCAACAACATCAATTGGGTCAAGCCTAGCCAAATTAAAAATCAAATGCCACATATGCATAGAGGCATATGTGACACATAGCCATTCTCATCAATTCTTGTCCTATGCACTTCTACCCTAACCAAATGGTGTGAAACAATCTCTGAACCTAATCTAACCCTAAAGTGACCCTCAACCTTGCTCAAGTGAAGCAAGGGGAGCACCTTACAAGAATAAGAAGAATTGACATGTCACCTCGCATGCATTCTGGCCAATTTTGCAAATCTTTGAGCAAGACCATTTGAAATGGTTTCAATGGTTTGAAAATGTTTCTAAACTAATAGGAATGACATTAGAGTCAAGACAAGTCCAATCAAATGGAGAGAAATCCAATAGTGGGATAATTCCACTTTTCCCTCACATACACATAGGGCAAATTTATCAAACCTTGACCTAGGCACCAACCTTGTCTCAAAATGGTTGGACCCTTTTTCCCAACTCAATCTAACACCAAATAAACCTCACTCTTGTCAAATTGAAGCAAAGGGGAATAAAAGAATAAAAGCTAGAATTTCACCAAACCTTCACATAGGGCTTATGCCATTTTTATAAATTTTGACCCTGGACCACTTTGGCCTTCACCATTAGTTGTATAATGTTACTAAACACTTATTACAACTTTTGGAATCAAAGAAACCCAATTCAAACCAAATTCAAACTCAATTGGAGATCACATGTGATATTGGTCAAATCTGCCATTTATATTCTGGTCACTACTTTGAGCCCCTCTATTTCCAGTTTTTCAAAGTAAACTTTCCCAACTCTTTGCATGTCTTCCAAGAGCACATCAAGGTGAACACTTTTTGTAAAGAGCACCATGCCAAAATCATCCTTGATCAATATCTATGCTCATGCAAAGTTGCAACCTTTAATTAAGTGGAACAATCTCCCACTTAGTGAACTTTGCAATATTTTGATTTTCTAAATTCCACCACCACACATGTTTGGCTCTGGTCTTTTGCAACTCATTCAAATACCCCATTCTCAAATTTTCGAATCAATTGCATCAAACCAAATTTGGTGAGTTACATCAAAATTCAATTATGGAACAATACCACACTATTTGAAATAGTGTCCTAGCTAACCCTACCCAGCCCCAAATCTCTCCACCTTGCTCCCTTGTCCCCTCTCTTCATCACTCCACCACAGAAACCCTAAGGGAGAGGCTAGCCGGCCATGGACATGGCCATGTCAACCCCATGCCGGCCATGTTCCTCCTCTTCTCTTCTCCTTCATCCCCAGCTCGGCCCCCCATGTCCACGAGCACCACCTCACCACCCTAGCCACGCTTAGCACCGCCACGGCCACGGACGCCGTCGACAACGCCCGCACCATGCGCGCCCAAAGCGGCCAGGACGCCGCTCGCGTCGCAAGTGTGCACGCGTGGACATGCCCTGTCCACGTGCAACGCCGACAAACGCCGCCTCCCCTGGACCCCCATGCTGCACGTTGAGCCTCACCGCCGCACCCAGAACCCGCCTGACACGGTCCCGTGTCCCCGCGCCGCCTATCGCCGTCGACATCATCGCCATTATCCCACGCCCGTGCCGCCAGAGCTCGACGTCGCGCGCGCCAACCAGACCGTCCCCCACCTCGTACCCTAGCTCCCTAGCACCGTCTGGACGCCGCCTAGCTAGTGCCTACCTCGCCGACCCGATTCCTTCGCCGGAGCCACCGCGAGGTTGTCACCCTCGCCTCACCCCACACGGCCACCTCGCCATTATAAATACACCGTCTCCCGCGCCTCCATCTCCACACAAACCTTGCTCCTCTCCCTCCTCTCGATCTCCTCGCATCCTCTCCCCTTCGAATTAGCGACCACCGCCGCCCAATTGCACGCCGGAGACCCGCACGCCGACGCAGAAGCCGCCGTCGATTTACACCGCCCCAGGAAACACCACTGCTACCAGAAGGTTCCTCGTCATCGACAACGTCGCTGCGCACCCCTCCGATGATCGCCGGAGCTCCGACGACCGCTCCGACCCCCTACCTCCGCCGCGCCAGAGCTCCCCTCTCATCGTCGACGACGACGACGCCCAGCCGTCCGATCTGCTCCTGATCCCACGCCTCTCAGCCCCCGTACCGATTCGGTGAGTTTCACCCACTGACGGGTGGGTCCCCCTGTCAGCTGGCCCGCTGCGCACTGGACGCACTGCTGGGCCGGCCCAACTCTGCCCCCTGACATTTTTAAATCTTTGGGCCCGTTTAATTTCCCGCCGGCCCTGTTATTCAAATCCAGTTTAATAAATTGTAAATGAATTTGAATACTGCCTCCACTTTGAAAATCAATAGATTCAAATTGGCTAAACCAAATTTAGTGAATTTTATACCGTTGGAAAGCTAGTGAAAATATCTATCAAATGCCACTAGTCCCATCTCAAATTTATTTGTAGAATTAACATAGCAAAATAAACAAGACAGGGACTTTTCTGCCTTAGAATAATTCTTAAAAATCAACCAAAATCGATATTGAGTCAATTCCAACTCCAATAGCTCACTTTTGACTTACACTAATTGTTAATGCAAGAAAATGGTGTGGTCACTTTGCATGATCATGCCCTAGTTTAAGTAGTGGATAATATGGCTAGTTTAACTAGTGGGTATTGTCCAAAACTATTAAGTAATTCATATGAAGTCCTATACTTCATTTAAATCTTTGTCTCAAATGAATTCATGTGAAGTTTGGACCCCTGGCCAAACTCACTTATATGAATTACTTAGAGATTTAAATCATATGTAGTATTATTAAATGGTATGAGGTACTCTACCTCATTTAAATCTATTTCTCAAATAATGATAATGAATGGTTGACTTGAGTCAACATGATTTCATGTATGATTGTTTGAGAAATTAAATCTTAAGAAGTTGTGAATGAGAGAAAAGTATTTCTCAAACACTAGATGGAAACTATCTGTTACAAATGCTAGGAGAGGAAATTATTTTCCTCAAGCAACCCAACCATTGCATCCCAATGGTAGTATTTGTGGGAATAGAATAATTGGTGTGAGCACAAGTAAGGTTAGAATCACCAATGAATAGTTGATAATGTTAAATCACCTCAATGATAGTTGTTAACCTAGTTACAACTATGTGTTAAATCATATGAGAGGTTTCCCTCTCATTTAAATCTTGGTCTCAAACATTTTAACATGAGGTGTTGACCATGGTCTATATAATCTCATGTTGAGTATTTGGTGACATTAAATCACTACCAGGGTAGTATTAAAGTGTATGAGGTATGGAACCTCATTTAAATCATTTTCTTAAATGCTGAGTATGAAGAGGTTGACTTTGGTCAACCTAGTCATATTTTGTTCATAAGAGAAATTAAATCTTAATAAGATAATGAGAGGAAATTTTTTTTCTTAAATAAGAGGAACACATCCACCCACTTAATAGTAGTGTGTGATGCTAGTTAAGTTGTGTAAAACTTGTGTGTGCCTAGTTTAGTATGTAAATTTTGGTATGATGATTGTGTACCCCGTATTCGTATTTTAGACGCTAGTACCGGAGACCATCAGGAAGAGGAGGCCTTCTACAAGGAGAAAGGAGAAGAGAACTTGGACCCTCACTTCAACCAAGGCAAGCTAGACTATTGCAAGCTGATATTTCTGCAAGCTAACACTGATAGAAACTATCCTATCGCAAGCTATACTCTTGCAAGCTCATACCAATGCAAGTTATAATGTTGCAATATGATCTTATTGCAAGCTAATATTCTTGCCAAGTGCAAAGCCCCCTTGGGGCAAGGCACCATGCTTCTTACCTTTTCTTATATGAACCCATCCCAAGTTTTTACCTTACAAATCTTTACTTGTTTTCTAAATGAGTTACTGTTATAGTTAACTATGGTCAAAGTACAAGTTGGTTATTAGAGTAGTAAAGTTAGTCTCCCTCAAGCAAAGCAAGAGAATACTCTTGCCAAGTGCAAAGCTCACCATGAGCAAGACATTACCCCTTTTACTTTATGCTTATGATCCTATTTCCCAGTTTTACCTTACAAGCTTTTTTTTACTTTTGTTTTATCAAAGTACGTTTTGATTCATGATTCACTTGGTTAGTATTGGATTAGTACAAGAGTATCAAAGTTAGCCTAGAAGCCAAGCAAAATACTTAGCACCCCTCACACATAGATGCTAGTGCTAGATTGGAAATGACTACTTTAGCTGAGAACTTGTGAAATAAAATGACTTTGAGAACCTTGGAATGATGAGTCATTCTATTGAATGATTTTGAAGGTGAATATGATCCGTGAATGACTCGGTGAATTTTACAAAAACACTGATGGTTGGGTTCGGATGCGATACCATTCCAATTTTACATGTACCCCCACAATACCTGAATCTGGGTAGGGCTTAACTGGAAGTTTCTGTGTCTTAGTATGGGTTCCCTCTAAACAAGCGTCATCGGGGTTATGCCGAAAGCTGCCTCTACCACAATAGAAACGATATGATATGATGCGAAAGGAGGTGAACGTCCGGCCCAAGCCTGTGCGCTTCCTGTGCCGATCTGTCTGCCTTCACCGGGAGGCCAAGCTCATGGGGAGAGGTGCCTATACTAGGGTACGTAAATGAAAGGTTATGATTGGTAGTTCGCGTACTGCGTACGATAAATCAGGCCGATTACCTGACGAGCTATTGCAATTGTTGTGGCACAAGTGTACAACCTCTGCAGAGTTAAACCTATTCGAATAGCCGCGTCCTCGGTTATGGACAGTTGGAAAGGCCATACTGTTCCGTCATCAGAACTTTTCTCAAAAACTATAGATGGTAAATGGTGACTTGTGATTTTGAATTTGAAAGGTGATTCTGACTTTGAATCACAACAGAGTTGTGGGAATGACACTAATGTTCCCACTTGAGTTAGTTAGTACCTGAAGAGTTGTTTACTAAAAGGTTTGTGAACTAAAATTGGCTCTATGCAAAATAAACTAGAGCTTAGCACCCCTTACTAGAATTGTTAGCACTTACATTAGTATTAGTTTGCGAGTACTTTAAAGTACTCACGGCTGTGTCCCTGGCTATTCAAATGGCCAGACTATGAAGAGGAGCAGAACTATCAAGATGACGACCCGCAGGACGCCTACGACAACTAGGGAATCTTCTGACGTCAGACGTTGGCCTGTGGACTAGCGAGTCCCTTCTACTTTACGCTTCCGCTATGAAACCATGAACTTTGTGTATGATTGATCAATAGATCAACTCTTTGTGTAATATGGATCAGGTGATCTCTATTTGTAAGACGACTATGGTATGTAATGAATGATGACTTATGATATTCAACTGTTATGTCTCGCAACAACAATATTCCTGGGATTGCGATGTATGGCATAACAGGCATCTGGACTTAAAAATCCGGGTGTTGACAAAGTTGGTATCAGAGCCATTGTTTGACCTTAGGAGACCCTAGTTAGAATGGACGTCTGAAAAACTTAGTTTCAAAAACCAATGAAGTGCATATTTGTGAAAACTTGTTCTTACCCTTATCCTTGAGATCCTTTTTCCAAAAAGATGAGAAATCTATACTCTACTTTCTTTGCAAGCCTACATAAAATTTTGCACCCCTGACTACTTCTCTAATTTACTCCTCCTCTCTGTTCACAGATGACGCACCAATGGGAGTCCTATCAGCTTGGTTCCGGAGGCGACCAAAGGTTCGAAAAGGAGTTGAAGCAACTAGTGGACTATCTAGGACACCCGTACCCCGAGTTCTTCGGAATACCACTCAAAGCTCAGTCAGGAGAACCACCTCAGTGGGATGTTTCTACTGATCTATGAAGGAAGCTTGATGCCCCGGTTTGGGAAACCATATGGTTGTCTGTAAAGGGAAGCACTTGGAAGGAGGGACTAGACAAAGCTATGCAAGAAGCAATTTCTCGCCTGTGTGGACAAAATGAGGACAAGATCAAGAACACTCGTTTCATCTACTACCCAAGACATGACTCCATGGGAAGACCGATGACCATGCCCCCACCACAACCAAAGATGAACCCCTATGAAGCACCTCAGGACTTCAGGCAGTACAAAACCCGCAGGGATTTGGACAACGCCCTCACCTCTCGCCAATCACCTCACCCGTGAAGAAGAAGAATCCACCCGGAAGGGTAGTATCACTCCAGCACTTAAGTAGGTGTGAGTTGTATCAGGATCCCCTTGTATCGTAGAGCGAATGAATGGTTCTTCAAACCAACGGGTGTTAGAATTGTAATGTGTGATGTTTGGTATGAATGAAAAAGTGTTGCTGGTTTTTACCCACTCAACACTACTCAAGTTTTCAAATTTTGAACTTTTGAACTTTAACTCAAACCAACCATAGAAAATTCCCTCTTATCTTATCATCTACTTCAATGTTCAGATGACCCCTCCTACCCGCAACAACTCCCGTGCCCAGGCCAATCAGATACGCACTGAACATGCCAAGATGACTGACACCATCAACATCCTTGCAATGGAGCGCAAGGCACTTCGCCATCAACACGCCAAGAAGGACTACCCAACCATGCCTCCGCGTGAAGATAGCATCACTGGAGCAGCTCATCCCAATACCCAACCATGCCCCCAGAGCCAAGTCCACTATGACTTGCTATGCATGTGGTGTTACTGGTCATTACTCAAACAAGTGCCCGATGAAAGCCGCCAACGATGCCCCAAGGACTGGAAGCAATGCTGTACCCATTGCACAAAAGGACAAGTCAACGGTAACCTGCTATGAATGTGGAACTGTGGGTCATTACTCCAATGAATGCCCCAAGAAGCTTGCCAAGATTGCCGCCAACACCGCTGCACCTGCACAGCAGCAGCGCCGCATCGCAACTAGAAGAAAGTTTGCTCCAAACTACCCGAACAACCGCAACGGTCGCTACTACAACATGACGGCCACCGAAGCGCAAGAAGCACCTCGGAATATGCCAAGTATGTTCCCTGCTACATCATATCGCCCAATCTCTCTTAGGAACCTAACTCCTCTTAAAATCTCGGGACGAGATTTGTTTAAGGGGGAAGGGTTTGTAACACCCCAAATTTCCAAATAAAGAGAAAATGAATTTCCTTTTACAAAAATGAGGACCAACAAAAACTTTTCTTAAATAGAGTGCTATGCTTAGTGCTCATACATATTACTTGTGCTTTTGCCCTGATAAGTGTTAGTATGCTTATGTGATAAGCCCTAAAACCCTAAAGTGGTCAGGTGAAGATCACAAGCCAAATAAAATTAAAAGAAAAAGAAATCAAATAAGAAAAACCCTAAACCCTAACCTTCTCAAAAATCCTTTGGATCTATTTTGAGAAACCAAAATAGAAGAAAAATACATATGTGGGCCTATAGCCCTAATATGGAGGTTTTGAACCTTACCTTTTCTTATTTTGCTAAATGGTGGTGAACCATTGCAAAACTTACTCCAACCCTAAACCTCATCCTTCTTGTCATCAATCTTTGAGAAATAAAATAAAAAGAAAAGATCTTATTTAAAGAAGAGGCATATATGCCTATGGCTATTTCATAAAACTTTACCCTAGGCTTTTCTAATTTATTTAGAGGATTGGAAAATCTTCTTAAACCTCATCTAGAACTTCGCCAACCCAGTCCAAAGTGAAACAAAAGATGGTGAAAAGAAAGTAATAATGCCATAGAGGCATATGAGAGCAAAATATCAAATTTGTGAAATTGAGGAGCTTGACCCTAAGACTTGTAATTGAATGGTTGGATCACTCCTATATACCATTTCAACTCTCAACAACATCAATTGGGTCAAGCCTAGCCAAATTAAAAATCAAATGCCACATATGCATAGAGGCATATGTGACACATAGCCATTCTCATCAATTCTTGTCCTATGCACTTCTACCCTAACCAAATGGTGTGAAACCATCTCTGAACCTAATCTAACCCTAAAGTGACCCTCAACCTTGCTCAAGTGAAGCAAGGGGAGCACCTTACAAGAATAAGAAGAATTGACATGTCACCTCGCATGCATTCTGGCCAATTTTGCAAATCTTTGAGCAAGACCATTTGAAATGGTTTCAATGGTTTGAAAATGTTTCTAAACTAATAGGAATGACATTAGAGTCAAGACAAGTCCAATCAAATGGAGAGAAATCCAATAGTGGGATAATTCCACTTTTCCCTCACATACACATAGGGCCAATTTATCAAACCTTGACCTAGGCACCAACCTTGTCTCAAAATGGTTGGACCCTTTTTCCCAACTCAATCTAACACCAAATAAACCTCACTCTTGTCAAATTGAAGCAAAGGGGACTAAAAGAATAAAAGCTAGAATTTCACCAAACCTTCACATAGGGCTTATGCCATTTTTATAAATTTTGACCCTGGACCACTTTGGCCTTCACCATTAGTTGTATAATGTTACTAAACACTTATTACAACTTTTCGAATCAAAGAAAACCAATTCAAACCAAATTCAAACTCAATTGGAGATCACATGTGATATTGGTCAAATCTGCCATTTATATTCTAGTCACTACTTTGAGCCCCTCTATTTCCAGTTTTTCAAACTAAACTTTCCCAACTCTTTGCATGTCTTCCAAGAGCACATCAAGGTGAACACTTTTTGTAAAGAGCACCATGCCAAAATCATCCTTGATCAATATCTATGCTCATGCAAAGTTGCAACCTTTAATTAAGTGGAACAATCTCCCACTTAGTGAACTTTGCAATATTTTGATTTTCTAAATTCCACCACCACACATGTTTGGCTCTGGTCTTTTGCAACTCATTCAAATACCCCATTCTCAAATTTTCGAATCAATTGCATCAAACCAAATTTGGTGAGTTACATCAAAATTCAATTATGGAACAATACCACACTATTTGAAATAGTGTCCTAGCTAACCCTACCCTGCCCCAAATCTCTCCACCTTGCTCCCTTGTCCCCTCTCTTCATCACTCCACCACAGAAACCCTAAGGGAGAGGCTAGCCGGCCATGGACATGGCCATGTCAACCCCATGCCGGCCATGTTCCTCCTCTTCTCTTCTCCTTCATCCCCAGCTCGGCCCCCCATGTCCACGAGCACCACCTCACCACCCTAGCCACGCTTAGCACCGCCACGGCCACGGACGCCGTCGACAACGCCCGCACCATGCGCGCCCAAAGCGGCCAGGACGCCGCTCGCGTCGCAAGTGTGCACGCGTGGACATGCCCTGGCCACGTGCAACGCCGACGAACGCCGCCTCCCCTGGACCCCCATGCTGCACGTTGAGCCTCACCGCCGCACCCAGAACCCTCCTGACACGGTCCCGTGTCCCCGCGCCGCCTGTCGCCGTCGACATCATCGCCATTATCCCGCGCCCGTGCCGCCAGAGCTCGACGTCGCGCGCGCCAACCAGACCGTCCCCCACCTCGTACCCTAGCTTCCTAGCACCGTCTGGACGCCGCCTAGCTAGTGCCTACCTCGCCGACCCGATTCCTTCGCCGGAGCCGCCGCGAGGTTGTCACCCTCGCCTCACCCCACACGGCCACCTCGCCATTATAAATACACCGTCTCCCGCGCCTCTGATACGTCTCCGACGTATCGATAATTTCTTATGTTCCATGCCACATTATTGATGTTATCTACATGTTTTATGCACACTTTATGTCATATTCGTGAATTTTCTGGAACTAACCTATTAACAAGATGCCGAAGTGCCAGTTGCTGTTTTCTGCTGTTTTTGGTTTCAGAAATCCTAGTAAGGAAATATTCTCGGAATTAGACGAAATCAACGCCCAGGGGCCTATTTTTCCACGTAGCTTCCAGAAGTCTGAAGATGAAACGAAGAGGGGCCACGAGGCAGCCAGAGCATAGGGCGGCGCGGCCCCTGCCCTGGCCGCGCGGCCCTATGGTCTGGGCCCCTCGCGCCGCCTCTTGACCTACCCTTCCGCCTACTTAAAGCCTCCGTGACGAAACCCCCAGTACCGAGAGCCACGATACGGAAAACCTTCCAGAGACGCCGCCGCCGCCGATCCCATCTCGGGGGATCCAGGAGATCACCTCCGGCACCCTGCCGGAGAGGGGAATCATCTCCCGGAGGACTCTATGCCGCCATGGTCGCCTCCGGTGTGATGTGTGAGTAGTCTACCCCTGGACTATGGGTCCATAGCAGTAGCTAGATGGTTGTCTTCTCCCCATTGTGCTATCATTGTCGGATCTTGTGAGCTGCCTAACATGATCAAGATCGTCTATCTGTAATTCTATATGTTGCGTTTGTTGGGATCCGATGAATAGAGAATACTTGGTATGTTGATTATCAAAGTTATATCTATGTGTTGTTTATGATCTTGCATGCTCTCCGTTACTAGTAGATGCTCTGGCCAAGTAGATGCTTGTAACTCCAAGAGGGAGTACTTATGCTCGATAGTGGGTTCATGCCTGCATTGACACCTGGGACAGTGACAGAAAGTTCTAAGGTTGTGTTGTGCTGTTGCCACTAGGGATAAAACATTAGTGCTATGTTCAAGGATGTAGTCACTAGTTACATTACGCACCATACTTAATGCAATTGTCTGTTGTTAGCAACTTCATACTGGAGGGGGTTCGGATGATAACCTGAAGGTGGACTTTTTAGGCATAGATGCAGTTGGATGACGGTCTATGTACTTTGTCGTAATGCCCAATTAAATCTCACTATACTCATCATGATATGTATGTGCATGGTCATGCTCTCTTTATTTGTCAATTGCCCAACTGTAATTTGTTCACCCAACATGCTGTTTGTCTTATGGGAGAGACACCTCTAGTGAACCTGTGGACCCCGGTCCAATTCTCTTTACCGAAATACAATCTATTGTAATCGTTTCTACTGTTCTCTGCAAACAATCATCTTCCACACAATACGGTTAACTCTTTGTTACAGCAAGCCGGTGAGATTGACAACCTCACTGTTTCGTTGGGGCAAAGTACTTTGGTTGTGTTGTGCAGGTTCCACGTTGGCGCCAGAATCCCTGGTGTTGCGCCGCACTACATCCCGCCGCCATCAACCTTCAACGTGCTTCTTGGCTCCTCCTGGTTCGATAAACCTTGGTTTCTTTCTGAGGGAAAACTTGCTGCTGTGCGCATCATACCTTCCTCTTGGGGTTGCCCAACGAACATGTGAAATACACGCCATCAAGCACATTTTCTGGCGCCGTTGCCGGGGAGATCAAGACACGCTGCAAGGGGAGTCTCCACTTCTCAATCTCTTTACTTTGTTTTTGTCTTGCTTAGTTTTATTTACTACTTTGTTTGCTGCACTAAATCAAAATACAAAAAAATTAGTTGCTAGTTTTACTTTATTTGCTATCTTGTTTGCTATATCAAAAACACAAAAAAATTAGTTTACTTGCATTTACTTTATCTAGTTTGCTTTATTTACTGTTGCTAAAATGGCCAACGCTGAAAATACTAAGTTGTGTGACTTCACAACCACAAATAATAATGATTTCTTATGCACACCTATTGCTCCACCTGCTACTATAGCAGAATTCTTTGAAATTAAACCTGCTTTACTGAATCTTGTTATGCGAGAGCAATTTTCTGGTATTAGTTCTGATGATGCTGCTGCCCATCTTAATAATTTTGTTGAATTATGTGAAATGCAAAAGTATAAAGATGTAGATGGTGATATTATTAAACTAAAATTGTTCCCTTTCTCATTAAGAGGAAGAGCTAAAGATTGGTTGCTATCTCTGCCTAAGAATAGTATTGATTCATGGACTAAATGCAAGGATGCTTTTATTGGTAGATATTATCCCCCTGCTAAAATTATATCTTTGAGGAGTAGCATAATGAATTTTAAACAATTATATACTGAACATGTTGCTCAAGCTTGGGAAAGAATGAAATCTCTGGTTAAAAATTGCCCAACCCATGGACTGACTACTTGGATGATCATCCAAATCTTCTATGCAGGACTAAATTTTTCTTCACGGAATTTATTGGATTCAGCTGCTGGAGGTACCTTTATGTCCATCACTCTTGGTGAAGCAACAAAGCTTCTTGATAATATGATGATCAACTACTCTGAATGGCACACGGAAAGAGCTCCACAAGGTAAGAAGGTAAATTCTGTCGAAGAAACCTCTTCCTTGAGTGATAAGATTGATGCTATTATGTCTATGCTTGTGAATGATAGGACTAATATTGATCCTAATAATGTTCCATTAGCTTCATTGGTTGCACAAGAAGAACATGTTGATGTAAACTTCATTAAAAATAATAATTTCAACAACAATGCTTACCGGAACAATTCTAGTAACAACTATAGGCCATATCCTTATAATAATGGCAACGGCTATGGTAATTCTTATGGGAATTCTTACAACAATAATAGGAGTTCACCCCCTGGACTTGAAGCCATGCTTAAGGAATTTATTAGTACACAAACTGCTTTTAACAAATCTGTTGAAGAAAAGCTTGGGAAAATTGATATACTTGCTTCTAAAGTCGATAGTCTTGCTGTTGATGTTGATCTTTTGAAATCAAAAGTTTTGCCTAATGAGAATCATCATAATAAAATTGTTACTACAGCAAATGCCATCCAAGTTAGAATTAATGAGAATATAAGATTAATGGCTGAACTGCGTGCTAGGTGGGATAGAGAAGAAAATGAAAAACTAGCTAAAGAGAAGAATGTAGCTAAAGTTTGGACTATTACCACCACTAGTAATGCTAATGCTACACATGTTGCTGCACCTCCTACTAATACTAATAAAAGAATTGGTGTTAGCAATGTTTCCACTTCTAATGCAAAGCGCGAAAAATTGCCTGAAACTGCTAAAACTGCTGAAACTGCCTGTGATAAAGCTGCTGAAATTTTTTCCAACATTGGGGATGATGATCCCATTGCTTTAGATTATAATGGTTTGAATTTTGATGATTGCCACATCTCTGAAGTTATAAAGTTCTTGCAAAAACTTGCTAAAAGTCCTAATGCTAGTGCTATAAATTTGGCTTTTACGCATCATATTACAAATGCTCTCATAAAAGCTAGAGAAGAGAAACTAGAGCGTGAAGCCTCTATTCCTAAAAAGCTAGAGGATGGTTGGGAGCCCATCATTAAGATGAAGGTTAAAGATTTTGATTGTAATGCTTTATGTGATCTTGGTGCAAGTATTTCTGTTATGCCTAAGAAAATTTATAATATGCTTGACTTGCCACCGCTGAAAAATTGTTATTTGGATGTTAATCTTGCTGATCATTCTACAAAGAAACCTTTGGGTAAAGTTGATAATGTTCGTATTACCGTTAACAATAACCTTGTTCCCATTGATTTTGTTGTCTTGGATATTGAATGCAATGCATCTTGTCCCATTATATTGGGAAGACCTTTTCTTCGAACTGTTGGTGCTATCATTGATATGAAGGAAGGTAATATAAAATATCAATTTCCTCTCCAGAAAGGTATGGAACACTTCCCTAGAAAGAGAATGAAGGTACCTTTTGATTCTATTATGAGAACAAATTATGATGTTGACACTTCATCTCTTGATAATACTTGATACACACTTTCTGCGCCTAGCTGAAAGGCGTTAAAGAAAAGCGCTTATGGGAGACAACCCATGTTTTTACCTACAGTACTTTGTTTTTATTTTGTGTCTTGGAAGTTGTTTACTACTGTAGCAACCTCTCCTTATCTTAGTTTTGTGTTTTGTTGTGCCAAGTTAAGCCGTTGATAGAAAAGTAAGTACTAGATTTGGATTACTGCACAGTTCCAGATTTCTTTGCTGTCACGAATCTGGGTCCACCTCCCTGTAGGTAGCTCAGAAAATTAAGCCAATTTACGTGCATGATCCTCAGATATGTACGCAACTTTCATTCAATTTGAGCATTTTCATTTGAGCAAGTCTGGTGCCATTTTAAAATTCGTCAATACGAACTGTTCTGTTTTGACAGATTCTGCCTTTTATTTCGCATTGCCTCTTTTGCTATGTTGGATGAATTTCTTTGATCCACTAATGTCCAGTAGCATTATGCAATGTCCAGAAGTGTTAAGAATGATTGTGTCACCTCTGAATATGTTAATTTTTATTGTGCACTAACCCTCTAATGAGTTGTTTCGAGTTTGGTGTGGAGGAAGTTTTCAAGGATCAAGAGAGGAGTATGATGCAACATGATCAAGGAGAGTGAAAGCTCTAAGCTTAGGGATGCCCCGGTGGTTCACCCCTGCATATATTAAGAAGACTCAAGCGTCTAAGCTTGGGGATGCCCAAGGCATCCCCTTCTTCATCGACAACATTATCAGGTTCCTCCCCTGAAACTATATTTTTATTCCATCACATCTTATGTGCTTTTTCTTGGAGCGTCGGTTTGTTTTTGTTTTTGTTTTGTTTGAATAAAATGGATCCTAGCATTCACTTTATGGGAGAGAGACACGCTCCGCTGTAGCATATGGACAAGTATGTCCTTGGTTTCTACTCATAGTATTCATGGCGAAGTTTCTCCTTCGTTAAATTGTTATATGGTTGGAATTGGAAAATGATACATGTAGTAATTGCTATTAATGTCTTGGGTAATGTGATACTTGGCAATTGTTGTGCTCATGTTTAAGCTCTTGCATCATATGCTTTGCACCCATTAATGAAGAAATACATAGAGCATGCTAAAATTTGGTTTGCATATTTGGTTTCTCTAAGGTCTAGATAATTTCTAGTATTGAGTTTGAACAACAAGGAAGACGGTGTAGAGTCTTATAATGCTTTCAATATGTCTTTTATGTGAGTTTTGCTGCACCGGTTCATCCTTGTGTTTGTTTCAAATAAGCCTTGCTAGCCTAAACCTTGTATCGAGAGGGAATACTTCTCATGCATCCAAAATACTTGAGCCAACCACTATGCCATTTGTGTCCACCATACCTACCTATGCTACATGGTATTTTCCGCCATTCCAAAGTAAATTGCTTGAGTGCTACCTTTAAAATTCCATCATTCACCTTTGCAATATATAGCTCATGGGACAAATAGCTTAAAAACTATTGTGGTATTGAATATGTAATTATGCTCTTTATCTCTTATTAAGTTGCTTGTTGTGCGATAACCATGTTTACTGGGGACGCCATCAACTATTCATTGTTGAATTTCATGTGAGTTGCTATGCATGTCCGTCTTGTCTGAAGCAAGAGAGATCTACCACCATATGGTTAAGCATGCATATGTTAGAGAAGAACATTGGGCCGCTAACTAAAGCCATGCTCCATGGTGGAAGTTTCAGTTTTGGACATATATCCTCAAATCTCAAATGAGAAAATTATTAATTGTTGTTATATGCTTATGCATAAAAGAGGAGTCCATTATCTGTTGTCTATGTTGTCCCGGTATGGATGTCTAAGTTGAAGAATAATCAATAGCGAGAAATCCAATGCGAGCTTTCTCCTTAGACCTTTGTACAGGCGGCATAGAGGTACCCCTTTGTGACACTTGGTAAAAAGAATGCATTGTGATGATCCGGTAGTCCAAGCTAATTAGGACAAGGTGCGGGCACTATTAGTATATTATGCATGAGGCTTGCAACTTATAAGATATAATTTACATGATGCATATGCTTTATTACTACCGTTGACAAAATTGTTTCATGTTTTCAAAATCAAAGCTCTAGCACAAATATAGCAATCGATGCTTTTCCTCTATGGAGGACCATTCTTTTACTTTCAATGTTGAGTCAGTTCACCTATTTCTCTCCACCTCAAGAAGCAAACACTTGTGTGAACTGTGCATTGATTCCTACATACTTGCTTATTGCACTTATTATATTACTCTATGTTGACAATATCCATGAGATATACATGTTACAAGTTGAAAGCAACCGCTGAAACTTAATCTTCTTTTGTGTTGCTTCCATGCCTTTACTTTGAATTATTGCTTTATGAGTTAACTCTTATGCAAGACTTATTGATGCTTGTCTTGAAGTGCTATTCATGAAAAGTCTTTGCTTTATGATTCACTTGTTTACTCATGTCATATACATTGTTTTGATCGCTGCATTCACTACATATGCTTTACAACTAGTATGATCAAGATTATGATGGCATGTCACTCCAGAAATTATCTGTGTTATCGTTTTACCTGCTCGGGACGAGCAGAACTAAGCTTGGGGATGCTGATACGTCTCCGACGTATCGATAATTTCTTATGTTCCATGCCACATTATTGATGTTATCTACATGTTTTATGCACACTTTATGTCATATTCGTGCATTTTCTGGAACTAACCTATTAACAAGATGCCGAAGTGCCAGTTGCTGTTTTCTGCTGTTTTTGGTTTCAGAAATCCTAGTAAGGAAATATTCTCGGAATTGGACGAAATCAACGCCCATGGGCCTATTTTTCCACGAAGCTTCCAGAAGTCCGAAGATGAAACGAAGAGGGGCCACGAGGCAGCCAGAGCATAGGGCGGCGCGGCCCCTGCCCTGGCCGCGCGGCCCTATGGTCTGGGCCCCTCGCGCCGCCTCTTGACCTACCCTTCCGCCTACTTAAAGCCTCCGTGACGAAACCGCCAGTACCGAGAGCCACGATACGGAAAACCTTCCAGAGACGCCGCCGCCGCCGATCCCATCTCGGGGGATCCAGGAGATCGCCTCCGGCACCCTACCGGAGAGGGGAATCATCTCCCGGAGGACTCTACGCCGCCATGGTCGCCTCCGGTGTGATGTGTGAGTAGTCTACCCCTGTACTATGGGTCCATAGCAGTAGCTAGATGGTTGTCTTCTCCCCATTGTGCTATCATTGTCGGATCTTGTGAGCTGCCTAACATGATCAAGATCGTCTATCTGTAATTCTATATGTTGCGTTTGTTGGGATCCGATGAATAGAGAATACTTGTTATGTTGATTATCAAAGTTATATCTATGTGTTGTTTATGATCTTGCATGCTCTCCGTTACTAGTAGATGCTCTGGCCAAGTAGATGCTTGTAACTCCAAGAGGGAGTACTTATGCTCGATAGTGGGTTCATGCTGCATTGACACAGGGACGGATGTGAGAAAGTTCTAAGGTTGTGTTGTGCTGTTGCCACTAGGGATAAAACATTTGTGCTATGTTCAAGGATGTAGTCACTAGTTACATTGCGCACCCAACTAAATGCACTTGTCTGTTGTTAGCAACTTAATCGGAGGGTTCGGATGATAACTTTGAAGGTGGACTTTTTAGGCATAGATGCAGTTGGATGACGGTCTATGTACTTTGTCGTAATGCCCAATTAAATCTCACTATACTCATCATGATATGTATGTGCATGGTCATGCTCTCTTTATTTGTCAATTGCCCAACTGTAATTTGTTCACCCAACATGCTGTTTGTCTTATGGGAGAGACACCTCTAGTGAACTGTGGACCCCGGTCCAAATCTCTTTACTGAAATACAATCTACTGCAATACTGTTCTACTGTTTTCTGCAAACAATCATCTTCCACACAATACGGTTAACTCTTTGTTACAGCAAGCCGGTGAGATTGACAACCTCACTGTTTCGTTGGGGCAAAGTACTTTGGTTGTGTTGTGCAGGTTCCACGTTGGCGCCGGAATCCCTGGTGTTGCGCCGCACTACATCCCGCCGCCATCAACCTTCAACGTGCTTCTTGGCTCCTCCTGGTTCGATAAACCTTGGTTTCTTTCTGAGGGAAAACTTGCTGCTGTGCGCATCATACCTTCCTCTTGGGGTTGCCCAACGAACGTGTGAAATACACGCCATCAGCCTCCATCTCCACACAAACCTTGATCCTCTCCCTCCTCTCGATCTCCTCGCATCCTCTCCCCTTCGAATTAGCGACCACCGCCGCCCAATTGCACGCCGGAGACCCGCACGCCGACGCAGAAGCCGCCGTCGATTTACACCGCCCCAGGAAACGCCACTGCTACCAGAAGGTTCCTCGTCATCGACAACGTCGCTGCGCACCCCTCCGATGATCGCCGGAGCTCCGACGACCGCTCCGACCCCCTACCTCCGCCGCGCCAGAGCTCCCCTCTCATCGTCGACGACGACGACGCCCAGCCGTCCGATCTGCTCCTGATCCCACGCCTCTCAGCCCCCGTACCGATTCGGTGAGTTTCACCCACTGACGGGTGGGTCCCCCTGTCAGCTGGCCCGCTGCGCACTGGACGCACTGCTGGGCCGGCCCAACTCTGCCCCCTGACATTTTTAAATCTTTGGGCCCGTTTAATTTCCCGCCGGCCCTGTTATTCAAATCCAGTTTAATAAATTGTAAATGAATTTGAATACTGCCTCCACTTTGAAAATCAATAGATTCAAATTGGCTAAACCAAATTTAGTGAATTTTATACCGTTGGAAAGCTCGTGAAAATATCTATCAAATGCCACTGGTCCCATCTCAAATTTATTTGTAGAATTAACATAGCAAAATAAACAAGACAGGGACTTTTCTGCCTTAGAATAATTCTTAAAAATCAACCAAAATCGATATTGAGTCAATTCCAACTCCAATAGCTCACTTTTGACTTACACTAATTGTTAATGCAAGAAAATGGTGTGGTCACTTTGCATGATCATGCCCTAGTTTAAGTAGTGGATAATATGGCTAGTTTAACTAGTGGGTATTGTCCAAAACTATTAAGTAATTCATATGAAGTCCTATACTTCATTTAAATCTTTGTCTCAAATGAATTCATGTGAAGTTTGGACCCTTGGCCAAACTCACTTATATGAATTACTTAGAGATTTAAATCATATGTAGTATTATTAAATGGTATGAGGTACTCTACCTCATTTAAATCTATTTCTCAAATAATGATAATGAATGGTTGACTTGAGTCAACATGATTTCATGTATGATTGTTTGAGAAATTAAATCTTAAGAAGTTGTCAATGAGAGAAAAGTATTTCTCAAACACTAGATGGAAACTATCTGTTACAAATGCTAGGAGAGGAAATTATTTTCCTCAAGCAACCCAACCATTGCATCCCAATGGTAGTATTTGTGGGAATAGAATAATTGGTGTGAGCACAAGTAAGGTTAGAATCACCAATGAATAGTTGATAATGTTAAATCACCTCAATGATAGTTGTTAACCTAGTTACAACTATGTGTTAAATCATATGAGAGGTTTCCCTCTCATTTAAATCTTGGTCTCAAACATTTTAACATGAGGTGTTGACCATGGTCTATATAATCTCATGTTGAGTATTTGGTGACATTAAATCACTACCAGGGTAGTATTAAAGTGTATGAGGTATGGAACCTCATTTAAATCATTTTCTTAAATGCTGAGTATGAAGAGGTTGACTTTGGTCAACCTAGGTCATATTTTGTTCATAAGAGAAATTAAATCTTAATAAGATAATGAGAGGAAATTTTTTTTCTTAAATAAGAGGAACACATCCACCCACTTAATAGTAGTGTGTGACGCTAGTTAAGTTGTGTAAAACTTGTGTGTGCCTAGTTTAGTATGTAAATTTTGGTATGATGATTGTGTACCCCATATTCGTATTTTAGACGCTAGTACCGGAGACCATCAGGAAGAGGAGGCCTTCTACAAGGAGAAAGGAGAAGAGAACTTGGACCCTCACTTCAACCAAGGCAAGCTAGACTATTGCAAGCTGATATTTCTGCAAGCTAACACTGATAGAAACTATCCTATCGCAAGCTATACTCTTGCAAGCTCATACCAATGCAAGTTATAATGTTGCAATATGATCTTATTGCAAGCTAATATTCTTGCCAAGTGCAAAGCCCCCTTGGGGCAAGGCACCATGCTTCTTACCTTTTCTTATATGAACCCATCCCAAGTTTTTACCTTACAAATCTTTACTTGTTTTCTAAATGAGTTACTGTTATAGTTAACTATGGTCAAAGTACAAGTTGGTTATTAGAGTAGTAAAGTTAGTCTCCCTCAAGCAAAGCAAGAGAATACTCTTGCCAAGTGCAAAGCTCACCATGAGCAAGACATTACCCCTTTTACTTTATGCTTATGATCCTATTTCCCAGTTTTACCTTACAAGCTTTTTTTTACTTTTGTTTTATCAAAGTACGTTTTGATTCATGATTCACTTGGTTAGTATTGGATTAGTACAAGAGTATCAAAGTTAGCCTAGAAGCCAAGCAAAATACTTAGCACCCCTCACACATAGATGCTAGTGCTAGATTGGAAGTGACTACTCTAGCTGAGAACTTGTGAAATAAAATGACTTTGAAAACCTTGGAATGATGAGTCATTCTATTGAATGATTTTGAAGGTGAATATGATCCGTGAATGACTCGGTGAATTTTACAAAAACACTGATGGTTGGGTTCGGATGCGATACCATTCCAATTTTACATGTACCCCCACAATACCTGAATCTGGGTAGGGCTTAACTGGAAGTTTGTGTGTCTTAGTATGGGTTCCCTCTAAACAAGCGTCATCGGGGTTATGCCAAAAGCTGCCTCTACCACAATAGAAACGATATGATATGATGCGAAAGGAGGTGAACGTCCGGCCCAAGCCCTGTGCAGTTCCCAGGCTGACTGTCTGTCTTCACTGGGAGGCCAAGCTCATGGGGAGAGGTGCCTATACTAGGGTACGTAAATGAAAGGTTATGATTGGTAGTTCGCGTACTACGTACGATAAATCAGGGCCAGTTACCCCTGACGAGCTATTGCAATTGTTGTGGCACAAGTGTACAACCTCTGCAGAGTTAAACCTATTCGAATAGCCGCGTCCTCGGTTATGGACAGTTGGAAAGGCCATACTGTTCCGTCATCAGAACTTTTCTCAAAAACTATAGATGGTAAATGGTGACTTGTGATTTTGAATTTGAAAGGTGATTCTGACTTTGAATCACAACAGAGTTGTGGGAATGACACTAATGTTCCCACTTGAGTTAGTTAGTACCTGAAGAGTTGTTTACTAAAAGGTTTGTGAACTAAAATTGGCTTTATGCAAAATAAACTAGAGCTTAGCACCCCTTACTAGAATTGTTAGCACTTACATTAGTATTAGTTTGCGAGTACTTTAAAGTACTCACAGCTGTGTCCCTGGCTATTCAAATGGCCAGACTATGAAGAGGAGCAGAACTATCAAGATGACGACCCGTAGGACGCCTACGACAACTAGGGAATCTTCTGACGTCAGACGTTGGCCTGTGGACTAGCGAGTCCCTTCTACTTTACGCTTCCGCTATGAAACCATGAACTTTGTGTATGATTGATCAATAGATCAACTCTTTGTGTAATATGGATCAGGTGATCTCTATTTGTAAGACGACTATGGTATGTAATGAATGATGACTTATGATATTCAACTGTTATGTCTCGCAACAACAATATTCCTGGGATTGCGATGTATGGCATAACAGGCATCTGGACTTAAAAATCCGGGTGTTGACAGGCGCCCTCACCACATGGCGGCGCGGCCAGGGTAGGACCCGCGCCCCCCTATGGTGTGGGTCCCCCTTGGCCCCCCTCCGGCTCTCCTTCGGTGTTCTGGAACATTCCGGGGGGAATAAGATCGTGGGCTTTTGTTTCGTCGAATTCCGAGAATATTGCCCGAACAGCCTTTGTGGAACCAAAAACAGCAGAAAACAGGAACTGGCACTTCGGCATCTTGTTAATAGGTTAGTTCCGGAAAATGCATGAAAACGATATAAAGTGTATATAAAACATGTGAGTATTGTCATAAAAATCGCATGGAACATAAGAAATTATAGATACGTTTGAGACGTATCAAGCATCCCCAAGCTTAGTTCCTACTCGCCCTCGAGTAGGTAAACGATAACAAGGATAATTTCTGAAGTGACATGCTACTATCATAATCTTGATCAATAATATTGTAAAGCATATGAGATGAATGAAGTGATTCAAAGCAATGGTAAAGATAATGACTAAACAACTGAATCATATAGCAAAGACTTTTAATGAATAGTACTTTCAAGACAAGCATCGATAAGACTTGCATAGGAGTTAACTCATAAAGCAATAGATTCTTAGTAGAAAGTTTTGAAGCAACACAAAGGAAGATATAAGTTTCAGCAGCTGCTTTCAACTTCAACATGTATATCTCATGGATAATTGTCAACACAAAGTAATATGATGAATGCAAATAAGCAAGTATGTAGGAATCAATGCACACAGTTGAAACAAGTGTTTGCTTCTAAGATAGAAAGAATTAGGTAAACCGACTCAACATAAAAGTAAAAGAAAGGCCCTTCGCAGAGGGAAGCATGGATTACTATTTTTGTGCTAGAGCTTTTATTTTGAAAACATAGAAACAATTTTGTCAACGGTAGTAATAATTCATATGTGTTATGCATAAGACATCCTATAAGTTGCAAGCCTCATGCATAGAATACCAATAGTGCTCGCACCTTGTCCTAATTAGCTTGGATTTACATGGATTATCATTGCATTACATATGTTTCAACCTAGTGTCACAAAGGGGTACCTCTATGCCGCCTGTACAAAGGTCCAAGGAGATAGATCGCATTTCATTTCTCGTTTTCGATAGATCTCAACTAAGGACATCCATACCGGGACAACATAGAAAACAGATAATGGACTCCTCTTTAATGCATAAGCATTCAACAACAGATAATATTCTCATAAGAGATTGAGGATTGATGTCCAAACTGAAACTTCCACCATGATACATGGCTTTAGTTAGTGGCCCAATGTTCTTGTCTAACAATATGCATACTCAAACCATTTGATCATGATAAATCACCCTTACTTCAGACAAGATGAACATGCATAGCAACTCACATGATATTCAACAAAGGTGTAATAGTTGATGGCGTCCCCAGAAACATGGTTACCTCTCAACAAGCAATTTATAAGAAATAAGATACATAAGCTACATATTCTTTACCACAATAGTTTTTAAGGCTATTTTCCCATGAGCTATATATTGCAAAGACAAGAAATGAAATTTTAAAGGTAGCACTCAAGCAATTTACTTTGGAATGGCAGAGAAATACCACATAGTAGGTAGGTATGGTGGACACGAATGGCATAGGTTTTGGCTCAAGGTTTTGGATGCACGAGAAGAATTCCCTCTCAGTACAAGGCTTTGTCTAGCAAGGTTGTTTGAAGCAAACACAAGTATGAACCGGTACAACAACACTTACATAAGAACATATTGCAAGCATTATAAGACTCTACAGTGTCTTCCTTGTTGTTCAAACACTTTTACCAGAAAATATCTAGACTTTTAGAGAGACCAATCATGCAAACCAAATTTCAACAAGCTCTACAGTAATTCTCCACTAATAGGTTCAAAGTACATGATGCAATAGCTTAAACATGATTTATTTGGAACTCAAAACAATTGCCAAGTATCAAATTATTCAAGACCATTTACCAATTACCACATGAAGCATTTTTTGTTTCCAACCAAATAGCAATGAACGAAGCAATTTTCAACCTTCGCCATGAACATGAAAAGCTAAGAACACCAGTGTTCATATGAACAAGCGGAGCGTGTCTCTCTCCCACACAAGCATGATAGGATCAGATTTTATTCAAACACAAAACAAAAATAAAAACATACAAACGCTCCAAGTAAAGCACATAAGATGTGACGGAATAAAAATATAGTTTCACTAGAGGTGACCTGATAAGTTGTCGATGAAGAAGGGCGTGCCTTGCACTACAAGAAAAGTTCTGATAGACAACGTCTCAAAATCGTCCGCTAAGGGGTATTTTTCGTCGCCTATGGGCCTAACCCGACGATATGGGTTCTGTTGTCGAAACTGCGTCAGGCAAAGTCCTACCACGTTTTTTTCGGTCCGTCGCGCTTGGGCGCCCTTCCGCCACGGAAAATCGGACCGTTGCAGAAGTGTTTCCGGGAGCCCGTTGACTGCTGACGTCATGCAAACTGACACGTGGCAGACGCCGTTAACTGGCAGTTAACGGCGTTAACCGCTGAAACCCCGTGGTAGATGGTAGGCCCACACGAGGCCTGCCACGTCTTAAGCGGGCCGGCCCATTAAGTTTGCGGGCCGGGCCAGCTGACTTAGTTTGACCGGTCAACTATATAGCTGGGCTGGTCCATTAGTTACGTGGGCCGGGCCTAACCTCTAAGGTTGACTGGTCAAAAGATTAATGGGCCGGCCCACTAAGCATGTGGGCCGGGCCGAATGCACTCGTTTGACCGGTCAACAGGCAAAAGGGCCGGCCCACAAAACATGTGGGACCCACTTTCATGTTATCGGGCCGGCCCATTTACCAAGTGGGGTCCACCTTAAAGCAAGTGGGCCGGCCCAAGAAGTTATTGGGCCGGCCCAATTAGCATGTGGGTCCCACTTTCCTGCTATCGGGCCGGCCCATTTAGTACGTGGGGTCCACATTAGATCAAATGGGCCGGCCCACCAAGCCAGTGGGCCGGGCTAAAAGCACAGGTGGGTCCCACTTTCCTGTTAATGGGCCAGCCCATATAGTATGTGGGGTCCACCATGTAGCAAGTGGGCCGGCCCAACAAGATAGTGGGCCGGCCCAGTAGTGGGTGGGGTCCACCTTAAAGAAAGTGGGCCAGCCCAATTAGAGTGTGGGGTCCACCGCAAATCAAGTGGGCTGGCCCAATAAGTAAGTGGGCCAGCCCGTTTAGTTGCTGTTTATATGCCGGCATAATAGGCGCTTTAGGATTTTGCGGGCCGGCACATATGTGATTTTGGTTAATTGGGTCGTTTAAGGGATGGGAATTCGTGTTTTAGATACTGAGAATATTTACGCAGCAATGATTTCTGTCGGATAGCCTCACTTACCACAAGCAACAAAGAAAAAATGCACGAAAGAACTATAAAAACTAACTAAATATTACATCAGCTGCACGGCTTTGAAAAAATATTACAGAACCCAGAGAAATTGAATGGTAATTAAACCTAGCAATACAATGAAGCGATCCGGCAATCTTTTAAGTTGTCCATGCAGCACCTATATCTGAAACAAAGACATTACAAGTTAAGACAGCAACAATGGAAAGGCAAAGACACTACAATATTGTTTGCCAAAGAATTTGGAACTCATCATTTCGTCGTTATAACAAGATCATTGTAATGCGCACAATAAGCAAACAAAGAGTGCATGCCACATACCAACAGCCAATATAACAGAGCATGTTAGAATGAAACAACAGACTTACTACTATCGAGTCTCATGCAAACCAACATGTTCAGGGAGTACAAAATTGGCATGAACAACATAGTAGCAGGCTATAAATTTTGTAACAACGACTGAGCAAGATGAAGTTATGATGGCTACATCTACAGAGCAGGGAATGTAAACCAAAAATAGAAGTTACGATGGCAAAAGCTAAAGAGGAGGGAATGTGAACCAACATGTGCCAAGTGCAATTACTTCATTTTGGCCGTGAACTAAATAATACTCCTGAACTTATAGTGAAGGGGATGCAAATCAAGATGTTTCGGGATATAAACTTGTAATGAGTAACACATAGAGGATAGTTAATGCTGGAGCTTAGGATGGACCAGATACAGAATATAGTGGGATCACCTGTGAACTTGTATAAGAGGGAATGCAAACCAATATGTTCAGCATTCCATATGTGAGCGTCATGCCAAGTCAGAGAAACAAGTCAATAATGCAGCTTTTGAAGAACAAGATGGCACGCAAAATTATTATCTAGTAGTATGACAAGTTTATTTGTACTACAGGCTAGATAGCAGAGTGATAGCATGCCAAACTAAGTCCTTACTTTGTTAGCTTACAATGAACTAGATACAAAACAATGGCATCACCTGTAGTATAGGGAATGCAAGCCAACATGTTCATGGAGTAAAAAATTGGCGCAAACAACATAGTAGCAGGCCATAAGTTTTGTAACAACGACTGAGCAAGATAAAGTTATGATGGCTAGATCTACAAAGCAGGGAATGTAAACCAAATATAGAAGTTACGATGCCAAAAGCTATAGAGCAGGGAATGCGAACCAACATGTGCAATTACTTAAAATTGGCCATGAACTAAATAATAGCAGGATGTTACTATAATACCTATAATTTTTGTAACAACGACTGAGCAAGATAGAAGTTATGATGGCTACATCTACAGAGCAGGGAATGCAAACCAAAATGTTCAATCGCTTAAAGTTAGCAATGAACTAGAAAATAGCAAGGTGTTACGGTCATAGCTAGGAATGAACTAAAAGAGCTTAAGACAAACAAGCATCTGAACCCAGAACATGGCGCTAAAACAAGGGACTTACATTAGGAGAAGCACTCTGTGGGAGTTACAGTAGATCTTCCTGGGGTTGATAGATCCGGTGATGAAGTACGCTACATGTGCTACTTGGGGTTGGAGAGACAGCCATTACACTTCATGGTTACTCATCTCGTCTGCAAAAATGTAACGGCGCGTCGTTAGCACAAACAGGTTCCCGCAAGATTAAACAAGAACTTGCAGGCAAGCAATAGAAAAGCGACAGTAGAAGAGTTTAGATCATGCACGGCGCCGGTGAAGCAGATCCGGTTCATGCACAGCGGTGTCGGTGAGCAAGATCCGATGCGGTGCATGACGGATCCGGCGAAGCGGCTCCGGTGGGGTGGACGATACCGCAGCTGAAGCGACTGCGGTAGACTGTTGGATGAGCATATGGTTTCGAGGTTCGGCGGGGATGATCCGGTCCGGTTGATGACGGCATCGATGAAGCAGCTCCGGCAGGCAGCCGGATGACGAGGATCGCGAGGGCTCGGGTAGGCCAGGGAAGTCTGGCGGGGATGTTCCGGTGCGGTGGTCGTGGAGGTGGGAGAGAGGGACTTGTGAAATTCCGGTGGGTGGTCTGAGGGAAATGAATTTTTTTTGGGAGGGTTTCCGGGCTAGGGAGGTGGTGATCCAAAAAATGACGGTCATACCCCCCCCCCCACCAAACGACTTTGCTGTCATCTCCACAGGGGTAGAATGGGAATTTGGAAGCGTGTGAAATTTTTGTATTTTGTGGGCGGGAAGTTTTGCCGCTATGAGATTTTGAATTTGGCTAAGGTCCAACTATAATGATAAAAAATTGTGAGACCGTACTAGTACCTCTGTTCAAGGCCGACTGCAAAATCAAATCATCATCACCTTGAATACCGGTTACTATCATCGTGATCTATCTTCTTATCCCATTCAAAAACCCGTCTGAAATATTTCAGGATTGGCGGGAGATTTTGCCGCCTGACTGAGATTTGATTTTGAATATGGCTATGGTCAAGTAATATAATATAATACTAATATAAAGACGGTACACCTGGTTAATTACAGTACTAATTGCTCTGCTCCGGCAGTCAAGGCCAACAGCCACATCAAGCCATCATCATTACAAAAAAATCAGTCAAATCTAGAAGCTAGTATAGGAAAAATTCACAGCAACATAATAAATCCAGAAAACTAAGTACGGAGTATAATACATAAACTGCATACAATAGCCAAAAGCAGCCAATAACAATGTTAATGTTCACGACAAACTAATCTGAAAATAATACAAGACGCAATGTATGGCCACCATGAAGATTAGGATACCCCAGGATGAATGAATCTGATCTTCATTCAGCATATATTTCTTCGTCACTCCATTCTCTGATCTGAAGGAAATATTCATTGAACTCCTTCCGTCTGCAGTGTGCAACCAATACATCCTCCAAACGGTATGGCCTTTGTTCATTTCTCATACCGTAGTTTCCTAATCTATCCACACGTATTGGTCACTCATCCTAGGCCTTTATATCATCAAAGTACTCTCTGATATAACCCAAATCTGCGTAGTAGATGCAGCCAGGTCGAAGTGTCGGGTGCACTCTGGTGTCGACGGAGATACACCGGATATAATGGACGAAGAAGGCACGACTGACAATGTTATTGACAGCATGGAGAGAGCGGCTCTCAGTGTCCACACGGTAGACCAATGATTGACCTTCCTCCAAATGCTTGTTGTCCAACAACACAAGCAGCAGAGCACCATCCGACTTCACAAGGTAGAACTTGTTATTTCCAAGTTCTAGAAATGAAAATAGTGTATCCATGTTGACTGTGCTCGCTCACTGTTCCAACTGGACATTGTTGGTGCACACTAATTTTTCGAACTCAAAATTGTTCACAGCTATTGCATACAATTCGCCATTGAACGGGGTAATGCAACGCAGAGAATGGTGCTCGGTCGAAAATCTTCCTTCTCCCCAATCTTCATCTATACCCTTAGTTGGAGTGCTCTCATCGACCCAAGCAATTTCCGCCGGGTAATCTTTGGAAACGAAGACCATAGTCGGGGACTTCATTACAGCGACTGACTTCAGAATAACATATGGCATATGCGCCTCAAACCAGTGGGTTCAGAACCCGTATCTTGTGCGGCTGGTTCTTCTGGGCAAGCACGATGACGCCACGGCAAAAGCCGACGAAATAGTATCTAAAATATATTGATGAAGATAACATTCAGCACTAAGATGTTTACGATTGAAAATAAAAATAGATTAACTCTATAGATATGGAGGAATTTGAACCTTGCATGAACTTCCGTTAGATCGATGGTGACGTAGCGGGATGTGCGGAGGTGGAGGAAGGTGAAATCAGCAGCGCGTGGAAGGGTGTGTTCTACCATGATCCATTCGTGCAGGTGCACGTCGGGCTCAGGTAAACCTGAGCGCCAATTTCTACAAACTTGCCTCAAAGCAGAGTAGGTGTCCATGTACTCCTCGTTTGCCAGTAAGCAGTCTCCGATCTTGTGAAGTGGTCCGTCAGCCCTGAGAGAGGCCCAGTCCACGGAGGCGCGGCGCTTGGATGCGCCGCCCTCGGAGGCGACGGTCTCGGGGGCGACGGCCGCCGGCGCATTCTTCTTGTCCATCGCCGGCAGGGAACGCGCGTAGGGCGGTTGGTGTTTTTTCATTCGATTTGGAGAAGTTGATGGGACGTGAGAGGCGTGGTTGCGTGCGTGAGTGAGAATGAGACTGTGTGCAGAGGGAGGGACAGAGGGGCTCTGTACAGGCAACGTGACGGTTGGTCTCGGCAGTTTCTCAAAAAAGCTAGACGTTTGGTCTCAACACGCGCACCGCCTAACCGCTGCGCACCACGACACGCGTCCGTGGTACTGCACGTCTGCACCGTTACGTGTACTCAGTTCTACTGTCGAGCCTTACACTGGAAAAATATATGTACTCAGTTTTCCCCTCGAGTACTAATACTGGCTAGTGCAATATACTCAGTTTTACCCTCAAGTGGCTGGTCAACAGAGAGTCAACAAATGGGATTAAGCTAGTATCTAATTGAGTAATTTCATGCGCAAAAAAATAAAATCATAGTGCCTCCTACTCATGGAGTCTTGTTAAGAAGAGGAGGTCTAACACGTGGAATACAGAATAGCACACCACATGTCCGAAATGATGGAAAGGGCTAGGCAATCCACTTATAGATCTCAACAAAACCACATGGAACTATATTAAACTTATGCAGTAGCCAACGCAACCAAAATTCAGAAGTGCAGGCTGAGTCCCAACACATTTGCTTCGGTGTCCCCCCTTCGTTCAAACTGTAGTGAACTAAAACATATGAATGGCAAAGATCTCTTTTTAACTCTTCGTAACCAAGGGCGTAATGATGAAAAGTGAATAAAAAGACATAAGTGTAAGCTCTCAAGTAGCCAGTACGGTCCATTTGAGTCTATATTGTTCAGTAGTCAGACACGCAGACAACATTGTACATTGAAAACCAAAACGTTCGTGGGTAAAATATTTCGCCAGCCACATTGGCTGTTAGGAACATTAAGTACACCTAGTATATCTATACGATGGTATATAGGGCTTGATATGGGTTTTTACGGGCTAAAAAAAGAAGGCACATGGCAAAAATTACCCCTTCATGTTTTGGTGAGGGGGGACACCGAAGCAAGCCTCGAGTCCCAAAGGCACAACACAATACGGAAACTTCCAAACTTACATAAAAGGGGCTATGCAACCCACTTATACACACATTAACAGCCATCCTCGTGTGTGACAAGAGAAATTCAACACTGGATTCGGAGGTAGGCACATGAAGCTTTACAAGGGCCAATGGGGCACCAACAAATTATGGATGAATTGAACCACACCGTCAACAATTCAAACTCGAGACCTTGGCTCTAATACCATTTAAGTTCAAACTGATTGAAAAGGCTAGGCAACCAATTTATAAAACATCCACAGGAACAACTACCAAGTTGATCCCAGCCACAGATAAAATGCATCCACCAACAAAATAGGAACATTGCCTCAGTCTCAGGAAAAATTTCACAATACCAAGGTACTCACATGTCAATGTCAGTGTTCATCTCCAATTATCTATGCCATTTTATTAGTCTTTGAGAGATTATAACGAACTTGATTGGCCTCCTGCAGTAGGGCATCACATGCTTCTGATCTCGATCTCAACATGTCAACTTGGTTTCTTAACACATCTGCTGCAGCTCGTTCTATTTGGAGTTGTTCCTCCAGAACTTGTGCAGAGAAAGACTTGGACTTGGACTTGGACTTGGACTTGGACTGCAAAAACCCAGCATTTCGCAGGAAAGTGTTTTTGGTGATATCTTTATTTTTAAGTACCATGGTAAATGTCTCCATACATTCTTCTAGAGTTTTTTCCATACCGTCTTTCCCGGGTTTTGCCATCTCCAATTTCATATTTGCCTGAAAAGTTTTCAGTCGTGTAAAAATTAAAGTTATTACAGAGAAACATGCAAACGGTAGATTTAATGTGTATGAACTACTTTTAATCCTACAAGTTGGTATGCCTGATTACACATCAAATGCATTTTCACAAAAACGTCTACAAGATCATATTGACATGCCCATTATTGCTCCTACAAATTAGCAAGTGTGTCGTTAAAAAATTTAAATCATAAAGAAGACTTACAATAACACTTTCTGCGAGTTCTCCTATCACATTATGTTTGTTCTTCTGGCATGCCTCGAACTGCTCTGCCAGAGTCATCTCTTTGTCTGGTTGCATGTTGTTTGCATGATCTACTTTCTGCATTTTTGTACAATCATATAGAAATCAAATAACGTGGTTGAAATGGAGGATGCAAATATAACATGCACATGGAGTTCTACACAATTTACAAGTAACATATGTAGCAGTATAGACCAGCGGGGCATTACTTTTTGCCAGAGATGCCCAACCAAGTGACGAGATCTTGTACGGCTTGGTAAACGTTGTTTCAAGCGGTTAGCCTGGTTCCTTTTAGACAACGTCTGCAAAAGGAGACTAGTGAGACACTGGCGCAAAATAAGTATTCGGAATTTAATCTGGTTTCACGGTCCTCATAAGCCATACCACATTCTTTGGATCAGACCAGTGCTTGACAAGATCTCCCCACTGCTCGTCAGTCATACAGGGTGCAGGAGACTTTGTTCGAACATTGGCAGTAATCTGGCTAGTGAAGTATGTCGCCTTAAGCTTATAGCGGTGCTGGCGCAACAATTCTTTGAATATGGAAGCGATGACAAACTTTACATCCTCATTATCCTCATCGAATTCAAACCTTAACTGCTCACAACGGTTGAATGATTGGTGAGTTATATAGCATAGAAACAACAGTAAGCTACAAGAAATGGGACAGATCAATGTGGAATAATTTATCATTACCAGGAGAAGCATGACTTACATGTAAATTATGCACTAAACTCTCGAACTGTGAAGGGGTGTCAACATGCTGCTTCCACAATGGGAAGGTAGGAAGTTCATTCCTGATAAAATAGCCAATATGTGATACAAGATATGAAGATTCATGCGGATGAAGTGGCCTTCTGCCACCTACAATAGATGTGATGCGAAATCTTGAACCCATTCCGGAAATCTTAGCTGCAAGTTTTCTTCCTACCGTTGGCCCCCTCGTTTTTATTGATCGTGGCGAACCTACCAAGTTAAGCATTACATCAAGCTATCATGGTATATAGATACATAAGGGAGCATTAAGCTACAAGTCTTTAAAAAAGTATTACCTTTTTTGGCGTGGGTCTCATCATCGGGAGAGGAGTTGTCTTTCGCAGGACTAAGGGTCGGAGGGAGATCATCACCAGTTCTTTGGTGTTGTGGCACTTGTTTGGACATTTGAGGCTGTATCATCTCGGGACTAGCATCATGTGTCCTTGGCCATTATTACCTACCACCACTCCTGATGGTGCCAATTGTTGGCTCGAATTTGCTGTGGAAACTGGTTCTGTTGGCAATTGTTGCTGAGAAACAGTATTGGCAACTGGTGGTTGTGGAATGTGTGGGCTAGTACATGCTGGGGCTACTTCTGTCTGATTCAATGGTTTGTGGTTTTTATGAGACCTTTTACTGTTATCATTCTCGACCTGTTCGCCACCTCGTGTCAGTCTTTTGTTAGACCTTGTAATAGGAGGAGCAGCACGAGCATCAGGCTTAACCCTTTTTTTATTACGCACTGTCACCCATCCTCTGGTATCAGCCTGAGGTTCCTGTTGAGTGTTCTTCCTCCTGTTCGTTCTTGAAAAGTTCTTGCCCGAATCTGCAGATGCCTGTCACACATAAATGATATTTCAATGTACAATATTATATGATCATGATATGCAGATGGAATGGAAAAACAGTAAGGCAACATATGCCAAAACATATATGATGTGTTAACTAAGCAGGAAAAATTGTAGTAATGAGATTGAACATGGCATGGGTAACATATTTGGTAGGACTGGGATACAACAAATGGAAGTTGGGACAAATAATTCAACGACAGGACAGAGAAAACTCACCTTGTTGTGTTGCAGAGGATAGTCGACCAGGGCATCTTCCTGAGTTAGCTCGCCATCACAATCAGCAGGATCAAATTGTGAATCAGAGGAATGTTCCGTATCCTTTGTGATGGAGGTGGGTGGCGTTTTTGCACTAGACCTTGTAGAAGGATGTAGTGTTAGGCTGTTGACTGCCAAAACCCACCGGCGGGCAGCGGCCTGTCAACACTAGTAGAGCCGGGAAGAGCCTAGAGCTGCGGCTGGCGGAGACCCCTCCGAGCGACGGCCCGCAATGCTCTTCTGGTCACACGCGGCGATGCGAAGTGCAAGGGCGTGCCACCTGACCTATACCTGGTCAGGAAGGTGATGGGGATGCCTCGCTTAGTTTCCTGCATGGCATACACGTAAACATTAAATACGAGCCTCGATCGGCTCTCAGGTTATCCTGTGAATCGGCTCAAAGAGCCGATCCACCCATGATTCGTACGGGGTGCACGAATACTTGGTGATCCTGCTTGATCAAGATAAAGCTAATGAGATCTACGACGATTTAGGGTTTTCACCGCATAATCGGATCATCCTACTCCAGGTTGGGCCTCGCGGCCACGCACGGTGATCGTAAGCCGATCCTAAACAAGGCCTAAAAACCAACATGAATGTTGATCCTCGGAACATCCTGTTTAGGACTTGCGAACGCCACCCCACGTGCCGTTGGATCCTCCCCCCCTTTGTAAGGCCTAACTATTGCAGATATTAAACTAATCCTTGTAGAACAAGGAGCAATCGTAACGGATCAGATCTACTAAATAAAGAACAAGCAGGGTGCCGCCCCCACACCTGAGATAGATGTGAGGGCGGCTAGACATGCAAGGGTTGCACTACGTAAGCATGTTATACGAAGAGCTATGCTAACCCTAACACATCTATGATAACTACGTTGCTCGCCATCAAAGACGCTTCAGTACGAGCAACGCATGAACAACGTGGAGCTTGTGCTGCCTAGATCGCAAGATGCGATCTAGGCAGCATGTCGCTTACCTGATAGAAACCCTCGAGACGAAGGAGTTGGCGATGCGTCGAGATTGGTTTGTTTTGGGTTGAACGTGAGTTGTTGTTTATTCCATAAACCCTAGATACATATTTATAGTCCAGCGGACTTTCTAACGTGGGAATATCCCACCGTGCACGATACAAACTCTAACTTTTGATCTACGGTATAATCTACTATAACTAAAGATACACGGGCAATCTAGCCCAAATTCTCCGTGCAAGGCCGCTTCAAAGATCTTCCACGTGTAATCTTCCAAGCCCATCTCTCTTACGGCCCACCTCTGGATTTGTCCAAAATCTGGTGATAACACATGCCCCCCGGGTTTTGGAAATAACATTTCCAAAATCATTATACTTTCCTTTCGAAGGGTCATGTCGTGGCAGAGCAGAGCTGTTGCAGTATCCGTTATCATTATGCCCTGTCTTCTCAGCTTCTCTGCAAAATTCGATAGCTCTGGCGTCATCTCCTTGGAAACTGTAATGACATTAAATTTCCACCAGGCTTCTCATTATTTAACTGTGCCGATCGATTATCTTTCTCCATCCCCTTCCTCTGTTCCAGCCATCGGCACCCAAAAAACCCTCTTCCCCCTCAGCCATGTCTTCCTCTTCCTCCTCCTTCTCAAACCTCTTCCCCCAATCCTCGCCGAAGAAAAAGAAAGAGGACAAGGTGAACCCCCTCTCCCCCGACAATGAGAAGAAAGAAGGAGAAGTTGCGAAGGCCCAGGCCTTCCCCTCCGCCAAGCTCCCGCCGAAGAAGCGCTTCCGCATGTGGGCGGACAGCGAGGATGAAGATGACGACGAAGAAGAAGAAGAGGAGGAGGAAGATGAATCTTCCTCTTCCGCCGGGTACCCGCCAACCAAGCGCTTCCGCTCCTGGGCGGACAGCGAGGACGATGATGATGACGAGGAGGAAGAGGCCCCGGTCACGGGCTGGGGTAGCAGCGACGAGGAGCTCCCTGGGAGCAGCGCCGACGACATCGACGGCGGTGACGACGAGGACAGCGACGACTAGTAGAATAAGACTAGTAATAGCAGTGCGCTAGGCACTAGATCCCTCTTTTGAGAGCCATCGGCTCTTTCTTGTAAAGCCGCTCCTCTGAATTAATGAAATTGTTCCTTTTGATTCGTCCTTTAATTGCTCCAATTTCATTCCTTCCGCCCGTCATGTTAAGACCGATAGCAATGTATCGAATTCCTCTTCTTTTGGACGCCCATGAAGCCGGACTCCCATGTCGATTAGCTTATAGGCCAAGAACTTCTCAATTTCAGGCTGCGATTTGGTGTCTGACTATAACTTTTCGCAATCCCTTAGCCGATGACCACTCATCGGCTATTTTGAGAATCTAGTCCCTTTCCTCCTCTTGTAGCAACAGGACGGTCCAAACTTGCAAAAAATCGACGGCCTCCTATCCCGATTCAGAGGAGATCACAATGCAGGGCCAGTTGACGCGACTTCAATTGGCTCTCCAAAACAGAGAAGCCATCAAGCCAGCTGCCCCCCGAGTCTCAGTCGAGGCAAGAACGGTAATGGATCAACCGAACGTGCCGCCTATGCAGAGTTAGCCGATTTCAACAAATCGGCTCCCCAAAGCAGAGAACCTTCAGGGTGAGCTGCCCCCCGAGCTTCTTCAGTCTACTTCGCGCCTTGGTCAGATCGGGTCCTTTCCTTTGGTGGAATTGATACAACCTGGTCATGATCTCATGAACTGCCCAGCTGAAGAGAGAATCCGGAGGTCCTTGAAGAGAGGATCTACCTCCTGCTCTTGGGTCGATGGCCACGTATCGGCTTCGTTCCTTAGTTCTGAAGTCGATGCCCTTGCATCGGCTAAAAATTTTTTTTTATTTGGCCGATTTTTCTTAATCGGCCCCCAATGTTCTACTGCACGTGTGTTTGCACAATGTTTGTCTGCACATGTTCATCTGACTATATGCCCCCCGAGCCGAATCTGCCAAATGACTGCAGATATCGGCTTTTATGGTTAGTCAGGGCACTGCACTTGCACGTCGGCTTCGTGAAGATTCATGCTGACTTGCATCTGCCGACGTGGCTGCTGCCCAGTAGATCATTGTTGAACACAAACAGAATATGTGCAGATGATAATTTTGGCCGATTGCTGGAATCGGCCTCCACATTGCTTGTTCGATGAAGGTTTTGTAATGTCCCTCCATAAATTTTTTGGGGCCGATCACAAGGATCAGCCTCGCCTGGTTTGCTCATTGGTTTAATCTTGCTACTCGGTTAGGCTGGATAAAACCAACCCAACCTCTGACTTGATGCGCCTGCTGTCATCCACCTTGAGTGCATCGTATAATCGTGGAGCACTAAGCTCTGTCGGCAAGACGAGCACCATGTTTGTACCAGCCGATGTTTCATCATCGGCTTTCTTTTGCTTTGGACGCCACTCCATTCTCCGTGGACGTCCTTCTTCATCCAGGGCTCGCTGAACCTTTGCAGCCAGATCAGGCCGTGCCTTCCTTAGCGTATGCAGGTATAACCTTTCGGCTTCCTCCAGGCCGCGTAAACGTTGAACCCTGCGTTTTTGTGAACGGCTGAGTCCGTCAGGGCACCACCTTGGACGGTGGTACCTGTCTTCTTCTTCTGGTCCCTCGTCTTCGGAATCCTCAAGATCTGCCCAACGAGTTGACTCAGCGCGTTTGCTTTGTGGCGGGAGAGGCCCTAAGCGCTCGAACACAGACACGTTGGCTGCCTCCTTCTTCTTCTTGTTGCATTCTGGGCAATTGCCGATTGTGGGCAATCGGCTCATTCCTGAATCCCAGCAGTGTCTGAAGAAAGGGCAGTCCCAGTGTCTGGCGTTGTCATCTTGCTCCCTTAACTTGTCCGTGGCACGGCGCTCGTGCTCCTCCTCATCGCGATCATGCCGACGATGCCTTCTGGCTTCTCTAGCCAGACGATCTCCTTCATCATCAAAGTTGGACCGTCGGCGTTGGTCGTACTGACTCACATATTTGTTGAGGAGGTGATCAGAGAGAGGTCGTTGATATCTTATGTTCTTCACTTCTCCCTCTGTGACGTAGCGCTTGCCATCATGATGGAGCCGATCGCGTGGAGCGGCCTCCTCTGTGTCCTTGCTATGAGAGCAGCTGCCCTCATCTCCATCTTTGCCAGAGTGGTTCCCAGGTCCTACCATGTTGATGCTGAACGTGGGACCTGGCTGGCAGCCCTCGGGGTAGATGACTTCTACCATGTTAACGGCGGGGAAGGGTTGGGTGTCGACCTTCATGGCGTACTGGTTGAAAATTAGACGCCCCTTCTCTATCGCCGCTTGGATGTGCTGACGCCACACCCTGCAGTCGTTGGTGGCATGGGAGAGCGAGTTGTGGAATTTGCAGTATGGCTTTCCGTTCAGCTCTTGCGCCGTGGGGAACTTGAGACCTTCAGGAATCGTCAACTGTTTCTCCTTGAGCAGGAGGTCGAAGATTTGTTCAGTCTTGGTCACGTCAAAATCAAATCCCCTGGGCGGCCCTGGTGGCTTTACCCATTTGCAGGACACGGGGGTTCCTCCCCGAGTCCACTCAGCCACTGCTACTTCTTGGTCTCCCGCAGGCACTTCACCTTCCTCTGTATCGACCATGACTACTGCACGCTTGAACTTGTCTTGGTACAGGTCTGGGTGGCGCTGTTCATATGCTGATAGTTTCTGAACCATGTGCGCCAGCGAGGGATAATCTGCTTGGGAGGCCATGTCCTTGAGCTGTGTTGCAAGGCCAGCTACTGCCAACTCGACTGCTTCCTTTTCAGTTATACGAACCGAATAACATCGGTTCCTAAGATTCCTGAAGCGCTGGATGTACTCTGTCACCGTTTCTCCGCGCTTCTGACGTAGTTGTGCTAGATCGGCAATGCTAGACTCGGAAGCTTCTGAATGGTATTGCATATGGAACTGTTCTTCCAATTGCTTCCAAGACTGGATGGAGTTTGCTGGCAAAGAGGTGTACCATCCAAAAGCCGATCCCGTGAGGGACTGTGAAAAGAGCCTCACGCGTAGCTGATCCGACACTGAAGCCGGTCCTAATTGCGCCAAATATCGGCCGACGTGCTCGATGGAGCTGGAGCCATCTGATCCACTGAATTTGGAGAAGTCAGGGAGCCGATATTTAGGTGGCAGCGGGATCATCTCGTACTCGTCGGGGTACGGCTTGGAATAGCCGATTGCCCTTCTTTTCGGCACCAGGCCGAACTGGTCTCTCAGTATGGTACTGATTTGATCCGCTGTGCTGGCTGCAGAAGTTGCACTCTGAAGATTCACCGGGGTGGCGTACTTAGCCAGCCATGTTTGCTTTTCCTGCTCTGAGCCAACTGCAGGAGCTGGGCTCTGGAGTTTCGTCGGGGTGGCGTAGTTAGTTAGCCACGTCTGCTTTTCGAGCTCTGTCGCTGACGTTTCTCCTGTTTTCGTCGGAGTCCCTGATGTTGTGGCCTGGTTTGAAAGTGCCCAGTTGCCACAATCTAGCACATACGTGCACGCGTATCCTTGAGGGATCTCCTTAGGCGCCTCGGTCAAGAACTGGTAGTCACTAGGATCTCCACCAATCTTGTAGACGACGAATGCCGGTGTAGCCGGCACTTCAGGTGGTGCTGCCAACGCATATGGCAGCGGTGGACGGGACTGGAGTGGCAACTCTCCTTGATGCGTCCCGAGAGCTGGTCCTGACGGCGAGTACTGGTGGCTCATGATCTCCTGGATCACGCGCAGAGCGAGACGCTCCAACACGTTGACCAAGTTTTCAGAGTGGCGGTGTAGCGAGTGAGCCACCAAGTAGTTGATCTCCTGCCGTAGGCCCCTGGTGCGTTCCTCCGACGGGGCAGAGAGATCTATCCCATCGAGTGCACCTTGTGGTGAGAATCCCTTCCATCTGATGCCATGGGAACGGGTTCTCTGAAAAGAGCCGATGAGGTCGGCTTCGAGGGTGACCTTGATCTCGTCATATTTCTTCTTGAGCTCGGCAGGCAGCTCCTCCTAGGTGACTGGCGTGCCGTCCGCCATCTCAGATGTAGATGGCGATGTGGTTGATGTAGACGATTGTCCCACCGGGCGTGCCAGAATGTGTTGACTGCCAAAACCCACCGGCGGGCAGCGGCCTGTCAACACTAGTAGAGCCGGGAAGAGCCTAGAGCTGCGGCTGGCTGAGACCCCTCCGAGCGACGGCCCGCAATGCTCTTCTGGTCACACGCGGCGATGCGAAGTGCAAGGGCGTGCCACCTGACCTATACCTGGTCAGGAAGGTGATGGGGATGCCTCGCTTAGTTTCCTGCATGGCATACACGTAAACATTAAATACGAGCCTCGATCGGCTCTCAGGTTATCCTGTGAATCGGCTCAAAGAGCCGATCCACCCATGATTCGTACGGGGTGCACGAATACTTGGTGATCCTGCTTGATCAAGATAAAGCTAATGAGATCTACGACGATTTAGGGTTTTCACCGCATAATCGGATCATCCTACTCCAGGTTGGGCCTCGCGGCCACGCACGGTGATCGTAAGCCGATCCTAAACAAGGCCTAAAAACCAACATGAATGTTGATCCTCGGAACATCCTGTTTAGGACTTGCGAACACCACCCCACGTGCCGCTGGATCCTCCCCCCCTTTGTAAGGCCTAACTATTGCAGATATTAAACTAATCCTTGTAGAACAAGGAGCAATCGTAACGGATCAGATCTACTAAATAAAGAACAAGCAGGGTGCCGCCCCCACACCTGAGATAGATGTGAGGGCAGCTAGACATGCAAGGGTTGCACTACGTAAGCATGTTATACGAAGAGCTATGCTAACCCTAACACATCTATGATAACTACGTTGCTCGCCATCAAAGACGCTTCAGTACGAGCAACGCATGAACAACGTGGAGCTTGTGCTGCCTAGATCGCAAGATGCGATCTAGGCAGCATGTCGCTTACCTGATAGAAACCCTCGAGACGAAGGAGTTGGCGATGCGCCGAGATTGGTTTGTTTTGGGTTGAACGTGAGTTGTTGTTTATTCCATAAACCCTAGATACATATTTATAGTCCAGCGGACTTTCTAACGTGGGAATATCCCACCGTGCACGATACAAACTCTAACTTTTGATCTACGGTATAATCTACTATAACTAAAGATACACGGGCAATCTAGCCCAAATTCTCCGTGCAAGGCCGCTTCAAAGATCTTCCACGTGTAATCTTCCAAGCCCATCTCTCTTACGGCCCACCTCTGGATTTGTCCAAAATCTGGTGATAACATAGGCCCAACGAGGCTGCAACTCGGCTATTATGCAGGATCGTTTGCCTCCGTTGCTCTTCGTACTCATTCTCGAGTGGAAGACCTAACATGCATTGGCGAGAAATGCAGATGAGATTTATCATGGAACTGTGCATATAAGAACAAATTAATAGTAGCAGTGAGACTGCTCAAAAGGTGTAATGACAAACAAACTATGGCTCAAAAATAATTGATGTTCATATTGTCAAGCTTCATGCACTAGCCAACGCAACCGGAAGTCCGGATTGATGGAAAGGGCAAACAAATTATGGCTCAAAAATAATTTATGTTGACCAACAGAGGGCAGCAGCAACAATTTTTAGGATAAGTATGAATGTCAAGCTTCATGCAGTAGCCAACGCAACCAAAAGTCCGAACTGATGGAAAGGGCTAAGCAATCCACATATAGACTCAAACACATAAGTTTCATTTCATGCCCATGGTTAACCATATGGAATGGCGTGTGCTTAATATAATTGCCTAGGGTCTTCCAAGTTCCAACAGATCGGTCTATTGGATGAACTTGCTAGAGCATGCAATTCGAAATGGTATCGGACCTACAAGGTCCTGAGTTCAAATCCTAGCAAGTAGCAACGCAGTATTCAAAATAAATACTTGCAGCCTTCCTAAAAAAATATCTAATGATACATGCCTAAGGCTCGGTCTATTGAATGAGCGGTTTTATCACTTAGCACCACAAGTTGGGAATTTTTATCACAAAACACCAACATTTGGGGAAATTATTTCACATAACACATTATTTGTCATTAGTTGGCTTGACAAGAGCATCACCCTACAGCGTGACACCAATTTACAGTACGTGAGCATGTTTGCTACAAACAAATGAATTTTGGTGTGAAATTTTGTAGACACTCTGTGGAAATGAGAATATGAGTCACACTTGTTACATATGCTACACACAAAATGAATTACCATATGACAAATATCCATTGAAATTATAACCACACAACAACATGAGATTTGGGTAATATATTCTATACCAGCATAAGGTTTTGATAATGTGTACCAATACAACTACCCTGGACATAAGATTTTTTTGAACTGTATGGACATAAGATTTAACAACTAGTGTTGACAAACAACTTTGTATTTAGCGTTTAACAGCAAATACCACAAAATAAAGTCTAATTGTCTTTCACCTGCTGTCACTCTTAAACTGACGGTGGCCTGAAGTCACTAATGGGCTATCAAACAGAGATCATGTATTATGCGAAACAATTACCCCAAATGTTGGTGTTTTGTGATACAAATTTCTAGGGTTGTGGTTCTGTGATAAAATAAAATCTCGAACTTCTGGTGTTAAGTGATATAAAACCTCATTGGATGAACTGGCTAGAGCATGCAATTCCACATGACGCACACAGAGTTGCAAATAGAAAAAAATACAGGCAGTTTAATACTATCAATAAATTGCTCTGCTAGCTTGACTGCTGATACGTCTCCGACGTATCGATAATTTCTTATGTTCCATGCCACATTATTGATGATATCTACATGTTTTATGCACACTTTATGTCATATTCGTGCATTTTCTGGAACTAACCTATTAACAAGATGCCGAAGTGCCAGTTGCTGTTTTCTGCTGTTTTTGGTTTCAGAAATCCTAGTAAGGAAATATTCTCCGAATTGGACGAAATCAACGCCCAGGGTCCTATTTTGCCACGAAGCTTCCAGAAGACCGAAGAGTCAACGAAGTGGGGCCACGAGGTGGCCAGGAGGGCAGGCAGCGCGGCCCCACCCTTGGCCGCGCCGACCTGTCTCCTGGGCCCCTCGCGACGCCCCCTGACCTACCCTTCCGCCTACAAATAGCCTTCGTCACGAAACCCCCAGTACCGAGAGCCACGATACGGAAAACCTTCCAGAGACGCCGCCGCCGCCAATCCCATCTCGGGGGATTCAGGAGATCGCCTCCGGCACCCTGTCGGAGAGGGGAATCATCTCCCGGAGGACTCTACGCCGCCATGGTCACCTCCGGAGTGATGTGTGAGTAGTCTACCCCTGGACTATGGGTCCATAGCAGTAGCTAGATGGTTTTCTTCTCCTCATTGTGCTTAATTGTCGGGTCTTGTGAGCTGCTGAACATGATCAAGATCATCTATCTGTAATTCTATATGTTGTGTTTGTTGGGATCCGATGAATAGAGAATACCATGTTATGTTGATTATCAATTTATATCTATGTGTTGTTTATGATCTTGCATGCTCTCCGTTATTAGTAGAGGCTCTGGCCAAGTTTTTGCTATTAACTCCAAGAGGGAGTATTTATGCTCGATAGTGGGTTCATGTCTCCGTGAATGCGGGAAGTGACAGAAATCTCTAAGATTATGGATGTGCTGTTGCCACTAGGGATAAAACATTGGTGCTATGTTCGAGGATGTAGTTACTGATTACATTACGCGCAATACTTAATGCAATTGTCTGTTGTTAGCAACTTAATACTGGAGGGGGTTCGGATGATAACCTGAAGGTGGACTTTTTAGGCATAGATGCATGCTGGATAGCGGTCTATGTACTTTGTCGTAATGCCCAATGAAATCTCGCTATACTCATCATAATATGTATGTGCATGGTCATGCCCTCTTTATTTGTCAATTGCCCAACTGTAATTTGTTCACCCAACATGCTGTTTATCTTATGGGAGAGACACCTCTAGTGAACTGTGGACCCCGGTCCAATTCTCTATACTGAAATACAATCTACTGCAATACTTGTTCTACTGTTTTCTGCAAACAATCATCTTCCACACTATACATCTAATCCTTAGTTACAGCAAGCCGGTGAGATTGACAACCTCGCTGTTTCGTTGGGGCAAAGTACTTGGTTTGTGCTGTGCAGGTTCCACGTTGGCGCTGGAATCCCTGGTGTTGCGCCGCACTACATCTCGCCGCCATCAACCTTCAACGTGCTTCTTGACTCCTACTGGTTCGATAAACCTTGGTTTCTACTGAGGGAAACTTGCCGTTGTGCGCATCACACCTTCCTCTTGGGGTTCCCAACGGACGCATGTTGAACGGAAAGACAATATGTCAATGATGGCGTGTAACTCACACGTTCGTTGGGAACCCCAAGAGGAAGGTATGATGCGCACAGTAGCAAGTTTTCCCTCAGAAAGAAACCAAGGTTTATCGAACCAGGAGGAGCCAAGAAGCACGTTGAAGGTTGATGGCGGCGGGATGTAGTGCAGCGCAACACCAGAGATTCCGGCGCCAACGTGGAACCTGCACAACACAACCAAAGTACTTTGCCCCAACGAAACAGTGAGGTTGTCAATCTCACCGGCTTGCTGTAACAAAGGATTAGATGTATAGTGTGGATGATGATTGTTTGCAGAAATGAGAACAAGATATTGCGATGATTGTATTTCAAGATAGAGAATTGGACCGGGTCCACGATTCACTAGAGGTGTCTCTCCCATAAGATAAACAGCATGTTGGGTGAACAAATTACAGTTGGGCAATTGACAAATAAAGAGGGCATGACCATGCACATACATATTATGATGAGTATTGTGAGATTTAGTTGGGCATTACGACAAAGTACATAGACCGCCATCCAGCATGCATCTATGCCTAAAAAGTCCACCTTCAGGTTATCATCCGAACCCCCTCCAGTATTAAGTTGCTAACAACAGACAATTGCATTAAGTATTGCGCGTAATGTAATTAGTGACAACATCCTTGAACATAGTACCAATGTTTTATCCCTAGTGGCAACAGCACATCCATAACCTTAGAGGTTCTTGTCACCCCTCCAGATTCACGGAGACATGAACCCACTATCGAGCATAAATACTCCCGCTTGGAGTTACTAGCATCAACTTGGCCAGAGCATCTACTAATAATGGAGAGCATGCAAGATCATAAACAACACATAGACATAACTTTGATAATCAACATAACAAGTATTCTCTATTCATCGGATCCCAACAAACGCAACATATAGAATTACAGATAGATGATCTTGATCATGTTAGGCAGCTCACAAGATCCGACAATGAAGCACACTGGGGAGAAGACAACCATCTAGCTACAGCTATGGACCCATAGTCCAGGGGTAGACTACTCACACATCACTCCGGAGGCGACCATGGCGGCGTAGAGTCCTCCGGGAGATGAATCCCCTCTCCGGCAGGGTGCCGGAGGCGATCTCCTGAATCCCCCGAGATGGGATTGGCGGCGGCGGTGTCTCAGTAAGGTTTTCCGTATCGTGGCTCTCGGTACTGGGGGTTTCGCGATGGAGGCTTTAAGTAGGCGGAAGGGCAAGTCAGGAGGGGGCACGAGGGCCCCACACCACAGGCCGGCGCGGCCAAGGCCTAGGCCGCGCCGCCCTAGGGTTTGGGCGCCTCGTGGCCCCACTTCGTCTCCTCTTCGGTCTTCTGGAAGCTTCGTGGCAAAATAGGACCCTGGGCGTTGATTTCGTCCAATTCCGAGAATATTTCGTTACTAGGATTTCTGAAACCAAAAACAGCAGAAAACAAAGAATCGGCACTTCGGCATCTTGTTAATAGGTTAGTTCCAGAAAATGCACGAATATGACATAAAGTGTGCATAAAACATGTAGATAACATCAATAATGTGGCATGGAACATAAGAAATTATCGATACGTTGGAGACGTATCAGCATCCCCAAGCTTAGTTCTGCTCGTCCCGAGCAGGTAAAACGATAACAAAGATAATTTCTGGAGTGACATGCCATCATAACCTTGATCATACTATTTGTAAAGCATATGTAGCGAATGCAGCGATCAAAACAATGTATATAACATGAGTAAACAAGTGAATCATAAAGCAAAGACTTTTCATGAATAGTACTTCAAGACAAGCATCAATAAGTCTTGCATAAGAGTTAACTCATAAAGCAATAATTCAAAGTAAAGGTATTGAAGCAACACAAAGGAAAATTAAGGAGAAAGCTCGCATTGGATTTCTCGCTATTGATTATTCTCAACTTAGACATCCATACCGGGACAACATAGACAACAGATAATGGACTCCTCTTTTATGCATAAGCATGTGGCAACAATTAATAATTTTCTCATATGAGATTGAGGACTTTGTCCAAAACTGAAACTTCCACCATGGATCATGGCTTTAGTTAGCGGCCCAATGTTCTTCTCTAACAATATGCATGCTTAACCATAAGGTGGTAGATCTCTCTTACTTCAGACAAGACGAACATGCATAGCAACTCACATGAAATTCAACAAAGAATAGTTGATGGCGTCCCGAGAAACATGGTTATCGCACAACGAGCAACTTAATAAGAGATAAAGTGCATAAGTACATATTCAATACCACAATAGTTTTTAAGCTATTTGTCCCATGAGCTATATATTGCAAAGGCGAATGATGGAATTTTAAAGGTAGCACTCAAGCAATTTACTTTGGAATGGCGGAGAAATACCATGTAGTAGGTAGGTATGGTGGACACAAATGGCATAGTGGTTGGCTCAAGTATTTTGGATGCATGAGAAGTATTCCCTCTCGATACAAGGTTTAGGCTAGCAAGGTTATTTGAAACAAACACAAGGATAAACGGCGCAGCAAAACTCACATAAAAGACATATTGTAAACATTATAAGAATCTACACCGTCTTCCTTGTTGTTCAAAACTCAATACTAGAAATTATCTAGACCTTAGAGAGACCAAATATGCAAACCAAATTTTAGCATGCTCTATGTATTTCTTCATTAATGGGTGCAAAGTATATGATGCAAGAGCTTAAACATGAGCACAACAATTGCCAAGTATCACATTATCCAAGACATTATAGCAATTACTACATGTATCATTTTCCAATTCCAACCATATAACAATTTAACGAAGAAGAAACTTCGCCATGAATACTATGAGTAGAGCCTAAGGACATACTTGTCCATATGCTACAGCGGAGCATGTCTCTCTCCCATAAAGTGAATGCTAGGATCCATTTTATTCAAACAAAACAAAAACAAAAACAAACCGACGCTCCAAGCAAAGCACATAAGATGTGATGGAATAAAAATATAGTTTCAGGGAGGAACCTGATAATGTTGTCGATGAAGAAGGGGATGCCTTGGGCATCCCCAAGCTTAGACGCTTGAGTCTTCTTAGAATATGCAGGGGTGAACCACCGGGGCATCCCCAAGCTTAGAGCTTTCACTCTCCTTGATCATGTTGCATCATACTCCTCTCTTGATCCTTGAAAACTTCCTCCACACCAAACTCGAAACAACTCATTAGAGGGTTAGTGCACAATAAAAATTAACATGTTCAGAGGTGACATAATCATTCTTAACACTTCTGGACACTGCATTAAGCTACTGGACATTAATGGATCAAAGAAATTCATCCAACATAGCAAAAGAGGCAATGCGAAATAAAAGGCAGAATCTGTAAAAATAGAACAGTTCGTAAAGACGAATTTTAAAATGGCACCAGACTTGCTCAAATGAAAATTCCCAAATTGAATGAAAGTTGCGTACATATCTGAGGATCACGCACGTAAATTGGCATATTTTTCTGAGCTACCTACAGAGAGGCAGGTCGGAATTCGTGACAGCAAAGAAATCTGAAACTGCGCAGTAATCCAAATCTAGTATGAACTTTTCTATCAACGACTTTACTTGGCACAACAAAACACAAAACTAAGATAAGGAGAGGTTGCTACAGTAGTAAACAACTTCCAAGACACAAAATAAAAACAAAGTACTGTAGGTAAAAACCATGGGTTGTCTCCCATAAGCGCTTTTCTTTAACGCCTTTCAGCTAGGCGCAGAAGGTGTGCATCAAGTATTATCGAAGGGTGGTACTTCTACAGCGGGGTGTGGATTTTTCTCAACCAAGCATAGTATATTGGATACATAAGTTTTAGCGTCTCCCTTTTCATTAGTCTTGGGCTTGCTACTCTCATCAAACAAATTTTCGGGAACAAGCCAAGCATAGTTACTTTCTAGTGCATCATTCATAGCTAGGAGTTTACATGGTATTGGTGCTTTGATCTCCCCTCCATCATCAATTATTAGTGTATCTTATTCTATCCATGTCCATCTTTTCAAGGAGACTAACAAAATTAGTATGAGAACCAAGCATATTAAATTTAGCAAAGACCTTTCTAGCTTCTCTTGCTAGACCACCAAATTCTCTAAGAAGGGTTTCTAAAACAAAATATTTCTTTTCCCCTTCTTCCATATCACCAAGTGTAAGGAACATGTGTTGGATTATAAGATTGAGATTAACAAATTTAGTTTCCAACAGGCGAACTAAATGTGCAGCAGCAATTTCATAAGTAGGTGCAAGGTCTACCAAGTGTCTATCTTCAAATTCTTCAATGGTACTAACATGATTGAAAAATTCTTCTATATTATTTCTCCCAACTATAGACTCACGTCCTACCGGTATGTCTTTCGTGGTAAAATTAAAAGGAAACATGATGAATCAAGTAAAGTAAATGCAAGTAACTAATTTTTTTGTGTTTTTGATATAGCAAACAAGATAGCAAATAAAGTAAAACTAGCAACTAATTTTTTTGTGTTTTGATTTAGTGCAGCAAACAAAGTAGTAAATAAAACTAAGCAAGACAAAAACAAAGTAAAGAGATTGGGAAGTGGAGACTCCCCTTGCAGCGTGTCTTGATCTCCCCGGCAACGGCGCCAGAAAATATGCTGTTGCCGTGGGAGTTGGCAATTTTCGTGGTGTAGCTTTTCTTCAGTTCCCCGGCAAAGGCGCCAGAAAATATGCTTGATGGCGTGTAACTCACACGTTCGTTGGGAACCCCAAGAGGAAGGTATGATGCGCACAGTAGCAAGTTTTCCCTCAGAAAGAAACCAAGGTTTATCGAACCAGGAGGAGCCAAGAAGCACGTTGAAGGTTGATGGCGGCGGGATGTAGTGCGGCGCAACACCAGAGATTCCGGCGCCAACGTGGAACCTGCACAACACAACCAAAGTACTTTGCCCCAACGAAACAGTGAGGTTGTCAATCTCACCGGCTTGCTGTAACAAAGGATTAGATGTATAGTGTGGATGATGATTGTTTGCAGAAAACAGTAGAACAGTATTGCAGTAGATTATATTTCAGTATAGAGAATTGGACCGGGGTCCACAGTTCACTAGAGGTGTCTCTCCCATAAGATAAACAGCATGTTGGCTGAACAAATTACAGTTGGGCAATTGACAAATAAAGAGGGCATGACCATGCACATACATATTATGATGAGTATTGTGAGATTTAGTTGGGCATTACGACAAAGTACATAGACCGCCATCCAGCATGCATCTATGCCTAAAAAGTCCACCTTCAGGTTATCATCCGAACCCCCTCCAGTATTAAGTTGCTAACAACAGACAATTGCATTAAGTATTGCGCGTAATGTAATTAGTGACTACATCCTTGAACACAGCACCAATGTTTTATCCCTAGTGGCAACAGCACATCCATAACCTTAGAGGTTCTTGTCACCCCTCCAGATTCACGGAGACATGAACCCACTATCGAGCATAAATACTCCCTCTTGGAGTTACTAGCATCAACTTGGCCAGAGCATCTACTAATAACGGAGAGCATGCAAGATCATAAACAACACATAGACATAACTTTGATAATCAACATAACAAGTATTCTCTATTCATCGGATCCCAACAAACGCAACATATAGAATTACAGATAGATGATCTTGATCATGTTAGGCAGCTCACAAGATCCGACAATGAAGCACACTGGGGAGAAGACAACCATCTAGCTACAGCTATGGACCCATAGTCCAGGGGTAGACTACTCACACATCACTCCGGAGGCGACCATGGCGGCGTAGAGTCCTCCGGGAGATGAATCCCCTCTCCGGCAGGGTGCCGGAGGCGATCTCCTGAATCCCCCGAGATGGGATTGGCGGCGGCGGTGTCTCAGTAAGGTTTTCCGTATCGTGGCTCTCGGTACTGGGGGTTTCGCGATGGAGGCTTTAAGTAGGCGGAAGGGCAAGTCAGGAGGGGGCACGAGGGCCCCACACCACAGGCCGGCGCGGCCAAGGCCTAGGCCGCGCCGCCCTAGGGTTTGGGCGCCTCGTGGCCCCACTTCGTCTCCTCTTCGGTCTTCTGGAAGCTTCGTGGCAAAATAGGACCCTGGGCGTTGATTTCGTCCAATTCCGAGAATATTTCGTTACTAGGATTTCTGAAACCAAAAACAGCAGAAAAACAGAATCGGCACTTCGGCATCTTGTTAATAGGTTAGTTCCAGAAAATGCACGAATATGACATAAAGTGTGCATAAAACATGTAGATAACATCAATAATGTGGCATGGAACATAAGAAATTATCGATACGTTGGAGACGTATCAGCATCCCCAAGCTTAGTTCTGCTCGTCCCGAGCAGGTAAAACGATAACAAAGATAATTTCTGGAGTGACATGCCATCATAACCTTGATCATACTATTTGTAAAGCATATGTAGCGAATGCAGCGATCAAAACAATGTATATAACATGAGTAAACAAGTGAATCATAAAGCAAAGACTTTTCATGAATAGTACTTCAAGACAAGCATCAATAAGTCTTGCATAAGAGTTAACTCATAAAGCAATAATTCAAAGTAAAGGTATTGAAGCAACACAAAGGAAAATTAAGGAGAAAGCTCGCATTGGATTTCTCGCTATTGATTATTCTCAACTTAGACATCCATACCGGGACAACATAGACAACAGATAATGGACTCCTCTTTTATGCATAAGCATGTGGCAACAATTAATAATTTTCTCATATGAGATTGAGGACTTTGTCCAAAACTGAAACTTCCACCATGGATCATGGCTTTAGTTAGCGGCCCAATGTTCTTCTCTAACAATATGCATGCTTAACCATAAGGTGGTAGATCTCTCTTACTTCAGACAAGACGAACATGCATAGCAACTCACATGAAATTCAACAAAGAATAGTTGATGGCGTCCCGAGAAACATGGTTATCGCACAACGAGCAACTTAATAAGAGATAAAGTGCATAAGTACATATTCAATACCACAATAGTTTTTAAGCTATTTGTCCCATGAGCTATATATTGCAAAGGCGAATGATGGAATTTTAAAGGTAGCACTCAAGCAATTTACTTTGGAATGGCGGAGAAATACCATGTAGTAGGTAGGTATGGTGGACACAAATGGCATAGTGGTTGGCTCAAGTATTTTGGATGCATGAGAAGTATTCCCTCTCGATACAAGGTTTAGGCTAGCAAGGTTATTTGAAACAAACACAAGGATAAACGGCGCAGCAAAACTCACATAAAAGACATATTGTAAACATTATAAGAATCTACACCGTCTTCCTTGTTGTTCAAAACTCAATACTAGAAATTATCTAGACCTTAGAGAGACCAAATATGCAAACCAAATTTTAGCATGCTCTATGTATTTCTTCATTAATGGGTGCAAAGTATATGATGCAAGAGCTTAAACATGAGCACAACAATTGCCAAGTATCACATTATCCAAGACATTATAGCAATTACTACATGTATCATTTTCCAATTCCAACCATATAACAATTTAACGAAGAAGAAACTTCGCCATGAATACTATGAGTAGAGCCTAAGGACATACTTGTCCATATGCTACAGCGGAGCATGTCTCTCTCCCATAAAGTGAATGCTAGGATCCATTTTATTCAAACAAAACAAAAACAAAAACAAACCGACGCTCCAAGCAAAGCACATAAGATGTGATGGAATAAAAATATAGTTTCAGGGGAGGAACCTGATAATGTTGTCGATGAAGAAGGGGATGCCTTGGGCATCCCCAAGCTTAGACGCTTGAGTCTTCTTAGAATATGCAGGGGTGAACCACCGGGGCATCCCCAAGCTTAGAGCTTTCACTCTCCTTGATCATGTTGCATCATACTCCTCTCTTGATCCTTGAAAACTTCCTCCACACCAAACTCGAAACAACTCATTAGAGGGTTAGTGCACAATAAAAATTAACATGTTCAGAGGTGACATAATCATTCTTAACACTTCTGGACACTGCATTAAGCTACTGGACATTAATGGATCAAAGAAATTCATCCAACATAGCAAAAGAGGCAATGCGAAATAAAAGGCAGAATCTGTAAAAATAGAACAGTTCGTAAAGACGAATTTTAAAATGGCACCAGACTTGCTCAAATGAAAATTCCCAAATTGAATGAAAGTTGCGTACATATCTGAGGATCACGCACGTAAATTGGCATATTTTTCTGAGCTACCTACAGAGAGGCAGGTCGGAATTCGTGACAGCAAAGAAATCTGAAACTGCGCAGTAATCCAAATCTAGTATGAACTTTTCTATCAACGACTTTACTTGGCACAACAAAACACAAAACTAAGATAAGGAGAGGTTGCTACAGTAGTAAACAACTTCCAAGACACAAAATAAAAACAAAGTACTGTAGGTAAAAACCATGGGTTGTCTCCCATAAGCGCTTTTCTTTAACGCCTTTCAGCTAGGCGCAGAAGGTGTGCATCAAGTATTATCGAAGGGTGGTACTTCTACAGCGGGGTGTGGATTTTTCTCAACCAAGCATAGTATATTGGATACATAAGTTTTAGCGTCTCCCTTTTCATTAGTCTTGGGCTTGCTACTCTCATCAAACAAATTTTCGGGAACAAGCCAAGCATAGTTACTTTCTAGTGCATCATTCATAGCTAGGAGTTTACATGGTATTGGTGCTTTGATCTCCCCTCCATCATCAATTATTAGTGTATCTTATTCTATCCATGTCCATCTTTTCAAGGAGACTAACAAAATTAGTATGAGAACCAAGCATATTAAATTTAGCAAAGACCTTTCTAGCTTCTCTTGCTAGACCACCAAATTCTCTAAGAAGGGTTTCTAAAACAAAATATTTCTTTTCCCCTTCTTCCATATCACCAAGTGTAAGGAACATGTGTTGGATTATAAGATTGAGATTAACAAATTTAGTTTCCAACAGGCGAACTAAATGTGCAGCAGCAATTTCATAAGTAGGTGCAAGGTCTACCAAGTGTCTATCTTCAAATTCTTCAATGGTACTAACATGATTGAAAAATTCTTCTATATTATTTCTCCCAACTATAGACTCACGTCCTACCGGTATGTCTTTCGTGGTAAAATTAAAAGGAAACATGATGAATCAAGTAAAGTAAATGCAAGTAACTAATTTTTTTGTGTTTTTGATATAGCAAACAAGATAGCAAATAAAGTAAAACTAGCAACTAATTTTTTTGTGTTTTGATTTAGTGCAGCAAACAAAGTAGTAAATAAAACTAAGCAAGACAAAAACAAAGTAAAGAGATTGGGAAGTGGAGACTCCCCTTGCAGCGTGTCTTGATCTCCCCGGCAACGGCGCCAGAAAATATGCTGTTGCCGTGGGAGTTGGCAATTTTCGTGGTGTAGCTTTTCTTCAGTTCCCCGGCAAAGGCGCCAGAAAATATGCTTGATGGCGTGTAACTCACACGTTCGTTGGGAACCCCAAGAGGAAGGTATGATGCGCACAGTAGCAAGTTTTCCCTCAGAAAGAAACCAAGGTTTATCGAACCAGGAGGAGCCAAGAAGCACGTTGAAGGTTGATGGCGGCGGGATGTAGTGCGGCGCAACACCAGAGATTCCGGCGCCAACGTGGAACCTGCACAACACAACCAAAGTACTTTGCCCCAACGAAACAGTGAGGTTGTCAATCTCACCGGCTTGCTGTAACAAAGGATTAGATGTATAGTGTGGATGATGATTGTTTGCGAAAACGAGAAACGATGTGCAGTAGATTATATTTCAGTATAGAGAATTGGACCGGGGTCCACAGTTCACTAGAGGTGTCTCTCCCATAAGATAAACAGCATGTTGGCTGAACAAATTACAGTTGGGCAATTGACAAATAAAGAGGGCATGACCATGCACATACATATTATGATGAGTATTGTGAGATTTAGTTGGGCATTACGACAAAGTACATAGACCGCCATCCAGCATGCATCTATGCCTAAAAAGTCCACCTTCAGGTTATCATCCGAACCCCCTCCAGTATTAAGTTGCTAACAACAGACAATTGCATTAAGTATTGCGCGTAATGTAATTAGTGACTACATCCTTGAACACAGCACCAATGTTTTATCCCTAGTGGCAACAGCACATCCATAACCTTAGAGGTTCTTGTCACCCCTCCAGATTCACGGAGACATGAACCCACTATCGAGCATAAATACTCCCTCTTGGAGTTACTAGCATCAACTTGGCCAGAGCATCTACTAATAACGGAGAGCATGCAAGATCATAAACAACACATAGACATAACTTTGATAATCAACATAACAAGTATTCTCTATTCATCGGATCCCAACAAACGCAACATATAGAATTACAGATAGATGATCTTGATCATGTTAGACAGCTCACAAGATCCGACAATGAAGCACAATGGGGAGAAGACAACCATCTAGCTACAGCTATGGACCCATAGTCCAGGGGTAGACTACTCACACATCACTCCGGAGGCGACCATGGCGGCGTAGAGTCCTCCGGGAGATGAATCCCCTCTCCGGCAGGGTGCCGGAGGCGATCTCCTGAATCCCCCGAGATGGGATTGGCGGCGGCGGCGTCTCAGTAAGGTTTTCCGTATCGTGGCTCTCGATACTGGGGGTTTCGCGACGGAGGCTTTAAGTAGGCGGAAGGGCAAGTCAGGAGGGGGCACGAGGGCCCCACACCACAGGCCGGCGCGTCCAAGGCCTGGGCCGCGCCGCCCTAGGGTTTGGGCGCCTCGTGGCCCCACTTCGTCTCCTCTTCGGTCTTCTGGAAGCTTCGTGGCAAAATAGGACCCTGGGCGTTGATTTCGTCCAATTCCGAGAATATTTCGTTACTAGGATTTCTGAAACCAAAAATAGCAGAAAACAGCAACTGGCACTTCGGCATCTTGTTAATAGGTTAGTTCCAGAAAATGCACGAATATGACATAAAGTGTGCATAAAACATGTAGATAACATCAATAATGTGGCATGGAACATAAGAAATTATCGATACGTTGGAGACGTATCAGTCAACCACACGCATCAAGCAAAATTTCTGGCGCCGTTGCCGGGGACCTGAAGAAAAGTTGCACCACAGAGATCTCTAACTCCCACGTCAACTTCGCGCCAGCAAAAAAATTTCTGGCGCCGTTGCCGGGGAGATCAAGACACGCTGCAAGGGGAGTCTCCACATCGCAATCTCTTTACTTTGTTTTTGTCTTGCTTTATTTTATTTACTACTTTGTTTGATGCACTAAATCAAAATACAAAAAAATTAGTTGCTAGTTTTACTTTACTTGCTATCTTGTTTGCTATATCAAAAACACAAAAAAATTAGTTACTTGCATTTACTTTATCTAGTTTGCTTTATTTACTATTGCTAAAATGGGTACTCCTGAAAATACTAAGTTGTGTGACTTCACAACCACAAATAATAATGATTTCTTATGCACACCTATTGCTCCACCTGCTACCACAGCGGAATTCTTTGAAATTAAACCTGCTTTACTGAATCTTGTTATGCGAGAGCAATTTTCTGGTGTTAGTTCTGATGATGCTGCTGCCCATCTCAATAATTTTGTTGAACTTTGTGAAATGCAAAAGTATAAAGATGTAGATGGTGACATTATAAAATTAAAATTGTTCCCTTTCTCATTAAGAGGAAGAGCTAAAGATTGGTTGCTATCTCTGCCTAAGAATAGTATTGATTCATGGACTAAATGCAAGGATGCTTTTATTGGTAGATATTATCCCCCTGCTAAAATTATATCTTTGAGGAGTAGCATAATGAATTTAAAACAATTGGATACTGAGCATGTTGCACAAGCATGGGAAAGAATGAAATCTTTGGTTAAAAATTGCCCAACCCATGGACTGACTACTTGGATGATCATCCAAACCTTTTATGCAGGACTGAATTTTTCTTCGCGGAACCTATTGGATTCAGCTGCTGGAGGTACCTTTATGTCCATCACTCTTGGTGAAGCAACAAAGCTTCTTGATAATATGATGATCAATTACTCTGAATGGCACACGGAAAGAGCTCCACAAGGTAAGAAGGTAAATTATGTCGAAGAAACCTCTTCCTTGAGTGATAAAATTGATGCTATTATGTCTATGCTTGTGAATGATAGGACTAATATTGATCCTAATAATGTTCCGTTAGCTTCATTGGTTGCTCAAGAAGAACATGTTGATGTAAACTTCATTAAAAATAATAATTTCAACAACAATGCTTACCGGAACAATTCTAGTAACAACTATAGGCCATATCCTTATAATAATGGCAACGGCAATGGTAATTCTTATGGGAATTCTTACAACAATAATAGGAATTCACCCCTGGACTTGAAGCCATGCTTAAAGAATTTATGAGTACACAAACTGCTTTTAACAAATATGTTGAAGAAAAGCTTGGGAAAATTGATATACTTGCTTCTAAAGTCGATAGTCTTGCTGCTGATGTTGATCTTTTGAAATCGAAAATTATGCCTAATGAATATCATCATAATAAAATTACTACTACAGCAAATGCCATCCAAGTTATAATTAATGATAATATAAGATTGATGGCCGAATTGCGTGCTAGGTGGGAAAGAGAAGAAAATGAAAAAGAAGATAATATAGCTAAAGTTTGGACTATTACCACCACTAGTAATGCTAATGCTACACATGTTGCTGCACCTCCTACTATTAATGGTAAAATAATTGGTGTTGGCAATGTTTCCACTTCTAAGGCAAAGCGCGAGAAACTGCCTGAAACTGCTAAAACTGCTGAAACTGCCTGTGATAAAACTGCTGAAATTTTTTCCAACATTGGGGATGATGATCCCATTGCTTTAGATTATAATGGTTTAAATTTTGATGATTGCCACATCTCTGAATTTATAAAGTTCTTACAAAAACTTGCTAAGATTCCTAATGCTAGTGCTATAAATTTGGCTTTCACGAAACATATTACAAATGCTCTCATAAAAGCTAGAGAAGAGAAATTAGAATGCGAAGCTTCTATTCCTAGGAAGCTCGAGGATGGTTGGGAGCCCATCATTAAGATGAAGGTCAATGACTTTGATTCTAATGCTTTATGTGATCTTGGTGCAAGTATTTCTGTTATGCCTAAGAAAATCTATAATATGCTTGACTTGCCACCATTGAAAAATTGTTATTTGGATGTTAATCTTGCTGATCATTCTACAAAGAAATCTTTGGGGAAAGTTGATAATGTTCGCATTACCGTTAACAATAACCTTGTCCCCATTGATTTTGTTGTCTTGGATATTGAATGCAATGCATCTTGTCCATTATATTGGGAAGACCTTTTCTTCGAACTGTTGGTGCTATCATTGATATGAAGGAAGGTAATATTAAATATCAATTTCCTCTCAAGAAAGGTATGGAGCACTTCCCTAGAAAGAGAATGAAGTTACCTTATGATTCTATTATTAGAACAAATTATGATGTTGACACTTCGTCTCTTGATAATACTTGATACACACTTTCTGCGCCTAGCTGAAAGGCGTTAAAGAAAAGCGCTTATGGGAGACAACCCATGTTTTTACTACAGTATTTTGTTTTTATTTTGAGTCTTGGAAGTTGTTTACTACTGTAGAAACCTCTCCTTATCTTAGTTTTGTGTTTTGTTGTGCCAAGTAAAGTCGTTGATAGTAAGGTTCATACTAGATTTGGATTACTGCGCAGAAACAGAGTTCTTTGCTGTAATGAATCTGGGCAAAATTCTCTGTAGGTAACTCAGAAAATTATGCCAATTTACGTGAGTAATCCTCAGATATGTACGCAACTTTCATTCAATTTGACCATTTTCATTTGAGCAAGTCTGGTGCCTAAATAAAATTCGTCAATACGAACTGTTCTGTTTTGACAGATTCTGCCTTTTATTTCGCATTGCCTGTTTTGTTATGTTCGATGGATATTTCGATTCTATTGACTTTCAGTAGCTTTGTGCAATGTCCAGAAGTGTTAAGAATGATTATGTCACCTCTGAACATGTATATTTTGATTGTGCACTAACTCTCTAATGAGTTGTTTTGAGTTTGGTGTGGAGGAAGTTTTCAAGGATCAAGAGAGGAAGATGATACAACATGATCAAGGAGAGTGAAAGCTCTAAGCTTGGGGATGCCCCGGTGGTTCACCCCTGCATATATCAAGAAGACTCAAGCGTCTAAGCTTGGGGATGCCCAAGGCATCCCCTTCTTCATCGACAACATTATCAGGTTCCTCCCCTGAAACTATATTTTTATTCCGTCACATCTTATGTGCTTTGCTTGGAGCGTCGGTTTGTTTTTGTTTTGTTTGAATAAAATGGATCCTAGAATTCTTTGTGTGGGAGAGAGACACGCTCCGCTGTAGCATATGGACAAGTATGTCTTTAGGCTTTACTCATAATATTCATGGCGAAAGTTTCTTCTTTGTTAAATTGTTGTATGGTTGGAAACGGGAAATGCTGCATGTGGTAGTGAATAATAAAATACTTGTAGAATATTGAGCTTTGATAACTTGATTCTTTGCAAATGTTTTGAGGTATTTAGATGGTAAGGCTTGCTGGATAAATAAGTTAAAATTAGTAGTGGATTGTTGTCTTTAAGCTTGTGCCATACTACAAACTCTATTTAAATAGTTGAAGGCGTAGTTGGACTTGATAGCTTTCCATGTCTGAGAGTTCATCGTAATAACTAAGTTGTGCTGAAGGTCGATGGAGCTAGCGGGGTACTTGTGCCACCGTGAACGGCCCTCCTTGGAGTAAATTTTAATCATGCTCTTAATGTTGAACCTGCTAGTTGTTTGCAATAAGCTTGTGAGTTCTTTTTGACTAATGTTAAGCTACGGTTTTTGGCACTTCCACCATCCAAATTTGCTAGCCTCTTTGGTACTGTGCATTGCCTTTTGCTCACATTGAGAATTGTGCATACTTCGCCAGTACATCCAAACCCGTGGGAGAACTTTCTCTTGTTCTCCTACACATAAGCCCATACATCTCCTCAAAACAGCCACCATACCTACCTACCACAGCATTTCCATAGCTGTTCCGAGATATATTGCCATGCAACATCCATTTTTACATTACATGCCATGTTGTCATTTATTATTTATATATTTCTTTGCATGATCATATACAGCTGATGTGTGGTTTACCCATGTTACGCTAGATCATTGCACATCCTACTACACTGGCAGAGGCATACAGTTTCATACATTATGTTTCATTCATTATGAGTTATTTGTACCAAAAAGTGTGTTGTCATATTAGGATGTTGCCCCTAAAAATGAAAAGAGCCGTGGAGGCCATCAAAAAAAAGAAAAAAAAAGAAGAAAGAAAAAAAATGAAAAGAAAGAAAAAAAGAAAAAAGGAAAAAAAAGAGAATAAAGAAAAAGGGGGCAGCATTACTATCTTTTATCCACACTTGTGCTCATGTTTTAGCACCCGCATTATTCATAGTCATCATTTGTGCTCATGTTTAGCACCTACATTCATATGAGAGAGTTTTCATGTTTTACTAGTATAACTATGTGGGGAATTTACACTATAGAACTTGGGTTGTATATTCCAATGATGAGCCTCCTCAAAAGTGCTCTAGGTCTTCGTGAGCAACCAAGCTGGATGCACCCCCACTAGTTCCATTGGAGAGCTTTCATACACATATAGCTCTATGTGCATCCGTTGCATGGCAATCACTACTCCTTGCATATCATCGATCATAAGGCTTCCTCTTGTCTAATGGTCATTTACAGCTTTGCAAGCCTTTCTTCCATTTGGCCTTCCAAACCCCCATTAACATTCTTTATGCCATAACATCCTGGTGCTAATACCAAATGCTTGCTCTCACCGGTTGAGTAGACTTTGAAACAGTTGATTCATGACGTTCATGTTTATGTTTACTTGACTGAATCCTTCTTATGTTGTGAAAATTTACTTGATGCTTGGAATGAAGGATAGAACTTCTATGCTGAATACTTAATACATCTTTAATGAACTTTGTACGGTTGCATGCCTTTAAAGCAATAGTTCATGAAAACTTCTAGCTTGTCTAACTCTTGCATTATCATCTCTTATATCAATATAGATACTTGCTTTGAATCATTTGATCTCAGCTCATATGCTTTACAATAGTATGATCAAGGTTATGATGGCATGTCACTCCAGAAATTATCTTTGTTATCGTTTACCTGCTCGGGACGCGCAGGAACTAAGCTTGGGGATGCTGATACGTCTCCGACGTATCGATAATTTCTTATGTTCCATGCCACATTATTGATGATATCTACATGTTTTATGCACACTTTATGTCATACTCGTGCATTTTCTGGAACTAACCTATTATCAAGATGCCGAAGTGCCAGTTGCTGTTTTCTGCTGTTTTTGGTTTCAGAAATCCTAGTAAGGAAATATTCTCGGAATTGGACGAAATCAACGCCCAGGGTCCTATTTTGCCACGAAGCTTCCAGAAGACCGAAGAGTCAACGAAGTGGGGCCACGAGGTGGCCAGGAGGGCAGGCGGCGCGGCCCCACCCTTGGCCGCGCCGACCTGTCTCTGGGCCCTCGCGACGCCCCGACCTACCCTTCCGCCTACAAATAGCCTTCGTCGCGAAACCCCCGCATCGAGAGCCACGATACGGAAAACCTTCCAGAGACGCCGCCGCCGCCAATCCCATCTCGGGGGATTCAGGAGATCGCCTCCGGCACCCTGCCGGAGAGGGGAATCATCTCCCGGAGGACTCTACGCCGCCATGGTCACCTCCAGAGTGATGTGTGAGTAGTCTGAAGGAGATATGCCCTAGAGGCAATAATAAAGTGGTTATTATTTATATCTTTATGTTTATGATAAATGTTTATATATCATGCTAGAATTGTATTAACCGAAACATTAGTACATGTGTGATATGTAGACAAACAAGAAGTCCCTAGTATGCCTCTTAAACTAGCTTGTTGATTAATAGATGATTAGTTTCATAATCATGAACATTGGATGTTATTAATAACAAGGTTATATCATTGTATGAATGATGTAATGGACACACCCAATTAAGCGTAGCATAAGATCTCGTCATTAAGTTATTTGCTATAAGCTTTCGATACATAGTTACCTAATCCTTATGACCATGAGATCATGTAAATCACTTATACCAGAAAGGTACTTTGATTACACCAAACACCACTGCGTAAATGGGTGGCTATAAAGGTGGGATTAAGTATCCGGAAAGTATGAGTTGAGGCATATGGATCAACAGTGGGATTTGTCCATCCCGATGACGGATAGATATACTCTGGGCCCTCTCGGTGGAATGTCGTCTAATGTCTTGCAAGCATATGAATGAGTTCATAAGAGACCACATACCACGGTACGAGTAAAGAGTACTTGTCAGGAGACGAGGTTGAACAAGGTATAGAGTGATACCGAAGATCAAACCTCGGACAAGTAAAATATCGCGAGACAAAGGGAATTGGTAATATATGTGAATGGTTCATTCGATCACTAAAGTCATCGTTGAATATGTGGGAGCCATTATGGATCTCCAGATCCCGCTATTGGTTATTGGTCGGAGTGAGTACTCAACCATGTCCGCATAGTTCTCGAACCGTAGGGTGACACACTTAAAGTTGGATGTTGAAATGGTAGCGCTTGAAATATGGAATGGAGTTCGAATATTTGTTCGGAGTCCCGGATGAGATCCCGGACATCACGAGGAGTTCCGGAATGGTCCGGAGAATAAGATTCATATATAGGATGACATTTTATGTGAAATAAAATGTCGCGGAAGGTTCTATGGAAGGTTCTAGAAGGTTCTAGAAAAGTCCGGAAGAAACCACCAAGGAAGGTGGAGTCCACATGGGACTCCACCACCATGGCCGGCCAGCCCTAGATGGGGTGGAGTCCCAAGTGGACTCCACCATAGGGGGCCGGCCACCCCCCCACATGGGAGGTGGAAATCCCACCCTTTGGGTGGGAGTCCTAGTTGGGCTAGGTTTCCCCTCTTATGGAAGGTTTTGGCTTCGGGTCTTATTCGAAGACTTGGACACCAACACTTGGGATCCACCTATATAATGAGGGGCCAAGGGAGGGGGCCGGCCACCCCAAGACCACAAGCTGGCCGCCCCATAGAGTGGCCGGCCACCCCTCCCAAACCCTAGCCAAGCTCCTCTCCTCCATATTGCCCGCATAGCTTAGCGAAGCTCCGCCGGACTTCTTCACCGCCACCGACACCACGCCGTCGTGCTGTCGGATTCAAGAGGAGCTACTACTTCCGCTGCCCGCTGGAACGGGGAGGTGGACGTCGTCTTCATCAACAACCGAACGTGTGACCGAGTACGGAGGTGCTGCCCGTTCGTGGCGCCGGAACCGATCGTGATCAAGATCTTCTACGCGCTTTTGCAAGCGGCAAGTGAACGTCTACCACAGCAACAAGAGCCTCCTCTTGTAGGCTTTGGAATCTCTTCAAGGGTGAGACTCGATACCCCCTCGTTGCTACCGTCTTCTAGATTGCATCTTGGCTTGGATTGCGTGTTCGCGGTAGGAAAATTTTTGTTTTCTATGCAACGTTATCCTACAGTGGTATCAGAGCCGTGTCTATGCATAGATGGTTGCACGAGTAGAACACAATGGTTTGTGGGCGTTGATGCTCTTGTTATCTTTAGTTTGAGTTCTTTGCATCTTTATGGCATAGTGGGATGAAGCGGCTCGGACTAACTTTACATGACCGCGTTCATGAGACTTGTTCCTCGTTCGACATGCAACTTGTATTGCATAAGAGGCTTTGCGGGTGTCTGTCTCTCCTACTATAGTAGAGATTCAATTTACTCTTCTATTGAAAACATTAGTATCAACGTTGTGGTTCATGTTCGTAGGTAGATTAGATCTCTCTCGAAAACCCTAAACCACGTAAAATATGCAAACCAAATTAGAGACGTCTAACTTGTTTTTGCAGGGTTTGGTGATGTGATATGGCCATAATGTGATGATGAATATGTATGAGATGATCATTATTGTATTGTGGCAACCGGCAGGAGCCTTATGGTTATCTTTAAATTTCATGTTGAGTAGTATTTCAAAGTAGTTGTAATAGTTGCTACATGGAGGACAATCATGAAGACGGCGCCATTGACCTTGACGCTACGCCGACGATGATGGAGATCATGCCCGAAGATGATGGAGATCATATCCGTGCTTTGGAGATGAAGATCAAAGGCGCAAGAACAAAAGGGCCATATCATATCACATATGAACTGCATGTGATGTTAATCCTTTTTATGCATCTTATTTTGCTTAGATCGCGACGGTAGCATTATAAGATGATCCCTCACTAAAATCTCAAGATAATAAAGTGTTCATCCTTAGTAGCACCGTTACCAAGTCTTGTCGTTTCGAAGCACCTCGTGATGATCGGGTGTGATAGATTCAATAAGTACATATGACGGGTGCAAGACAGTTTTGCACATGCAGATACTAAGGTGGCCTTGACGAGCCTAGCATGTACAGACATGGTCTCGGAACATGTGATACCGAAAGGTAGAGCATGAATCATATGGTTGATATGATGAACACTTTGAGTGTTCGCCATTGAAGTAGCACCTTTTCTCGTGATGATCGGGTTTAGGTGCGGTGGATTTGGTTCGTGTGATCACTAAGACAATGCGAGGGATATTGTTTTGAGTGGGAGTTCACTTAGGTTTTTAATTATGTTGAATTAAAATTTGAACTCAATTTGTCATAAACTTAGTCTAAACTATTGCAAATATATGTTGTAGAGATGGCGTCCCCAATCAATTTTAATCAGTTCCTAGAGAAAGAGAAACTTAAGAGCAACGGTAGCAACTTCACCGACTGGTTCCGTCATGTGAGGATCTTCCTCTCTGGCGGAAATCTGCAATTTGTGCTTGATGCACCGCTAGGTGACCCTCCTGCAGAAGATGAATCCGATGAAGTAAAAGTTGTTTACGCGACTCGGAAAACTCGGTACTCTCAAGTTCAGTGTGCCATCCTGTGCAGTCTGGAATCCGATCTTCAAAAACGTTTTGAGCACCATGATCCTCATGAGTTGATGAATGAGCTGAAAGCTATATTCGAGACTCATGCGGCCGTGGAATGCTATGAAGCATCGAAACATTTCTTCAGCTGTATGATGGAAGAAGGCAGCTCCGTTAGTGAGCACATGCTCGCCATGACCGGGCATGCGAAGAAACTCAGTGACTTGGGAATAGTGATTCCTAACAGACTGGGGATTAATCGTGTCCTTCAATCACTGCCACCAAGTTACAAGAACATTGTGATGAACTACAATATGCAGACCATGAACAAGGAGTTACCTGAACTCTTTGGCATGCTAAAAGCTGCTGAGATTGAGATCAAGAAAGAGCACCAAGTGTTGATGGTCAACAAGACCACCAGTTTCAAGAAACAGGGCAAGTCTAAGGGAAAATTCAAGAAGGGTGGCAAGAAAGCTGCCACGCCTCCTATGAAACCTAAGAACGGCCCTAAGCCTGATGCTGAGTGCTATTACTGCAAGGAGAAGGGACACTGGAAGCGTAATTGCTCCAAGTATCTGGCTGATCTGAAGAGCGGCCTTGTCAAGAAGAAGAAAGAAGGTATATTTGATATACATGTTATAGATGTTCATTTCACTGGTTCTCGTTCTAGTACAAGGGTATTTGATACTTGGTTCGGTTGCTCATATTTGTAACTCGAAACAGGAACTAAAGAATAAACGACAACAGCTGAAAGATGAAGTGACGATGCGCGTTGGAAACGGATCCAAGGTCAATGTGATCGCAGTCGGCACACTTCCTCTACATCTACCTTCGGGATTAGTTTTAAGCCTAAATAATTGCTATTATGTACCTGCGTTGAGCATGAACATTATATCTGGATCTTGTTTAATGCAAGACGGTTATTCATTCAAGTCTGAGAATAATGGTTGTTCTATTTGTATGAATAATATCTTTTATGGTCGAGCACCACAAAAGAATGGCTTATTTCTGTTAGATCTCGATAGTAGTGATACGCATATACATAACATTGATGCTAAGCGAATTAAACTTAATGATAATTCTACTTATATGTGGCACTGTCGTCTTGGTCATATTGGAGTGAAACGCATGAAGAAACTCCATACTGATGGATTACTTGAATCACTTGACTTTGAGTCACTTGATAGATGCGAAGCATGTCTAATGGGAAAAATGACAAAGACTCCATTTTCTGGTATGATGGAGCGAGCTACTGACTTATTAGAAATCATACATACCGATGTGTGTGGACCAATGAGCGTAGCATCGCGCGGTGGTTATCGTTATGTTCTAACCTTCACAGATGATCTGAGTAGATATGGGTATATCTATTTCATGAAACATAAATCCGAAACTTTCGAGAAGTTTAAGGAATTTCAAAGTGAAGTAGAAAATCAACGTAACAAGAAGATCAAATTTCTACGATCTGATCATGGAGGTGAATATCTGAGTTATGAGTTTGGCATGCATTTAAAGAAATGCGGAATACTTTCACAATTGACACCGCCGGGAACACCTCAACGTAACGGTGTGTCCGAACGTCGTAATCGAACTCTCTTAGATATGGTTCGTTCTATGATGTCTCTTACTGATTTGCCTTTATCATTTTGGAGTTATGCATTAGAGACAGCCGCATTCACTTTAAATAGAGCACCATCAAAATCCGTAGAAACGACACCGTATGAATTATGGTTTAATAAGAAACCTAAGCTATCGTTCCTGAAAGTTTGGGGTTGCGAAGCCTATGTAAAGAAGTTACAACCGGACAAGCTAGAACCCAAAGCGGAGAAATGCGTCTTCATAGGATACCCTAAGGAAACTATAGGGTACACTTTCTATCACAAATCCGAAGGCAAAATCTTTGTTGCTAAGAACGGAACCTTTCTTGAGAAAGAATTTCTCACTAAAGAAGTGACTGGAAGAAAAGTAGAACTCGATGAGATTGATGAATCTATACTCGTTGATCGAGTAGCGCGATGCGGAAGTTGTACCTGTACCGCCTACACCGGCAACAGAGGAAGCTAATGATAATGATCATGAAACTTCGAACGAGGAAACCATCGAACCTCGCAGATCGACAAGGGAACGTGCCACTCCTGATTGGTATGATCCTTGTCTAAATGTCATGATTGTGGATAACAATGATGAGGACCTGCGACGTATGAAGAAGCGATGATGAGCCCGAGATTCCAACAAATGGCAAGAAGCCATGAAATCCGAAATGGGATCCATGTATGATAACAAAGTATGGACTTTGGTAGACTTACCTGATAGCCGAAAGGCTGTCGAGAATAAATGGATCTTCAAGAGAAAAACAGATGCTGATGGTAATATTACTGTCTATAAAGCTCGACTTGTCGCAAAGGGTTTCCGACAAATTCAAGGAGTTGACTACGATGAGACTTTCTCACCTGTAGCGAAGCTAAAATCTGTGAGGATTTTGTTAGCAATAGCTGCATTTTTCGATTATGAGATTTGGCAGATGGATGTCAAAACGGCGTTCCTTAATGGAGACATTGAGGAAGAGTTGTATATGGTACAACCCAAAGGTTTTGTCGATCCTAAAAATGCGACAAAGTATGCAAACTTCAGCGTTCAATCTATGGACTGAAGCAAGCATCAAGAAGTTGGAACCGACGCTTTGATAAGGTGATCAAAGACTTCGGGTTTATACAATGTCATGGAGAGGCCTGTATTTACAAGAAAGTGAGTGGGAGCTCTGTAGCATTCCTGATATTATATGTAGATGACATATTATTGATTGGGAATGATATAGAACTATTAAGCAGTGTTAAAGGTTATTTGAATAATAGTTTTTCAATGAAAGACCTTGGTGAAGCATCATATATATTAGGCATCAAGATTTATAGAGATAGATCAAGACGCCTAATAGGGCTATCACAGAGTACATATCTGGACAAGATTCTAAAGAAGTTTAGAATGGACGAAAGTAAGAAAGGGTTCTTACCTATGTTACCAGGCAAGGTATTGAGTAAAACTCAAGGACCGGCTACGGCAGAAGAAAGAGAAAGGATGAGTAACATCCCCTATGCCTCGGCAGTAGGATCTATCATGTATGCCATGCTATGTACTAGACCGGATATAGCACATGCTGTTAGTTTGACTAGCAGATATCAAAGTGATCCAGGGATGGAACACTGGACAGCGGTCAAGAATATCCTAAAGTACTTGAAAAGAACTAAGGATATGTTTCTTTGTTATGGAGGTGACCAAGAGCTCGTTGTAAACGGTTACACCGATGCAAGTTGGAACACTGATCCTGATGACTCTAAGTCACAATCTGGGTACGTGTTTATATTGAATGGTGCTGCGATAGCTGGGCAAGCTCGAAGCGGTGCACGGTGGCGAAGTCTTCAACAGAATCAGAGTACATAGCGGCTTCAGAGGCTTCATCAGAAGCGGTATGGATGAAGAGGTTCATTGTAGAGCTCGGTGTGGTTCCTAGTGCATTGGACCCATTAATCATTTACTGTGATAACATGGGTGCCATCGCCAATGCACAAGAGCCAAGGTCACACAAGAGGCTGAAGCATATCAAGCTGCGTTACCACTCGATTCGCGAGTACATCGAAGATGGAGAAGTAAAGATTTGCAAAGTACACACTGATCTGAATGTAGCAGATCCGTTGACTAAAGCTCTCCCTAGGGCAAAGCATGACCAACAACAGAATGCCATGGGTGTTAGGTATATTACAATGTAATCTAGATTATTGACTCTAGTGCAAGTGGGAGACTGAAGGAGATATGCCCTAGAGGCAATAATAAAGTGGTTATTATTTATATCTTTATGTTTATGATAAATGTTTATATATCATGCTAGAATTGTATTAACCGAAACATTAGTACATGTGTGATATGTAGACAAACAAGAAGTCCCCAGTATGCCTCTTAAACTAGCTTGTTGATTAATAGATGATTAGTTTCATAATCATGAACATTGGATGTTATTAATAACAAGGTTATATCATTGTATGAATGATGTAATGGACACACCCAATTAAGCGTAGCATAAGATCTCGTCATTAAGTTATTTGCTATAAGCTTTCGATACATAGTTACCTAATCCTTATGACCATGAGATCATGTAAATCACTTATACCAGAAAGGTACTTTGATTACACCAAACACCACTGCGTAAATGGGTGGCTATAAAGGTGGGATTAAGTATCCGGAAAGTATGAGTTGAGGCATATGGATCAACAGTGGGATTTGTCCATCCCGATGACGGATAGATATACTCTGGGCCCTCTCGGTGGAATGTCGTCTAATGTCTTGCAAGCATATGAATGAGTTCATAAGAGACCACATACCACGGTACGAGTAAAGAGTACTTGTCAGGAGACGAGGTTGAACAAGGTATAGAGTGATACCGAAGATCAAACCTCGGACAAGTAAAATATCGCGAGACAAAGGGAATTGGTAATATATGTGAATGGTTCATTCGATCACTAAAGTCATCGTTGAATATGTGGGAGCCATTATGGATCTCCAGATCCCGCTATTGGTTATTGGTCGGAGTGAGTACTCAACCATGTCCGCATAGTTCTCGAACCGTAGGGTGACACACTTAAAGTTGGATGTTGAAATGGTAGCACTTGAAATATGGAATGGAGTTCGAATATTTGTTCGGAGTCCCGGATGAGATCCCGGACATCACGAGGAGTTCCGGAATGGTCCGGAGAATAAGATTCATATATAGGATGACATTTTATGTGAAATAAAATGTCGCGGAAGGTTCTATGGAAGGTTCTAGAAGGTTCTAGAAAAGTCCGGAAGAAACCACCAAGGAAGGTGGAGTCCACATGGGACTCCACCACCATGGCCGGCCAGCCCTAGATGGGGTGGAGTCCCAAGTGGACTCCACCATAGGGGGCCGGCCACCCCCCCACATGGGAGGTGGAAATCCCACCCTTTGGGTGGGAGTCCTAGTTGGGCTAGGTTTCCCCTCTTATGGAAGGTTTTGGCTTCGGGTCTTATTCGAAGACTTGGACACCAACACTTGGGATCCACCTATATAATGAGGGGCCAAGGGAGGGGGTCGGCCACCCCAAGACCACAAGCTGGCCGCCCCCCATAGAGTGGCCGGCCACCCCTCCCAAACCCTAGCCAAGCTCCTCTCCTCCATATTGCCCGCATAGCTTAGCGAAGCTCCGCCGGACTTCTTCACCGCCACCGACACCACGCCGTCGTGCTGTCGGATTCAAGAGGAGCTACTACTTCCGCTGCCCGCTGGAACGGGGAGGTGGACGTCGTCTTCATCAACAACCGAACGTGTGACCGAGTACGGAGGTGCTGCCCGTTCGTGGCGCCGGAACCGATCGTGATCAAGATCTTCTACGCGCTTTTGCAAGCGGCAAGTGAACGTCTACCGCAGCAACAAGAGCCTCCTCTTGTAGGCTTTGGAATCTCTTCAAGGGTGAGACTCGATACCCCCTCGTTGCTACCGTCTTCTAGATTGCATCTTGGCTTGGATTGCGTGTTCGCGGTAGGAAAAATTTTGTTTTCTATGCAACGTTATCCTACATAGTCTACCCCTGGACTATGGGTCCATAGCAGTAGCTAGATGGTTGTCTTCTCCTCATTGTGCTTAATTGTCGGGTCTTGTGAGCTGCTGAACATGATCAAGATCATCTATCTGTAATTCTATATGTTGTGTTTGTTGGGATCCGATGAATAGAGAATACCATGTTATGTTGATTATCAATTTATATCTATGTGTTGTTTATGATCTTGCATGCTCTCCGTTATTAGTAGAGGCTCTGGCCAAGTTTTTGCTATTAACTCCAAGAGGGAGTATTTATGCTCGATAGTGGGTTCATGTCTCCGTGAATGCGGGAAGTGACAGAAATCTCTAAGATTATGGATGTGCTGTTGCCACTAGGGATAAAACATTGGTGCTATGTTCGAGGATGTAGTTACTGATTACATTACGCGCAATACTTAATGCAATTGTCTGTTGTTAGCAACTTAATACTGGAGGGGGTTCGGATGATAACCTGAAGGTGGACTTTTTAGGCATAGATGCATGCTGGATAGCGGTCTATGTACTTTGTCGTAATGCCCAATTAAATCTCACTATACTCATCATAATATGTATGTGCATGGTCATGCCCTCTTTATTTGTCAATTGCCCAACTGTAATTTGTTCACCCAACATGCTGTTTATCTTATGGAGAGACACCTCTAGTGAACTGTGGACCCCGGTCCAATTCTCTATACTGAAATACAATCTACTGCAATACTTGTTCTACTGTTTTCTGCAAACAATCATCTTCCACACTATACATCTAATCCTTTGTTACAGCAAGCCGGTGAGATTGACAACCTCGCTGTTTCGTTGGGGAAAAGTACTTGGTTTGTGTTGTGCAGGTTCCACGTTGGCGCCGGAATCCCTGGTATTGCGCCGCACTACATCTCGCCGCCATCAACCTTCGACGTGCTTCTTGACTCCTACTGGTTCGATAAACCTTGGTTTCTACTGAGGGAAACTTGCCACTGTGCGCATCACACCTTCCTCTTGGGGTTCCCAACGGACGCGTGTTGAACGGAAAGACAATACGTCAACCACGCGCATCAACTGCTATCATAACCTTTGTAAAACGTACTACCACCATCCCGAAGTTTTTACCAAAAATCATTATTAACATGCAAAATACAAATTTAACATCATTAAATAGATAACGAATATATTTTCGTACGGTATCTACGAAATATTATATTTCTTGATAGATTGTTCTGAAAGTTTGGTCAAACTTTACTTGGTTTGACTTTTATAAATAAGCCTTCAGGTCTGGGTGTGTCTATGTCTCAGTCAACTGAGAAATTCTTAAGTCTCAGTCACTTCAGAAAAGTGCAACTGCAGTTCAAAAAAATGTGCAACTCGGATCAGTTGCACTTTTCTAGTAGAAAAGTGCAATTGCACTTTTTTGACAGAAAAGTGCAGCTCAAGTGCATTTTTGTGAGTGACTGAGATTTTAGAAATTCTCAGTTGACTGAGACAAGTATTCAGACCCCAAAAAAGTACCGCACAAAAGTGATATTTGGAAAAGAAAAGCATAACGAAAGCGGACATAAGCTCTGCCTCTCCATCAGCAGATGTAAGGTTACGATCAGCAGAGTTCCGAGATAAACAAAAAAAAGGCAATTTAATACGATCAACAAATTGCTCTGCTAGCTTGACTGCTATCATAACCTTTGTAAAATGCATACTTCAAACCCCCAAAACATATCACACAGAAGTGATTCTCGGTAAAGAAATGCATAGCGAAAGCGGACATAACCTCGATCTTCCTCTCGATCAGCAGATGTAAGGTTGAGATCTCATATAGCTACGCGGCAAACAACTATCTACACTGATCTAATATCAGCAAGAATGCATTGCAAGAAAGCAACGAAAACTAGTGTCAGAAATCAAATGCATATAACAAAAGCGGACATGTAAAGTATTCATCAACCTTCGTCTAAGGCCAGGGCGGATTTACTCTTTGGTTGGGGGTGGTCGACTTTGGGGCCGCGTTTTTTGCCCATCTCGATCTCCGGTGAGGTGGACTACAGAATCGGGGAAGCAGATCCGGAGCAGATATGGCGCGGTCAACGTCGGCGTCGAGGAAGCTAATCCGGCTTGCTAGACAGCAAGGGAGGTCCGCCGGTAAAAACGTGGTCGGTCACTACGGTGGCCGGTGAGGAGGCAGTGATGGTGAGGAGGGGCGGTGAGGCACTGCCGTCGTCGTGGGAGTGTGCCTGGTAGAAGCATGAGAAAGATGTGGTGTTAATATTGTGCTCTACAGGGAAATATCCTCTGTTGACCGATGTTTTATAGGCCGACGGGCAAACCGCAGGTTTTGGGGTATCTTGAAAATGGGACGCGCAAACAATTTCGGCGCGTGTTTTGCGGCAGAGATGAAAGTCACCCATAAGAAACTTTCCTCATGGAATACCTTTTGCTTGTTGGTTGGTCGTGTGGACAACATATATATGGGAGATGCCCATAGCTAGCTAGGACATTCATATCAAACTCGAGTGATTATCACTAAGTTTACAATGAATATATTTCATGACAGTTGCTATTGGCCGGATAGTAGAAAATATATTTCATTACTTCCCATATTAGTTAATTTATATTATTTCAATTGCTAAAATATTTGCATATTCTTTTAGAGTTCTAAAAAACACACTACACAATGACAATGGATATTACCACTACCTTCTAGGTCCCGGCCATCAGATTTAGGGCTCCTTTAATTCATAGGATTTGCATAGGAATTGTGTAGGATTTGGTTCCTATGGAAAAATTTCCTATACATGTTGTTTGATTCATAGGAATATATCCTATAGGAAAAATACCTATGGAAATCTTGTAGTGTAATTCCTATAGGAAAAAAACATTAGCTCATACCTCATGAAAAATTCGTTTGCTTCAATCAAACACACTTCACCTTCCTATGGGATTCAAATAGACATGCCATTCTAATCCTATGACTTTCCTATTCCTATGCTTTTTCTATCCTTTGAATCAAAGGAGCCCTTAGAGAAAAGTAGCTTAGCCAGAGATTTAGACCTTTGTGCAACAAATACATGAGTTGGTGATATGTGCAAAAGAACAGGTTAAGTGAGTGTTCTGTGCAACAATGACAACAATAAGTGGAGTTTCGTGCAAAGGATAAAAGGTGCAAAAGGGATCACAAGGAAGGAGAAAGAGAAAGGGAGAGCAGTGCCTCACGGGGCCGCTGTTATTTATGGTGAAAAGAAATGCTTCACTTTTTTCGGTGAGTGATGTTGACTGGCACACAGGGTTTCAGTTCCGTAGACCTGCAGTGCAGGCTACGCGCCCGTCTAATATTCTTTTTTTTTCAGCGACAAATGGGAGAGAGAGAGAGAGACTCTTGACGATGCGTCTTTACTTGACAAAGAAGATTGCTGGGAGTTTGCCTACCTACCGCACGTGACTTATGCTCACTGATGTGTGGGACCTACACGCATGGGAACCACACGCAAGTGACCGACCTACTTTATTCTAGGGTGCCCGTCAAGCTAATACATAGTCTGCAACATGAAACTCTATTCGCTTATAAAATCTGAGCTTTGAATCCAATTTAATTTAAGTCTATTATTGGTCATATCAAGTATAAAATTACATTCTGAAACTTGTTCAACGCTTTCTCATAAATTATTATGGTAGTTTCTGAAAATCAAATGCTAATTGATTTGAGAAAAAACATATATTATTGCACAACAATGGGATATTAAAATATCTATTTGTAAATAAAAATAAGAAGTCAATGTTGTGGTAAGTTAGGAGGTTCAAAGGGTAAACCAAATTTAATGTTTTGTTCAATCTCATAGTTAATATTACCAAGTTTGATTCACCCTGGACAGCATTGTTTGTTATAGTGTTCCCTAATTGGGCATGGTGGTGCATCTTGCCATTTCTAACACTATTGATGACTAGACTTTTCAAGTTTTCGGTATAAAAAATCATTTTTCATTTTCTAGATGATAAAAAATTGTTTATTTTGTGCATGGGGTAGATAAGATATGGGTCAAAATGGCGCATCTACATTTTTAAAATAAATTAGGCCATATTTTAATGCCAATTCCCAAATTTACGGTTTTTAGTGCTTTCTAGCTAGTCTCGCACATTTAAATGACTTTATGCTGATTTATTGAAAGTAATTCAAATTTGAATTGTAGGTGTGTTATAACTTGGTCCTACAAGTCCCCACAAATCATATTTAGATACATATTACTTACTATATATAGAAACCAGTGATAGTACTAAAATATTCAACCCCTTTGCAAAGATAATCATGTCGACCATTTTGACCTGGTTTTGAAATAAATAAATGAAAATGAAGAAAACCTAAAAAATGAAACCCTTCTACATGGAGTGTGCTTGTATGTGTTAGTTGACAGGGAAAATAATAAACATGTGATAGGGTAGTGAAAAACAAAATGTCTTCACAAAGCGGACTATCGTGTATGAAGATTCCTAGTTTGCAAGCCAAATGATATAGTTATGGCCATATTTGTGGCATAGTTTGTTACAATGTGCCCAAATTGGGAATGGTGGTGCATCTTGCCATTCCCAACAATGTTGCTGACATAGGCATCCCAAATGGGGCTACCGAAGATAGTACCCAGGGTTTACTGAAGGCCCACTACCCGAAGAATAAGAAGATTCGGAAGCCCAAGATATTATTAAGGAAAGCTAGAGTTGTAATAGGAAGTGTTATTTGTAATCTTGCGGGATGAGTTAGAAACCTTCCCGGACTCTGTAACTTGTACACCACGAATCCCTCGGCTCCGCCTCCTATATAAGGGGGAGTCGAGGGACGAAGAGATCATCGAATCATTGTTTTCCAAACCCTAGTTTCATAATCGTTGAGTACTTTTCGGCTGAAACCTTCGAGATCTACTTGCCCTCTACTTCCAACTAAACCCTAGTCTACAACCCGTAGGCATTGACAAGTTAATACCTTGTCAATTGCCGCCGTCTGTGGGAACTAGAGGCGTCAAGGATCCGATCTCGATGGCACGTTCAAGATCTTCGACTTCGTCAACCGCAAGCAACGCAATGGATCGAGGTAAACAGATCGCTACTGGTCCTGTCGATTTTGTTCCTCACCCGCCCTCCCGTTTGGATGCATATGCATATCTGGAGGAGCCTATGGAGATGACGTTCGGAAGATTTCACTTTCGCGTCGAGAAAGAAGGATCGTATCGTGTCGAAATTCCAATTTCGTCGGGATCGACGGCGGTCGATTCCGATTTTTCAAGCTATACATCGTCAACCAAATCAGGAGAAGAAGAAACTTCGTCGTCACGCTTCATCAGCACCAGGGCAAGAGAAAAACTCGCCAAGATCTTCAGCGACATGTCACTTGAGTCATCTGCGGACTCCTATATAAGCGATGGCTCAAGCAGTGTCGACAGCTACAACTTCATCGACAAATCTGCTACAGTGGGCAAGGTCTTCGCCAATCTTAATGATGGTGTCACCAAACCCAACATAGATCTGAATACAAAGTATCATCAGATTTATGTCATTGGAGAGCCAAGTCGTGACGAGAGCCAAGTCGTGACCAAGAAGAAACATCTGAGGCTTTCGATGATTTGGGAAATCCATACGTTGATCCCTCTGATTTGCGGCGAAGCGGCGGACCGTTGGATGGGAAAAGTGTGCGGCAGATGATAGCCACGTGGAGACAAGGGTAAAAAAGTATTTTAACATTGGAGAAGTTACGGTACGTGCGCCAGAAAAAGCGGAGGACGTGTGTCCCCCACTTGCACAACGTGTCAAGATAATGGATAAATTGGGCCCGCAAGGCAGCGGGAGAAGACTTCTCGCGATTTTTGACTCGCAATCATGGCTATCGTCAGCAATAACGTCACCTTGGCAGAAGAAAAAATTCGACTCAACAGCTTCATAAAAGGCGACATGGAAAAATAACGCTGAGCCTTTGACCAAATACAAGTTTTTGATCAAATGCTCGGGGGCTACTTTGAAAAAAAAGAAAAAAAAAAAGAGAAAAGATCCAGAAAGACAAAATAGAAATGGCGTGAGCCTATGATCAAATACAAATATTTGTTCATAGCCTCGGGGGCTACTCCCATGGGGAGCGCTGTTCGCGCACCCGAGAAATTATAAAACTTCGGGAGATAAAAAGAAAATATAGCGGCATAAGGCGTGGAGCCTACAACCAAGTACAAGTCCTTGGCTGTAGCCTCGGGGGCTACTCCCATCGGGAACGCTGTTCACGTGCCCGATGAAATCATAAAAAAGAAGGAAAGAAAGAGAAAAAGAAAGATAGCAGAGCAAAAGAGTATATTTCGAGTTATAAATAACTCTGCATATACTCCCATCGGGAGAGCAATATAAGTCATCTTTGACTCGATAAAATGTGCCATTCCAACAGCCGAATAAGCAATCGACAATATATTCTCAGAACGCCAAAGTTGCGATCAATTTCTGAATGCCACAAATTTGCGAAGGTAAGACCCCAGATCCGTTCTGTGTGGCGTGGCGCTGTCTCTGACGTCGGTTTGCTACTTTTATCCGTATCAACAGATACGAAGAAAAATCCTAACGGACGCGTTAGGTACCCGATAAATTTTACTGGGACTCGACAGAATGGTAAGACCTTAAGCGGCACCTGTCGAAGTTTACACCAGTATCCCGAGATCATGTCCAGGGACGTGATCTTGAAGTAGGTTTTTGCGGATTGCCACTAGAGCAGTTAACTAGTACCTGATCCGTCAGGTGAACAAGCCCCAACTACCATTATCCCTATACAATATAGAAGTTTATGTGAAGAAATATAGAAAAGTTAAAGTTGCCGAATAAAAATAAACAGTGGAGATTTTCCCTGACTCTACGATTCAAGCAAAATCTCGGGGGCTAGTGACATAGGCATCCCAAATGGGCCTGCCGAAGATAGTACCCGGGGTTTACTGAAGGCCCACTACCCGAAGAATAAGAAGATTCGGAAGCCCAAGATATTATTAAGGAAAGCTAGAGTTGTAATAGGAAGTGTTATTTGTAATCTTGCGGGATGAGTTAGAAACCTTCCCGGACTCTGTAACTTGTACAACACGAATCCCTCGGCTCCGCCTCCTATATAAGGGGGAGTCGAGGGACGAAGAGATCATCGAATCATTGTTTTCCAAACCCTAGTTTCATAATCGTCGAGTACTTTTCGGCTGAAACCTTCGAGATCTACTTGCCCTCTACTTCCAACTAAACCCTAGTCTACAACCCGTAGGCATTGACAAGTTAATACCTTGTCAGTTGCTGACTAGACTTTTCAACTTTTCGGTATATAAAACTCATTTGTCAATTTCTAGATGACAAAATAGGTTTATTTTGTGAATGGGGTACATAAGATACGGCTCAGAATGGCACCTCTATATTTTTAAGATAAATAAGGCCACATATTTGTGAAAATTCCCAACTCTTTACGTTTTTTAGTGCTTTCTAGCTAGTTTCACACATTTAAATGACTTTATGCTGATTTATTGAAAGTAATTCCAGTTTGAAATGTAGGTGTGTTATAACTTCGTCCTATAAATCCCCAAAAATCATTTTTGGATACATATTACTTACTATATACAGAAACATGTGATAGGGTAGTAAAAACAAAATGTCTTCACAAGACGGACTATCGTGTGTATGAAGATTCATGCGCTTTGGTTTTCATTTTTTGATTTTTTCTGAATGTTTATGCCCATTTGAATCTTGGTCAAATCCTAGGTTTGACCAAGATTTAAGCAAGTTTAAAACACATGAAAATGAAAAGGTAAGCTTGGATCCTTATTAGTCATTCTAGAATGAAGCTTTTGGGGGGTTCTTGAAATCTCAATGTTTGAAACCCAAAACCACTTCTCTTCATGGTTGACTTCATAAGACAGAGTTTAGGGTTAGGGGTAGATACATGATTTGTCGGGTTTGAATATGTCTAGACCTTGTTTATCAACTTGAATGCTTACTATATATATGTCGTAAGAATACTATGTGCTTTGGTTTTTCTTTTTTCTTTTTTTTCTGAATTTTTATGCTCATTTGAATCTTGTTGTTGGTCAAATCCTAGGTTTGACCATGATTTAAACAAACTTAAAACATGAAAATGAAAAGGTAAGCCTGGATCCTTCCTAGTCACTCTAAAATTAAGCTTTTGGGAAGTTTTTGAAATTTCCATTTTTGAAAGCCAAAACCACTTTCTCTTCATGCTTGACTTCATACGACAGAGTTAAGGGTTAGGGGTAGATACATGCTTTTTTCTATTTTGAATATGTCTAGACCTTGTTTATCAACTTGAAGGCTTACTATATATGACATAAGAAGGCTATGTGCTTTGGTTTTTCATTTTTCTGGTTTTTTTTTTTGAATTTTATGCCCATTTGAATCTTGGTCAAATACTAGCTAGCTAGGTTTGACCAAGATTTAAACAATTTTAAAACATGAAAATGAAAAGGCAAGCCTGGATCTTTTTTAGTCACTCTAAAATGAAGCTTTTGGGAGGTTCTTGAAATTTCAATGTTTGAAACCAATACGACTTCTCTTCATGCTAGACTTCATAAGATCGACCGAGTTTATGGTTAGGGGGTAGATACATGATTTGTCTGGTTTGAACACATGTCTAAACCTTGTTTACCAACTTGAATGCTTACTATATGACATAAGAAGACTATGTGCTTTTGTTTTTCATTCTTCTATTTTTTTGAATTTTATGCCCATTTGAATCTTGGTCAAATCCTAGGTTTGACCAGGATTTAAACAAGTATAAAATATGAAAACGAAAAGGTAAGCCTGGATCCTTCTTAGTCACCCTAATATGTACCATCTTTTGGGAAGTTTTTGAAATTTTCATGTTTGAAACCCAAAACCACTTCTCTTCATGATTGACCTCATAATTAAGACAGAGTTTAAGGTTAGGGGCAGATATATACATGATTATCTGGTTTGAATATGTCTAGACCTTGTTTATCAACTTTAATGCTTACTATATATATGACATAAGAATGCTATGTGCTTTGGTTTATCATTCTTTTGGTTTTTTCCTGAATTTTTATGCCCATTTGAATCTTGGTTAAATCCTAGGTTTGACAAAGATTTAAACAAGTTTAAAATATGAAAATGAAAAGGTAACCATGAATCCTTCTTAGTCACTCTAAAATGAATCTTTTGGGGGGTTCTTGAAATCTCAATGTTTGAAACCCAAAACCACTTCTCTTCATGGTTGACTTCATAAGACAGAGTTTAGGGTTAGGGGTTAGATACATGATTTGTCGGGTTTGGATATGTCTAGACCTTGTTTATCAACTTGAATTCTTGCTTTATGACATAAGAAAACTATGTGCTTTGGTTTTTCATTTTTCTGATTTTTTTTTGAATTTTGATGCACATTTGAATCTTGGTCAAATCCTATGTTTGACCAAGATTTAAGCAAGTATAGAACATTAAAATGAAAAGGGAAGCCTGTATCCTTCTTAGTCACCCTAAATGAAGTTTTTGGAAGGTTTTTGAAATTTCCATGTTTGAAACCCAAAACCACTTATCTTCATGCTTGACTTCATAAGACAGAGTTTAGGGTCGATAGGGGGGTAGATACATGATTTGTCTGGTTTGAATATTTCTAGACCTTGTTTATCAACTTGAATGCTTACTATATGACATAAGAGGACTATGTGCATTGGTATTTCATTTTTTGATTTCTATGCCCATTTGAATCTTGGTAAATCCTAGGTTTGAGCAAGATTTAAACAAGTTTAACATGTGAAAATGAAAAGGTAAGTCTGGATCCTTCTCTTAGAAACTCTAAAATGAAGCTTTTGGGAGGTTCTTGAAATTACCATGTTTGAAACCCAAAACCACTTATGTTCATGCTTGACTTCATAAGACAGAGTTTAGGGTTAGGGGTAGATACATGATTTTTCTGGTTTGAATATGTCTAGACCATGTTTATCAATTTGAATAATTACTATGTGACATGAGAAGGCTATGTGCTTTGGTTTTTCATTCTTTCGATTTTTTCTAAATTTTTATGCCCATTTGAATCTTGGTCAAATCCTAGGTTTGACCAAGATTTCAATAAGTTTAAACATGACAATGAAAAGGTAATTAATCATGGATCCTTCTTAATTAACCAGTCAGTCTAATTAAAATGAAGCTTTTAGGAGGTTTTTGAAATTTCCATGTTTGAAACCCAAAACCACACTTCTCTGCTTCATGCTTGACTTCATATACAATTAAGACAGAGTTTAGGGTTAGGGGGTACATGATTTGTCTGGTTTGAATATGTCTAGATCTTTTTTATGAACTTGAATGTTTACTATATGACATAAGAAGACTATGTGCTTTAGTTTTTAATTTTTTTTTGAATTTTGATGCACATTTGAATCTTGGTCAAATCCTAGGTTTGACCAAGATTTAAACAAGTTTAAAACATGAATGAAAAGGTAAGGCTGGATCCTTCTTAGTCACTCTAAAATGAAGCTTTTGGGAGGTGTTTGAAATTTCCATGTTTGAAACCAAAAACCACTTCTCTTCATGCTTGACTTCATAAGACGAAGTTTAGGGTCGATAGGGGGTAGATACATGATTTGTCTGGTTTCAATATGTCTAGACCTTATTTATCAGCTTGAATGCTTACTATATGACATAAGAAAACTATGTGCTTTGGTTTTTCATTTTTCTAATTTTTTTTGGAATTTTGATGCACATTTGAATCTTGGTCAAATCCTAGGTTTGACCAAGATTTAAACAAGTATAGAACATGAAAATGAAAAGGGAAGCCTGTATCCTTCTTAGTCGCCCTAAAATGAAGTTTTTGGGAGGTTTTTGAAATTTCCATGTTTGAAACCCAAAACCACTTATCTTCATGCTTGACTTCATAAGACAGAGTTTAGGGTCGATAGGGGGTAGATACATGATTTGTCTGGTTTGAATATGTCTAGACCTTGTTTATCAACTTGAATGCTTACTATATGACATAAGAAAACTATATGCTTTGGTTTTTCATTTTTCTGATTTTTTTTGGAATTTTGATGCACATTTGAATCTTGGTCAAATCCTAGGTTTGACCAAGATTTAAACAAGTATAGAACATGAAAATGAAAAGGGAAGCCTATATCCTTCTTAGTCGCTCTAAAATGAAGCTTTTGGGATGTTCTTGAAATTTCCATGTTTGAAACCCAAAACGATCTTTCTTCATGCTAGACTTCATAAGATCGACAGGGGGTAGATCTTTACATGATTTGTCTGGTTTGGATATATCTAGACCTTGTTTATCAACTTGAATGCTTACGACATGACATAAGAAGACTATGTGCTTTTGTTTTTCTTTTTTTATTTTATTTTTTGTGCCCATTTGTATCTTGGTCAAATCCTAGGTTTGACCAAGATTTAAACAAGTTTAAAACATCAAAATGAAAAAGGAAGCATGCATACTTCTTAGTCACTCTAAAATAAAGTTTTTGGGAGGTTTTTGAAATTTCCATGTTTGAAACAAAAACCACTTCTCTTCATGCTTGACTTCATAAGACATAGTTTAGGGGTTAGGGGGTAGATACATGATTTGTATGGTTTGAATATGTCTAGACATTGTTTATCAACTTTAATGCTTACTATATGACATACAAGACTATGTGCTTTGGTTTTTGATTTTAATTTTTTTGAATTTTCTGCCAATTTGGTTTGACCAAGATTTAGACAAGTTTTACACGTGAAAACGAATAAGTAAGCCTGGTTCCTTCTTAGTCACTCCAAATTGTACCAATTGATAGGTGTGTTAACTCTGCTTCATGGAAAAAATAATGTCATGTAAATGAGTTAACTTGGATTTCCTACCCTTGAATCCATAGGAAACTTTGTTCTCATGCACTATAATAATCAACCGAGTTTTTACACCAACAGGTCTGTCACTTACGTGTGGTGCCCATGCGTGAGGTCCCACACTTCAGTGAGCACAAGTCACGTGCAATAGGTACGCAAACTCCCAGCCATTTTCTTTGTCAAGAGAAGACGCATCAGGATTCAGGATGCGTATTGGGAGTCTGTGGATCCTTCTGGATCCTTCGGTTGTCCCTCTCACAAAAAAAACAAATCTCTCTCATTCTCAGCCTCGCTCGACTCGCTCGCTCGCTCGCTCGCACCTCCTCCTGCTCACTGACAAACCCTGCACAATAGTCAACATCGTCACCCGAAAAAGGGGAGACACCATAATGCTCTCCCTTCTTCTGTCCTTCCGAGTGATCCCTCTTCCTCCGAGTTTCACTAGCTAGACGGGCAAACACACATGTGCTGCATAGTAATAATAAAAAGGTGAGTAGAAAAATCGACCTACGAATCTATAATTAAATAGGTTAAACTAGGGTTTTGCCCAGTACTACAGATCAAGGTTCAAAAAAATCCAACTACGGGGTTCGAACAACCCCATTTCTAATCCAAGAATTTTTTCGACCTCATCCAATGGCCTCAAACTATAGGGTTAGCATCTAGTGCAGTATGTGTGAACATGTATGCACTATGTGTGCTATAACTTGTATGTCTTTCAAATTTGAACCAAATTTGAATAAGTTTGAAATATTTGAAATGGGGCTTTTGCTTTAAACGTTTGAAACCCAAAACGACTTCTCTTCATGCTAGACTTCATAAGACCGAGTTTAGGGTTAGGGGGTAGTTACATGATTTGTCTGGTTAGAATATGTCTAAACCTTGTTTATCAACTTGAATGCTTACTATATGACATAAGAAGACTATGTGCGCTTTGGGTTTTCATTTTTCTATTTTTTTATTTTATGCAGATTTGAATCTTGGTCAAGTCCTAGATTCGACCAAGATTTAAACAAGTTTAAAACATGACAATGAAAAGGTAATTAATCCTGGATCCTTCTTAATTAACCAGTCAGTCTAATTAAAATGAAGCTTTTGGGAGGTTTTTGAAATTTCCATGTTTGAAACCCAAAACCACACTTCTCTGCTTCAATTCATGCTTGACTTCATATATAATTAAGACAGAGTTTAGGGTTAGGGGGTACACGATTTGCCTGGTTAGAATATGTCTAGACCTTGTTTATGAACTTGAATGCTTACTATATATATGACATGAGAAGACTGTGTGCTTTGTTTTATTTTTTATTTTATGCCCATTTGAATATTGGTCAAATCCTAGGTTTGAGCAAGATTTAAACAAGTTTAAAACATGAAAATGAAAAGGTAAGTATGGATCCTTCTTAGTCACTCTAAAATGAAGCTTTTGGGAGGTTTTTGAAATTTCCATGTTTGTAACCAAAAACCACTTCTCTTCATGCTTGACTTCATAAGACGAAGTTTAGGGTCGATAGGGGGTAGATACATGATTTGTCCAGTTTGAATATGTCTAGACCTTGTTTATCAACTTGAATGCTTACTATATGACATAAGAAAACTATGTGCTTTGGTTTTTCATTTTTCTGATTTTTTTTTGAATTTTGATGCACATTTGAATCTTGGTCAAATCCTAGGTTTGACCAAGATTTAAACAAGTATAGAACATAAAAATGAAAAGGTAAGGCTGGATCCTTCTTAGTCACTCTAAAATGAAGCTTTTGGGAGGTTTTTGAAATTTCCATGTTTGAAACCAAAAACCACTTCTCTTCATGCTTGACTTCATAAGACGAAGTTTAGGGTCGATAGGGGGTGGATACATGATTTGTCTGGTTTGAATATGTCTAGACCTTGTTTATCAACTTGAATGCTTACTATATGACATAAGAAAATTATGTGCCTTGGTTTTTCATGTTTCTGATTTTTTTGGAATTTTGATGCACATTTGAATCTTGGTCAAATCCTAGGTTTGACCAAGATTTAAACAACTATAGAACATGAAAATGAAAAGGGAAGCCTGTATCCTTCTTAGTCACCCTAAATGAAGTTTTTGGAAGGTTTCTGAAATTTCCATGTTTGAAACCCAAAACCACTTATCTTCATGCTTGACTTCATAAGACAGAGTTTAGGGTCGATAGGGGGGTAGATACATGATTTGTCTGGTTTGAATATGTCTAGACCTTGTTTATCAACTTGAATGCTTACTATATGACATAAGAGGACTATGTGCATTGGTATTTCATTTTTTGATTTCTATGCCCATTTGAATCTTGGTAAAGCTAGGTTTGAGCAAGATTTAAACAAGTTTAACATGTGAAAATGAAAAGGTAAGTCTGGATCCTTCTCTTAGAAACTCTAAAATGATGCTTTTGGGAGGTTCTTGAAATTACATGTTTGAAACCCAAAACCACTTATGTTCATGCTTGACTTCATAAGACAGAGTTTAGGGTTAGGGGTAGATACATGATTTTTCTGGTTTGAATATGTCTAGACCATGTTTATCAATTTGAATAATTACTATATGACATGAGAAGGCTATGTGCTTTGGTTTTTCATTATTTCAATTTTTTCTAAATTTTTATGCCCATTTGAATCTTGGTCAAATCCTAGGTTTGACCAAGATTTCAATAAGTTTAAACATGACAATGAAAAGGTAATTAATCATGGATCCTTCTTAATTAACCAGTCAGTCTAATTAAAATGAAGCTTTTGGGAGGTTTTTGAAATTTCCATGTTTGAAACCCAAAACCACACTTCTCTGCTTCATGCTCGACTTCATATACAATTAAGACAGAGTTTAGGGTTCGGGGGTACATAATTTGTCTGGTTTGAATATGTCTAGATCTTGTTTATGAACTTGAATGTTTACTATATGACATAAGAAGACTATGTGCTTTGGTTTTTAAATTATTTTTTTTTGAATTTTGATGCACATTTGAATCTTGGTCAAATCCTAGGTTTGACCAAGATTTAAACAAGTTTAAAACATGAAAATGAAAAGGTAAGGCTGGATCCTTCTTAGTCACTCTAAAATGAAGCTTTTGGGAGGTTTTTGAAATTTCCATGTTTGAAACCAAAAACCACTTCTCTTCATGCTTGACTTCATAAGACGAAAATTAGGGTCGATAGGGGGTAGATACATGATTTGTCTGGTTTGAATATGTCTAGACCTTGTTTATCAACTTGAATTCTTACTATATGACATAAGAAAACTATGTGCTTTGGTTTTTCATTTTTCTGATTTTTTTTGGAATTTTGATGCACATTTGAATCTTGGTCAAATCCTAGGTTTGACCAAGATTTAAACAAGTATAGAACATGAAAATGATAAGGGAAGCCAGTATCCTTCTTAGTCACCCTAAATGAAGTTTTTGGAAGGTTTTTGAAATTTCCATGTTTGAAACCCAAAACCACTTATCTTCATGCTTGACTTCATAAGACAAAGTTTAGGGTCGATAGGGGGGTAGATACATGATTTGTCTGGTTTGAATATGTCTAGACCTTGTTTATCAACTTGAATGCTTACTATATGACATAAGAGGACTATGTGCATTGGTATTTCATTTTTTGATTTCTATGCCCATTTGAATCTTGGTAAATCCTAGGTTTGAGCAAGATTTAAACAAGTTTAACATGTGAAAATGAAAAGGTAAGTCTGGATCCTTCTCTTAGAAACTCTAAAATGAAGCTTTTGGGAGGTTCTTGAAATTACCATGTTTAAAACCCAAAACCACTTATGTTCATGCTTGACTTCATAAGACAGAGTTTAGGGTTAGGGGTAGATACATGATTTTTGTGGTTTGAATATGTCTAGACCATGTTTATCAATTTGAATAATTACTATATGACATGAGAAGGCTATGTGCTTTGGTTTTTCATTCTTTCGATTTTTTCTAAATTTTTATGCCCATTTGAATCTTGGTCAAATCCTAGGTTTGACCAAGATTTCAATAAGTTTAAACATGACAATGAAAAGGTAATTAATCATGGATCCTTCTTAATTAACCAGTCAGTCTAATTAAAATGAAGCTTTTGGGAGGTTTTTGAAATTTCCATGTTTGAAACCCAAAACCACACTTCTCTGCTTCATGCTTGACTTCATATACAATTAAGACAGAGTTTAGGGTTAGGGGGTACATGATTTGTCTGGTTTGAATATGTCTAGATCTTGTTTATGAACTTGAATGTTTACTATATGACATAAGAAGACTATGTGCTTTGGTTTTTAATTTTATTTATTTTTTTTGAATTTTGATGCACATTTGAATCTTGGTCAAATCCTAGGTTTGACCAAGATTTAAACATGTTTAAAACATGAAAATGAAAAGGTAAGGCTGGATCCTTCTTAGTCACTCTAAAATGAAGCTTTTGGGAGGTTTTTGAAATTTCCATGTTTGAAACCAAAAACCACTTCTCTTCATGCTTGACTTCATAAGACGAAGTTTAGGGTCGATAGGGGTAGATACATGATTTGTCTGGTTTGAATATGTCTAGACCTTGTTTATCAACTTGAATGCTTACTATATGACATAAGAAAACTATGTGCTTTGGTTTTTCATTTTTCTAATTTTTTTTGGAATTTTGATGCACATTTGAATCTTGGTCAAATCCTAGGTTTGACCAAGATTTAAACAAGTATAGAACATGAAAATGAAAAGGGAAGCCTATATCCTTCTTAGTCACCCTAAAATGAAGTTTTTGGGAGGTTTTTGAAATTTCCATGTTTGAAACCCAAAACCACTTCTCTTCATGCTTGACTTCATAAGACAGAGTTTACGGGTTAGGGGGTAGATACATGATTTGTCTAGTTTGAAAATGTCTAGACCTTGTTTAATTACCAACTTTAATGCTTACTATATATATGACATAAGAAGACTATGTGCGCTTTGGTTTTTCATTTTTCTTATTTTTTTTGAATTTTGATGCACATTTGAATCTTGGTCAAATCCTAGGTTTGACCAAGATTTAAACAAGTATAGAACATGAAAATGAAAAGGGAAGCCTATATCCTTCTTAGTCGCTCTAAAATGAAGCTTTTGGGATGTTCTTGAAATTTCCATGTTTGAAACCCAAAACGATCTTTCTTCATGCTAGACTTCATAAGATCGACAGGGGGTAGATCTATACATGATTTGTCTGGTTTGGATATATCTAGACCTTGTTTATCAACTTGAATGCTTACGACATGACATAAGAAGACTATGTGCTTTTGTTTTTCTTTTTTTATTTTATTTTTTGTGCCCATTTGTATCTTGGTCAAATCCTAGGTTTGACCAAGATTTAAACAAGTTTAAAACATCAAAATGAAAAAGGAAGCATGTATACTTCTTAGTCACTCTAAAATAAAGTTTTTGGGAGGTTTTTGAAATATCCATGTTTGAAACCCAAAACCACTTCTCTTCATGCTTGACTTCTTAAGACATAGTTTAGGGGTTAGGGGGTAGATACATGATTTGTATGGTTTGAAAATGTCTAGACATTGTTTATCAACTTTAATGCTTACTATATGACATACAAGACTATGTGCTTTCGTTTTTGATTTTATTTTTTTTGAATTTTCTGCCAATTTGGTTTGACAAAGATTTAGACAAGTTTTACACGTGAAAATGAATAAGTAAGCCTGGTTCCTTCTTAGTCACTCCAAAATGTACCAATTGATAGGTGTGTTAACTCTGCTTTATGGAAAAAATAATGTCATGTAAATGAGTTAACTTGGATTTCCTACCCTTGAATCCATAGGAAACTTTGTTCTAATGCACTATAATAATCAACCGAGTTTTTACACCAACGGGTCTGTCACTTACGTGTGGTGCCCATGCGTGAGGTCCCACACTTCAGTGAGCACAAGTCACATGCAATAGGTAGGCAAACTCCCAGCCATTTTCTTTGTCAAGAGAAGACGCATCAGGATTCAGGATGCGTATTGGGAGTCTGTGGGTCCTTCTGGATCCTTCGGTTGTCCCTGTCACAAAAAAAACAAATCTCTCTCATTCTCGGCCTCGCTCGACTAGCTCGCTCGCTCGCTCGCTCGCACCTCCTCCTGCTCACTGACAAACCCTGCACAATAGTCAACATCGTCACCCGAAAAAGGGGAGACACCATAATGCTCTCCCTTCTTCTGTCCTTCCGAGTGATCCCTCTTCCTCCGAGTTTCACTAGCTAGACGGGCAAACACACATGTGCTGCATAGTAATAATAAAAAGGTGAGTAGAAAAATCGACCTACGAATCTATAATTAAATAGGTTAAACTAGGGTTTTGCCCAGTACTACAGATCAAGGTTCAAAAAATTCCAACTAAGGGTTCGAACAACCCCATTTCTAATCCAAGAATTTTTTCGACCTCATCCAATGGCCTCAAACTATAGGGTTAGCATCTAGTGCAGTATGTGTGAACATGTATGCACTATGTGTGCTATAACTTGTATGTCTTTCAAATTTGAACCAAATTTGAATAAGTTTGAAATATTTGAAATGGGGCTTTTGCTTTAAACGTTTGAAACCCAAAACGACTTCTCTTCATGCTAGACTTCATAAGACCGAGTTTAGGGTTAGGGAGTAGATACTTGAATGCTTACTATATGACATAAGAAGACTATATGTGCGTTGATTTTTCATTTTTTTTGTTTTTTCTGAATTAATGTTTATGCCCATTTGAATCTTGGTCAAATCCTAGGTTTGACCAAGATTTAAACAAGTTTAAAACATAAAATGAAAAGGTAAGCCTGGATCCTTCTTAGTCATTCTAAAATGAAGCTTTTGGGGGGTTCTTAGAAATCTCAATGTTTGAAACCCAAAACCACTTCTCTTCATGGTTAACTTCATAAGACAGAGTTTAGGGTTAGGGGTACATACATGATTTGTCGGGTTAATTTGAATATGTCTAGACATGCATGCTTGTTTATCAACTTGAATGCTTACTATATGACATAATAAGACTATATGTGTGTTGGTCAAATCCTATGTTTGACCAAGATTTAAACAAGCATAAATCCTGTAAATGAAAAGGTAAGCTTGGATCCTTCTTATTCACTCTAAAATTAAGCTTTTGGGAAGTTTTTGAAATTTCCATGTTTGAAACCCAAAATCACTTCTCTTCATGCTTGACTTCATAAGACATAGTTAAGGGCTAGGGGGTAGGTACATGCTTTTTCTGTTTTGAATATGTCTAGACCTTGTTCATATCGTTCAACTTGAATGCTTAATATATATATATATAAATATGACATAAAAAGGCTATGTGCTTTGTTTTTTTTTTATTTTTCTGAATGTTTAATGCCATTTGAATCTTGGTCAAGTCCTAGGTTTGACCAAGATTTTAGCAAGTTTAAAACACATGAAAATGAAAAGGCAAGCCTGGATCCTTCTTAGTCATTCTAAAATGAAGCTATTGGGGGTTCTTGAAATCTCAATATAATGTTTGAAACCCAAAACCACTTCTCTTCATGCTTGACTTCATAAGACAGAGTTAAGGGTTAGGGGTAGATACATGCTTTTTCTATTTTGAATATGTCTAAACCTTGTTTATCAACTTGTTGAATTAATGCTTATTTTATATGACATAAGAAGGCTATATATGTGCTTTGGTTTTTCATTTTTATGTTTTTTTAATTTTATGCCCATTTGAATCTTGGTCAAATACTAGCTAGGTTTGACCAAGATTTAAACAATTTAAAAACATGAAAATGAAAAGGCAAGCCTGGATCTTTTTTAGTCACTCTAAAATGAAGCATTTGGGAGGTTCTTGAAATTTCAATGTTTGAAACCAATACGACTTCCCTTCATGCTATGCGCGCATGGCATACCTTGCATATCATTCGTGCATATATTTCAATATATATTTGAACATATTCTTGGGGATATATATATATATTTCAATCTCTCTCTCTCGATCTATATATCGTTGGTGCCCAAGAAACACACTTATATATATACGCATGCACTTTATGCGCAAAGGCGCGGGTGCCTCCAATAATGTGTGTGTGCACTCGATCGATGATCCCTAAACCTTAAACCCTAAAACCCTAATCCCTAATCCCTAATTATACCCTAAACGTACACCCTAAACACCCTAAACACTAAAACCTAAACCCTAGACCCTAAACCCTAAACACTACACCCTAAGCCCTAAACCCTAAACACTAAACCCTAAACCCTAACCCTAGACCCTAAACCCTAAACCCTTGTGACGCCCCTGAACCGGTATCCTGAGGATTCCAGCGATCCCGCCGAAATCCGCACAATATCGATTCAGAGACGCCCTCCGACACGACGTGCGCGAAGAATCACACACGTGATGCCAGAGGAATTAACACGAGCGGTAACATTACAGCAGGATTACAATAGAGCCCACAAGATACATATATTACAACAATGACTCCAACGAGTCAAGATACAAATATACAATACAAAGATCCAAATCATACATAAGATCAAATACGTCCGAGTACGGACAAGATACAAATTGGACTAAGAGTCCTGAAGATAACCAGTGGCGTCCATAACCCTGCCCAGGCCAAGACGGAAGGGTAACCTTGCTAACGTCGTCATCTTGTACCTGTCAAAGTCGGGCCATCGGTTGCCGACAAGAGGGAGGAAGCAAAAGAGAAAGGGGAAAAGGCGAGAGTAAGTACCAAGGAACGAACTCCGGCACGTACTTAGCGAGACTAGAAATGGCTATGCTCGCCGGGCGAGTATAATATATATATCGCCGGGGGCTATATGGTAGGTTTAGCGGCAGCATAACTATAACCAATAGAGACACGCTACAACATCCGTCTATTCAGATAAGATAAGAGAGCGCACAAGGTAACAGATAAATACTACACAAACATAACCCAGCCGATTACACATATCCCCTTCAAAAATTGCGAAGAGGCAATGTAAAAGGCACTCAACGGTGGATAAGTTTTATTAGGTATCGGTTGTAGTAATGCTATATTACTACGCAAGTTATTAACAAATTATTATCAACAAGAGCGGTGTAAGTTGTTCTATGATCAAGCCATACAATTCCAAGTCGTCCATAACCGCGGACACGGCTTATCGATAAGATGTACACCCTGCAGGGTTGCCCAAATGTAACCATACGCATGCTCGAACCCACTTACTACAGGTGGAGTCTCACATCAAGACCGTTCCCAATGCAAGAGAAAGTTTAATGGGAGCCACCCAACTAAGCTACCCGTGACGAAGTTCGGCCGTACTCCGATACGGACCCAGAGGTTTGCGACATAGTCCAGGCGGGCACTTACGACCAGGCACAAGATAAGTCTATCCGCGTTATGAGTACAGTACAGAAATAAACACCCGAAGGCAACAAGAAGTAAATCGTGCATATCGTGCATATGGGCAAATAAAACCAAGGTTGTGGCTCCCAATAAACAGACTCGAGGAAAGGTAGTGGGTGATGGGGGTCCCACTCCCCCACGTACGGGTAGAGCGCTCAATCTCGGAACAGATAACAAGAACTCGGGTCCTAGGGGACATTAGCAAGTCAAAGTTCCGATGCTTTCGCAAAGGGGCTCACAGATGCCTCTGCTTACAATTTTAGTTGTTAACAATTAAGTAAATCATGTGTATCTCCAACAACTGATATAGCATGTGATAACCTCCCAACAACCCAACATATCCCGATAACAGATCGAGATAAACAAAAGAGCCTAAACACGCCTACAACTCGCAAGGCTCAAACATCAAGCAACAGCTATGGGTAAGGAATGATACATATAGGATTATTATGGTAAACAAGTGGAATAGGACACGTGACTCGATAAAGAATCGCAACATAAGGATAGCAGTGCGAGGGAGAGAGTAAAATAGGTGAAGAGAGAGGGCTCGCCTGTGGAAAGCAGTAGAAGAACTTGTCGTATCTCACAACACCACTTCGTGATCCTATCCGTGAAGAAGCAAAGCGCTACAACAACGAACGGATGCACATCTTACTACTACGGCAAAAGAATCAGCATGATCATGATATGATATGCATGGCATGGCAAACATGATGCGGCGGTGCAACTTATCCATATTAATCGGAGTCGGAACCCTAGACAAACAAATCAAGGTTAGAGTTGCATTTTCTACCGACAAGGTTAAGTGTTGATTAGCATGGCATAACATGGCATTGGTGCGCTACTTTAATATTAAACGGAGCGGGGAAACCCTAGTCGGTGTCCAACATACTCCGCATATTAAGTGAGGTGAAATGCACAAACTATCACGTGAGACAACATGATGCGAGATGTAAACAAGAATATGGATGGCATATTATTGTTCCTTGCATTTTTCTGATTGAAAAACATATATAAAACATTTTATTTCTAGTTATAGTTTGGAAGATATGATTTTAGCAAGATATCCCATTTTCTGAAATTTCAGAGAAAACAGAGAAAGGGGCAAAGCTTTTCTCACCAAGGTAGCAGCTAGCCTAGGAGACTGACGAACGGGACCCAGGCTGATTGGATGCTGACTGGGATGGCGAACTGCAGAGGTGGCGCTGACGATGGGACCCGGCTGTCATTGGAACAGGAACAAAAGGAGAATATAAAAAGGATTGATTATACATTGCATGGCATGGGATTTGACCATGGGAGCTCACGGGTTGAATTCACAGGAAGAATACCAAATGAGCTACTGCAAGAATATGATAGGCAGCAGCTGCGACCCTTGATAAGCGGACCAAGAGGAAGACCCGGACCAAGTGGCCGGCCAGCCGCAACGATGAGACGACGCAGATCCGGCTGCCATTAACACAACGAACAAACAGAAGGCCTGAGGTTTCTGGCTGGAACCGAAATCGAAAACGAGCTGCAAGAATAAACGAAGAAGCAACGCACCAATGCATTGCTGATGAGCTTGTGCTGAACATGAATACGCAGGTGAAGAAAACCCACGCCTTGGACCTGGCCGACGCGGAGGAAGACCGAGGCGACGCACTTGAGGCGAGGACGTACGGAGACGGACGGTGCAGAAAGGTGCAGACGGGAACGTGCGGACGTCGGTGAGGAAGTACATGGCGAGCTGCTGGACTCGGACGGACAAGACGAGTTCGCGAACGGACGAGGCGTCGTTGGCGCGGCGCTACAGCCAGAGAGGAGCGATGGAAAACCACCGTGTTCTTGATTAGGAATGGCAACGGGTCTGCCCCGCGCGGGGACTGCCTTTTCTTCCCCGTCCCCGCGTTTGTGAAATTCACTCGTCCCCATCCCCATTCCCCACCTTGGGGACTATTTTTCCCCATCCCCATCACCCACCGGGTATAGCAGACCCACGGGTTCCCCACCCCCATCACAAGCAGTAGACAAATCATGAAAATATCGCAGAAATTCAAGCTCAAAAATAACTTAATACGTGCAGAGTCACATCACCACACACTGACACACATAAGACATAACGAGTACTTATGTTTGACTCACATAGTTCACACAACGACACCACCGAAGGGCGTGGCACACAATTTAACAGAAGGTAAGCAGGCATTAGTGACGGACATAAATGCGTGTTTAGCTGAAATTAAGCAAGACAAGCTAAATTTGTGGGATATTACTGATACATGCGGGGCTCCGCGGGGTTCGGGTATGGGGACTGCTGAAACGCCCCCGCCCCGCTCTCCACATCGGGGAGCATGTCTTGCCGTTAATACCCTCATGGGGATAAATTAGATACCACACCCGGCCCCTAATAGAGGAAAACCCCGTCGGGTTTCGGGTAAACGGTCCCCGTTGCCATCCCTATTCTTGATGGTGACAAACAGCGGAGCGAACTCGAGGCGCCGGGGCGTGCTCGGAGATGCGGAAGAGGGTGGCTTGATGTCGACAACGTCCGCGACGCGGGGATCATGCGCCGGCAGAGCTTGGTGTGGTGCTGGTGTAAGAAGATCCCGGAGATGGAGCTGCAGCGACGTGGCCGACGGGATACGGACGAACCAGAGTTCGTGCCGGCGGTCAGAAGCAAGTGAGGCGAGGTAGGGACGATGGAAAACAGAGAAGTGGCGGCGGGGATGGAAAGCAGCGGGGAGATGAAGAAAGTGGCGGCGGGGAGGAGAACTGGCAGGAGACTAGGGTTGCAGGGAGTCTTATAGGCGGCCAGAGACAAGGACGTCCATCCCATCCCCAGGTGCAAGACGTGGCACCGGTAGGATGCTTGCCGTACAGTGAAGAAGATGAACGTGAGAACAAGAGCTGGATTTTCGGGTGGTGTTGGGTTGGGCTGGTGGTCTTGAAACGTAGGTGGGCTGAAAAAGAAGCTCGCATGAAGAAGGGAGCCGATCATTTTTGAGAATAATTGGAGTCTGCCATATAGCATGAAAGAAATAGAAGAAGAAAGAAACCACGAAGAGCAGAGAGCGCGAGGGGAAAGAAAGAAAAATAAGGAAGAGTAAAATATTTGACAACTTTAATTTTGTTTAATTTAAAACAAGTTTACAAGGTATCGAAAATATTTGTTTTGGAGCTTTATTAACTAAGAAAAGAATCGATGGTGGGTTTTATAAACCATACAAGAATAAAATAAAGTAGAGTTTATAAAATAATTTTATTTTGTTAAAAGCATGGATGATATGATGCATGATGACATGACGATGCATAAAAAGAAAAGAACAAGCAAATCTAATATGGGTATTACCCGGGGCCGTTACAATCGACACCACTAATAAGGGATCGCGCCCCGAGATCCCACGTCCAGGTACGGGGGAGAGAGATGAACTATCGGATCTTCTGGCGATGTGTTGATCTCCTCGACACCACTAACAAGAATTCTTGCTCCATGCTGATCGGGCGACACCACTAATAAGAAGTCGTTGTTCCGCTGTTGATGATGCGTTTCTGTTGGATCCTCCGAAGATCGAACCTAATAGGTTAAGGCAAAGATCGTCCAACCCGCGTCGGAACCTAAGACTTGGAGAAACTCGGATAAGAGAGAAGACTCAAAACTCGCGTAGATAAGAGGAGAAAGAATATAGGTAAGGAGAAAAATCAGAGCTAATCAGATCTATCCAACGAATTTTAGAAAATAGTTTTGACACTAGACACAACAACGTCCGTTGGCAAGGTTATCCTACAGGCTGGACTAGTGGGGTACCGTCAAACCTGAGCTCTGATACCAACTTGTGACGCCCCTGAACCGGTATCCTGAGGATTCCAGCGATCCCGCCAAAATCCGCACGATATCGATTCAGAGACGCCCTCCGACACGACGTGCGCGAAGAATCACACACGTGATGCCAGAGGAATTAACACGAGCGGTAACATTACAGCAGGATTACAATAGAGCCCACAAGATACATATATTACAACAATGACTCCAACGAGTCAAGATACAAATATATAATACAAAGATCCAAATCATACATAAGATCAAATACGTCCGAGTACGGACAAGATACAAATTGGACTAAGAGTCCTGAAGATAACCAGTGGCGTCCATAACCCTGCCCAGGTCAAGCCGGAAGGGTAACCTTGCTAACGTCGTCATCTTGTACCTGTCAAAGTCGGGCCATCGGTTGCCGACAAGAGGGAGGAAGCAAAAGAGAAAGGGGAAAAGGCGAGAGTAAGTACCAAGGAACGAACTCCGGCACGTACTTAGCGAGACTAGAAATGGCTATGCTCGCCGGGCGAGTATAATATATATATCGCCGGGGGCTATATGGTAGGTTTAGCGGCAGCATAACTATAACCAATAGAGACACGCTACAACATCCGTCTATTCAGATAAGATAAGAGAGCGCACAAGGTAACAGATAAATACTACACAAACATAACCCAGCCGATTACACATATCCCCTTCAACAATTGCGAAGAGGCAATGTAAAAGGCACTCAACGGTGGACAAGTTTTATTAGGTATCGGTTGTAGTAATGCTATATTACTACGCAAGTTATTAACAAATTATTATCAACAAGAGCGGTGTAAGTTGTTCTATGATCAAGCCATACAATTCCAAGTCGTCCATAACCGCGGACACGGCTTATCGATAAGATGTACACCCTGCAGGGTTGCCCAAATGTAACCATACGCATGCTCGAACCCACTTACTACAGGTGGAGTCTCACATCAAGACCGTTCCCAATGCAAGAGAAAGTTTAATGGGAGCCACCCAATTAAGCTACCCGTGACGAAGTTCGGCCGTACTCCGATACGGACCCAGAGGTTTGCGACATAGTCCAGGCGGGCACTTACGACCAGGCACAAGATAAGTCTATCCGCGTTATGAGTACAGTACAGAAATAAACACCCGAAGGCAACAGGAAGTAAATCGTGCATATCGTGCATATGGGCAAATAAAACCAAGGTTGTGGCTCCCAATAAACAGACTCGAGGAAAGGTAGTGGGTGATGGGGGTCCCACTCCCCCACGTACGGGTAGAGCGCTCAATCTCGGAACAGATAACAAGAACTCGGGTCCTAGGGGACATTAGCAAGTCAAAGTTCCGATGCTTTCGCAAAGGGGCTCACAGATGCCTCTGCTTACAATTTTAGTTGTTAACAATTAAGTAAATCATGTGTATCTCCAACAACTGATATAGCATGTGATAACCTCCCAACAACCCAACATATCCCGATAACAGATCGAGATAAACAAAAGAGCCTAAACACGCCTACAACTCGCAAGGCTCAAACATCAAGCAACAGCTATGGGTAAGGAATGATACATATAGGATTATTATGGTAAACAAGTGGAATAGGACACGTGACTCGATAAAGAATCGCAACATAAGGATAGCAGTGCGAGGGAGAGAGTAAAATAGGTGAAGAGAGAGGGCTCGCCTGTGGAAAGCAGTAGAAGAACTTGTCGTATCTCACAACACCACTTCGTGATCCTATCCGTGAAGAAGCAAAGCGCTACAACAACGAACGGATGCACATCTTACTACTACGGCAAAAGAATCAGCATGATCATGATATGATATGCATGGCATGGCAAACATGATGCGGCGGTGCAACTTATCCATATTAATCGGAGTCGGAACCCCAGACAAACAAATCAAGGTTAGAGTTGCATTTTCTACCGACAAGGTTAAGTGTTGATTAGCATGGCATAACATGGCATTGGTGCGCTACTTTAATATTAAACGGAGCGGGGAAACCCTAGTCGGTGTCCAACATACTCCGCATATTAAGTGAGGTGAAATGCACAAACTATCACGTGAGACAACATGATGCGAGATGTAAACAAGACACTACAAGGAATCGGGTCTATTGCAACAAAAAAAATTGTCGCGATAGATACCGTTTTGTGGCAATATGCACCTATTGCCACGAAATGACGTTCGTTGGCAAGCGTTGCATTTACATGTATGGTAATAGGCTATTGCAACGAAAACGCAATTGTGGCAACAAAGCGATCTATTGCAACAACCATGTGGGAAGCTGCCACATGTTTTCCCGTCGCAGCACTCACTTGTCTCCACAATTTGGTTTGTGGAGATAGCTTGTCGCAACATGCAGCCGTGTCGTGGCGTTTGCCAGTTTGTGGCGATAGACATTTGTGGCAATAACCTATGCCAACGACCTACGTTTCGTGGCGCACTCTCTTTCGTGGCAATAGCGAGCCGTGGCGATAACCTATTGCTACATCTACTGGTTTGTAGCATTACCCATTTTGCCACGGATCGCTACGCTTGTGGTATTAACTTATGGCGACAAACATTCCATTTGAGGCGATAAAAAGGTATGGCAACGGTCAATTTCTATGTGGCGGGAAGCTAATGCGACAAAGTGAACTTTTCGTGGAGATAGTCTATTTCAACAAAATTCACCGTTGTGGCATTAAATACTTATTGCGGCGGCAGAAATATCTGTAGCAACAAGCTACTACCACAATTTGAAGTTTTTGTGGCCATACTCTATTTCAACAAAGTTTTATTCCGTGGCGCCAAATAGTTATCACAACATGCAAAAAAAATGTGGTAACAATTTATTGCAACAATATAACCGCCGTTGCTACATCCTAGCGCAACAAAGCATGTAGTCGTGGTGACTAGGATTTGACGCAACACTATATTTTCCGTGGTGCTAACCTAAGGCAACAAAAAGTGAGTTGCAGCAATAGCTTATCGCAACCATAAAAAAATACAGCCACTGAATTACAAAATTCAAATCCATAGGTATAATATGTACGTTCATACAAATCATGATTCTCATAGAAAATATCCATCAAATGCAACTCAAGTAAAATGTAGCCGTAGTTTGAGTCCATTTGCTACCATGGTGGTTGAAATCTCTAAAATATATGCGTTTTCCCAATACTTCAACCATGTCCAGCTAATTCTTTGGGTCCCGCAATCAAAAAAATGAAGAAAAAATTAGCCAACCGAATTAGAGCAAGTATCATCCTAGACTTACGCACGGTAGTGGCGAGCATGGAATGGCCATTCATCCTGTACAAGATTTAGCAATATTGAAGATTTAGCAATTTAACCCATACAAGGATTTTATGCATTATGGCAAATGCTAGGGACAGCTTAAGTGAGATAAAAAAACATTACCAGATTTGGGTTGTCCACGCTTGTTTATGTATTCTTTTATACTTTCTGTCCTTGTAAAAACAATAGAGTCTTTCCTTACTGCACAAAAAAAATCAAGGGACATAGCATTAACAAACCATGTTTGATTTGCACAATTCAGATAGGTGATCAAGAAGTAAAGATGTTGTGTACCAGCAGTATCCTCCATTGAATTCATCCTTGTGCCCTTGAGTATGTAAGATTAGAATTTGAGTCAGATTCAGCAAAAAAACACAAAACTTAAGCAGACATACTTCAACCCTTCAATATCTTGGAAACAATCTTTTAAAATGTCTTATATCATTGCTTGTGCTTAATACGCAGCCAGTTGAGTTTTTAGAATAAAAGGATGCAAGAATGAGTATGATAGTATTTATGTCCAACAAAATATTGGACAAGCTGAATGGATCACAATTTGTTTCCACCGGAGGTACCACAAAGAACATAACACGTTAGGTGTTCTTAGATTCCGCTACTAAAATTCAGTTTTTGCTAAACAGAGGGCTGATGATATTCTGTAAGAATAAGAAGACACAATGTTCAACTATAATTGAACAGTACATATCAAAACTTTCAACAGTACATATCAGCCCTAACAATCGACACAATGTTCAACTATAATTGAATAGTTTTGAAGTCCAAGCTTAATCTGATGTATAGCACGAAAATGTATTAAAAAGAAATCTAGTTTTAACTCTGGAAAACCTACAGGCAGATCACCAACGAAAGCATATCCGTATCCTACTTTATCATTCTTGCTAATCTTACTCAATAGACAGCAGCATTTTGGCAAGTGGATTGCATATATTGGATTGCTCCCATGAGTAATGTTGTGACGCAATGAACACAACGAGGTCCCAGATCACACAGTTTAAGATGATACGTTCTATCAATTCCTCATTCAGTTCCATCACCCATCTTGATCCCCATCTTATTTTTCTCTGTCGACTTTCATGTATATACCTTAGTTGGCTAGCTAGATTATCACCTAATTGTGTTTTTTCTTCGTATTTATAGCGTTGATTCCTTCTGGTGGATCCTATGGACACCTATGAATCCGCTTGGTACTGTTTGTACACTGGCATCACTTGCGGATAAAACAACCTGAAAATATTGGGTATGTTCTCTACGATTCTCTTCAACATTTCCATCCAAAAGATTACACACTATTATATTGACTATATGCCTAGAGAATATTTAGTGCATAATCATGATCGCAAGTGTACTTTTGCAGACTATACTTTCAAAATCAAACCAAATATCTGATAGGAACAATTGTAGGACTAGAATCCAATAAGTGAGTTTGTTTTCCCTCCAATATAGAAAGTTGTTTGGCCACTATTGTATCGAAAGGACACGAATTGATAATCGAAGCAGGTTGAAACTCAAAGTAATCATATATTGTGCAATCCATTAGGCTCAAAGTTCATATATACTCTGTGCATAGCTGGGATTCAGAAGTAAACTTCCTATCTTGATGATCTTATTTTTTTCATGCTTTTGCGATCAGCCATTCCTTGAAGATTATGGCTCTATTATCTTGTAGCTGATCTTGTTTTAATTTATCTTTACATGTAAACAGAAGCAGCGACGGGCGAAGTGTGAAACTGCCCGCGCTACTGCCTACTGAAGAAGTGCCACGCCGGGTCGCCGGCGCTCCGGCCAGTTGCCAACCTCCCGCACCACCTTCTCACTCGGCCCACACCCAATAGGTCAAGACCACACAGCTCAATTCCCATTCCCCTTTCTTGATGCAGCTAAATCTAGCAGATGTGCTGAGATGAATTGCAAAAGAACTAATGCAAATCTATCAGATACGTGATGCGGCTGTACTATGGGACGAAGCGCGCGGCACGGCGGCACTCGCCGATGTGGTTCTACGATGGGAGGGGATTGGGAGATTGGGAGAAATAACCTGAGATATTCTCTGTGCGGGCGTGCTTCTATGTGTTGACGCCGCGATGACACCGTGAGCACGGACGAAGACCAGAGCTCAGATCCAATCGCCACCGTGATGGTGCCGTGATTTGGTTTAGAGTACAAATCGGGAGTAGGTATGGGTGCGTTTACGGGAAGGTTAAATAGGCTATTTTTTGGTGGGAACAAAATATTTGGACGGAGAATAATTGGACGTTTAGGCGGGAGGTTAATTTTTTGGCACAAACTATATTATTAACGCTAATTAGGTGGTGGGAAAGTAAATCTTTTGGAGGGAATGTTTACAACAATGAAATAAATTAGAAAACATATTTGAGAGCAGTATGAAATATATATGCTGCTAAAAATAATATTTCAGAGCGTTATGAATTGAGAAAAACGATTCGCTCGCTCCGGGTCGTCCCCCGCGGGTGACGACCGGGGCGAAACCTAGCTGCCCGCGCCGCCCTCGGAAGTATAGGCGGCAGCCCTAGAAGGTGGACTGCACGTGTCGCTCTACGGTGGGCAACGTGTTGGTGGTGGTGGTCTCACTCTTTGGTCATGGGGACGGCGTGGAGCGGACGGTGGGAGATCATGGTGTTGGCGACGCCTCAGTCGCGTAGTCCCGATTCAACTCGGTCACGTGTCCAGGATCATGTGTTTCTTCATGTACACTTAGGTTAGCAAAACTAGTTTTGAACTAGAATTTTAGAAATCATTTGAAAAACCAAACAGAAGGTTCATGGCTCCGAAGCCCTTTCATCCGCCTCAGCGACCTTCTTTGCCTCAGCGGTCTTCGCCGATTCTGCGTCCGCAGATTTCTTGGCCTCAGCCGCCCTCGTCAATTCCGCGTTCGTGGACTTCTTGGCCTCGGCCGCCTTCACCGCCTCCTGCTCTGCGGCCTTCTTGGCTTAGGCCACTTTCATCGCCGCTGCTCCCCGTGTGGGTGCGGGCTTCTTCAGCACCTTCGCCTTGGCCCTGTCGAAATAATTCGTCCATGTTACTCGAGTCGCTCGGAACTATTTGGAAGTAAAGAGGCCGGAGAAACTTACTTGACGACCGGGACGGTCTTCACGCCAGGATGGACGCGCTCAGTCGCCTTGAGAACGTCGCCTTCGGCCTCTGGAGACTGACGTGCGTCTCTAGAGGGGTCATCTGGTGGGCCCACTTGGCCCGTTGTTCGTCTAGAGCTTCAAGAGGTCCCTTCCCCTTCGGGGGGGGGGGGGGGAGGGGGAAGTCGCTTCCTCTTCTTAGTCCTCCGTGCCCTCCTCGCGCGATGGCTGCGAGGAAGACGTCGCTCCCCTCTTCGTTCCGCTGGTGCGACCTGCTAACTCTTTTCCAGTCACCTCATAGTCCGACTACGTGACCTTGTCATCGTCGTCCTCCTCCGCGGCGACTTCCCCGTCATCTTCCCTCAGCTCTTACGACTCTTGTCCGGGAAGGGGGGAGATGGTAGTAATATTGCAGTAAGTAAAGATGCAGTAAACGAACATGTAGCAGAACAGTAAATAAACGATGATTGCAGTATTTGGAAACAAGGCCTAGGGATCATACTTTCACTAGTGGACACTCTCAACATTGCAATCATAAAGGAATATAAATATAAGCACTTCACTATGCTATTCTGAATTACTCTCCGGCAAGATAACGAACACTAATTCATCATGTAGGCAAACCTTAAAGATGTATTCCCAAGTACTAATAAACACCCCACGCTGTCACTGTGAGCATTCATAGGAGGTACTAACACACCACAATTTCATAGAGACATCCAACTCAAATCATAACTCAGTGAATAAGTATTCTGTGAAATATAGCCTAAGAGACCCACACGGTGCACACACTGTCACCTTTACACACGTGGGACAAGGAGTCTCCGGAGATCACATAAGTAAAATCCACTTGAATAGCATAACGACATCTAGATTACAAACTCATCATATGGATCTCAATCATGTAGGGCAGCTCATGAGATCATTGTATTGAAGTACATGGGAGGGAGATTAACCACATAGCTACCGGTACAGCCCTTAGCCTCGGGGGAGAACTACTCCCTCCTCATCATAGGAGACAGCGATGGCGGTGAAGATGGCGGTGGTGTCGATGGAGATGACTCCGTGGGCAATTCCCCGTCCCAGAGGTGCCGAACAGTAGACTTCGTCCCCGAATTGGAGTTTCGCGATGGCGGCGGCTCTGGAAGGTTTTCTGGTGTTTTGTCAATCTGTGTCGATGTTTTAGGTCAGGGAGCTTTAAATAGGCGAAGAGGCGGAGTCGGAGGGGCCACGGGGCCACCTCACACTAGGGGGGCGCGCCCCCCCGGCCGGGCCGCGCCGCCCACACGTGTGGGGCCCCAGGGCTCCCCTCTGGTCCCCTTTGACTTTCTAGAAGGTTCCGGAAAAATAAGATGTTGGACGTTGATTTCGTCCGATTCCGAGAATATTTCCTTTGTAAGATTTCTCGAAACCAAAATGCAGAAAACAAGAATCGGCACTTCAAAGATCTCGTCAATAGGTTAGTTCCGAAATGCATAAATATGACCGATGACCCACAAGTATAGGGGTGTATCGTAGTATCTTCGATAAGTAAGAATGTCGATCCCAACGAGGAGCGTAAGGTGTTGACAAGCAGCTTTCGATGAAGGATTCAACGTAAATGCTCACAGATAAGTATTCGTGGGGTTTTGATGTAACATTGAATAAAGTACGAGTAAGTAAAGTGCGAGAGTAACAATTACAATGAGTGGCCCAATCCTTTTTAGCACAAAGGACAAGCCGGTTTGATTACTTATAATGACCAAGCGTTCTCGAGGACACACGGGATTTTAGTCTACTGCTTTCGCTACATACAGCTAAATAATCTTCATTGTTATGATAAGTGTTGTGTAGGTGAACCTATGCTAATGTACCGTCCTTCCTAGGACTAATACATACTTGTGATTATACCCTTGCAAGCATCCGCAACTACAAGAAAGTAATTAAGAATAAATCTAACCACAGCCTTAAACTCGAGATCCTCGCGATCCCTCCCCGCATCGATATACCAACGGGGGTTTAGGTTTCGTCACTCCGCAACCCCGCAATTAGCAAACGAATACAAGATGCATTCCCTAGGCCCATAAATGGTGAAGTGTCATGTAGTCGACGTTCACATGACACCACTAGAAGAATAACACCACAACTTAAGTATCATACCATTGAATATTACTCATCCATAGTTCACTACTAACATTTAGACTTCACCCATGTTCTCAAGAACTAAACGAACTACTCACGAGACATCATATGGAACATGATCGAGGTGATATGATGATGAATAACAATCTGAACATAAACTTGGTTCAATGGTTTCACTCAATAGCAACAACAACAAGTATAGATCGATACCGGGAGAGTTTCCCCTATCAAACAATCAAGATCAAACCCAAATTGCTACGGCGGTGACGGTGTCCAGCGGTGATGACGGCGGTGATGATGGTGGAGATGATGATGATGGTGATGGCGATGATGTCCAGCTCGATGACGGTGACGATGGCGTCGATTTCCCCTCCCGGAGGGAATTTCCCAGCGGATTTCGCCGCCACGGAGAGCTCTTTTCTCTCTGGTGTTCTCCGCCCGCAGAGGCGGGCTGTAACTCTTCGCGAGGTACCCTCTCGTGGCTTAGGTCTTCGGACGAAGGGTTTCGCGAAGAAAAGGAGGCGAAAGGGGTCGTGGCCCCCAAACCACATGGCGGCGCGGCCGGGGCATGGGCCGCGCCGCCCAGGGTGTGGGCCCACCAGGGTCCTCCCGGCCCCTCCTTCCGCTTCCTTCGTCATCTTGAAAAATAGGATTTTTGGTATAATTTCCTTCAACGCTTGATCTTCCGAAATATTGCGTTCGACGGTGCTTTTTCCAGTAGAATCCTGCTCCGTGCTTGATCCTCCAATAATGATGAAACATGCAAAATAGATGAAATAACATAAGTATTGTGTCCCAATATGAAATATATCAATGAATAACAGCAAATTATGATATAAAATAGTGATGCAAATTGGACGTATCAATGACATATAATGTGTATAAAACATGTGAGTATCATCATAAAAGTAACATGGAACATAAGAAATTATAGATACGTTTGGGACGTATCAGTGGGTCAAGGGAGTATTCTCGTAATCCCTATTCCCCGCCCATTAGCGCGTCGTTATACGACCCGCACACGGGACCATTCGTTTTGGGTTGGCTCATTTTATTCCGTAGGGGTTTCTTTGGATCTTTGTTGTTTCCTTCGCCTGTGTCGGTTTTCGGTTTTTTTTCTTTTTTCTCTTTCTTTCGGTTTTTAAATAAAATTTAAATCCGAGCAAATTTGAAATTCGAGCAAATTTCAAATTTAAGCAAATTTGAAATTCGTGCAAATTTTAAGGTTGAGTTGAGGAAGAAGACCGCACGCCCTCTTTACATAGGCCGGAGGAAGACGACGGCCGCGGGACGCATGGCATCACCATTACTGTGTTGGCGGAGGTGGGCGACGACCGCTCGGCAGGCGAGGCATCGCCATTAACGTGGCACAGACTGTCGAAGCGACGCCTCGGCGCCAGTCACTGGCGCACCTGAGAAGACGCATCGACGCAGGGTCGCTGCCAGGCGGGCCCGACGAAACATCCACGAGACGCGAGCGTACACTTTGCGCGTCCGCAGAGACACATCCGAGACGCATATTTGTGCCAGGTTTGCGTCATCGCGGGCGATCCAGTCACTTTGCATCCCGTTGGAGGTGGTATCGACGCATTTTTCGATCCAAATAACGCAAACGGTCGCGACCACTAACTCCGCTTAACCGGACCTAGATTTTGTTACCAAAAGGGCCGATGGTCGACCCGCTAAAAATTAGGTCCAACGTGGATCTAACTCTTTCGTCCCTAGGGTAGAACCGCCCCTCTCCACGGCGACACAGTCACAGGAGGCGCACGCCTGCGCGCCGCGGAGGCAACGCGCCGGCATCGAATAAGCTCGTCGACGTAGAGCAAGCCGCCTCACCCTGCGGCCTCCCGCGTCCTCCTTTCGCACCTGTTTGCAAGTCGTCCAGCCGCCGCAACGGGCAAACCGTCGCCGCCGGAACGCCGCGATGCTGCGTGAGGTGCTCGCAGCCGGGGAGGGTCCAGATCTCGCGGAGCACGCCGTCCCCTACCTCCTTCACCAGTAGCAGTCCTCCGTGCCGGCATCTCCACCTCAGACTCTTCTCCCATCTGCCGAGCTGAGGTGCATTCTTCAATCGCCCAGATTGATTCTTGGTTGTAACTGAACCTGCCCAACTTCCTATTTGATTTGACATGAACTAGTGACCTGTAATTGGTACTTCTGCTTCCTATTTGATTTCAATCCATATCTGTGATCCTTATGAGAGAGAGAGGAGAGTGCAGTGTTGGTGTCGCATAGTGATAAGGACATGTTGTGTTGTCCAATTAGTATTCCAGCCACAGGATAGATGAAGAAGTGTCAATAAAGGACATGTTCTGCTGCTGCTCAAAACGTCCCTTGTTTCCTGAAAGTTCCTGCTGAAAACTTTAGCATTGCTATAGTGATAGGAAAAACTGAACAAAGTGGATGAGATACTCCAATTTTGTAACCCTTTGAATGATTATTATTTTCACAGAGCAAGCTCTGTTTCTTTCTGTATAAATGCCCCACAGGGAGATTGTGAAATTCACATAGCTACTGACTCCACCACAATATCTTGCGAAAATTTATTTGTGAAGTTGGTACTGTTATGACTGTTTTCCATATGAATTAGTTCTAACTGTTAAACAATAGCAGATATATATATATATATATATGAAAATCTACATTTACATTCACCTATCGGATAATATTTACTGATATAACACTTGTTGGTAGTGCAGGGGTCATGTACGAGTCTGAAGCTGAAGAACTGAAGTTCGTTTTAGTGAGTGGTTTGCTGCTGGGTTTTCATGTCTATATGAAGGAAGGGCTTCTGGTATTAGAGAATGGTACTTTGGTGATCTCTGTGTTATCACCTTGAGGATTGCAAGCCTCGTAGCTAGGGGCTTTGGTTCTCACATGCAGCTTCGCAACATTGTTTCTGATCATGTGTGTGAGTGTGTCGACATCTCGCTCTCTAGCTCTTAAATGTCTTTGCTGCTATGGTTTTTCCATCGCCAGTTCAATTCGAGTGTTTGATGGCCAACTGATTCAGTGTTCCCCTGAGAACTTAGTGAACTTAGTAGCAGTACTAGTTCTTTCAAAAAAGAAACAGTACTAGTAGCTGCTATTAATTATTCTTGATTGATCTCTTTTAGTTTGTGAATTCGCAAATTCATTAAGAAATTGTTTCCTTTTTTCCAACAATTTTCTAATCCAGTTTAGTACCCAATCAGTGATTTCTTGTGTGAAATTAAAGATAGAAGAGTTGTGTGTTGATTTGCTGCTCCGCTTCTAACTATGGCAGCAGCGTCATCAAGCAGCAGCCGCCATTCATCACGAGCAAAGCCACGCACGAGAGCAGCCATTCATCACGAGCAAAGCCACGCACGAGCAAAGTCACGCAGCAGTAGCTCTCAAAAGGGCTGAACCTAGGTTTACCCGCTGCCCTACTGAAATAGGTCCGGTCCAAACCTGAAACCTCAGATTAGCCTACAGGTCCACCGGTCCAGTAATAGGTCCAAACCTGATCGGACCACTTGCATCATGAATGGTTTATCGAAGCAGATGCGGCCATGGAAGAAAATCCCTCTGTACTGTATTTGTTTTGGCTATTTTCTATCGTATCAATAGTTGTGTCAGCTAAAAGAAACGAAAAATGGAAATTTTCTACTTGCTAGCAAGGTGGGTTACGGTGGGATTTCAATTGTATTTCATATCGCTGGATACCTGTTGGGCTCCTAATCTGTAGAGCACTTTCCCTAGACAATCTATTGTCATGTGATATTTGTGTACCATGTGGCTAAAATTCAGCTGCATGTTACGTTTAAAGAAAATAAAATTGGTACGCGTTTTTTCCCATTCCCACAGGTATTAGCAATCCTACTACCTCACGTACCTTAGTTTAGAGGAAATAAATCCGACTACTAAGATGCATGTCGATCACCTGGGAAGGACACCCATCGGGTGAGATTCAGTTATAGAGAAATTTGTGGGATTTGTTACTTATTAGGATAATTAAGGGGTATAATTAGATCAGGAGAGTGAGGCTGCCAAGACTTTCCTATTTGCTCTCTAGTATTACGTTGATCACGCAGGGGCACTAATGTCCAACAACAATGAAATTTGCTCTCTTAGTTTGTGCGTTAATATTCGTGCAAGAAAACTATACACCTTATATTGAGGGAGTAACATTAATCCGGTTTGACCGTGTGGGCCTTCTAAAAACATTGCAATAACATATCCAATATGGCAACAACAAACTGTTGTGGTGATTAGTGTGAAATATCACCACACCTGTATATTCTGTTGCAATATCTATTTTCCATTGCCACAACTAAATAACTTCTGGCAATGGAAAAAATTTGTGGCAATATATCTAAACGATTGCCGCAAATAGAAATTCTGTTGCAATATTTATTTTCTATCGCCACAAAGGGAGGCCCTTCTGGCAATGGAATTAAATTGTGGCCATACACCCAGAATATTGCATCGAATTGTCATTTTGTTGCAATACCTATGTTGTATTGCCACAAATAGAAATTTTGTTGCGATATCTATTTTCTATTGCCACAAAAAAGGACCTTCTGGTAATGAAAAGAAATTGTGGCGATATACCCAGAATATTGCATCGAATTGTCATTTTGTTGCAATACCTATGTTGTATTGCCACAAAAAAGGACTGTATGGCAATGGAATAAAATTGTGGCGATATATCTAGACTATTGCCACGAACTGTCATTTCGTTGCACTAACTAGCCTCTATCGCAACAATTTGTTGGGTTAATGCAACGCTGTAAAACATGTGGTAATACACGCTCCTATTACCACAAAACCAAACTTTGTGGTAATATCGTGAATTATTGCAACAAAAAATTGGTATTGCAATAAATTTTGTTGCAATAGACCGGAATTCCTGTAGTGAGAATATGGATGGCATATTATTGTTCCTTGCATTTTTCTGATTGAAAAACATATATAAAACATTTTATTTCTAGTTATAGTTTGGAAGATATGATTTTAGCAAGATATCCCATTTTCTGAAATTTCAGAGAAAACAGAGAAAGGGGCAAAGCTTTTCTCACCAAGGTAGCAGCTAGCCTAGGAGACTGACGAACGGGACCCAGGCTGATTGGATGCTGACTGGGATGGCGAACTGCAGAGGTGGTGCTGACGATGGGACCCGGCTGTCATTGGAACAGGAACAAAAGGAGAATATAAAAAGGATTATACATTGCATGGCATGGGATTTGACCATGGGAGCTCACGGGTTGAATTCACAGGAAGAATACCAAATGAGCTACTGCAAGAATATGATAGGCAGCAGCTGCGACCCTTGATAAGCGGACCAAGAGGAAGACCCGGACCAAGTGGCCGGCCAGCCGCAACGATGAGACGACGCAGATCCAGCTGCCATTAACACAACGAACAAACAGAAGGCCTGAGGTTTCTGGCTGGAACCGAAATCGAAAACGAGCTGCAAGAATAAACGAAGAAGCAACGCACCAATGCATTGCTGATGAGCTTGTGCTGAACATGAATACGCAGGTGAAGAATACCCACGCCTTGGACCTGGCCGACGCGGAGGAAGACCGAGGCGACGCACTTGAGGCGAGGACGTACGGAGACGGACGGTGCAGAAAGGTGCAGACGGGAACGTGCGGACGTCGGTGAGGAAGTACATGGCGAGCTGCTGGACTCGGACGGACAAGACGAGTTCGCGAACGGACGAGGCGTCGTTGGCGCGGCGCTACAGCCAGAGAGGAGCGATGGAAAACCACCGTGTTCTTGATGGTGACAAACAGCGGAGCGAACTCGAGGCGCCGGGGCGTGCTCGGAGATGCGGAAGAGGGTGGCTTGATGTCGACAACGTCCGCGACGCGGGGATCATGCGCCGGCAGAGCTTGGTGTGGTGCTGGTGTAAGAAGATCCCGGAGATGGAGCTGCAGCGACGTGGCCGACGGGATACGGACGAACCAGAGTTCGTGCCGGCGGTCAGAAGCAAGTGAGGCGAGGTAGGGACGATGGAAAACAGAGAAGTGGCGGCGGGGATGGAAAGCGGCGGGGAGATGAAGAAAGTGGCGGCGGGGAGGAGAACTGGCAGGAGACTAGGGTTGCAGGGAGTCTTATAGGCGGCCAGAGACAAGGACGTCCATCCCATCCCCAGGTGCAAGACGTGGCACCGGTAGGATGCTTGCCGTACAGTGAAGAAGATGAACGTGAGAACAAGAGCTGGATTTTCGGGTGGTGTTGGGTTGGGCTGGTGGTCTTGAAACGTAGGTGGGCTGAAAAAGAAGCTCGCATGAAGAAGGGAGCCGATCATTTTTGAGAATAATTGGAGTCTGCCATATAGCATGAAAGAAATAGAAGAAGAAAGAAACCACGGAGAGCAGAGAGCGCGAGGGGAAAGAAAGAAAAATAAGGAAGAGGTGGACAGATTTTATAAAATATTTGACAACTTTAATTTTGTTTAATTTAAAACAAGTTTACAAGGTATCGAAAATATTTGTTTTGGAGCTTTATTAACTAAGAAAAGAATCGATGGTGGGTTTTATAAACCATACAAGAATAAAATAAAGTAGAGTTTATAAAATAATTTTATTTTGTTAAAAGCATGGATGATATGATGCATGATGACATGACGATGCATAAAAAGAAAAGAACAAGCAAATCTAATATGGGTATTACCCGGGGCCGTTACAACCCTAAACCCTAAATATATTTCAATCTCTCTCTCTAGATCTATATATCGTTGGTGGCCAAGAAACACTTTTATATATATACGCATGCACTTTATGCGCAAAGGCGCATGTGCCTCTAATAATGTGTGTGTGCACTCGATCGATGATCCCTAAACCTTAAACCCTATGTTTGACCAAGCTTTAAACAAGTTAATTTAAAACATGAAAATGAAAAGGTAAGCATGGAACCTTCTTAGTCACTCTAAGATGAAGTTTTTGGGAGGTTTTTAAAATTTCCATGTTTGAAACCCAAAACCACTTCTCTTCATGTTTGACTTCATAAGATAGATCGAGTTTAGGGTTAGGGCCAGGGTAGATACATGATTTTTCTTGTTTTAATATGTCTAGATCATGTTTATCAACTTGAATGCTCACTATATGACATAAAAGGCTATGTGCTTTGATTTTTTTTTATGCCCATTTGAATCTTGGTCAAATCCTAGGATTGACCTAGATTTAAACAAGTTTAAAACATGAAAATGAAAAGGTAATAATGGATCCTTCTTAGTGATTCAAAAATGAAGCTTTTGGGGGTGCTTGAAATCTCAATGTTTGAAACCCAAAACCACTTCTCTTCATATGGTTGACTTCATAAGACAGAGTTTAGGGTTAGGGGGTAGATCGATACATGATTTGTCGGGTTTGAATATGTCTAGACATGCTTGTTTATCAACTTGAATGCTTACTATATGACATAAGAAGACTATATGTGCGTTGGTTTTTCATTGTTTTTTTGTTTTTTCTGAATTAATGTTTATGCCCATTTGAATCTTGGTCAAATCCTAGGTTTGACCAAGATTTAAACAAGTTTAAAACATATAATGAAAAGGTAAGCCTGGATCCTTCTTAGTCATTCTAAAATGAAGCTTTTGGGGGGTTCTTGAATCTCAATATAATGTTTGAAACCCAAAACCACTTCTCTTCATGGTTGACTTCATAAGAAATAGTTTAGGGTTAGGGGTATATACATGATTTGTCGGGTTTGAATTTGTCTAGACATGCTTGTTTATCAACTTGAATGCTTACTAGCTATATGACATAAGAAGACTATATGTGCATTGGTTTTTCATTTTTTGTTTTTCTGAATGTTTATGCCCATTTGAATCTTGGTCAAATCCTAGGTTTGACCTACATTTAAACAAGTTTAAAACATGAAAATGAAAAGGTAAGCGTGTATCCTTCTTAGTCACTCTAAAATGAAGCTTTTGTTGGGAGGTTTTTGAAATTTCCATGTTTGAAACCCAAAACCATTTCTCTTCATGCTTGACTTCATAAGACAAAGTTTAGGGTTAGGTGTAGATACATGATTTGTCTGGTTTGAATATGTCTAGACCTTGTTTATTAACTTCAATTCCTACTATATGACATAAGAAGACTATGTGTGCTTTTGGTTTTTCATTGTTTTTTGATTTTTTCTGAATGTTTATGCCCATTTGAATCTAAAGGTGAGAGAGCACGTTAATGGTTATTCTAACAAAGGTCATGCTTGGTATCTTACCTATGTATTATGCTACATCACAAATGTAAAATGAAAATATGTGCATCTCTATAAACCCTAAACCCTAACCCTAACTATATAGAAAAAGATGAACAATCCATGCTTTTTGATTGCCTTTTTTGTTTGGCTTGATTTCAAATTTAGTGGGGAGGGGGGGTAGGGGACGAGTGTGTTTCTTTCGATGCATCTCTCGTATTTTCTAGTTTTTGGGGGTCACACAAATTCAGGGTAGCATACTGCCCACCCCCTCCCTTCACGCGCGGAAAAAGTGAGTTACTAACTTGGCTTTCCTACCCTTGAATCCATACGAAACTTTGTACGGAGTTCTAATACAGTATAATGATCACTCGAATTATTACACCAACAGGTCTGTCACTTACGTGTGGTTCCCATGCGTGAGGTCCCACACTTCAGTGAGCACAAGTCACGGACAATTTTTTGCATATGTTGCAAAGGATAAAAGGTGGAAGAGGGATCACACGGAATGAGAAGAGGAAGGGAGAGCAGTCACGGCCTCGAAATGCTTCAACCTTTCCGGGAAGTGATGTTGACTGGCACGCAAGGTTTTTCGATCTGCGCAAACCTGCAGTGCGGCGATTTTGACAGAAATAACCCTTTTGGCAAAGAAAAGCACGGACTGACCCTCTGAGCAATCTATTTCACTGGACTAACCTTTTTGTGTGGCTCATTCTGTGTTTTTCTTCGCCAAAAGGGTTACTTTGTCAAAATCGCCCCCCTGTAGTGCAGGCTAGGCCCCCGTCTAATATTCTTTTTTTTTCAATGACAAAAGGGGGGAGATAGAGAGAGAGAGTCTTGACGACGTGTCTTCACTTGACAAAGAAAATTGTTGGAAGTTTGCCTACCTACCGCACATGACTTGTGCTCACTAAAGTGTGGGACCTGCATGCATGGGACCCTCCAGCCCTCTTAGGGCAGACGTGTGAGACGCAAAATATGGTTTTTAGTTTAGTAAGGCAAAAAAATAAGCCTTGGAGGGCCGAGGCGGGGCGGCCGTCCGCCATTTTATACCTTTACGCCCCCCACACCTCGTTTCATTTGTCATGTCTACCAAGGAAGAGCTCAGAGGAGAAGATGCAGTCCTAGCTTCTCGACCCCCTGGCGCCCCACGCATAAATACTACTACCAGAAGTACACTATCTCTAACAATCCTGCTTGCGAAGGGAGATCTCGGAGGAGACGATGCAGGCTCAGCGTCCCCACCGTTGATGAGCCAGGACACAAGGGTTACTACGCCTCTTTTAATTACCTTCGTTTTGCTGGTAATACTCGGACTTATATCTGTTATCTTCTGCAGGAGAGGGTCGATATCGCCGGAGAAGATGATGTGAGGCAGATGATCAAGCTCGCAGGAGAAGATGATGTAAAGGAGATGGTCAAGCTCGGAGCAGAAGATGATGTAAAGAAGATGGTCAAGCTCGGAGAAGATGATGTAAAGGAGTTAGTCAATCTCGGAAAAGATGTGGTGGCATTGGACCAACCGCGGTCGTTGGGCGAGATCCCGGAGATTCACTTACCTCGTTTGCACTGGTAATGATATGCCTGATCTATAACATTTTGAACATTTTTCGTCGGCTTACACATGAGCTATCTCGGCTTAGGGTCAACAAGGCCCCGGAAGCGGAACTTCCGCATCTCGGCGCCGAGAACTCCGAGTTACGCCAGAAGCGCCCTGGGGAATCGCACGCGCAGGCGCAGCACATCCGTTCGCATGATCTCTCATCCTTCGACGTCAGGTTCCAGCGAGAGGTCGTAGAAGAAGATAAGTTGCCAGCTTCCCCGCCGTTCAAGAGGATGAAGGAGCTGAAGACGGAGGTTAATATTAGCTGACTTTGGGTTGCTGGTTTTTGGTACTTCGAGTCACTGACATGTAGACACCACTTAAGTCTGTCCTACATGTTAGTGACCACATTCGTTAATCAGCTAATTTGTGCATTTCGTTTGCCGGTAACGCTCGATATGTTTGTTGTTACCTTTGGCAGGATCACTCCCTTGCTTATCCCGTTTCGGAGGATGAAGTTGGATCTTGCCAGCATGCGGGAGGAGAACAGAGAGTTAGGGATCAAGATATTTCGGTACAGGCAGGCGGTGTCTTTCCTAGAAGTGGATGAGATCACGGCCTGCGCTCGTAGGAGTTGTGACGAGGCCATTCATCTGGGAGAACGGATCAAAGCTTGTCTCTTTCATGGAAGTCGCAGAACGCGTGATTTTCAATGCTAGAGAGGCGCGGGAACGACTTCTGGTGGCTGAAGATCTCGCATAGCAGTTTAATCATGTGCGTTTATTAGTTGCCTACTACTTTTGTAATTATTCACAATTAAGTATGAATCAATGGCTTGCCTTTTGTGTGACGGAGGAAATTGCACATACCACCACTTGTTGGTGCAGTTTTTGCACATAACACAATTTGAGATTCTTTTTACACAAATAACCAGATTTTGACGTAAACTTTTGCACAAAAAACAACCTTACTCCATGTTTTCTTTTGTCTTCTAAAGACATGTAGGTGCTTCGAAAAATACCTCCGTTCCAATGCTTAAAGCTTAGTATATTTTTCTTGAAAAGTCAAACCAAGTAAAGTTCGACCAAACCTATCAGCACATATAATATTTTGTAGACACCATATGAAAATATAATTTATTTTCTATCTAATAATATTGATTTTGTATCTTGCATATTAATGCATTTGGTAAAAACTTAGTCAAACTTTCTATCTAATAATATTTTCGACTTTGTATTATTTTTATTCATTTTCCCCCTGGTTGTCATGTTTTCCATCCGGCTTCCACAGCCCATCCATCCGTAACCCACATGCGCGTGACACGAGTAGTGGGAGACATGGTGCCCAAAGGGATAGCTTTTATTAATGGTGGCGACGGTTCCCTAGGCCAATGCGGCGATACGTCTCATCGTCGCTAGTCGTGCCTTCCCCATGCGGCCGTATTAATGCACACCACTGCTCCTTTGCGCCTCCGCGGCTGATCAAGTAAGTTTGATCATAAAAGATGATCACATAAGCTCGATGATTACCTATAACCTAAAAATTATCTTAATTTATAAACGAAGACATAAAATAACTAGTTGTTTGATTAGGAAAGACAAAGGAAATTTATATTGAGATTGAGTTCATTTCATAGTTGTTATAGACACATAGCAATATTACCAAGAGATAGGATTGTAGAGAAAGCAATCCATAGGTATTTTGGAGGGTTCTCAATCCTTTGAATCAAGCAAGCTCTATAGGAAAAATCCCTATGTGTGAAAATCCTACTCCGTACAAGATACCTTTAGAAATCCTTTGAACCAAACAAACTCCGATTCATATTAGTTGACTATAATATGGATATATCTAGACACATTTTAGTTCAAGATTCATCCATATCATTTGACAAGTAATATGAATCGGAGTGAGTATATTAAATGGAGTAGTATATATTGTTCGAAAAAATTAAGTTATACTGTACTAATAAAGAAACCATTTCTGAGGTCAAACTGATTTGACGGACAAGAATCGCACCAGGACGTAGTGGGGTGCTATCCTAGCCGAAGTTTTACTCGGCGCCTCGATCTCGAGCTTGAAGAATAAAAAAAGTCATATCCACTCCTACTCTTCACCTCCATCGTTTCCATCCTTGGCTCTCCACTTCCATCATCGTTCTCCACTCGCCAAGCGCTGCTAGCAATTTTTTTCATCCTTTAGATCTCCCATTTGCATAGCTTTCTCTCCTCACCCCTCCGCAGAACTGCAGCACTCCTCCTTCCCGCTCGACTCTCCTACAAAACTCCAATCACACATACTTGCTTCCGCCCTCTTAAATCCTTCTCGTCTCCATGGCGGCATCGAACGACGACCAGCTGTATGGCGACTGGGGGAAGCTCCCCGCCGAGCTGTTCAATCTCATTTCCCAGAGTTTGGATGTTACAGTCGACGTCCAGCTGGCCGCATGCTCCAAAACGCTATGCCGCCATGTCGCCGACAACATGAATCTACACCATTGGGATGGACCCTGCTTGCTGATGCCCGATTCTGCCCATTGGCACTATGATGATAGTAGTGCGCACCACACGGTGTACCACGTTGTGCCCCTCGACCATCCTCGGCGCACAGCCATCCTGCCGTTCATGGACAATAGATTCTGGGTTGGCATGAACGGCGACTGGATCGCCGGCGTGGACAGTGGTGGGAACTGGTTCCTCGCGAACATCTACACGCACCAAGAAATCTCCCTACCATCATCGAAAACTTGCAACATTTTTCGGGAGGAATGGATTGGCTTCCCCGACTTGCCTCCTGAAAGGTACATGACGTATGGGCGTGCCATGTTTTTGTTGAAGATTGTAATTTGCGAAGTGCCCACAAAAGCTGGACATTACTCAGATTACGAGCTCATGGCTCTATCCAATTCTGGACTCGCTTACCTGGCTAATGGTAGCCAGGAGTGGAGGTTATTCTCTCTTGCTAGTTGGGGTGTAGATTACAGTGACGCCATCGAGCACAACGGCTTCATTGTTGCGGTGGATGGGTGGACCGGCACCACATATTGCTGGGATCAATCACAGGCCGGTAATTCTTCAATCCATATGATATACTTCGCAATAAATTTTAATATCAAGCCCATTCATGATATATTGTAACTGAATTAACTAATTGGTCAATAAGATTTTTTTTCACCTTTCAAATGACTGTGCACCATTTAATTATCCTAACCTGACTGAACCATTGCTACAAACGAATTACAGTAGTATATGCAATGCACTAATCTGTCAACCCAAACCAGATTATTGAAGTATATGAATGCATTCCTGAATTAGTTACTGCATGCTCTTATCAGAATATGAATAAGGAGCTTAGCCCTGGCCTCTTCATCAATTGATGCATGCAAACTTTCAATTTATTTGAATATTCGATGTACTCAAAGCATTACAATCATGGATCAGATAAGGTTGAGACATGTATCTACCATCAATGAATATGAGTGTAATTAACATACATCTCAAATGGGAACAATTTTATTTCTTCGAGTTTTTATACAAGTATAATGACTGCATCCTCCATTTGATCCTACAAATGTGAAGTTGCAGCTACTGGTATTTTTGTCTTCCTGAGCCATTCAAACACTATTTTTTGTCTCCGTTTACAATGCAGATGCCCACCTTGCCCTGCCATTCGTGATCCCTTCACCGATGAAGGAACCGTCTGGCAGATGGTTTTTAGCTCGATCAGCCGATGGCAAGCGCTTGATGATCATCCATGATGATCGGTATATACGTAGCAATGATCACCTTGAGCCTGCAGAAGTTCTGCATCATGGTAATGGCCTTATCCTGCGAGAGTATCCTGCCCCTATCATACATATTTTTGAGAAAGATCTATCCCTGATTGGACCCAATTGGAGTCGAGTTGACAGCATTGGCACACACTCTCTGTTCATTGGACTGAATTATCCAATGAACCTGAAGATAAATGATGGCACTGCTCCTGATGGAACATTGACTCCGTTCATGAGGTCAAATTGTGTGTACATCGCGTACTATGCATTTCGGGAACCATCATTTAGTTGTATTTGTCGTTGTAACCTGCAGCAAGGGGAAAATGAGCTCATGGGAGTTATCACCCTTCCAGAAGATGGTTGGGGATTTCCCCGACAGGCGACAATGTGGTTTAAGCCTAGTCTAAAAAATATCCGCATGTTGATGCAACCCTAAACTGAGCCATGAATCTTTCTGAAGAAAATAATCTTTTTTGTACGATATGTTTGAACAATTCAGTAATCTGTTCCGTATCTTAAGATGCTCTTCCTTTTTTCTGAATCTTATATACCTGGACCCATTTCAGTGTGTCTGTTTACTCATTTTAGTGTGTATGTAGCCCAGATTGAGGTAATCTAATCTTATAATTTAAAACGGATGGTGATGAACTCTGTATTTCCATCCTTCGTAAACCGTGCATGTCTGTTTATTTTTAGTTTCATTTCAGCAACTGTTATTAGTATATGCACACCTTTTTTTTTAATGTTGAGAGGAGTATAAGGGCATTACAATGCTATATACTATATGGCGCTAATAGAGAACAAATGAATGTCAAAAGATTGTAAAATCCTCCAGGTACTCTCCTTGCAGCGCTAATTGCTGATGGCAGACTGACTTCCTGTTGGTTCCGGTGCTTTAGCTAGGACAGGTGAAAAGAGTTTCACGCCCTGCTTTCTTTTGCGTCGACAGTAGGCCTACCGCAGGAATTCACCTCTCCAACCGCCAAACGATGAGGAAATAACTCCTAGCGCCCTTGCAGTAGCGCCTGTGTTGGACGTGCCCTAATGTTTTCCTGCTAAAAGGTGCAATCTTTTAAGCACTTGGGTACGGTATTTCCCCACCAGCCTGGATGCAGGCCGCCAAACGCGTCTTAAGTTTTAAAATAGCATGCTAAATGAATTAGCGGCAGCCTCCTTCAAATGATGTGAACGCTATATCATGGTAATAGTGTGGTATATTTTAAATAGCATTTTCAAAATAATACTAAATATAGCCTAAAAATAAATAATTTTACTAGAGCGAATAGATATATATAGTCCAAAAGTGACTGAATCATACATACATAACCACATATAGAAATAGATCTCAAGTATTTTAGAAGGCTAACATCAACATTTCACAAGGCAACAACATAGTATAAATTATTTATTAAAACATATTAGCATTAGCGATATTATCTTCTGACTTAGAAGTGGAACCAACAGATTGTAGTTCATCACCACGAAAAAGTGAAAGCAACTTGCCTGAAAAAAATAGCGCGCTAACACTATGACGTTTTAGGGCGATATAGCATGCTGTTTCGCAAATAGCGCCTCAGCGAGCAAAATTACTAAGCGTGGACCCTCTAGATATGCTATAGCGCGCTTTTAGCGGAGAAATAGTTAACTGGGCTTCATTGAGGCCCTGGTTTGACAAAGCAGCATGAGTACGCATCTAAAAAAAATCTGCCTGAGGACGCATGCTTGTAAAAAAGAGAGAGCAGACTACAATTACTTCAGTCCCGAACTCTCTATCTCTCCCACCTACTTCACCTCTTTTACACTAATGACTGCCATGAACGGCTCGCCTCCTCCCTCCACCGGCAGCTGCCTGGCGGTAACGGCCGCCGACACAGATGAACATCGCCGATATTTCCTGAACTCAGCCGATTTGATCCACCGCATCCTCCAGCAGCTTGATGGACGTCCAGTCTCTTCTATCCAGATCGTGACTAGAGAAGGATCTACGGATACATCCGTTTCTTACCCTTTGGCAGCGTCGGTTCCATCTCTTGCGGTACTTTCTTCTCCGCTGGAAGCACCATCTGGCTCGGCACTGATTTCCCTGCGGCGGCACCAGCTTCTCCGGTTGCGCCGACCCCAACCCCCGCGGCACGGTCTTCTCCGGTGGCGGCACCACCAAAAGTGGCTGTAAGTTGTCCTGAACTCACTAGGATGCAGGTGTAAGTAGTCAATGATAGTTGGGGTTTTAACAAGTTCTTTTTTCTTTAATGATGGGAAACCGTAGTAGTATTCTTCTGCAAATGTTTTTTTAATGACGGGAAACAGTAGATGTTAAGTACTAGTTCTGGCAAAAAAAGATGTTAAGTAATAGTATCCATCACAGAGCAGGGTTTCGCAGTCTGAACATCTCTACTACTTAAAAAGACTCAAGGTTCCTTATTCTGCCAATAGCCCAATACGTTTGGTCGTTTTCGTCGTCCCTCCGTCCCCAGACGTACAAGGAAAAAAATCAGCGCAATCCAGCATGCATCAGCGCAGACAATCAGCTATCAGCCGAGACATACAAGGAAAAAAATCAGCCTAGACATACAAGGAAACCAATCAGCGCAGACGTACAAGGAAACCAATCAGCCCAGTCGTATCCCTATGAATCAGCTGGGCGGAATAGGAAATCATCTCTCCCCTCACGCTGCCGTCTCTTCTCACTCTTACGCTGCCATCTCTTCTCCGATGCCTTCCGTACGGCAACCACCTCGCCGCCCAGTGGTCTGCCGTCTCTTCTCCGACGTCTGCCTTCTTGGCAAACACTGGTTGCCAACACCGACGCCCCGAGGTCTGCCGCCTCGCCGACGCCCGAGGTCTGCCGCCTCGCCGATGCCCCGTGATAACACTGGTTTCCAACACCGACGCCCCGAGGTCTGCCGGCTCGCCGACGCCCCATGATCTGCCTCATTGGTCTGCCGCCTCTTCTTTGACGCACAGGTTGGCTCTCCAACCAGTCGAAGACATCGCCTCTTCTTATCCTTCATCTTCATGCTGCATGCAAAAAATCAGTTCTGTAAGAGCTGTGGCACTGTCTACATTCATGAGAGCAAACTTGCACATGTAGATTTTAAAAATTAGAAATCAATTGCTACATGCTATTAGTCTGAAAAATAAACATACATTCAAATTCAGTATACAAGGAATCCACTTGTGGCCCAGCAAACATCGCAGACACATCCACTTGTGCCACTACTTGATTGGTGATAACCACAACAACTCCAAACTGCAACTCAACACTTTTAAAAGCACTTGAGCCAACTATCTAGCATGAACTTAGTGTACTTTGAACGAGTAACGAATTAACAATGCCTTGATTTTTTAGAAAATAAAAAGTGTTTCTTGTCTTTGCAAAAAATATGGTTGTAACTAAAATTACTGCTTTTGTGTGTGCAGTCTGAGAATTTATAAATACATCAAGGTTTCGATTCTACTGTTAAGTGTCATCACCTTATAGTATCATGCCGAAATGAAAAGTAAATGCTTGGATGTGAAAAATGTTATAATAATTACTCACGGCTAATGGTGTGTTTTTCTTAGAGCAGTGATAGTCGAGGCTAAGCTGCAATAAATATCTGCCTCTATGCTTTTCACACTGAAAAAATGGGAATGGAATAATACTCATGTTTCAGAGGGGCAACATCAAACATGTATGACGGGCAGAAAACATATTCTTCTTCTATGCGAGGAGGCAGAAAATAGATGTTGCTCGCTGAACTTGTGCATTGGCATGTAGTATTTGAGAAGGCAGGAAAGCATGTTCAATGTCCTGCGTTGATCCGTTGATTACTTCAGATAAAGTTTCAATTGTCATACCTGGTGTTTGGTTATCATTGAGTGAGTGGTTATCATTTAGCATTTGCCTGGGGGTGCAAATTTCATAAGCCATCATTAGATCTTGACATTCAATAACAAGTGAAAGCAACAATTTCTTAGTGGTTAAAGCACATTATTTTACCTGCTCAGTCGTTTCATATGAGCCATCATGAAATTGTTTACGAGACAATGCTCCCAGTGATGTAAAAAATGGTGAACCTGCCAAACAAATAGTTAAGTGTTAGAAGGCAACAACTGAATATCACTTTTCAACAATTTTGCACGAGATGCACAAATATTTTGGTGGTGCAAATTTTATAGACTCTCACATCAGAGCTCAATAACTTTTCCCATGTCTGATATCTCATGTTTTTAAAAGGCACATGCATGTTTTTAAAATTCAGAGTACTCTAAAATACTTAGAGAAAGTTTGGTCGTAATTGGTCGTCGTCGTCCTTCGTTGCCCACCCGCCTGGGCCAAGCGTTAACATGGGCCGAATGTAATCTCGCCAGGAAATATAAATCACGCTAGGTATGCAATCTCGTCAGGTATGTAATCTCGGCAGGGAAAATCTCGCCAGAAATCTCGCCAGGAAATATAAATCACGCATGAATGGAATCTAAACAGGAAATAAATCAAGAATGACCGATGAATTAGGAAATCTCGCATGGAAATAAACCAAGAACGACCCATGAATCAGGAAACACCCATGACGCATGGTATGAATCAGGAAACACCCATGACGCATGGTATGTAATCCTTCCCAGTAATCACGCATGAATCCTTCCCGAATCGTGCGCTGTAATCACCATTAAAGGACGCAGGTTAAAATTAGGATTCACGCCGGGAAATAAATCACGCCAGGTTAAAGGAATGAACCATCTTACCATAGCTCCAGGCTAAGGTCATCTTCATCTCGGTCGAGTTCATCCATCTTCGATCGCCATGCTCGGTCAATACACTGCTCAGTCGCCACGCCTCCAAGAGGGTAATGGCACCAAGGTAAGTTCCAGCATCACGTTTTACTCATGTTCTTAGCATCACGTTTTACTCATGTTTCTCCATTTATAATGCAGTCATGTTACATTCTGCAATGTGGAACAATTGCATATCTACAACAGATCTGGGAGGCAAGCTGCGAAACTTATTTCTCGGTCGAATAAAAAACAATAGAGGAGGTGATCTAATCTACCATGCTATCCTCGTCGACGAAAATGTAAGTATTCCAACAATTATGATATGTGTAAGAGGTGAATAATGAGTTGGCACCAAATTTAGGGAACTACCCGTCAACTCCAAATACCTAGCCCTTTATTTCCATTGAATTACTTCAAACATGATTTGTTGGTGTATGAACAGAGGGCACTCAGTTCACCTATAACTCCATGGATACCTTAATGTCTCATGTCTCCAGTAGCTTTAGGTGAACTTGAGCATCACAGTGAATTAATTAATCTAGAGCAGCTCAAGTCTCTCCCTGATTCAGGGGCAGCTTAGCTTAGCATGTGATATATAATTCAGTTAAAGTGTTATAGTGCAAAACAAAATCATGTGTTATATAATTCAGTTAAGCTTCTGTGTTATGACTACTTCCAAGTGTTATGACTACAAATAGCTAATCCTTGCCACGACAAAACTTTTCTAGGCAAGCACACATCAGATGTGAGAAACATCAGAAAGTGCAAGCATGCCAAATGCAACCTGCTCAACATACTTAAACTGAAATTTCTACACAGCACCATGCTATTTGTTTTTGAGAACCCTTGAGCTGGTTATTAGTGCATATTCAGGAATTTTATAAAATCTGCAAGCATGCCAAATAGCACGAATAAAAAACAATAGAGAATTACTCACCTTGTCAATCCTTGATGGCAGACTCGATTTCTGCGGGTGCTAGATTTGCGCCAGGCCGTAGTGGCGAGTTGCTGGAGGCAAGCACACCGGAATAGGTAGGCGCGAGATGGCCGTGGTCAGCACACCAACTCTCACCGCTGACCAAATGCAATTAGCGTTATGCAAACAATAAAGCTAACAGATATTAAACAAAATGAAGACAAACAATAAACTGAGCCAAACTAAATCAGGGTTTCTTACCAGAGAACAAAGAAATCAATGCACTTCCTTGTCATGAACCAACCAGCTAATATGGACCAACCAGCTAACATGGAGTATGTATCATGCATTCCTGCAAGCATGCAAGCATGCAAGCATGCAAGCAATGATATTAAACGTAAGATTACTATTTGGCGTAGTACCATGCAACAGAGTAGTCTTCATTAACTATACTGAACTCTCGTCCAGTGATCCTAAATTCGAGTCTATCAAACATATAGAGAAAAGGCACATCTTAGAAAATTAAATTACCAATTAATTCACAAAATTTTAATGCTTAATTGCTTATGAGTTGAACAACAAATTTTTTGAGGATCGTTAATACCCACTAATCCAACACAAAATTCGAGTTTCTTGGCCTATTTGTGGAAACCAACAATGCATATACGGCAGGATATCATCAACTAAAATAAACACAAGTTGAAACCCTCAAGTTTCCTGAACACCCCAACCCAATCAAGTAAAACAAACGCATAAGAACTAATAATACAATATCTAAAAAAATTTGCCAAACGAGCACATCAACAGATATTCAGAGCACTTAGCATGACCGCTTGTGAAAAAACTAACCAAACAATGTTCAGAAGATATAATTGTCTTAAGTGTACTGAGAAGGCAGCAATGAATAATCAGAGCACTAGAAGCATGTCAAAATATGAAAAGACACAATCCAAAATTCCAAACTGTACTAACAAGCGATTGTGCTTTACCAATGAAGAGGCTGCAGAGCTATGAAGCAAAACTGTTAATGGATTCAATAACTAAACCTTCAGACACTTCCCAATCCATAAAACCTGCAAAATAAGAAGTCATCCAAAATTTATAGTGCTTTGAAAGTGAAATTTAGCTTTACAAAATATCTTAGGATAGTGGACATATTACAACACTTGATGGTAAAAGGAAATACTGTCTTATAATAGTGAACAGATTTCAACAAAATCCCATATATTCTTTGGACAGTTAAATTATGTAAAGCAATAATATTGCTCGTGCAATTGCAGACATATAGCTACTCCGTGCAATTTAGCTACTGTTCACTATTATAAGCACCACCATTTTTTGTCGTCTCTCATCCGAAAATATGCCTCTGTTCACTATTATAAGATGCTTTGAAAGTGAAATTTAGCTTTACAATATCTTAGGATAGTGGACGTATTACAACACTTGATGGTAAAAGGAAATATCAGACTGCTTAGTTGGTTACATGAATAAGCAAGCATGCAACTGCTCACGACCAGTGACAGGTAAGACATGAAATTGAAGTTCATCATCACATACCACAATACTATAATTAACCACGCAGGAACAAAATCTGATACTAAGTTGCACAGATCAATAGGAAAGCAAGCAATCACATGATTAACAGGAAAGCAATCTTCTACTAGATCTTTGAAGCCATGGAATCAATCATACTCAGACCCACGGACCTGAACACAATGCACGCGCATACACCATGGCTGGATGGGAAATTTCGCCGGAGGGAACTGTTCGTACTTGCTCACGCCCGCGGCCGCCCCTGGCTAGAGCTTGCCCAGCCGCGCCATGGCCGAGCTCGCCTTCGCCGCCCCTCGAGGAGCTCGCCCGCGCCGCCCCATCGCGGAGCTCGTCGGCGCCACGCATCTCGCCGTGGTCGCCCGCGCCGGCTATGGCGTACCTCGCCCGTGCCGCCCCTGGAGGATCTCTCCCGCGCCGCCCCTAGCTGGCTCGCCCGCTCCGTGCCATGGCCGAGCTCGCCCTCGCAGCCCCTCGAGGAGCTTGCCCGCGATGCCCCGTCGCGGAGCTCGTCTGGCACCTGGCCGTGGTCACCCACTCCGGAGCTTGCCCTCGCCGTCCCTGGTGGTTGGAGGAAACGCGGTGGGGGAATGGGGAATTGAGTGGGAGAGGGAGAGACCGGAGTGGGAGAGAGAGAGAGTGGTTTTTTTTTTTACAAAGCATTTCATGTTACAAAGCGGAGGAGGCACCACTTCCGTGCGAGAGATTTTTTTAGGGTTGTTTTTATTTTACAAAGCGGAGGAGGCACCACTTACTTGCGAATTTACAAAGTATTTTCTATTATATTATACCCCTACACTACCGTGATTCCCTTTATTTATTCGGAACGCGAACTACTTTTTTTAGATGAACGTGAACTACTTCTCGCATGAGAAAACAAAATGAAGACTTAAATTAATCCTTACTCCCCTAAACTTTAATGACAGCGAGGAGCGTATCCGCCTTGGAACGTTCGACACCACGCACGAGGCGGCGCGGGCCTACGACGCCGTCGCCTGGCGCCTCGGCCGCCCGCGCCAGCAAATGAACTTCAACGACATTTGGACGCGCGAGCAGGAGGAGATGCTCGCGCCGCCATCGCCGGCCGTCACGACCGAGCAGCAGCGGCGCGCTCGCGAGCTCGAGCAGCGCCTGCACGTCGCGGAGCAGGCCGAGCGCCTCCGCCTCGAGTAGGCGCACGCGTTCCCGGAGGACGTCACCACCATGGAAGCTTTCTACGCTCAGAAGAAAGAGGAGAAGGCGAAAGCGGCGACAAAGAAGAAGGCCGACCGCGAGAAGCGCCGAGCTGAGTCGGCGGCGAGGAAGGCCGAGAGGGCGGAGAAGGCGGCGCGGATGGCGAGGAGGGCGGAGGAGAAGAAGAGAGGCACCGGACCGTCCACGAACATGCCCACCTCCTCCTCCTCCTTCGAGTGGACGACCACTCCGGTCTCCGACACGACTCCAACTAGCGGATCGTCGGACCACGACTGGGAGGACTCGGAGTAGATTAGTTTAGTTTAATTTAAATAAAATGTGGGTGTTTGTCGAACTTCTAATATATTTCGTAATTTTCAGTTAAAGTTTCGTACTTTATTTGATTCATTTTGAACGATATACAATCAAACTAGCCGGTCGCGTGGCCGCGCGCGCTGTATTTTGCCGCATCCGCCGGAGGGCCAATTTTACCGCCCGTGCACGCGCTGCATTTTGGTGCGTCCGGCGGAGCAAAGTTCGGCCAAACGCGCGCCAACCATTTACAGCGCGGTGGAAGAGAGGTTTAGCACGCCGATTTTTTGAGCGTTTGCTCTTACCCCAAGCAGAAATTTCAAACCCACTTCAACAGTAAAACAAAATGTCAAATGGTTATCCCTGCATAGGAAAACCAAACCTCCATAGCAAATGAGGTATTTGACGTATGCCAAATCAAAAAACCCGCAATGCTTCACCATGCTCATCCTTAGATAAAAACAACATATTTTTCTGAAGCTCAAACTGCATTAAATTGAGACTAACACACTGAATAAATTTGCAAGTGACTAAATTTAGTTTTAAGATAACAATTTGTTTACACAAAATATCAAATGAACAACAAGCAACAGGCAACACAGTGCCTCCCTTATTTATGCAGCTTGCAACAATACGCAGTATATCCCCTTCGTTGTACTCTAACAGTGATATTCTGCAATACAAAAATATAATTAAACAAACTCAACACCAAAAACATGAAAATTGTAAGTACGGGCATTGTTGTGACTATGTATTAAGTTCTTCTATGATACATTTCAACCAACATTCGGTCCTTTTTTTATTGTCTACACTTTGCTACTCTATGTACCCACCTATAAATCTATTTTCAAAATTTCATATATGATATTTAGATTATATATGTATATTGAGAAATATAATTTGAGGACCCGTAGCAACGCACGGGCATTTGTACTAGTACAAATATATGCTCCATGTTACCTGTTTCAGAAAGTCTGAAAGCTTGCTCAGTACATGTAAAATCAAATTGTCTTGCTGCTGCTAGATTTTGTGCAAACTAATTAAAGAGATAGCTAGATGCATTTTCTCCATGTATGTTACGTTCTGATTTATATGCTGTTGATTGATATATACCGTGCTTAACTAGATGCAGAAGCAAACTCGCTCCAACGTCAATGAGCAACTACGTCTTAGGACTGTCGATTGTACATGTCCTCTGCACCCCCCCCCCCCCGAGTTCAGAATTCAAAGAAATTCACTAGCCAAAAAGCCAAAGGTGACGGGCAGGCGTGATGCAGCAATTCAACGTTGTATATTAAAAGGGCGAGGGAAAGGCCGCCCTAAACGGGTTGGTCACTCGGCGGACCCTCCTCAGCCCTCGCGCTTCTATGTGCAACTGGACGGCAACGATGACATGTATATGTTGGTCATCCCCAGAGAATTCAAGTAATGTCTGAAAGGGATTCTTCCCAGGCCTATCAAGCTCAAGACCAGCGTAGGCTGTGCCTGGTATGTGCACATCGATGAGTACCAGGATGAACTGGTCTTGAAGGATGGTTGGTTCGGGTTTGTAGAGGCGCATGAACTGCAGCTCGATGACATTCTCGTCTTCGAGATGAAAGACACTTCCTTGATGAATGTGTTGATCTACGACTGTAACACCTCCACCCAGAGGGTAATATTTTGTGCTGACCACCCTTAGTTGCATGCATGATCTGCAGTGCTTTTAGGAAGAGGGGATCAGAAACACCTCAATATTTTATTGAATTAACTAGATGCTGCTTTTGGACCTGGGGTAGTGCCCTGCTGATGTTCATGCTGAACTTGGTTTTTGTATTAAGCTGAACTGGGGCTCAGATACAATGTGATGAGACTTTGTTAATTAGCTAATATAGTATATGTTAGACATGTTTTATTTTACTTTAATTTACTGTGATATGCTGCGGTAGTTTCAATGTGCGGTCTGATGATTTGTATTATACCTAGCTACATGGAGCTCAACATTTTATTTTAGAAAGTGTAAAAGTGACCAATTTTTTTGATCTGATTGTAGCGAATGATTGTAGCGAACACAAGTGCAGATGGTCAAACCCCCAAAACTTCTCATATTCATTGTTACATGGTGGAGATATAAAGGTATTTTACGCACTGGTTTAATACTCAACTGCTTACATCCATGTTTATTTGCAGTTTTTTTTGACACCTCTTAATGCTCCCTCCAATCCATTTTTTTGAGATACTGTTAGTTGTAGAGATATCCATTTTATCATCAAGTAATGAGGATCAGATGGAGTATCGTTTTCATTTTACCAAAATAAATGGATATACTGTATAGTACAACGTATCCTGAGGCCCTTAGCTCTGAATGCAATTTCTGTGTGCACACTGATCGAATCATAACCCACACGACCTGTCTCACTGGTATGTAGGTCCGGGCCCCACCAGATACTGATAAAGCCCAGTGACCCGCTGGGTGAAGTTTTCTGTGTGGATTCCTGCGTACCTAGCTTCGTTCCTCCAAGAAACGTGCATTTTTTTGACCGGGGGGACACGCGCATTTATTCCCTTGCTGGTGTATCATTCTCAGTTTCTCACAGCCCCCTCATGTTCAGATCTCCCCAGATCCCTCGCCGTCCATCTCCCCTGAGTCCTCTCCCTACACCACCGGCGTCCACCACCGCTCGGACTACGCGGCTTGGACTCCGTCCTTTACGGATGCGGCGACGTCGCACCTAAAAACTCCACTAAGGCGGCGCGGCATCCCCGATTCTCTTGGTCCATGGCTGCAATAGCGGTATGTTTCCCCCGAATCACTAGCGTTGCCGGTCACATCTTTATTATATCTAAGCTGTATTGCCGGTTGCTTAGCATTGTTTGATATAGACTATTTCTCTCATCCAGTGTATATATTAATCCTCTGGTAAAGACTCGGGCTACACATGCACGCATGCTAGCTAGGTTGGGACTGGATCTAATGTGTACAATAATAATCGTTCAAATATGATATTGGTCAATCCACGGCCGATAATCACATATGAGGACACCGAGCATGCATGTCTGGCTTATGGACTCTTTAGGCCGACGCTGATTTTTTTTTGTTTGCTTGGTCGATCTGTACTGGCGGATGATGAACTGCAGATGCATTACTCTGATGCTAGACCTAGCCAGCAAGCATGCATGGCTCATGCTAGCTTGATTTCTATTCTCATAGCTACTATTTATATCGATTTGGCTTCTGCGATACAATGATACACTATGCTGAATAATTTGATGATACAAGGTTGTACATATCATCCTAGCTAGATTCAGAAGCTTATTGTTCAGACTGTGTGTTCGATAAGAACAATGATCCGCTGACTTTGCTAGGTGCCTTTGATTATGCATTTGCTTGGAATTACGGTCAGAAGCTAGAGGCATTATCTAATTGAGGCCTCTTTTTGCGGTGTTCAAACAAGAAGCTCAAGCTTGGAGAGAGCTTATCATGGAAGGAGACATACGTAGAGCCAGCCCCAGTGTGCAAGGTGTTTAGGCGCATCGATGAGGAGAATACCGCCGACAGCCTTACGCAAGGTACTATGTACATCGGAGTTAGAGGTGATTACCATCCCCGGTCGTGTTCTACCCTGGTTTTACGGTGGGTGTCCAGAGTCCATCAACCCGAAGATGTCCACCGCATGCACCTGGATTGTGGACCTGAAGCAACAAGATGGCAATGTTTTAATGGACGCAGGATGGCCAGAGTTTGTCAAAGCACATGACTTGAAGGTAGGATACCTCCTGACCTTCAAGAAGATTGACACCAAATCATTGCAGGTGCTCATATTTGGTAACAATTGCTGTGAGAAGGTTATATGGTGTTCAGGTTATCACCCATCGCTGGGGCAACAAAATGAATCACAGCTGTATTAAGTTGTGTTACAAATGTTCTATAGAGAGAGCTGGTCTATAATAGTATAATGATGCATTGTGGTGAACATGATGGTACCATTACTGGATTAGTGGATTGCCTAGCCCTTTCCATTAGTTCGGACTTTTGGTTGTGTTGGCTTGTGTATGAAGCTTGGCATGGTATCAGAGCCCAGGGTCTCGAGTTCGAGACCTGCCTTTCGTAATTTATCCTAAAAATTGGTGCTGCCCTCCGTTGCCCTCCTCGGAGTCCACGTATATGCCTCTTGAGAGTCTCCTTGTGTTGACCTCTTCCCTTCTTCCGGTCACGCGTGAGCAGGGGTGTTGAGATGTATAAGTGGATTGCCTAGCCCTTTCCATCAGTTCTGACTTTTGGTTGCGTTGACTAGTGCATGAAGCTTGACAAACCTTATTTATATGTACATCTCTCTAGTTGTACTATTAATTATTATGTGCTTATGTTGGCTGGATTGTGATGAACATGAGATGTTCTGTTGTTTCCGTAAAGAAAAAAACGTGATGTTTTTTCGAATCCTGCGCTGGATATGTTTTGCACAAACTAGTGAAGTGCCCACTGACAAAACATATTATGTGCAAATAGGCAACCCTCAGTAACGATCATGGGTTCAAGCGTCCAGGATCCAGTGCCTTGACATCAGCAAACACAGATGAACAGTTGGTTGACTTGTAGATTTGGACGTTGGATCGAAAATAGATAGCTAAGAACTAAGTATTGTAGCCTGTAGCATATGTACTGTTCATTGTCTCATTCCGGGTTCAAGTGCTACCCCATGTAGCACCACTTTTTTTTTGGGGTTAGCCCAGACAACCTTCCCAATAAAAAAAAGTACTACCTTCCCTGCATGGGCCAATTGTTTGTACTTTTGGGCTGCCGCCGGCCATGTACATGGTGATTGCTGTCAGCCTGCTTACTTCGCTGATAACAATCCAAAAACATTTAATGGGCCTCCGACTCATGCCATTGGGGCCCTTCCTAATTTAAACACGGAGATCCTATGATTGGCCCTCAAGAAACCGAGATTCTACATATAAAGTTATTTTTATTTCGTATCAATTATGATTATGATTCTTTTTAAATGCGCATAGCCAGTATGCGCATCTACATGGGATCTATATTTTGATATATTCATATAGTCGATTTCAAAATTTTCATAAATTATTTAAAGTTCCAAGATTTATTCTATCAGTTTGCAAGATCTTTGAGTGTATTTGTAGTTTAAAAAAATGACAAACCTCTTCATCAGATTGTTGTTAACAGGTGTAGTGTTGTGAACCCAAAATATATTACATACTTCCTCATAGATCAAATTTGAACTAATTAAGTTGAATTAAAACCTGGATCAACAGTTAGTATGGATTAGGTGCATGGAGTACGAAAAACAAATGAATAGGCAATATTTCAGTTTTTCCTTCAGTTGAGAATGCTAGAGCAGGACCCATTTAATTTGCCAGTAGCGTCCCTCAACATTTGAAGGTAAAGACAAATAGAAGGGATCGAAAAAAAGCAAGTATCCTACATATCTCGGGTTAAAACATATCGAGAAATCACATATTTCTTGTACATAGAGGCTGACATCGTGGACCCATCGACCAGCCGTGGAAAAAAAATCCAAGAAAGGAAGCAATTATCGTACAGAGAAGCTGACATGTGGGACGCATTTTGCAGCAGCGTCCTCAACTTTAACAAAGGCGGCAGGGGATCGAAAGAAAAAGCAAAGTTTCCAGAAATCAGCGGTCAAAAATAAATCCAAGAAATTAAATGTTTATTGTTCATAGAGGCTGACATGTGGGACCCACGAGCCAGCAGCGTCCTCAACGTTTCAAAGGCGGCAGGGGATCGGAAAAAAAGGCAAGTGACCATATATCAGGTGCCAAAAATAATCCAAGGAAAGAAACTTTTATTGTACATAGAGGATGACATATGGGTCCCGTTTTGCAGGAGCGGTCTCACCGTTTCCAAGGCGGCACTGGATCAAAAAAAAAGAAAGGAAAGGTTTATCGTTCAGAGAGGCTGAGATGTGGGACCCATGGGCCAGCAGCGTCCTCTTAGTTTCAAAGTGTTATCACCAGAATTTGACCGGATCAGAGGTGGGCCGCGATCAAGGTTGGGCTTGAAGAATATACATGGAAGAAATACGCGAACCGGCCTTGTACACGAAGTTTGGGCAGTTTGCCCTTGTATCTGTAAATATAATAGGATACGTGTCGGTTAGTTAGAGTTTGGCTCGTGCACGGTTGGGATTATTCCCACGTTAGAAAGTCTACGGACTATAAATATGTATCTAGGGTTATCAAGAAAGACAACAATCACGTTCATCACAAACCAATCTTGGCGCATCACCGACCCCTTGTTTCGAGGGTTTCTTCCGGGTAAGCATCATGCTGCCTAGATCGCATCTTGCGATCTAGGTAGTATACGTTTATTCGTCGTTCATGCGTTGCTCGTACTGAAGCCTTTTTGATGGCGAGCAACGTAGTTATCATAGATGTGTTAGGGTTAGCATTGTTTTACCGTGCTACATGCTTCCGTCCATGCAACCCTTAGACGTCTAGCCGTCCTTACACCTTTCTTAGGTGTAAGGGCCGCACCTTGCTTGATCATTGTTTAGTAGATCCGATCCGTTATGGTTGCTCCTTGATTCTTCAAGGATTAGTTTAATATCTGCATAGTTAGGCCTTACAAACGGGTTGAATGATCCAGTGGTACGTAGGGTGTAGTTTGCTAGCCCTAGACAAGATGTTCCGGGGATCAACTTAATGTTGGTTTTTAGGCCTTGTCTAGGGTCGGTTTATTATCACCATGCGTAGCTGCCAGGCTCAATCACGAGTAGGATGTTCCGATTATGTGGTGAAAACCCTAAATCGTCGTAGATCGTTTTAGCTACATATTGATCAAGCAGGACCACCATGTGATCGTAGACCTCATACGAACCATGGGTGGATCGGCTCCTTGAGCCGATTCACAGGACAACCTGAGAGCCGATCGAGGCTCGTATTTAATGTTTACGTGTATGCCATGCAGGAAACTAAGCGAAGCAAATCCATCACCTTCCTGATCAGGTATAGATCAGGTGGCACGCCCTTGCACCAGCATCGGGACGTGCGTACCAGGAGCTTTGCGGGCCGTCGCTCGGAGGGACCAGGGCCAGCCGCAGCCCTAAGGTTGTTCCCGGCTCTTCGTGTTGCCAGCCGTAGCTCGCCGGTGGTTTTCGGACGCCAACACATTCTGGCACGCCCGGTGGGACCGTCTTCGACATCAACTGCATCGCCATCTACATCTGAGATGGCGGAAGGTACTCCAGTCACGTACGAGGATCTGCCTGAGGAGCTCAAGAAGAAGTATGACGACTTCAAAGCTATCCTCGAAGCCGACCTCATCGGCTCTTTCCACAGGACTCGCTCGCATGGCATCAGGTGGAGAGGGTTCACACCTGAAGGCGCGCTCGATGGAGTGGACCTCTCCACCCCTTCAGAAGAACGCACCAGGTCCTTGCGTCAGGAGATCAATTTCATGGTAGCTCATTCGCTACACCACCATTCTGAGAGCCTGGTGAACACTTTGGAGCGTGTCGCCCTTCGGCTGCTCCATGAAATCTTGAGGCATCAGTACTCTCCGTCAGGACCTGCTCTAGGGACTCACCAAGGAGAGCTACCACTCCAGAGCCGACCACCGCTGCCGTTCGCGCTGGCAGCACCAGAGGTGCCGAGTACACCGGCATTCGTCGTCTACAAGATCGGTGGCGATCCTAGCGACTACCAGTTCTTGTATGAGGCGCCTAAGGAGATCCCTCACGGATACACGTGCACATACGTGCAGCAGCGTGCCAAAGAATCGGGCACTCACGAACCAGGCTGCAACAGCAGGGACTTCCGGAACAGCAGGAGGAGCCTCTGGACCAGATCTTGAGAAGCAGACGTGGCTAGCTAAGTACGCCACTCCGACGAACGTCCAGAGCTCAACTCCTGCAGCTAGCTCAGATCTTGAGAAGCAAGCGTGGCTGGCTAAGTATGCCACGTGATGGCGTGTAACTCACACGTTCGTTGGGAACCCCCAAGAGGAAGGTATGATGCTTACAGCAGCAAGTTTTCCCTCAGAAAGAAACCAAGGTTTATCGAACCAGGAGGAGCCAAGAAGCACGTTGAAGGTTGATGGCGGCGGGATGTAGTGCGGCGCAACACCAGAGATTCCGGCGCCAACGTGGAACCTGCACAACACAACCAAAGTACTTTGCCCCAACGAAACAGTGAGGTTGTCAATCTCACCGGCTTGTTGTAACAAAGGATTAACCGTATTGTGTGGAAGATGATTGTTTGCAGAAAACAGTAGAACAAGTATTGCAGTAGATTGTATTTCAGTATAGAGAATTGGAGCGGGGTCCATAGTTCACTAGAGGTGTCTCTCCCATAAGATAAACAGCATGTTGGGTGAACAAATTACAGTTGGGCAATTGACAAATAGAGAGGGCATGACCATGCACATACATATTATGATGAGTATAGTGAGATTTAATTGGGCATTACGACAAAGTACATAGACCTCCATCCAACTGCATCTATGCCTAAAAAGTCCACCTTCAGGTTATCATCCGAACCCCCTCCAGTATTAAGTTGCAAAGCAACAGACAATTGCATTAAGTATGGTGCGTAATGTAATCAACAACTACATCCTTAGACATAGCATCAATGTTTTATCCCTAGTGGCAACAGCACAACACAACCTTAGACCTGTCTGTCATCCTTGTCCTGTATCAATGTAGGCATGAACCCACTATCGAGCATAAATACTCCCTCTTGGAGTTACAAGCATCTACTTGGCCAGAGCATCTACTAGTAACGGAGAGCATGCAAGATCATAAACAACACATAGACATAACTTTGATAATCAACATAACAAGTATTCTCTATTCATCGGATCCCAACAAACGCAACATATAGAATTACAGATAGATGATCTTGATCATGTTAGGCAGCTCACAAGATCCGACAATGAAGCACAATTGGGAGAAGACAACCATCTAGCTACTGCTATGGACCCATAGTCCAGGGGTAGACTACTCACACATCACTCCGGAGGCGACCATGGCGGCGTAGAGTCCTCCGGGAGATGAATCCCCTCTCCGGCAGGGTGCCGGAGGAGATCTCCAGGATCCCCCGAGATGGGATCGGCGGCGGCGGCGTCTCAGTAAGGTTTTCCGTATCGTGGCTCTCGGTACTGGGGGTTTCGCGACGGAGGCTTTAAGTAGGCGGAAGGGCAAGTCAGGAGGGGCATGAGGGCCCCACACCACAGGGCCGCGCGGCCAAGGGGGGGGGGCGCGCCGCCCTAGGGTTTGGGCGCCTCGTGGCCCCACTTCGTTGACTCTTCGGTCTTCTGGAAGCTTCGTGGCAAAATAGGACCCTGGGCGTTGATTTCGTCCAATTCCGAGAATATTTCGTTACTAGGATTTCTGAAACCAAAAACAGCAGACAAAGAATCGGCACTTCGGCATCTTGTTAATAGGTTAGTTCCTGAAAATGCACGAATATGACATAAAGTGTGCATAAAACATGTAGATAACATCAATAATGTGGCATGGAACATAAGAAATTATCGATACGTCGGAGACGTATCAGCATCCCCAAGCTTAGTTCTGCTCGTCCCGAGCAGGTAAAACGATAACACAGATAATTTTTGGAGTGACATGCCATCATAACCTTGATCATACTATTTGTAAAGCATATGTAGTGAATGCAGCGATCAAAACAATGTATATGATATGAGTAAACAAGTGAATCATATAGCAAAGACTTTTCATGAATAGCACTTCAAGACAAGCATCAATAAGTCTTGCATAAGAGTTAACTCATAAAGCAAATTCAAAGTAAAGGTATTGAAGCAACACAAAAGAAGATTAAGTTTCAGCGGTTGCTTTTAACTTGTAACATGTATATCTCATGGATATTGTCAACATAGAGTAATATAATAAGTGCAATATGCAAGTATGTAGGAATCAATGCACAGTTCATACAAGTGTTTGCTTCTTGAGGTGGAGAGAAATAGGTGAACTGACTCAACATTGAAAGTAAAAGAATGGTCCTTCAAAGAGGAAAGCATCGATTGCTATATTTGTGCTAGAGCTTTTATTTTGAAAACATGAAACAATTTTGTCAACGGTAGTAATAAAGCATATGTATCATGTAAATTATATCTTACAAGTTGCAAGCCTCATGCATAGTATACTAATAGTGCCCGCACCTTGTCCTAATTAGCTTGGACTACCGGATCATCACAATGCACATGTTTTAACCAAGCGTCATAATGGGGTACCTCTATGCCGCCTGTACAAAGGTCTAAGGAGAAAGCTCGCATTGGATTTCTCGCTATTGATTATTCTCAACTTAGACATCCATACCGGGACAACATAGACAACAAATAATGGACTCCTCTTTTATGCATAAGCATGTAACAACAATTAATAATTTTCTCATTTGAGATTGAGGATATATGTCCAAAACTGAAACTTCCACCATGGATCATGGCTTTAGTTAGCGGCCCAATGTTCTTCTCTAACAATATGCATGCTTAACCATAAGGTGGTAGATCGCTCTTACTTCAGACAAGACGAACATGCATAGCAACTCACATGAAATTCAACAAAGAATAGTTGATGGCGTCCCCAGAAACATGGTTATCGCACAACAAGCAACTTAATAAGAGATAAAGTGCATAAGTACATATTCAATACCACAATAGTTTTTAAGCTATTTGTCCCATGAGCTATATATTGTAAGGCGAATGATGGAATTTTAAAGGTAGCACTCAAGCAATTTACTTTGGAATGGCGGAAAATACCATGTAGTAGGTAGGTATGGTGGACACAAATGGCATAGTGGTTGGCTCAAGTATTTTGGATGCATGAGAAGTATTCCCTCTCGATACAAGGTTTAGGCTAGCAAGGCTTATATGAAACAAACACAAGGATGAACCGGTGCAGCAAAACTCACATAAAAGACATATTGTAAACATTATAAGACTCTACACCGTCTTCCTTGTTGTTCAAACTCAATACTAGAAATTATCTAGACCTTAGAGAGACCAAATATGCAAACCAAATTTTAGCATGCTCTATGTATTTCTTCATTAATGGGTGCAAAGCATATGATGCAAGAGCTTAAACATGAGCACAATAATTGCCAAGTATCACATTACCCAAGACATTATAGCAATTTACTACATGTATCATTTTCCAATTCCAACCATATAACAATTTAACGAAGAAGAAACTTCGCCATGAATACTATGAGTAGAAGCTAAGGACATACTTGTCCATATGCTACAGCGGAGCATGTCTCTCTCCCATATAGTGAATGCTAGGATCCATTTTATTCAAACAAAACAAAAAAAAAAACAAACCGACGCTCCAAGCAAAGTACATAAGATGTGACGGAATAAAAATATAGTTTCAGGGGAGGAACCTGATAATGTTGTCGATGAAGAAGGGGATGCCTTGGGCATCCCCAAGCTTAGACGCTTGAGTCTTCTTAGAATATGCAGGGGTGAACCACCGGGGCATCCCCAAGCTTAGAGCTTTCACTCTCCTTGATCATGTTGCATCATACTCCTCTCTTGATCCTTGAAAACTTCCTCCACACCAAACTCGAAACAACTCATTAGAGGGTTAGTGCACAATAAAAATTAACATGTTCAGAGGTGACACAATCATTCTTAACACTTCTGGACATTGCATAAAGCTACTGGACATTAATGGATCAAAGAAATTCATCCAACATAGCAAAAGAGGCAATGCGAAATAAAAGGCAGAATCTGTCAAAACAGAACAGTTCGTAAAGACGAATTTTAAAATGGCACCAGACTTACTCAAATGAAAATGACCAAATTGAATGAAAGTTGCGTACATATATGAGGATCACGCACGTAAATTTTCAGATTTTTCTGAGCTACCTACAGGGAGGCAGGTCGGAATTCGTGACAGCAAAGAAATCTGTTACTGCGCAGCAATCCAAATCTAGTATGAACTTTTCTATCAAAGACTTTACTTGGCATAACAAAACACAAAACTAAGATAAGGAGAGGTTGCTACAGTAGTAAACAACTTCCAAGACACAAAATAAAAACAAAGTACTGTAGGTAAAAACATGGGTTGTCTCCCATAAGCGCTTTTCTTTAACGCCTTTCAGCTAGGCGCAGAAAGTGTGTATCAAGTATTATCAAGAGACGAAGAATCAACATCATAATTTTTTCTCATAATGGAATCAAAAGGTAACTTCATTCTCTTTCCAGGGAAGTGTTCCATACCTTTCTTGAGAGGAAATTGATATTTTATATTACCTTCCTTCATATCAATAGTAGCACCAACAGTTCGAAGAAAAGGTCTTCCCAATATGATGGGACAAGATGCATTGCATTCAATATCCAAGACAACAAAATCAACGGGGACAAGGTTATTGTTAACGGTAATGCGAACATTATCAACTTTCCCCAAAGGTTTCTTTGTAGAATGATCAGCAAGATTAACATCCAAATAACAATTTTTCAGCGGTGGCAAGTCAAGCATATTATAAATTTTCTTAGGCATAACCGAAATACTTGCACCAAGATCACATAAAGCATTACAATCAAAATCTTTAACCTTCATCTTAATGATGGGCTCCCAACCATCCTCTAGCTTTCTAGGAAAAGAGGCTTCGCGCTCTAGTTTCTCTTCTCTAGCTTTTATGAGAGCATTTGTAATATGTTGTGTGAAAGCCAAATTTATAGCACTAGCATTAGGACTTTTAGCAAGTTTTTGCAAGAACTTTATAACTTCAGAGATGTGGCAATCATCAAAATTCAAACCATTATAATCTAAAGTAATGGGATCATCATCCCTAATGTTGGAAAAAATTTCAGTAGCTTTATCACAGGCAGTTTAATGATTTTAGCTTTAGAGCAGTTTCTCGCGCTTTGCATTAGAAGTGGAAACATTGCTAACACCAATTCTTTTATTAGTATTAGTAGGAGGTGCAGCAACATGTGTAACATTAGCATTACTAGTGGTGGTAATAGTCCAAACTTTAGCTACATTCTTCTCTTTAGCTAGTTTTTCATTTTCTTCTCTATCCCACCTAGCACGCAGTTCAGCCATTAATCTTATATTCTCATTAATTCTAACTTGGATGGCATTTGCTGTAGTAACAATTTTATTATGATAATTTTCATTAGGCATAACTTTCGATTTCAAAAGATTAACATCAGCAGCAAGACTATCGACTTTAGAAGCAAGTATATCAATTTTCCCAAGCTTTTCTTCAACAGATTTGTTAAAAGCAGTTTGTGTACTAATAAATTCTTTAAGCATGGCTTCAAGTCCAGGGGGTGTGTTCCTATTATTGTTGTAAGAATTCCCATAAGAATTACCATAGCAGTTGCCATTATTATAAGGATATGGCCTATAGTTGTTACTAGAATTGTTCCGGTAAGCATTGTTGTTGAAATTATTATTTTTAATGAAGTTTACATCAACACGTTCTTCATGAGCAACCAATGAAGCTAACGGAACATTATTAGGATCAACATTAGTCCTATCATTCACAAGCATAGACATAATAGCATCAATCTTATCACTCAAGGAAGAGGTTTCTTCGACAGAATTTACCTTCTTACCTTGTGGAGCTCTTTCCGTGTGCCATTCAGAGTAATTGATCATCATATTATCAAGAAGCTTTGTTGCTTCACCAAGAGTGATGGACATAAAGGTACCTCCAGCAGCTGAATCCAATAAATTCCGCGAAGAAAAATTTAGTCCTGCATAGAAGGTTTGGATGATCATCCAAGTAGTCAGTCCATGTGTTGGGCAATTTTTAACCAGAGATTTCATTCTTTCCCAAGCTTGAGCAACATGTTCAGTATCTAATTGTTTAAAATTCATTATGCTACTCCTCAAAGATATAATTTTAGCAGGGGGATAATATCTACCAATAAAAGCATCCTTGCATTTAGTCCATGAATCAATACTATTCTTAGGCAGAGATAGCAACCAATCTTTAGCTCTTCCTCTTAATGAGAAAGGGAACAATTTTAATTTTATAATGTCACCATCTACATCCTTATACTTTTTCATTTCACACAATTCAACAAAATTATTGAGATGGGCAGCAGCATCATCAGAACTAACACCAGAAAATTGCTCTTGCATAACAAGATTTAGTAAAGCAGGTTTAATTTCAAAGAATTCTGCTGTAGTAGCAGGTGGAGCAATAGGTGTGCATAAGAAATCATTATTATTTGTGGTTGTGAAGTCACACAACTTAGTGTTTTTAGCGGTAGCCATTTTAGCAACAGTAAATAAAGCAAACTAGGTAAAGTAAATGCAAGTAACTAATTTTTTTGTGTTTTTGATATAGCAAACAAGATAGCAAATAAAGTAAAACTAGCAACTAATTTTTTTTGTATTTTGATTTAGTGCAGCAAACAAAGTAGTAAATAAAACTAAGCAAGACAAAAACAAAGTAAAGAGATTGAGAAGTGGAGACTCCCCTTGCAGCGTGTCTTGATCTCCCCGGCAACGGCGCCAGAAAAAGAGCTGCTGGCGTGCAGTTGACGTGGGAGATAGAAATCTTTGTGGTGTAACTTTTCTTTAGGTCCCCGGCAACGGCGACAGAAAAAGAGCTTGATGGCGTGTAACTCACACGTTCGTTGGGAACCCCAAGAGGAAGGTATGATGCGCACAGCAGCAAGTTTTCCCTCAGAAAGAAACCAAGGTTTATCGAACCAGGAGGAGCCAAGAAGCACGTTGAAGGTTGATGGCGGCGGGATGTAGTGCAGCGCAACACCAGAGATTCCGGCGCCAACGTGGAACCTGCACAACACAACCAAAGTACTTTGCCCCAACGATACAGTGAGGTTGTCAATCTCACCGGCTTGCTGTAACAAAGGATTAACCGTATTGTGTGGAAGATGATTGTTTGCAGAAAACAGTAGAACAAGTATTGCAGTAGATTGTATTTCAGTATAGAGAATTGGACCGGGGTCCACAGTTCACTAGAGGTGTCTCTCCCATAAGATAAACAACTGTTGGGTGAACAAATTACAGTTGGGCAATTGACAAATAGAGAGGGCATGACCATGCACATACATATTATGATGAGTATAGTGAGATTTAATTGGGCATTACGACAAAGTACATAGACCGCCATCCAACTGCATCTATGCCTAAAAAGTCCACCTTCAGGTTATCATCCAAACCCCCTCCAGTATTAAGTTGCAAAGCAACAGACAATTGCATTAAGTATGGTGCGTAATGTAATCAACAACTACATCCTTAGACATAGCATCAATGTTTTATCCCTAGTGGCAACAGCACAACACAACCTTAGAACTTTGCCATCCTTTGTCCCAGGTATCAATGTAGGCATGAACCCACTATCAAGCATAAATACTCCCTCTTGGAGTTACAAGCATCTACTTGGCCAGAGCATCTACTAGTAACGGAGAGCATGCAAGATCATAAACAACACATAGACATAACTTTGATAATCAACATAACAAGTATTCTCTATTCATCGGATCCCAACAAACGCAACATATAGAATTACAGATAGATGATCTTGATCATGTTAGGCAGCTCACAAGATCCGACAATGAAGCACAATTGGGAGAAGACAACCATCTAGCTACTGCTATGGACCCATAGTCCAGGGGTAGACTACTCACACATCACTCCGGAGGCGACCATGGCGGCGTAGAGTCCTCCGGGAGATGAATCCCCTCTCCGGCAGGGTGCCGGAGGCGATCTCCTGGATCCCCCGAGATGGGATCGGCGGCGGCGGCGTCTCAGTAAGGTTTTCCGTATCGTGGCTCTCGGTACTGGGGGTTCCACGACGGAGGCTTTAAGTAGGCGGAAGGGCAAGTCAGGAGGGGGCACGAGGCCCCACACCACAGGGCCGCGCGGCCAAGGCGGGGGCCGCGCCGCCCTAGGGTTTGGGCGCCTCGTGGCCCCACTTCGTTGACTCTTCGGTCTTCTGGAAGCTTCGTGGCAAAATAGGACCCTGGGCGTTGATTTCGTCCAATTCCGAGAATATTTCATTACTAGGATTTCTGAAACCAAAAACAGCAGACAAAGAATCGGCACTTCGGCATCTTGTTAATAGGTTAGTTCCTGAAAATGCACGAATATGACATAAAGTGTGCATAAAACATGTAGATAACATCAATAATGTGGCATGGAACATAAGAAATTATCGATACGTCGGAGACGTATCACCACGCCAGCAAATCTTCAGAGCTCCACTCCTGCAGCTAGCACTGCGGATCAGATCAGCACGATCTTGAGAGACCAGTTCGGCATGGTGCCGAAAAGGAGGGCAATCGGCTATTCCAAGCCGTACCCCAACGACTACGATATGATCCCACTACCACCCAAATATCGGCTCCCTGAATTCTCCAAGTTTAGTGGGTTAGATGGCTCCAGCTCAATCGAGCATGTAAGCCGATATTTGGCGCAGTTGGGCACGATCTCAGCTGCAGACGCACTACGTGTGAGGTTCTTCGCACAGTCCCTCACAGGATCGGCTTTTGGGTGGTACACATCACTGCCACCAGATTCGATCCGGACTTGGAAGCAGTTGGAGGAACAATTCCACATGCAGTATCACTCAGAAGCTTCCGAGGCTGGCATAGCCGATCTAGCACAAGTACGTCAGAAGCGCGGAGAAACAGTGTCAGAGTACATCCAGCGCCAGATCGTGAGGAACCGATGTTATTCGGCTCGTTTGACTGAAAAAGAAGCAGTCGAGTTGGCGGTGGTGGGTCTCGCATCACCGATCAAGGATATGGCTTCCCAAGCAGACTACCCTTCACTGGCGCACATGGTTCAGAAACTGTCATTATATGAACAGCGCCACCCAGAGCTGTACCAGGACAAGTTCAAGCGTGCAGTAGTCCTGGTTGAGACAGAGGAAGATGAAGGGTCTGCGGGAGATCAAGAGGTAGCAGTGGCTGAATGGACTCGGGGGGCAACCCCCGTGTCCTGCAAGTGGGTTAAGCCACAAGGTCCTCCCAGAGGATTTGACTTTGACGTAACTAAAGCTGAGCAAATTTTCGACCTCTTACTTAAGGAGAAGCAGCTGAAGTTACCTGAAGGCCTCAAAATCCCCATGGTACAGGAGCTGAACGGAAAGCCATACTGCAAATGGCATAACACGTTCTCCTATACCACCAACGACTGCAGGGTGTGGCGTCAGCAGATCCAAATGGCGATAGAACAAGGACGTCTAATTTTCAACCAGTACGCCATGAAAGTCGACACACACCCCTTCCCCGCCGTTAACACGGTGGAGTACGCTTACCCCGAAGGGTGCCAGCCAGGTTTCTCGTTGAGCATTAACATGGTCGAGCCTGGGCACCACTCTGGTAAGGACAAAGGCGAGGGCAGCCGCTCTCGCAGCAAGGACAAAGAGGAAGCCGCTCCACGCGATCGGCTTCGGCACGATGGCAAACGCTACATCACAGAGGGAGAAGTGAAGAATGTGCGATATCAACGACCTCTCTCTGATCATCTCCTCAACAAATATGTAAGTCAGTACGACCAGCGCCGGTGGTACAACAGCGACGATGAAAGGGATCGTCTAGCTAGCAGGGACGCCAGGAGACATCGTCGGCATGATCGCGATGAGGAGAGATACGAGCGCCGTGCCAAGGAAAGGTCAAGAGAACAAGACGACGTGGACAAGCACTGGGACTGTCCTTTCTTCAAACACTGCTGGGATTCAGGAATGAGCCGATTGCCTACAATCGGCAACTGCCCAGAATGTAGACAGAAGAAGAAGGGTGCAACAGACGTGTCAGTGTTCAAACGTCTTGGGCCTCTCCCATCTAGGAACAAGCAAACTGAGTCCTCTCGGGAAGAAGACCTCGAGGAGTTAGAAGATGACTACGAAGAAGAAGAGGACAAGTACCACCGGCCAAGGTGGTGCCCTGACGGACTCAGCCGTTCCCAAAAGCGTAGGGTTCAGCGACTGCGTGGCTTGGAGGAAGCCGAAAGGTTATACCTGCACACGCTAAGGAAGGCGCGGCCCGATCTGGCCACGAAAATTCAACGAACCCTGGACGAAGAGGGTCGACCACAAAAGATGGAGTGGAGCCCCAAGCAAAGGAAAGCCGATGATGAGACATCGGCTAGTACAAACATGGTGTTCATCCTTCCAGCGGAGTTTTGTGCTCCAGGATTGGACGAAGCGCCTGTGGCACAACTTGACTGCGGCCCACGGCCGGTTATCTTTGAGAAGCCACGTGAAAGAAGCTACAGACACCTGAAGGCCCTGTACTTACGAGGTTATATCAATGGGCAGCCTGTCAATAGGATGCTGGTGGACACCGGAGCGGCGGTCAACATCATGCCATACTCCATGCTACGTCGGTTGGGACGCTCTAGCTCGGATCTGATCAAGACCAACGTCACACTGAGCGATTTCAACGGCCAAGCATCTGATGCACAAGGTGTTCTGAACGTGGACCTGACCGTAGGGAGGAAAACCATCCCTACGACATTCTTCATTGTCGACAGCAAGAGCACTTACGCTGTCCTGCTAGGGAGAGATTGGATCCACGCCAACTGTTGCATTCCATCTACGATGCACCAATGCTTGATACAGTGGGATGGAGATGAAGTAGAAGTCGTCCATGCAGACGATACAGCCGAGGTTTCAACGGCTGGCATGAACGTTTGGGAGACGGAAGGCCAAGAGCCACTCTCATGCATCACTTTGGACGACTGCGAGTACATCGACGTGTCAAAAAACGGGGTGAGGCTGGTCTTATCCACTGGCCTGACCGTGTAACAAGAGCAAAGTCTATGAACGTACATGGGAAGGCCGATCCTTGTTATCGGCCCCAAAAAATAAACAGTAATGATCTTGTCTCGAGCATGTCACGTAGTCATAGTGAAGCACGAACAAGATGTAAACCTCTTTTGAGCAATGCAATCAAGATGGGGGCCGATTTCAGCAATCGGCCCATATTATCTTTACCACACGTTTCCCCTGTGTTCAGTGTCGATCTAACAGGTGACGGATAGCTAGGGTACGGGTTTACATCGGCTTGTGAGCTCAAAGAAATCGGCATTGGTCATGTCTGCAGAGCCGATGTTCAGGGCTAGTTCTTTGGATAACTGCAGAGCCGATATCTGCAGTAACCTGACAGATTCGGCTCGGGGGGCACATAATCAGAGGAACATGTGCGATACATGGGCAGTGAAATGTGAGGGGCCGATGGAAAAGTCGGCCAGTAAAAAAAAAATTTTTTTGAGGAGATGCAACGTACCAACGAGCCATGAATTATATTTTTCATGATCTGATCGGCAAGTTGGTGGAAATCTACATCGACGACGTGGTGGTCAAGTCTGTCTCCATGGAAGGACACTTGGATGATTTGCGACGCATCCTAGACCGAACTCGGAAGTTCGGACTCAGAATGAATCCAAAGAAGTGTGCCTTTGGTGTGACGGCCGGTCAATTCCTAGGTTTTCTTGTTCATGAACGAGGAATTGAGATCGGCCTGAAAAGTCAGGAGGCAGTACGTACCATGCAGCCGCCTACCACGAAGAAGGAGCTCCAACGTCTGATCGGCAAGATCAATTTCGTCCGGCGATTCATCTCTAATCTCTCAGGACGAATTGAGCCGTTCATGGCGTTGGTCAAGATTAAATCTGATGACGAGTTTCACTGGGGGGCAGAACAGCAGCAGGCGTTTGATGAGATTAAGCGGTATCTAACAACACCGCCTGTGCTAGTTCCGCCTCAGCAGGACAGGCCGTTCTACATCTACCTATCAGTAGCTGACACGTCCATTGCTTCAGTGGTGGTGCAACTCTACGAGGGCGTTGAAAAGGTTGTGTTCTACCTCAGCAGGAGGATGTTGGATGCAGAGACAAGGTATCCCGAGGTCGAGAAGTTATGCCTCTGCCTGTTCTTCACCTGCACCAAGCTCCATCACATCCTTTTGACGGCAGAGATTATCGTCATATGCAAGTCAGACGTTGTCAAGCACATGCTGTCGGCTCCTGTTTTGAAAGGCAGACTTGGTAAGTGGATGTTTGCGTTATCGGAGTTTGATCTCCGGTATCAGCCTACGAAAGCAGTCAAGGGACAAGCGTTGGCTGATCTCATAGCTGAACGGATCAATACTAATATAGCAGCACTATCCATACGTGCATGGGCTATGTTCTTCAATGGATCGGCTTGTGACGATGGTTGTGGCATCGGCATTCTGCTCGTGTCGCCTCGGGGGGCAACATACTCCTTCTCCATCAGACTATCTACCCCTTGCACAAACAATGTCGCTGAGTATGAGGCAGTACGCAAGGGACTGGAGTTGCTGCTGGAAGCCGGGGCAGAAGCGGTGGAGCTTTTTGGAGACTCGAAGTTGGTGATTTTCCAGCTCACGGATGAATACAAGTGCGAGAGTGAGTCACTCTTCCCATATTGGATGGAATGTCGTGAGCTGATGACACATTTTCGATACATCAATTTCAATTGGGTCCCAAGATCTCAGAATACCGATGCCAATGATCTCGCGCAAATGGCGTCAGGGTACAAGGACATACCAGATGGGTCAGAAGTTCAGGTGCAGTTCCTGGAAAAGGATGACTGGAGAGCCGATATCTTCAATTACTTGAAGGATTCGGCTCGGGGGGCACCTAAACGGATAAGATACAAGGCCATGAAATATGTCCTTATAGGAGACGATTTGTTCTACAGGACGTTGGAAGGGTTACTACTCAAGTGCCTGGGACCAACTGAGTCTAATCGGCTCTTACATGAGGTGCACGAAGGCGCCTGTGAAACTCACCAATCGGCTCATAAGATGAAGTGGCTGATTAGGCGATCAGGGTTTTATTGGCCCACTATGCTTGAGGATTGCTTCAAGTACTACAAGGGATGCCAAGCGTGTCAGATGTTCGGGAAAATTCAGATGGTACCCGCATCAGCAATGAACCCCATCATCAAGCCTTGGCCATTCCGAGGTTGGGGCATGGATATGATCGGCAAAATCCATCCTGCGTCGAGCAAAGGCCACGAGTGGATCCTGGCCATTACAGATTACTTCACCAAATGGGTGGAGGCCGTCCCTATGAAGAAGGTAAAATCAGAAGATGTTATCAAATTTGTCAAAGAACACATCATTCATAGGTTCGGGATTCCCCAAACAATCACGACCGATGGAGGTTCGGTCTTTATTTCTAAAGAATTCAGAAAATTCTGCGATGACATGGGGATTAAGCTGATCCGATCATCTCCATATTATGCTCAAGCCAACGGGCAAGCTGAAGCGTCTAATCAGAGCCTGGTCAAGCTGATCAAGAGGAAGATTGACGAGAACCCTAGGGTGTGGCATGAAACACTGTCAGAAGCTTTGTGGGCCTACCGCATGTCATGCCATGGAGCCATAAAGACTTCGCCTTACCAGCTCGTCTATGGGCAGGAAGCCGTATTGCCTTGGGAAATTACGGCTGGATCAAGACGTGTCACGTTTCAGAATGATCTAACAGCTGAAGAATATGCAGCTCTGATGAGTGACACTATTGAGGATGCAACGGAACTTAGACTTTGGTCGTTGGAAAAGATTAAAGAGAATAAAGCCAGGGTGGCTCGTGCATACAATAAGAAGGTGAGACCAAAGGAGTTCCAAGTTGGTGATCTAGTGTGGGAAGCCGTGTTGCCATTAGGAATCAAGGATAAAGCATATGGCAAATGGTCTCCTAATTGGCACGGTCCATACAAAGTCGTTCAAGCCTTGAAGGGTAATGCATACATGCTGGAGCAGCTGGACAGCGCTAAGTTCCCAGTAGCTGTCAATGGTCAGCATCTCAAGAAATATTTCCCAAGCATGTGGGATGACCAGTAAAATGGGGGCCGATTCAAGAAATCGGCCAGTAAAAAAAAATTATATACAAATCATAGCCGATGCGCAGACATCGACTTGAGAAATATAGATATCAGTACAGCCGATGCATGGACATCGACTTTAGAATAATGAAAAAGCCGATGCATTACCATCAACTCTAGACAGAACAAGCTCAATTTGACCATCGACTCTAGACAGAACAAGCCGATGCAGGTTAACAGGTCAGGTTCAAGCCAGAGCCCATGGCATTTGAGATGATTTTCTCGATTGGATTTGCTGAATCTGTGCGTTTGGGATTTGAGGTTGGCGTGGACACAAATTGGATCTGTTGACCATGTGAACAGGCAACTTTTATGGCCTTAAAGCATGTTTATGGCATAAGCCGATGCCCTGCCATCGGTTCTTTGCGCATCGACTTCGTTTGACAATCGGCAAAATCGACAAAGAAGCAAAATTATTTGGGGCATATTTCTTCATTAATAAAGGATTTCTTACAAAGAAAGAGCCGATTGCTCAAGGAAGGAAGAACAAAAGGAAGGCCTATTGGCCGATTTACTACTACTGCTAGGCCTATGCTACTAGGTCCTAGTCTACGGGCCGTTGCTGCCCTCGTCGTCGTCGTCGGAGCTCTCGTCGGCACTGCTGCCGGGGGGCTCCTCGTCACTGCTCCAGCGGCCCCCAGGTGGGGCCTCATCATCCTCATCGTCGACGTCGTCGTCGTCGTCGTCTGACCCGGCGCGGAACTGCTTCGCCGGCGGGTAATCCTCGAGGGAGTCGGTGTCGTCGTCTTCCTCCTCCTCTTCCTCGGAGAAGGTGTACCCGTCCCAGGAGAACGAGTCATCCTCGCTCTCCGATTCCAGTTCCCCATCGGCGAGGAATTGGAGCTCTTCGTCTCCGCTGGTCAAGGACTTGTCGTCCTCGGACCAAATGGAGGAGGCACTACAAGAAAAGTTGCCATGGCCGACGAAGTTGAAGTCGCGCCGTGGTTGCTGGTGTACCATGGCCGACGATTTTTGGTCCCTCCGTGGTGCATGTCAAAACTTTTTTTTCTCGTTTTTGAGGCCACCTAGCCCGACGAAAGCGGCCAAAACGTCGCGTATGGTGGCCCGGGACGTGGTGCATCTCGAAATCTCGGGTTCGCCGGCCGAGTCAACGCAAATCCGCACCGCCGAGGGATGTAGGGCCCAGATGGGAGCCTCTCTGGCATTGTTTTTTTTCTCGATCGCGCCATCTCGTTCAACGTTCTCCGATCGAGCCGTTTACGATGCAGGATCATGGGTCCCGCATGTCATCCTCTATGAACCAAAATTCTTTCTATTCTTGGATTTTTTTTGACCCCCTGATTTCTGGCTACTTCCTTTTTCTTTTGATCCCTTGCCGCCTTGGAAACGTTGAGACCGCTGCTGCTAAATGGGACCCGCATGTCATCCTCTATGTGCAATCAACTTTCTTTTCTTGGAGTTTTTTTTGGCATCTCAAATTTGGTCACTTGCCTTTTTCTTTCGATCCCCTGCCGCCTCTCAAACGGTGATACCGCTGCTGCTAACTGGGACCCGCATGTCATCCTCTATGTACAATAAAACTTTCTTTTCTTGAATTATTTTTGGCACCTCATATTTGGTCACTTACCTTTTTCTTTCGATCCCCTGCCGCCTCTCAAACGGTGATACCGCTGCTGCTAAATGGGACCCGCATGTCATCCTCTATGTACTATAAAACTTTCTTTTCTTGAATTATTTTTGGCTCCTCATATTTTTTTCACTTGCCTTTTCTTTCGATCCCCGCCGCCTCTCAAACGGTGATACCGCCGCTAAATGGGACCCGCATGTCATCCTCTATGTACTATAAAACTTTCTTTTCTTGAATTATTTTTGGCTCCTGATATTTTTTCACTTGCCTTTTTCTTTCGATCTCATGCCACGTTTAAAACGTTGAGGAACCTGCAGGCTCATGGGACCCGCATGTCATCCTCTATGTACTATAAAAGTTCATTTTCTTGGTTTTTTTTCACCCTCTGATTTTTGGCAATTTCTTTTTTCTTTTGATCCCCTGCCGCCTCTCAAACGGTGATACCGCTGCTGCTAAATGGGACCCGCATGTCATCCTCTATGTACTATAAAACTTTCTTTTCTTGGATTATTTTTGGCACCTCATATTCGTTCACTTGCCTTTTTCTTTCGATCCCCTGCCGCCACTCAAACAGTGAGACCGCTGCAGCTAAATGGGACCCCCATGTCATCCTCTATGAGCAATCAACTTTCTTTTCTTGGAGTTTTTTTTGGCACCTCATATTTGGGCACTTGCCTTTTTCTTTCGATCTCATGCCACGTTTGAAACGTTGAGGAACCTGCTGGCTCATGGGACCCGCATGTCATCCTCTATGTGCTATAAAAGTTTCTTTTCTTGAATTATTTTTGGCTCCTCATATTTTTTCACTTGCCTTTTTCTTTCGATCTCATGCCACGTTTGAAACGTTGAGGAACCTGCTGGCTCATGGGACCCGCATGTCATCCTCTATGTGCTATAAAAGTTTCATTTGTTGGATTTTTTTCACCCTCTGATTTTTGGCTATTTCCTTTTTCTTTTGATCCCCTGCCGCCTTGGAATCGTTGGGTAAGCTGTTGACTCATGGGACCCGCATGTCATCCTCTATGTACAATCAACTTTCTTTTTCTTTTGATCTCAAGCCGCATTTGAAACGTTGAGACCGCTGCTGCTAAATGGGACCCGCATGTCATCCTCTACGTACAATAAAGTTTCTTTTCTTGGATTATCTTTGGCTCCTGATATTTTGTCACTTGCCTTTTTCTTTCGATCTCATGCCGCATTTGAAACGTTGAGTAAGCTGCTGGCTCATGGGTCCCGCATGTCATCCTCTACGAACAATAAAAGTTTCCTTTCTTGGAGTTATTTTTTACCCCTAATTTCTGGCTATTTGCCTTTTTCTTTTGATCTCCTGCCCCCTCTGAAACGATGAGGACGCTGTTGGCAGGTCGGTCCCACATGTCATCCTCTATGAACAATAAAAGTTTCCTTTGATGGATTTATTTTGAACCCCTAATTAATTTCTGGATATTTCCCCTGCCGCCTTGGAATCGTTGAGGATGCTGCTGCCTCATGGGTCCCGCATGTCATCCTCACAGAACGGTAAATCTTTATTTTCTTGGATTTTGTTGACCAAACGATTTTTGGCTTATTTTTTCTTTCGATCACGTGCAGCCTTTAAAACGTTGAGGACGCTGCTGGCTCACGGGTCCCACATGTCAACCTCTATGAACAATAAACGCTGAGGATGCTACTGCCTCATGGGTCCCGCAGGTCATCCTCTCAGAACGAAAATGTTTCTTTTCTTGGATTTTTTACCAACAGATTTATGGTTTATTTTTTCTTTCCATCCCCTGCCGCCTTTAAAACGTTGACGATGTTGTTGGCTCATGGGTCCCCGATGTCAGCCTCCCCGTACAAGAAACATATGATATCTTGATTATTTTGCAGACAATAAACAATGTATTGCGCTCTGAGCTATTTCAAACGGATAATTAAATCTTTATTTTTACATAAACAAACTTATATGTTGAATCTCCTTGTTTTTTTGTCTTTGCGAAGCATAGGACTTTCCTTTTTTTTTAGAAAATTCGGAACTTTCCTGTTTTGGAGTGGGCTGAAATTGTACGAGTCAAAAGGCCAAGCAGGATAGTTCGAAGGCCCAGATGTCCAGATGCAGCCCAGTTGAAATCTTTCTTCTTGGATTTTTTTCACCCCTGATTTACGGTACTTCATTTTTCTTTTGGTTCTGTGCCGCCTTGGAAACGTTGAGACCGCTGCTGCAAAATGGGACCCGCATGTCATCCTCTACGTACAATAAAATTTCTTTTCTTGGATTATTTTTGGCTCCTGATATTTGGTCACTTGCCTTTTTCTTTCGATCCCGTGCAGCCTCTCAAACGGTGATACCGCTGCTGCTAATTGGGACCCGCATGTCATCCTCTATGTACAATCAAGTTTCTTTTCTTGAATTATTTTTGGCTCCCCGATATTTGGTCACTTGCCTTTTTCTTTCGATCTCATGCCACGTTTGAAACGTTGAGGAACCTCGGCTCATGGGACCCGCATGTCATCCTCTATGTACTATAAAAGTTCATTTTCTTTGTTTTTTCACCCTACTGATTTTTGGCTATTTCCTTTTTCTTTTGATCCCCTGCCGCCTTGGAAACGTTGAGTAAGTTGCTAGCTCATGGGACCCGCATGTCATCCTCTATGTCCATCAACTTTATTTTCTTGGATTTTTTGACCCCTAATTTCGGCTACTTTCTTTTCTTTTGATCTCAAGCCGCATTTGAAATGTTGGGACCGTCACGCAAAATGGGACCCGCATGTCATCCTCTATGTAAATAAAGTTTCTTTTCTTGGATTATCTTGGGCTCTGATATTTTGTCACTTGCCTTTTTCTTTCGATCTCATGCCGCCTTTGAAACGTTAAGTAAGCTGCGGCTCATGGGTCCCGCATGTCATCCTCTACGAACAATAAAAGTTTCCTTTCTTGGAGTTATTTTTTACCCCTAATTTACTGGCTATTTGCCTTTTTCTTTTGATCTCCTGCCCCCTTTGAAACGATGAGGACATTTGTTGGCAGGTCGGTCCCACATGTCATCCTCTATGAACAATAAAACTTTCCTTTGATGGATTTATTTTGAACCCCTAATTAATTTCTCGGCTATTTCCTTTTTTTCTTTGATCCCCGCCGCCTTGTAAACGTTGAGGATGCTGCTGCCTCATCGGTCCCGCATGTCATCCTCTCGTAACGATAAATGTTTTCTTTTCTTGGATTTTTTTACCAACTGATATTTGGTTTATTTTTATTTTCGATCCCCCGCCGCCTTTGAAACGTTGACGACGCCGTCGGCTCATGGGTCCCGATGTCAGCCTCCCGTACAAGAAACATGTGATATCTTGATTATTTTGCAGACAATAAACGGTGTATTTCGCTACGAGCTATTGCAAACGGATAAATTAAATCTTTATTTTTACAACTTATATCTTGAATCTCCTTGTTTTTTGTTTTGGCGAAGCATAGGACTTTCCTGTTTTTTTTTTTTTTGAGAAAAATCCGAACTTTCATGTTGGAGTGGGCTGAAATTGTACGAGTCAAAAGGCCCGAAGGATAGTTCGAAGGCCCAGATGTCCAGATGCAGCCCAATTGAAATCTTTCTTTTCTTGGATTGTTTTCACCCCCGATTTCTGGTTACTTCATTTTTCTTTTGGTCTGTGCCGCCTTGGAAACGTTGAGACCGGCTGCCGCAAAATGGGACCCGCATGTCATCCTCTATGTACAATAAAGTTTCTTTTCTTGGATTATTTTTGGCTCTGATATTTGGTCACTTGCCTTATTCTTGCGCTCTCATGCCACGTTTGAAACGTTGAGGAATCTGCTGACTCATGGGACCCGCATGTCATCCTCTATGTACAAAAAAAGTTTCATTTCTAGGGTTTTTTTCACCCTCGATTTTTGGCTATTTCCTTTTTCTTTTGATCCCCCGCCGCCTTTGAAACGTTTAGTAAGCTACGGCTCATAGGTCCCACATGTCGGCTTTGTATGAACGATAAAGCTTTCCTTTCTTGGAGTTTTTTTTTGACCCCCTAATTTCTGGCTACTTTCATTTTCTTTTGATCTCAAGCCACATTTGAAACGTTGGGACCACTGCCGCACAATGGGACCCGCATGTCATCCTCTATGTACAATCAAGTTTCTTTTCTTGGATTATTTTTGGCTCCTGATATTTGGTCACTTGCCTTTTTCTTTCGATCTCATGCCACGTTTGAAACGTTGAGGAACCTGCTGGCTCATGGGACCCGCATGTCATCCTCTATGTACTACAAAAGTTTATTTTCTAGGGGTTTTTTTTTCACTCTCTGATTTTTGGCTATTTCCTTTTTCTTTTGATCCCCCGCCGCCTTGGAAACGTTGAGTAAGCTGCTAACTCGTGGGACCCGCATGTCATCCTCTATGTACAATCAATTTTCGTTTCTTGGAGTTTTTTACCCCCTAATTTCTGGCTACTTTCTTTTTCTTTTGATCTCAAGCCGCATTTGAAACGTTGGGACTGACATCTCATCCTCTATGTACAATAAAAGTTTCTTTTCTTGGATTATTTTTCACCCTCTGATTTTTGGTCACTTGCCTTTTTCTTTCGATCTCATGCCGCCCTTGAAAACATTGAGGAACCTGCTGGCCCATGGGACCCGCATGTCATCCTCTATGTACTACAAAAGTTTCATTTCTTGGATTTTTTTCACCCTCTGATCTTTGGCTATTTCCATTTTATTTTGATCCCCTGCCGCCTTGGAAACGTTGAGTAAGCTGCTGACTGATGGGACCCGCATGTCATCCTCTATGTACAATCAAGTCTCTTTTCTTGGATTTTTTACCCTCTTATTTTTGGTCACTTGCCTTTTTCTTTCGATCTCATGCAGCCTCTGAAACGTTGAGGAAGCTGCTGGCTCATGGGATCCACATGTCATCCTCTATACTATAAAAGTTTCTTTTCTTGGATTTTTTTTCACCCTCTTATTTTTGGCTATTTCCTTTTTCTTTTGATCCCCTGCCGCCTTGGAAACGTTGATTAAGCTGCTGACACAAGGGCCCCGCATGTCATCCTCTATGTACAATCAACTTGCAAGATCTTGGAGCGAAAGAGCTTGTATAAGTGGGACCCATATGTCAACCTCTATGTACAATAAAAGTTTCTTTTCTTGGATTATTTTTTGCTCCTGATATTTGGTCAGTTTCCTTTTTCTTTTGATCTCATGCCGCCTCTGAAAATGTTGAGTAAGGTCTGGCTCATGGGACCCGCATGTCATCCTCTATGTACAATAAAGTTTCTTTTCTTAGATTTTTTTTACCCCCTGATTTTTGCTAACTTGCCTTTTTCTTTTCGATCATATGCCGCCTTTGAAATTGAGGTCACCGCTGGCTCATGGGTCCCACATGTCAGCCTCTATGAACAACAAACCTTTCCTTTGTTGGATTTATTTTTACCCCTAATTTACGGCTATTTGCCTTTTTTTTCTTTTGATCCCCTGCGGCCTTTGACCCACATGTCATCCTCTATGTACAATAAAAATTACTTTTCTTGGATTATTATTTTTGGCTCCTGATATTTGGTCACTTGCCTTTTTCTTTCGATCTCATGCCACCTTTGATACGTTGAGCAACTTTCTTGGCTCATGGGACCCGCATGTCATCCTCTATGTACTATAAAACTTTCTTTTCTTGGATTTTTTTCACCCTACGATTTTCTTTTGATCCCCTCGCTGCCTTGGAAACGTTGAGTAAGGCTGTCGACTCATGGGACCCGCATGTCATCCTCTATGTACAATCAACTTTCTTTTTTTGGAGTTTATTTTTGACCCCCTAATTTCTGCCTACTTCCTTTTTCTTTTGGTCCTAGGCCGCCTTGGCAACGTCGAGACCGCTGCTGCATGATGGGACCCGCATGTCATCCTCTATGAACAATAAAAGTTTCTTTCGTGGATTATTTTTGGCTCCTGATATTTGTAAATTTCCTTTTTATTTCGATCTCATGCCAAATTTTAAACTTTGAGAACGCTGATTAAAAATGGGACCCGCATGTCATCCTCTATGTACAATAAACGTTTTTTCTTGGATTATTTTTGGGACCTGATATTTGTCACTTGCCTTTTTCTTTCGGTATCATGCCGCTTCTAAAACTTTGAGGACGATGCTGGCTCGTGGGTCCATAAGTCATCCTCTATGTAGAATAAAAGTTTCCTTTCTTGGAATTATTTTTACCCCTGATTTCTGGCTACTTCCTTTTTCTTTTGATCCCGTGCCGCCTTGGAAACGTTGAGACCACTGCTGCAAAATGGGACCCACATGTCATCCTCTATGTACAATAAAGTTTCTTTTCTTGGATTATTTTTGGCTCCTGATATTTGGTCACTTCCTTTTTATTTTGATCCCGTGCCCCTTGGAAACGTTAAGACCACTGCTGAAAAATGGGACCCGCATGTCATACTCTATGTACAATAAAGTTTCTTTTCTTGGATTATTTTTTGCTACTGATGTTTTGGCACTTGCATTTTTCTTTCGATCTCATGCCGCCTTTGAAACGTTGAGACCGCTGCTGCAAAATGGGACTCACATGTCATCCTCTATGTACAATAAAAGTTTCTTTTCTTGGATTATTTTTTACTCCTGATATTTGGTCACTTTCCTTTTTCTTTCGATCTCATGCCGCCTCTGAAACGTTGAGTAAGTAGCTGCCTCATGGGACCCGCATTTCATCCTCTATGTACAATAAAGTTTCTTTTCTTGGATTTTTTTTACCCCCTGATTTTTGGTCACTTGCCTTTTTCTTTCGATCTCATGCCACCTTTGAAACGTTGAGGAACCTGCTGGCTCATGGGACCCGCATGTCATCCTCTATGTACTATAAAACTTTCTTTTCTTGGATTTTTTGGCACCTCGTATTTGGTCACTTGCCTTTTCTTTCGATCCCGTGCAGCCTCTCAAACGGTGATACCGCTCTTGCTAAATGGGACCCGCATGTCATCCTCTATGTACACTCAAGTTTCTTTTCTTGAATTATTTTTGGCTCGATATTTTATCACTTTAAAAACAACTTGTACGTAGAATGTCCCTGTTTTTTGTGGTGAATCATAGTATCCGTGTTGTATTAGAAAAGGGGCCGAAAGTGTTTGAGTTGCCCGTTTGTAGTTATTGGGCATTATAGTCCTAGTAAGTAGGCCCACATCAATTACCATGTACTCCCTCCGGTCTCTTTTAATTGACTCGGATTTATTACAACTTTGTACTAAATTTGAGTCAATTAAAAAGGACCGGAGGGAGTAGACGGCAACCCAAAAGGGGAAATTTTGGCCCAAGCGGGGGAAGTTGTACTTTTTTTTCTATTGGTAAGGTTAGCCTCACACACAAAAAATGTCTGGTTACATGGGGCAGTGCTGGAAGCCTGATCGTTACTGAAGGTTGCACATTTGCGCCTAATATGCTTGTCAGCAGGAGGTTTGCTATTTGTTGGAAAACTATGGAAGGGGAGTTTGTTGGTGCATGCATACGTTTGCGAGGAACCAAATGCAGCATTTTGACTTTACCAGACAACTGAACAGCATGTGTTCTTCACAATACAACCAACACAAGCATTAACTAATGTAACTAGAGACATTGAGTACAGATTGAGCCTTCATGTTTAACATAACATTGTGTGTGAAGGAGCCACGCACATAGTATATAAGAGTACCATCATGTTGACCACAAATGCATCATCGAAGAGAGTGGTAAATATACTTATTGACCACCTCTCTACAAAAAAGTGGTAATTAGAACCGAAATGCACCACCTTATTTGAGCTGTGATCCATATTGTTCCTCCAGTGGTGCATGATTGCCTTTACACTTGATGACCTTCTCGCAGTTTTCGTGATCAAATACGAGCACCTTCAAGGATCTGGTGTCAATCCTCTTGAATACTGTGAAGTATCCTATCTTCAAGTCATGTGCTTTGACAAACGCTGACCAGCGTGCGTCCATAACAATCTTGCCATCTTCCTCCTTCAGGCCGACCTCCCAGATGCAATCGGTGGAGATCTTCAGCTTGATGGTCTCTGGCCACAAACCTTCAAACCAGGGCTTAAAAGCACTGGGGATGAGCCCATCCAGTAACTTGCAGAAGCTGCCAGGGCGGGTCTGCTCACTGGCGTTTGGCGGCCTGATCATCAGGGCAGCTCCCTTTTTTTCGAAGATGAGCTCTCTACAAGATTGATCTTGTTGCCTGAACAATGCAACAACAAAAATGAACCCAAATGGTATACTTATGAAGCCCACAATCTGAACATTATGCCTCTGGATCTAGTTTGGCTATTCGTAGGAACGGTATATCAGCTTCAACTCATAAAACTGGGAAAAAACTAAGCAACAGGAATAGAACTATAGATAGCATGGCATGGTGGATGCATAGCCCGTGTTTGCAAATAGTTTGTGGGTAGCCCACACTTGCAAGTTCATATCAACATATATTTTCCCCGAAAATTATTGTATTGCAATTTCGACGATTCGCACTTGATCATACTTTTCATCGGCTGCCCAGTTTGGCTGACTGGTTTGTTTATTCGCTAGTGTCCTCCTTCCTATTCCTAGACACCCAAGTCCATCATCATGGGCACTGACAAGGTGTAATATAAGATATATGCCACAAAAATAATACGTAGGATTGATAATGAAAATAAGTTTCCAATGGTCCGTGTCCAACAAGGGACGAGTAGTTTCTCTCCACTTCATCCTGACGTGTGTGGTGAGCAAGCCCTCCCATCAGTATCAGAGGAATTTAATTTGACAAGGGCTACAGGAAGACATCACCAAGAAAGGGTGATGCATGTCTCCTTCAACAAACACAGCAGTACATGTCTGAAGCAAGTACATGAACACAAGTACACCACCATAATAATACTACATGAACACAAGTGATGCCGTCGGTTGGGGAGGCCTAAATAAAACTTAAAATTAATCCTAATCTAATGGACTTCGGTTGGGGCGCGCGACGGGTCTGCCTCGTCCTCGTTCTTCGCCTATGCCGCCTACGTCCGTGCCCGCTTCTGGTCCCATGCTTCGCGATAGGGGCGGCCCCAGGGGTATTCTTGCGTATGCAGCTGAATACCCAAGATTTTGACAAAACCTTAGAATTTCCTCATAAATCAGGGAAAAATTTGGCAAATACATGAGGATTTTGGCAAAATGAATACACAGGTTGAAAATGAATACCCAGCACTTCAACACTGGCGCAGCCACTGTTCGCGCTCCAGGCGGTCGAGCATGGCGGACGCCGTCAAAAGACCTTGCCGGCGGCGCTGTCCCAGCGGTTCAGTCCTTAGCCGAGAAATCTCCTTCCAGAAGAAGAGTATCGCTTGCTGGCGGGCGAACGCCTCATAATGGCGATGAGCCCTGTCCTCGCAGAACTTCCGTTGGGAAGCCTCCAAGATCCGGAGGTCGTGCTCGCTGTACTCCTCCTTCAACCGTGGGTCCTCGTCGTTATCGGAGCTGTACTCCGCGTCGGACTGCGGCTCCGGCTCCGGCTCCGGCTGCGATGGTGGTGGAGGCTGCGCGCGGACTTTGAGGCCAAGCCTACAGAACCTCGTTTTCCGATGGCGCGGCATTTTTGAGGTGGAGAGGAGAGAATGGAGCGTAAGCGGTGGTGGAAATGAGAGGATAGCACCGTGGGGGTGGACGGCGTAGTAGGTACTTTATGCTGGTGGTAGGCAACTACCCTCATTTACGGTGGGGTAGGCGACTGGACGCCGCGTGTCCGGCCGCTGCCCTCGTGGCCGCCTAGGTTTAGGCGCGGGAGACCATTAAACGCCGGGGACTACCAACCTTCCCGCTCGCCTTTGATGCGAACAGTCGCGTCCTCCCGCTAACAAGGCGGCCCCACACGCGAAAACCGTCGTGCCGCGAGGCGCCGACGCGCCCGATTCGCGCCCTTCGCCGGTGTGAGCCCAAAAAATGCAACTACTACTACTGTACTAGCGTATAGGGTGAGCAGGCCCTCCCATCAGTATCAGAGGAATTTGACAAGGGCTACAGGACGACTAGTTACATCACCAAAAAAGGTGATGCATGTCTCCTTCACATGGTCTTCTTATGTCATATAGTAAGGCACTAGCAATGATCGGCGCGGCGTGTCTAACTAATATACTCCCTCTATCTCAGAGCTTAAGGCGTAAAAATAAATTCGATTTTTGATCAAAGCATAAGGCGTAGGGCGAACTCTATCCTATTTCTACCGAAGATGCCCCTCTCAGCCGTTTCTCGTTTGCTAAAAACAGGGAGACGATTGACCCAGCTATGGCATGCACACGGTATTCACGCTGAATTAACTGCTCCTCCAGTCATTCTCCTCTAAAACCGGTGCCTCATTGGTTGTATACGGTGCATGCATGAGATGGTAGTTAACGAGGAGTCTGATGCGGCTACTTTAGGGAAGAGAGAGAAATACGGAGTAAAAGGAGTGAGTTATTAGAGATTTATGAGGGGCAAGTATGGAAGCTAATTTCCACGCCAACCCTACTTAATCCTACTGTAGCGCCAATTTATTTACACCTTAAGCTGTGAGATGGAGTAAATGTTTAGTAGTTGTAAATATTTATGGGCTTTTCATCAGCAATGATGATGGCACAACATGAAGTGAAGTTTAGCAGTTGTAGCATGATTTTTTTTTGAATAAATGATGCTCAAACTCACCGATTCTCAAACTGCCCTTACAACGTTAAGGGAGCTGATATTAGGCACATACCCACTTTCCCTAAGCCCTGAGACAACGCAATCAAACATCATGCTATCCGGAAGTCTGAAACAATCTCAACTGTGAAGAGATCAACATTTAATTTAACAAAACTGTCTAATCCTGATGTGTAGAGAACGAATCCGTTGCACATATTGCTGCAACTCATAAATAGATCACAACACAACTTCAGGATTATTTTTTACAGAACACAATTTTGTGATGCCATTTGTTATCACTCCTTGGTGTGTATCTTGTGTAGTTTCGGTTAAATTGCTAGGCCATCTACTAATACTGATGGTTCATGTCTCCAGTTGTGAAAGTAAGAGTTCATATACTTAGCCAAATGCTCAGCTAGCTACCCCATGTAGGAAACTGACCGTGGGAAGGTAATTGCATCCTTCTCAGAATTTGATCTATTAAAAGACATCTGAAAACAAAAGACGGCTACCCCAAGTAATTGAGTGTAAGATGAAATACTAAAATTGCTACACCAGCAAAAGTGGACAATTGCCTCATCTAAGCTGGTCTAGTGTACATCCATGTTTAACATGTGAAGATGTGAGCGTATGAATTAGTAGCCAAAAACAACAGACTATTTTCAGGGAAAGCACGGCAAAGTAAATGCAGATAATTCTACTTTAGCAATCATCTCACCTTGACACATGTAATATGAACTATAGTTTCATGAACAGTAATTAGTAAGAATAGAGAAAAGTAACAGCTGCCTTAGTTGATATAATCTAAAAATAGTAGCTGCCCATTTCAGCTAATGATTTGTCCAGATGAAAAGCCCAACAGGAAACTAAGCATCAGAAACGTCTCAATAATATATAGAAAATAACTCTACATCAGGATAAGAATGAATTCAGTAGCTAACTCTATTTGAGTCTTTCATTACATTTCGATCGATGTTTACATACTAAAGTGGTACTGCAATAATGTTTCGTGATCGACATCGAGCATTCTTGCAGCTTTAGCATATGTGTCATCTAGGTTATTATTGATGCCAAAACTAGACACTAGTTAGTGTATACACGATTATATACTACCTCTGTCCCACCGAAAGTGTCCGAGATTTGTCCAAATTCAGATGTATCTAGACAAGTGAAAGCATATAGATAGTTTCAAATAATGACACATATATATCATCTTAAGTTTAAGTCCTGTCCGTAGTTAATTCCCTTTGTCTTAAGTGATCTATTAGAGAGCTTCCCTGTGACCACCCGAAGGGTAAGAAATGTTTAACTGTATAAGTGGATTGCCTAGACCTTTCCATCAGTTCGGACTTTTGGTTGCGTTGGCTAGTCGATGAAGCTTGACATGGTGTCAGAGCCAGGGTCTCGAGTTCGAGTCCTGGCTTTCGCAATTTATCCTAAAATTGCCGCCCTTGCGATCAGTTCGGACTTTTGGTTGTGTTGGTAGTGCATTAAGCTTGACAAGAAAGAAATGCCTTTTTATAGCTAACCCCAAGTCTGGTAACATTTGCAAAATAGGTATCAGATGCAGCTATCCATTCAGTAGAAGAATTTGCATTTTAGAGTTGAAGGTTCATAATCTCTTCTCTACTATTGATAGTTAAGGGTACACAGGGTATTTCTTTACCTCATTTTCGCGTTCTAAAAAAGGTACGCCATATGGTTGTGCTAAGTTAAACTGATTTAAGTCTGTTCAAGTTTATCGAAAGTTATACTACCAACATCTAAAACATCAATATATGCTCATATATTACAAAAGATATTTAGATTTTATTTTCTCGAACACATGCCTAGTCGTGCATCATTATATATTAGAGCATACAGGGTTGTAGCAAGGCTACGAAAAACTGAGAAAGCAAAAAGAAAGAACTATAAAGGGGACTACAGGCAGCTAACTTTGCTAGGCCTGCAGGTGCTAAATCTTATATATATATGAGGTTGTAGATATTAGTCGTAAACTTACTCAAACTTAAATAACACTTGATTAGGAAAAAGATAACCTGAGTTATTTTGAATGAGGGGACGTCACAATCACTAATCAAAGATAATTGTGGGAAACTGAAATCAATTCAAGAAAATGGGAGAAATAATGTATCAAACACAAAATTAATTATACTATTTTGCAGATTGTTCACCGATATAAACAAAGAACTGTTTGATCTGCATGTAGGTACATCCAATCAACGCTTTTTCCCCGATCTCTAGAAAATATAAGCTACGCATGTAATTACAAACGATTTTCTTCTATTTTTCTGTTTCTATGTTAACATTTGAGATACTTGTTAATTACATCCATATTCTGCAGTTGCATAGAGTTACTAATTCAGGAATGCATTCACATACAGAGTATACTATGTTTGCTGATGACTGACTAGTACTAATTCATTGCAAGCAACGGTTCATTCATATTCAGATAAAGGATGTGATCGTTAAGTCATATACTTACGAAAGCCCTTATGCATCTCTCTGATGCAGATGGCGGGGGTCTCTCGTCCTCCTTTTGGAGGCAAAATCAATTAGTTATATATGAAACAATGGGTGTAAAAGGTTATCAAAAAGGGTGCCTTCATAGTGCTACGTTATCTTTTGAGATACTGGTTAATTACATCCATATTCTGCATTGGCGTAGGGTTACTAATTCAGGAATGCAATCGCATACTGAGCATACTATGTTTGTTGGTGGCTAATTAGTACTACTAATTCATTGCAAGCAACGGTTCATTCATATTCAGCAAAAGGGGGTGTGATCATTAAGTCATTTAAGAAAGGTAAAATATAAACAAGGTAGTTCATTAATAACTTCATTGGTTAAGGCAGTGTATCATGCAATGCAAAAGGACTGAAAAAATACCATTTGCGGTGTCCCAGAAGTACGTGGAGCCGTCAGTTTCGTCCACCGCAAAAACGTGGCCACCGAGTTCAATGGCATCACAGTAATTTGGATAATCAGGTGCAGGTGTAAGGGCCTCCAGCATGGGCATTCTCCAGTCGCCACCCCCTTCAAGGTAGAAAATCGTTTTGTCGAACAAGGCGATGAGCTTGTAATCTGCGTACCTCCCACCTTTTGTGGGCACTTGGCAGATTACAATCTTCAACAAATCAATTGCTGGACCCCAGTTAAAAGAGTATGCAGGTTGATATGAAAAACTACTATGATCGATCTTCGAAGCAGGTAGGGATGGAAGGGGGATATGTCGCTCGGTGTAGACGTTCACGAGGCACCACTGGTACCCATGATGATCGGCGGCGGCGATCCAGTCGCCGTTCGCGCCAAGCCATTTTCTGTCGTGCATGAACGGCGGGGCGACGAACGGCGAGGATGGTCGAGGGCACCAGGTCGTACACGGTATCATGCGACGAGATGCTATCGCCCAATCCCGGTGTTCATCGAACCAATAAGCGAGGCGGAGGCATCGCGAAGCAGTGGTTCACCCCAATGGTGCATCTTACCTTCATCCTTGCTGATCCGGTCGTAGAGCTCCCTAGAACATGCGGCAAGTCGGACGGTGTAGGTAACGTCCAGATGCGCAGCGATGAGGTCGATGTTGTCGCCGGTGAGAGCCTCCAAGTGGCCGTCCCCGCCGCCCCGGCAAAGCCTAGAATATTCCATCACGTGAAGATGGATTTAGGTGGATGGCGGATGCAATCTCGCTTGGTGTTTTCGGAGGTGAGGGCGAGCGCTATGGAAGGAACGAGGCGGCGTGGTGGGGATCGAGATCCTGCGCGTGCGCGTGATTACGGGAGGGTGAAGAAAAAGATGATAGACATGCAAGGGGCAAAACCTAGGCAGTACTCTAGAGCTGCTTTGCTGCGATCGGGCGCCGATTTGTGATTGGTAGATGGTAGACTAGCACGCCACCCATCTATAAATTTGCGACGACGTTTGGTGCGGTGATGTCTCGTCACATCAGCTTGAGCAGAGAGGGTTTTTTTTTACGCTTTCCATTACGATATATTTTTCGCCGATAATCGTAGTACTCTATGCCGTAGACACGTACCTTAACACGTGGGCAGCATGCAACCGCGCGAGCACCAAAATGAAATGAGAGATGTTTTAGAGCAGAACTTCATTTTCAATGCCTTTCCTAGCTTGGTTTGGAAACCGGACGGAGCTTCAGTGACTTGATGCTTCCAAGTCTCATTGTGACTAGGTGCCACCATCTACCATCATTCGAGATCCAACGTTCCAAACTATCCGTTATTTCGAAGCTAAAAAGAAAAAACTATTCAGAAAATTTTGAAAAATCCAGTAATATGTAGATGCCTTGTTTTAAAATCTATGAATATTTCATCCCATTCGGATGACTAGCTTGTGATTAAATAGCTTCTTACGTATTCGAGCACTAGTTTAAACTAAATATATATTTTCTCACAAACCTATGATTCAAATCGAATGAAACTCCACCAAAATATAAATCGAAATATGCATGATTTACTGCAATGTGAGCGGATAATTCAATCCCACGAAAAGACAATATGCTCCAAGACCAGTAATCTCTTCCCTAGCTTATCTGAACATAGCGACGGTGTCCTTAGAGAACATCTTGCAGCCTCGGTAAAGCCTCGTGTATGAACAAGAAGCATATTGCCATCTACAGATCACGCTAAGAACCACAACCCAGGATCATCCTCATAGCCTATATCATCAAGGTTTCCCTCCAAAATGCTTATGTTTTTGGAAAGTTTTCTTGACGATAGGGAAGATTCCGAAGGGCTTAGATTCGCTACAATAGCAACAAATGGAAAATTTTCGCCGCTAAAAAGAGTATCCCGCCATTTTAATATACACTTACTAGTAGTTGATCAATTGTGCATTGCAAAACACAAAGTTCAAATCAAATGTGCAACATACCAACAGAAAGTTAACTAGCAGTTTTACGAGCACATGGCGATATTAAGGTGATGAAGCAGTTAACTAGCAGAACAAGATCTCCTACTCAGGGACGCTCTTGGTGGACGCCGAGATATAGGTCGCTAGCTGTGCACGGAGATCCTCCTTCTCCTTGATAATCGCCTTAAGGACGGCGGTTTGTCCGCGCATTAGCACCCTCGAGATCTGCCTCTTGAGCTTTAATTTCAACTTCTGTTCCATGAGATACTTGATGAGGTTGCTTCCAGATCCATCCATGTGACGCTCTTGTTGTTCAGTTCCACCCAAGCAGGCGTTCTGCTGCTTAAGCATGTCGACGCATTGCGCAAGATGAAAGGAGATCTCCTTCTCGTACGCCAAAACTCGTGAAGACGATCACACTCCAGGGTGAGGGAGTGTTCATTCTCCAGCTGGCTGCCTATGTGGGCCTTGTTCTCCTCCTTTTGCTACAACAATCATTGTATGAAAAAAATAGAAATCAACCCATTCATATATGAGTATTAATTACCCGCAAACAATAGGACTACTAATTTCTAGCATGGATATTGATAAAGGAATGGACAACACTCGGACGCTCCACAAATACCACAGGGTTCATCAACACATAATAATCGGAAAGCGTGATTACATAAACTATAAAAAAACAAGTGGACAGAGGCATACAGCCTACCTGGCTTGGCCGGGAAACGGGGCCGAACTTAGCTTCGGACGGCCGGACTTGGGTCTCCACCGTCGTTGTGGTTACCGGGAGACATTTGAACCGCCGGCCCTGTGAGATGTAAATAAATGTAAAAACGGTTAGAAAATAAGAATCAATCGAAGGACACCCCGCTAGAAACTTACCCGACGAACCCTCGCCCTTGATGGTGGTGTTTGCATCATCATCATTCATCAATGTGACGCTACGGTTATGCAGTTCCACACAAACGCGGTTCTCGCTCATTAAGCCCGTCAAGCTCGGCAAGAAAGGTATTGATGCCTTGCTGAAGATTATGGCAGATCTTGTTCTCGGACGCCAAATCTACGTGAACAGGCTCAAACTGCGGGGTGAGGGAGAGTTCATTCCCCACTGGCTGCCTATGTGGGCCATGTTCACCTCCATTTGCTGGCACGATCATTGTATGGAACAAAAAAGAATCCAACCAATTCATATATGAGTAATTACACGCAAAAAAATAGGAGTACTACTAATTTCTAGCACAGATCTTGATACAGGAATGGACATCACTTGGACGCTCCACAAATATCACAGTGTTCATCAACACATAATTAAAAGGAAAGCCGTGATTACATAAACTACTCCATCCTATCCCTTTTAGTAGTAGTAGTAAAACGGATTTAGTAAAGTTGTATTCTCCCTATGATCCCTTTTAGTTGACTCGGATTTAGTACAAAGTTGTACTAAATTTGAGTCAAATAAAATGGATCGGAGGGAGTACTAAATCTGAGTCTATTAAAATGGATTGGAGGGAGTATAAAAAAAAAGTGGATAGAGGCATACAGCCTACCTGGCTTGGCCATGAAACGGGGCCGAACTCAGCTTCCGACGACCGGACTTGGGGCGCCACCGTCGTGGGGGTTACCGGGTAGACGTTTGAACCGCCGGCCCTGTGAGATGTAAATAAATGGAAAAAACAGTTATTAGAAAATAAGAATGAACTGGAGGACACGCCACTAGAAAGCTTCCCGGACGAACCCTCGCCCACTGGCTCGCTCTCCATCGAATAGAGGATAGACTGCTCTGCAAGAATGCTCAGGCGATCATAAGTGGCCATACAACGACGCGCTAGCTGGCTAGATGAGTTTTTCTCGGCGGTCCTAGTCCTCATCGTCTTCCCTAGGATATCTCGTCGCCGGGCCGCCCGGCTCAATGGAGCCATGGCTTGCGAGGTACGTAGTACTTTACTACTCAGTAGTTAGGGTGGAGGGCTGGTGAAGGCTAGTTACTAGCTACCAGCAGAACAGAAAGAGAAGAAGGGCGGAGGGCTGGTCAAGGCTAAAATCTTACATACACCCAGAAAAGACCATCGTGCCCTCGCGGGGCTTCTAAGCAATTATAGGGACGTGTGTTCTCAAATGGGCAAGATAGGGTACCTTCCCGAGGAAGCATCTAGCACCCAAGCCGATGGACTGCGCGTTGAACAATGGTTACAGTATGTGTAAAAAGAAAAGATAACAAGGAAAATGCCTGGCAGGGTCCAGAGGTGCATTTAATCGGACATGGGATTCCATAGTATTTTACACTATAGAGTATGTGAACATAAACACAGAATACAATCAAGCGCTTAGTGTTTACATAAAGGGCCCTAACTGAAGATAGGAAACGCAAGCAAGTCCCTCTCCGCCAAATAAGATCATATATCGTCGTTAGGGCCGCCCTGGTGAATCCTCTGAATGAAAAAAGCCCATAGTTGGCAACCTAAACCCGCCGCTCCGAATAGGAACTTCCGTCCGACGAGAACTTTCTGACAACAATAATTAATTAATTCAGTACTGCATAAACCGCAATTTCAATTAGATAAACAAGAAGATTAAGATAGGCGCATGTATCACCTATCGATGCGAACCCAGATGGTCAGCTCCGTGCACGGTTGATACCATTGCAACGACCGCTCTAGTTCCGACCATTTGGCGGCGCCCGGCGTGGTCGTGCTGTTCGCCAGAATAGTGGCCGTATAGTAGGGGAGCATTAAACCAATCTCAGAGCGATTAAGTAATGGCTTGCCGTGCGACGACATACTCACCTTGTACTCCGGCCACACGCACGCCGCCGACCTAACGCACTCAACGGATAGGCTGGCCAGCACACATCCATTTTTCGGCTGGACTTGCGTATATGTGTGCCAGACGAACACGGTACCATCGTTCCCGTAGAAGATGACCGGACGTCTTGGCTCTGGCGGTGCCAGCACCGTGATGAACGCCATCGCGGTGCCGTACGGGATCATGTCCACACAAATTGAATGGATTTCTCTGAGGTGGGCGATGAGCGCTGCTGGCAAGGGGGAGAAGTCGCAGCCGGCCTCTGTGCAGTCGCACGGGCCGTGCGGGCACGCGAGCTCGTGGTCGTGGAGCTCGTTGTAGGCGACCACGCTCCCGCACCCGTCGTGGGGGCACTCCATCCTCTTTAATCTGCTTTGAAGAGGATATTGATGGGGAGGGGAGGGGAGGGGCGAGTGGAGAAGAAGGATGGTGGTGGCTTTATTAATTCGGGCCTCACCGTCCCACCAGCTTGGCTAAGGGCCCTTTTGTTGTGGCTTTTTTTGGCTTTTTGGCTTTGGCAAAAGCTAGGTGCTTTTTTGGCTTTTGGATTTTGGAAGCCAAAAAAATAGGATCTTTGTTTTTGGCTTCCAAAATCCAAAATCCAAAAAAGCACCTATTTAGGTGCTTTTTTTGTCTTTTGCCAAAGCCAAAAAGCCAAAAAAAAAACCACAACAAAAGGGCCCTAAAAAAGGTGACGCTGAAAGTTTCACTGTCTATGTTTTCACACGCAGTACACCTTATATGATGGCCAAAAATGGGATATGAAGATTTTCTCGAAATATCAAAAAAAAATAGATTGATGTTTGACATATGTGTGATGTTACTCAAAATTGAACTACATGTTACGAATGGACGGTCGGCAATTTTGAGGGAAGAAAATGAATTTTAAAATATTGAAATACTTTGAGTGTCTCTGTGTGAAGCCTTGCACTAAGATCATAGAAATTTCCATTACCCTTGTACGGATGGTGGGTCCTAAAAGTTGAAGTAATTTGAGTGCAACAAAAAGAACTTCAATGAAATTAAAAATGTGGACTAGCTTGTGTCGTCATATGAGATATAGATGGTATAAAAATAACAAACTACAATCCTAAGAGTGATTTATATAAATCAAGTTTGATTTCTTGCTTTCATGTATGAGTTAATTTATTAACATGGCTTTCTACCCCACCCCCCTCCCCCCCCACACACACTCTCTCTCTCTCAAATGGGGGTGAGAGGAGAAGAAGGATGTTCGTAACTCATGCCTCACCATCCTACCAGACTTTGGTCGATGCCCAAGACATTCATGACCTAAAAAGGTGGCGTTGACTATTTCATAGTCTACATTTTCACAAGCATTATACAATGTATATTGGCCAAAATGTGATGTGTAGATTTTCTCGAATTGTACCTTATTTGGATTCATGTTTGATGTATGAGCGGTTTTACTCAAAATTCAACTACATGTTCAAATTGCCAGGTCGGAAAATTTGAATGAAGAAAATATAGTTTAAATATTGAAATAAGTGAGCATATGTGTGCGTGTGTGTGTGTGTGTGTGTGTGTGTGTGTGTGTCTTTTGTGCACTACGATACGTAAAATTGGCACTACCATTTTACGAATGTGGTGGGTCCTAGAATATTGAAGCAAATTCAAAAAAAAATGTGCTAGCTTGAGTCATCGTATGAGATAAAATTGCTATACAAATAACAAACTTACAACCTTAAGGTAATTTAAGAAAGATTTATTTTCTTGCTTACACATGTGTGGTCATGTTGATTGCATTGTATATTAGTATGAACTTACTAATAATTATCCCAAATATTGGCAGCAATGTGCATCTTACCGTTCACATATATTTTATTCAACTTCATTTCACACAAAAATACATTCTACTTTATTAGTGTAAAATAAGAGCTTTATGTGAGCTTTATTGTGAAGTGGCTGCCTGAGAGAAGGGCCAAATTTTCAAGGTAACAATTTCGAAACATGGCATACTTCATAAGATGACCATTTAGGTGATATATATGTTGATTATTTCTCGAGTTTGTAATATATGTGGACTTATGTTGGGTTTTAACCAATTTTAGTCAATTTAAAATTGCATGTTCTTTAAAGTTCGGCACGAGTTTTGGTAGAAAATATGCAGATTTTACCATGGTAAGGTGCTATGCTTCATGCATGAAAAAAATACAAAGAAAAGATGAACAATTTGTACGAATGGTGAAGCCGGTGAATTTGAAGCAAATTGAATGCAACCAAAGGAAATTCATTAAAACCAAAAAAAAGATGAAGAGTTCACGAGGAAATGGTATGGCGATTTGAAAAGAAAATGAATCACTACATATGTGAATCTGGTCATAGTAAACGAAAATGCCAAGTAGAGTTTCCAATTTTGTTCATAAAAATAGATCAAATTTGAACTAGATTTGTGATGTAGATTGGTCATAGAAATCGCTATAAGCCATCGCAATGTAAGGAAGTGAATAATTCTAGGCATCCATATTTTAATTACTTCATGTAATGTAATTGAACAAGCTAGATTGGGTATTGCCCCATGAAATTGTACCACACATGCCAACAATAGTAAACCTGATTGCTTACAAGTACGCCAACATTATGTGGCTTGATTAAATGTGCATTAAACTTAAAATGCCTATTTATTTATTTTGTTTTAGTAGGCGTATGACAGTGAAGGATCCAGAGTTGCATTAATCGGCGAATTGGGTTACATATTACATAGACTAATTCATGGTAAACATAAAATACATCCAATCCCTCAACATTTTTAGATAAAGGTCTAAGTAGTCCTTCCCCACCGAAGTAGATAACCACCTCCAACACTACGGCCGTCCTGACAAGAACCATCAGCAAAACGTCTCTTTTAGTCCTTGTACTGAGTACTTTGAAGCAGGAAGCCCCAGACACACCCTTCCTTTTACGGTGATGAAGCAATCTAAACATCAAAAGAAGAGGCGAACAAGATCTCCTACTCAGGGACACTTGGTGGACGCCGAGATATAGGTCGCTAGCTGTGCACGGAGATCCTCTTCTCCTTGCTAATCGCCCTGTCACAAGAAAAACAAATTAATTCAGCATTACTTAAATCCGCATTAGCATCATCCCAATAAGATTGAGGGTAGTGTTATCTTCACTCACTCCTTATCGATGCGCAAATAGATAGTCAGCTGCTTCGATGATTCATTGCCGCACAGGTACCGCGGCGGCACTGAGAGGAAGGAAGTGACATCTCCCAAAGCGTGCCGGAGTCGGGCTGCTCGTCGGCTCTAATACCGCCTTCACCACGTCAAACAAGTGTTCCCCGGTAAGCTTACGCGGCCCCGGCATCGGCGGGCCGTTCGCCCACATTGTCACCCTATACCGGGGCAAGTTGCACGCCGCCGGCCTGACGCACACGAAGGATACCGCGGTGTCCATGCCGCAAGGGTGGATGTGCAAGGCGAACACTGCGCCATCCGTCCCGTAGCCGATGAGCTGTCGTTTTGGCGAGCCCGGTGCCGGCACCTTCAGATGAACAAATCCAAAGTCCTCGTCGTACGGGAACCTATCCACAGCGGTCAAGTGGGCTTCTCTGAGGTGTAGGATGAACGGTACCTTCGAATCGGCGAATTCGCAGCCGGGGTGCGTGCAGAAGCAATAGCCGTGCGGGCACGCCATCATGTGCTTGTCTTCCTCGTTGTAAGGGATCTCCCTCCCGCACCAGTCGTTGATACACTGGATCGTCGGCTTCAGAGGCTGCTTCTTCGGCACAGGCAACTCCATAGTCTAAGGTCTGATGAGGGATCGGAAAGGGGCGCGGGGGGTTGTGGCGGCGGCGGCGCGAGCGAGGGGGGAGCAGTGAGAAGCTGAGAACTGAGAAGGGAGATTGATGTTTATGGAGATTGATGTTTCTTTATACGAGTAATAATATAGAGGGCTCTTCTTTTAACGGGAGCCTCTAGACTGGTGGACACATGACCTATGCTCACGGACGTGTGGGACCTCACGCATGGGAACCACACGTAAGTGACAGACTGATTGGTGTACTCGGGTGATTATTATAATGTATTAGTACTCCATAGTTTCCTATAGATCCAAGGGTAGGAAAGCCAAGTTATCTCATTTACAAGACATTATTTTTTCCATGAAGCCAAGTTAACTCATCAATCAATTGGTATATTTTGGTTATATTCAAACTTTTACTTGAAACTAGTTGGTCATGCCATTCTACTACTCGCCTAAAACTTTTACTGGGGGGGTGGGGGGTGATGCTACCCTGAATTTGTGGGACCCAGAAAAAACTCGGAAATACGAGCTAGCGATGCATCAAAAAGAAACACATTCATCCCCCTCCCCCAGTGATTTGACCTAGATTTGAAATCAAGGCACACGTGATTCAAAAAAGGCAATCTAAAAACATGGAGTATTCATCATTTTGTAGTACATATATCTAGGGAAAATACCAAACATGCCATACCAGTGTTTTAGAGAAGAACCCTCAAGTAGATTGGCACCATGTTGGAGTCCGTCCAGCTAAATTTCCTCCCACATGCATGTGAGCTTGGTACCACTACACAAGAACCATGCCAAACTTTTGAATCATGGCCCAATTTTATGTATATATTTGCAACTTTTCATCATGCACGCATGAATACTTTGCAAAATATGTGCATTTTGGGTTGTCGCCCATAAATGTGTTTTTGCTTGTCTGCCACCAATCAAGTTTTCATTTGCGGGGAAACATGCATGACAGGATGACCATTTCCAAGGTTTCATGAATTATCTCAATGTGCATCCATATATATACAATTTCTTGGGCTAAATCCGATAAAATGCAAATTTGACACAGTGTGTAGATGAAGTACAGATCAAACAAATAATTTAAAAAATACATGGGTGTGTGGCCTGAATGTGTGGATCGAGCCAAGTACATTTTATATAATAATGGCCAAACACATGCACCGCACCCTCCTACTAGAACAAATTAAAACAAGCAGGGTGAGAGCATCGTGAGATTGCTCGACCTAGCTAAATTTTAAAACAAGCCGAATTAATAAGTTATTGTGGGGATTGATAGAAAAGATCGAAACAAAGCATGCATAGTCATATCATTTGTGGTTTACATAATACCTCTATGAACAGTACCAAATAAACATGGCATATATACACTTCTATGTTTAGACAAGAACCCTGCATATTTTTTTGCACCATGTGTTTGAGGCCTCGCTTCCCCAGAAGTGTGTGTGAGAGCATTTTGCATGCTACGAGAAAACAATGCAAAACATTTGAATTGCATGACTCATTTTTTGGTAGTGATATATAGGTTTATGGTTTATATATATACAAGGTTTAGTGTTAGGGTCTAGGGGTTTAATATAATTAGGGTTTAGGGTTTATAGAGATTCACATCATCTGTTTCATTTCACATTTGTGATGTACAATACTACATACCTAAGTAAAATCGATCCTTCTTAGTCACTCCAAAATGGAGCTCGTGGCCGGGAGGTTTTTGGAATTTCCATGTTTGAAACCCAATACCACTTATCTTCATGCTTGACTTCATAATTAAGACAGAGTTTAGGGTTAGGGGTAGATACATGATTTTTCTGGTTTGAATATGTCTAGATCGAGCTTTGTACGTTTATTATCAACTTTTGAATGCTTACTGTATAACATAAGAAGACAATGTGCTTTAGTTTTTCATTTTTCATTTTTTTGAATTTTTATGCCCATATGAATTTTGGTCAAATCCTAGGTTAATTTGACCAAGAGTTAACCAAGTTTAAAAACATGAATATGAAAAAGTAAGCTTGTATCCTTCTTAATCACTCCAAAATGAAGCTCTTGTGAGGTTTTTAAAATTTCTATGTTTGAAACCAAAAACCACTTCTCTTCATGCATGCTTGACTTCATAAGATAGAGTTTAGGGTTAATTAGGGGTAGATGCATGATTTTTCTGGTTCGAATATGTCTAGATCTTGTTTATCAACTTGAATGCTTACTATAGGACATAAGATCGAAGACTATGTGCTTTGATTTTTTATGCCCATTTGAATCTTGGTCAAATCCTAGGTTTGACCAAGAGTTAAACAAGTTTAAAACATGAATATGAAAAGGTAAGCCCGTATCCTTCTTAATCACTTCAAAATGAAGCTCTTGGTATTTTTAAAATTTCTATGTTTGAACCCAAAAACCACTTCTCTTCATACTTGACTTCATAAGAGAGAGTTTAGGGTTAGGGGTAGATACATGATTTTCCTTGTTTGAATATGTCTAGATCGTGTTTATCAACTTGAATGCTTACTCTGTGACATAAGAAGACTATGTGATTTAGTTTTTTATTTTTTTATTCATTTTTTTGTTTCAAACATGTAAATTTCAAAAACCCTCCCAAGAGCTACATTTTGGGGTGACTAAGAAGGATAGATGGGGAGTGATGTTTTGGCACATGGGAGCATATGCTCCCTTTATTTTGAAATACATGTTAGACACATTTTAAAATGTCAAAAAAATTGAAACAAAAATTTCGCACGTACATCTTCATGTGCTACGCGCTCACAAAGTCGTTTCATGAAAAATCGACATGTCATGTGGCGTGTGTAAAAAAGACAAAATTCAGTGCTGAAACAAAGACTTGTCACAAGATAAATTTTCTCTTTTTCGCTTAGACTACAAAAAATATCATTTTTTCGTGAAACTTGACGAATACACATATATTATGGAGATGTACATGTAAATTTTTTTGTCAATTTTTTTTAACACTTGGAAATATATTTTTATGGTAGAGGGATCATACGCACCCGGGAGCCGAATTGAGTTTCTGGGATAGATGCTTATTTTTTTCATATTCATGATTTAAACTTGTTTAAACCATGGTCAAACCTAGGATTTGACCAAGATTCAAATGGGCATCAAAATTGAAAAAAAAATCAGCAAAAAGAAAAACCAAAGCAAATAGTTTTCTTATGTTATATAGTAAGCATTAAAGTTGATAAACAAGGTCTAGACATATTCAAACTAGACAAATCATGTATCTATACCCCCTAACCCCTAAACTCCGTCTTATGAAGTCAAGCATGAAGAGAAGTGGTTTTGGGTTTCAAACATGGAAATTTCAAAAACCTCCCAAAAGCCCCTTTTCAAATATTTCAAACTTATTCAAATTTGGTTCAAATTTGAAAGACATACAAGTTATAGCACACATATTGCATACATTTTCACACAAACTGCACTAGATGATAACCCTATAATTTGAGGCCATTTGGATGAGGTCGAAAAAATTCTTGGATTAGAATCGTGTTGTTCGAACCCCGTAGTTGGATTTTTTTTGAACCCTTGATCTGTAGAACTGGGCAAAACCCGAGTTTAACCTATTTAATTATAGATTCGTATATCGATTTTTATACTACCTTTTTATTATTACTATGCAGCACATGGGTGTTTCCCGTCGAGTGAAACTCGGAGGAAGAGGGATCACTCGGAAGGAGAGAAGAAGGGAGAGCATTATGGTGTCTCCCCTTTTTCGGGTGATGATGTTGACTTTTGTGCAGGGTTTGTCAGTGAGCAGGAGGTGCGAGCGAGCGAGCGAGCGAGTCGAGCGAGGCCGAGAATGAGCGAGTCGAGCGAGCGAGAGGGACAACCGAAGGATCCAGAAGGACCCACAGACTTCCAATACGCATCCTGATGCGTCTTCTCTTGACAAAGAAGATGGCTGGGAGTTTGCGTAGCTATTGCACGTGACTTGTGCTCACTGAAGTGTGGGACCTCCAGCATGGGCACCACACGTAAGTGACAGACCTGTTGGTGTAAAAACTCGATTGATTATTATAGTGCATTATAACAAAGTTTCCTATGGATTCAAGGGTAGGAAATCCAAGTTAACTCATTTACGTGTTAAACTTGTCTAAATCTTGGTGAAACCTAGGATTTGACCAAGATTCAAATGGGCAGAAAAATAAAAACACAGAAAAATGAAAAACCAAATCACATAGTCTTCTTATGTCGTATAGTAAGCATTAAAGTTGATAAACAAGGTCTAGACATATCAAACCATACAAATCATGTATCTACCCCCTAACCCCTAAACTCCGTCTTATGAAGTCAAGCATGAAGATAAGTGGCTTTGGGTTTCAAACATGGAAATTTCAAAATCCTCCCAAAAACCCCTTTTCAAATATTTCAAACTTATTCAAATTTCGTTCAAATTTGAAAGACATACAAGTTATAGCACACATAGTGCATACATTTTCACACAAACTGCACTACATGCTAACACTATAGCTTGAGGCCATTTGGATGAGGTCGAAAAAATTCTTGGATTAGAATCGTGTTGTTCGAACCCCGTAGTTGGATTTTTTTGAACCCTTGATCTGTAGAACTGGGCAAAACCCGAGTTTAGAGTGACTAAGAAGGATACATGCTTCCCTTTTCATTTTCATATTTTAAACTTGTTTAAATTATCTTGATCAAAACTAGGATTAGACAAGATTCAAATGGGCATCAAAATTGAAAAAAAATCAGCAAAAAGAAAAACCAAAGTAAATAGTTTTCTTATGTCATATAGTAAGCATTAAAGTTGATAAACAAGGTCTAGACATATTCAAACCAGACAAATCATGTAGCTATACCCCCTAACCCCTAAACTCTGTCTTATGAAGTCAAGCATGTGAAGAGAAGTGGTTTTGGGTTTCAAACATGGAAATTTCAAAAACCTCCCAAAAGCTTCATTTTAGAGTGACTAAGAAGGATCCATGCTTCCCTTTTCATTTTCATGTTTTAAACTTGTTTAAATTATCTTGGTCGTCAAACCTAGGATTTGACAAGATTCAAATGGGCATCAAAATTGAAAAAAAATCAGAAAAAAGAAAAAACCAAAAAAGCAAATAGTTTTCTTATGTCATATAGTAAGCATTGAAGTTGATAAACAAGGTCCATACATATTCAAACCACACAAATCATGTATCTATACCCCCTAACCCCTAAATTAATTAACTATGTCTTAATTATGAAGTCAAGCATGTGAAGAGAAGTGGTTTTGGGTTTCAAACATGGAAATTTCAAAAACCTCCCAAAAGCTTCATTTTAGAGTGACTAAGAAGGATCCATGCTTACATTTGCATTTTCATATTTTAAACTTGTTTAAATCATTATCAAACCTAGGATTTGACCAAGATACAAATGGGTGGGCACAAAATTCAAAAAAATCAGAAAAATGAAAAACAAAAGCACATAGTCTTCTTATATATGTCATATCGTAAGCATTCAAGTTGATAAACGAGGTCTAGGTATATCCAAACCCAGACAAATCATGTATCTACCCCCTATCGATCTTATGAAGTCTAGCATGAAGAGATCGAAGTCGTTTTGGGTTTCAAACATGGAAATTTCAAGAACATCCCAAAAGCTTCATTTTAGAGTGACTAAGAAGGATCCATGCTTCCCTTTTCATTTTCATGTTTTAAACTTGTTTAAATTATCTTGGTCGTCAAACCTAGGATTTGACAAGATTCAAATGGGCATCAAAATTGAAAAAAAAACAGAAAAAATAAAAACCAAAGCAAATAGTTTTTGTATGTCATATAGTAAGCATTGAAGTTGATAAACAAGGTCCATACATATTCAAACCACACAAATCATGTATCTATACCCCCTAACCCCTAAATTAATGAACTATGTCTTATGAAGTCAAGCATGTGAAGAGAAGTGGTTTTGGGTTTCAAACATGGAAATTTCAAAAACCTCCCAAAAGCTTCATTTTAGAGTGACTAAGAAGGATCCATGCTTACATTTGCATTTTCATATTTTAAACTTGTTTAAATCATTATCAAACCTAGGATTTGACCAAGATACAAATGGGTGGGCACAAAATTCAAAAAAATCAGAAAAATGAAAAACAAAAGCACATAGTCTTCTTATATATGTCATATCGTAAGCATTCGAGTTGATAAACGAGGTCTAGGTATATCCAAACCAGACAAATCATGTATCTACCCCCCGTCGATCTTATGAAGTCTAGCATGAAGAGAAGTCGGTTTGGGTTTCAAACATGGAAATTTCAAGAACATCCCAAAAGCTTCATTTTAGAGTGACTAAGAAGGATACATGCTTAACTTTTAATTTCCATGTTTTAAACTTGTTTAAATCTTGGTTTAACCTAGGATTTGACCAAGATTCAAATATATGGGCACAAAATTCAAAAAAAAAACAGAAAAATGAAAAACCAAAGCACATAGTCTTCTTATGTCTATAGTTAGCATTAAAGTTGATAAACAGGTCTAGACATATTCAAACTAGAAAATCATGTATATATCTACACCCCTAACCCTAAACTCTGTCTTATGAAGTCAAGCATGCATGAAGAGAAGTGGTTTTTTTGTTTCAAACATGGAAATTTCAAAAACCCTCCCAAGAGCTACATTTTGGGGTGACTAAGAAGGATAGATGCTTTATTTTTTCATATTCATGATTTAAACTTGTTTAAACCATGGTCAAACCTAGGATTTGACCAAGATTCAAATGGGCATCAAAATTGAAAAAAAAAATCAGCAAAAAGAAAAACCAAAGCAAATAGTTTTCTTATGTTATATAGTAAGCATTAAAGTTGATAAACAAGGTCTAGACATATTCAAACCAGACAAATCATGTATCTATACCCCCTAACCCCTAAACTCCGTCTTATGAAGTCAAGCATGAAGAGAAGTGGTTTTGGGTTTCAAACATGGAAATTTCAAAAACCTCCCAAAAGCACCTTTTCAAATATTTCAAACTTATTCAAATTTGGTTCAAATTTGAAAGACATACAAGTTATAGCACACATATTGCATACATTTTCACACAAACTGCACTAGATGCTAACCCTATAATTTGAGGCCATTTGGATGAGGTCGAAAAAATTCTTGGACTAGAATCGTGTTGTTCGAACCCCGTAGTTGGATTTTTTTTGAACCCTTGATCTGTAGAACTGGGCAAAACCCGAGTTTAACCTATTTAATTATAGATTCATATATCAATTTTTCTACTACCTTTTTATTATTACTATGCAGCAAATGGGTGTTTGCCCGTCGAGTGAAACTCGGAGGAAGAGGGATCACTCGGAAGGAGAGAAGAAGGGAGAGCATTATGGTGTCTCCCCTTTTTTGGGTGATGATGTTGACTTTTGTGCAGGGTTTGTCAGTGAGCAGGAGGTGCGAGCGAGCGAGCGAGCGAGTCGAGCGAGGCCGAGAATGAGGGAGATTTGTTTTTTTTGTGAGAGGGACAACCGAAGGATCCAGAAGGACCCACAGACTTCCAATACGCATTCTGATGCGTCTTCTCTTGACAAAGAAGATGGCTGGGAGTTTGCGTACCTATTGCACGTGACTTGTGCTCACTGAAGTGTGGGACCTCAAGCGTGGGCACCACACGTAAGTGACAGACCTGTTGGTGTAAAAACTCGATTGATTATTATAGTGCATTAGAACAAAGTTTCCTATGGATTCAAGGGTAGGAAATCCAAGTTAACTCATTTACGTGTTAAACTTGTCTAAATCTTGGTGAAACCTAGGATTTGACCAAGATTCAAATGGGCAGAAAAATAAAAACACAGAAAAATGAAAAACCAAATCACATAGTCTTCTTATGTCGTATAGTAAGCATTAAAGTTGATAAACAAGGTCTAGACATATCAAACCATACAAATCATGTATCTACCCCCTAACCCCTAAACTCCGTCTTATGAAGTCAAGCATGAAGATAAGTGGCTTTGGGTTTCAAACATGGAAATTTCAAAATCCTCCCAAAAGCCCCTTTTCAAATATTTCAAACTTATTCAAATTTCGTTCAAATTTCAAAGACATACAAGTTATAGCACACATAGTGCATACATTTTCACACAAACTGCACTACATGCTAACCCTATAGCTTGAGGCCATTTGGATGAGGTCGAAAAAATTCTTGGATTAGAATCGTGTTGTTCGAACCCCGTAGTTGGATTTTTTGAACCCTTGATCTGTAGAACTGGGCAAAACCCGAGTTTAGAGTGACTAAGAAGGATACATGCTTCCCTTTTCATTTTCATGTTTTAAACTTATTTAAATTATCTTGATCAAACCTAGGATTAGACAAGATTCAAATGGGCATCAAAATTGAAAAAAAATCAGCAAAAAGAAAAACCAAAGCAAATAGTTTTCTTATGTCATATAGTAAGCATTAAAGTTGATAAACAAGGTCTAGACATATTCAAACCAGACAAATCATGTAGCTATACCCCCTAACCCCTAAACTCTGTCTTATGAAGTCAAGCATGTGAAGAGAAGTGGTTTTGGGTTTCAAACATGGAAATTTCAAAAACCTCCCAAAAGCTTCATTTTAGAGTGACTAAGAAGGATCCATGCTTCCCTTTTCATTTTCATGTTTTAAACTTGTTTAAATTATCTTGGTCGTCAAACCTAGGATTTGACAAGATTCAAATGGGCATCAAAATTGAAAAAAAATCAGAAAAAAGAAAAAACCAAAGCAAATAGTTTTCTTATGTCATATAGTAAGCATTGAAGTTGATAAACAAGGTCCATACATATTCAAACCACACAAATCATGTATCTATACCCCCTAACCCCTAAATTAATTAACTATGTCTTAATTATGAAGTCAAGCATGTGAAGAGAAGTGGTTTTGGGTTTCAAACATGGAAATTTCAAAAACCTCCCAAAAGCTTCATTTTAGAGTGAGTAAGAAGGATCCATGCTTACATTTGCATTTTCATATTTTAAACTTGTTTAAATCATTATCAAACCTAGGATTTGACCAAGATACAAATGGGTGGGCACAAAATTCAAAAAAATCAGAAAAATGAAAAACAAAAGCACATAGTCTTCTTATATATGTCATATCGTAAGCATTCAAGTTGATAAACGAGGTCTAGGTATATCCAAACCAGACAAATCATGTATCTACCCCCTGTCGATCTTATGAAGTCTAGCATGAAGAGATCGAAGTCGTTTTGGGTTTCAAACATGGAAATTTCAAGAACATCCCAAAAGCTTCATTTTAGAGTGACTAAGAAGGATCCATGCTTCCCTTTTCATTTTCATGTTTTAAACTTGTTTAAATTATCTTGGTCGTCAAACCTAGGATTTGACAAGATTCAAATGGGCATCAAAATTGAAAAAAAAACAGAAAAAATAAAAACCAAAGCAAATAGTTTTTGTATGTCATATAGTAAGCATTGAAGTTGATAAAAAAGGTCCATACATATTCAAACCACACAAATCATGTATCTATACCCCCTAACCCCTAAATTAATGAACTATGTCTTATGAAGTCAAGCATGTGAAGAGAAGTGGTTTTGGGTTTCAAACATGGAAATTTCAAAAACCTCCCAAAAGCTTCATTTTAGAGTGACTAAGAAGGATCCATGCTTACATTTGCATTTTCATATTTTAAACTTGTTTAAATCATTATCAAACCTAGGATTTGAGCAAGATACAAATGGGTGGGCACAAAATTCAAAAAAATCAGAAAAATGAAAAACAAAAGCACATAGTCTTCTTATATATGTCATATCGTAAGCATTCGAGTTGATAAACGAGGTCTAGGTATATCCAAACCAGACAAATCATGTATCTACCCCCCCGTCGATCTTATGAAGTCTAGCATGAAGAGAAGTCGTTTTGGGTTTCAAACATGGAAATTTCAAGAACATCCCAAAAGCTTCATTTTAGAGTGACTAAGAAGGATACATGCTTAACTTTTAATTTCCATGTTTTAAACTTGTTTAAATCTTGGTTTAACCTAGGATTTGACCAAGATTCAAATATATGGGCATAAAAGTCAAAAAAAAAATAGAAAAATGAAAAACCAAAGCACATAGTCTTCTTATGTCTATAGTTAGCATTAAAGTTGATAAACAGGTCTAGACATATTCAAACTAGAAAATCATGTATATATCTACACCCCTAACCCTAAACTCTGTCTTATGAAGTCAAGCATGCATGAAGAGAAGTGGTTTTTTTTGTTTCAAACATGGAAATTTCAAAAACCCTCCCAAGAGCTACATTTTGGGGTGACTAAGAAGGATAGATGCTTTATTTTTTCATATTCATGATTTAAACTTGTTTAAACCATGGTCAAACCTAGGATTTGACCAAGATTCAAATGGGCATCAAAATTGAAAAAAAAATCAGCAAAAAGAAAAACCAAAGCAAATAGTTTTCTTATGTTATATAGTAAGCATTAAAGTTGATAAACAAGGTCTAGACATATTCAAACCAGACAAATCATGTATCTATACCCCCTAACCCCTAAACTCCGTCTTATGAAGTCAAGCATGAAGAGAAGTGGTTTTGGGTTTCAAACATGGAAATTTCAAAAACCTCCCAAAAGCCCCTTTTCAAATATTTCAAACTTATTCAAATTTGGTTCAAATTTGAAAGACATACAAGTTATAGCACACATATTGCATACATTTTCACACAAACTGCACTAGATGCTAACCCTATAATTTGAGGCCATTTGGATGAGGTCGAAATTTTTTTTGGATTAGAATCGTGTTGTTCGAACCCCGTAGTTGGATTTTTTTTGAACCCTTGATCTGTAGAACTGGGCAAAACCCGAGTTTAACCTATTTAATTATAGATTCATATATCGATTTTTCTACTACCTTTTTATTATTACTATGCAGCAAATGGGTGTTTGCCCGTTGAGTGAAACTCAGAGGAAGAGGGATCACTCGGAAGGAGAGAAGAAGGGAGAGCATTATGGTGTCTCCCCTTTTTCGGGTGATGATGTTGACTTTTGTGCAGGGTTTGTCAGTGAGCAGGAGGTGCGAGCGAGCGAGCGAGCGAGTCGAGCGAGGCCGAGAATGAGGGAGATTTGTTTTTTTTGTGAGAGGGACAACCGAAGGATCCAGAAGGACCCACAGACTTCCAATACGCATCCTGATGCGTCTTCTCTTGACAAAGAAGATGGCTGGGAGTCTGCGTACCTATTGCACGTGACTTGTGCTCACTGAAGTGTGGGACCTCAAGCGTGGGCACCACACGTAAGTGACAGACCTGTTGGTGTAAAAACTCGATTGATTATTATAGTGCATTAGAACAAAGTTTCCTATGGATTCAAGGGTAGGAAATCCAAGTTAACTCATTTACGTGTTAAACTTGTCTAAATCTTGATGAAACCTAGGATTTGACCAAGATTCAACTGGGCAGAAAAATAAAAACACAGAAAAATGAAAAACCAAATCACATAGTCTTGTTATGTCATATAGTAAGCATTAAAGTTGATAAACAAGGTCTAGACATATCAAACCATACAAATCATGTATCTACCCCCTAACCCCTAAACTCCATCTTATGAAGTCAAGCATGAAGATAAGTGGCTTTGGGTTTCAAACATGGAAATTTCAAAATCCTCCCAAAAGCCCCTTTTCAAATATTTCAAATTTGGTTCAAATTTGAAAGACATACAAGTTATAGCACACATAGTGCATACATTTTCACACAAACTGCACTACATGCTAACCCTATAGCTTGAGGCCATTTGGATGAGGTCGAAAAAATTCTTGGATTAGAATCGTGTTGTTCGAACCCCGTAGTTGGATTTTTTGAACCCTTGATCTCGTAGAACTGGGCAAAACCCGAGTTTAGAGTGACTAAGAAGGATACATGCTTCCCTTTTCATTTTCATGTTTTAAACTTGTTTAAATTATCTTGATCAAACCTAGGATTAGACAAGATTCAAATGGGCATCAAAATTGAAAAAAAATCAGCAAAAAGAAAAACCAAAGCAAATAGTTTTCTTATGTCATATAGTAAGCATTAAAGTTGATAAACAAGGTCTAGACATATTCAAACCAGACAAATCATGTAGCTATACCCCCTAACCCCTAAACTCTGTCTTATGAAGTCAAGCATGTGAAGAGAAGTGGTTTTGGGTTTCAAACATGGAAATTTCAAAAACCTCCCAAAAGCTTCATTTTAGAGTGACTAAGAAGGATCCATGCTTCCCTTTTCATTTTCATGTTTTAAACTTGTTTAAATTATCTTGGTCGTCAAACCTAGGATTTGACAAGATTCAAATGGGCATCAAAATTGAAAAAAAAATCAGAAAAAAGAAATAACCAAAAAAGCAAATAGTTTTCTTATGTCATATAGTAAGCATTGAAGTTGATAAACAAGGTCCATACATATTCAAACCACACAAATCATGTATCTATAACCCCTAACCCCTAAATTAATTAACTATGTCTTAATTATGAAGTCAAGCATGTGAAGAGAAGTGGTTTTGGGTTTCAAACATGGAAATTTCAAAAACCTCCCAAAAGCTTCATTTTAGAGTGACTAAGAAGGATCCATGCTTACATTTGCATTTTCATATTTTAAACTTGTTTAAATCATTATCAAACCTAGGATTTGACCAAGATACAAATGGGTGGGCACAAAATTCAAAAAAATCAGAAAAATTGAAAACAAAAGCACATAGTCTTCTTATATATGTCATATCGTAAGCATTCAAGTTGATAAACGAGGTCTAGGTATATCCAAACCCAGACAAATCATGTATCTACCCCCTGTCGATCTTATGAAGTCTAGCATGAAGAGATCGAAGTCGTTTTGGGTTTCAAACATGGAAATTTCAAGAACATCCCAAAAGCTTCATTTTATAGTGACTAAGAAGGATCCATGCTTCCCTTTTCATTTTCATGTTTTAAACTTGTTTAAATTATCTTGGTCGTCAAACCTAGGATTTGACAAGATTCAAATGGGCATCAAAATAAAAAAAAACAAAAAAAATAAAAACCAAAGCAAATAGTTTTCGTATGTCATATAGTAAGCATTGAAGTTGATAAACAAGGTCCATACATATTCAAACCACACAAATCATGTATCTATACCCCCTAACCCCTAAATTAATGAACTATGTCTTATGAAGTCAAGCATGTGAAGAGAAGTGGTTTTGGGTTTCAAACATGGAAATTTCAAAAACCTCCCAAAAGCTTCATTTTAGAGTGACTAAGAAGGATCCATGCTTACATTTGCATTTTCATATTTTAAACTTGTTTAAATCATTATCAAACCTAGGATTTGACCAAGATACAAATGGGTGGGCACAAAATTCAAAAAAATCAGAAAAATGAAAAACAAAAGCACATAGTCTTCTTATATATGTCATATCATAAGCATTCGAGTTGATAAACGAGGTCTAGGTATATCCAAACCAGACAAATCATGTATCTACCCCCCGTCGATCTTATGAAGTCTAGCATGAAGAGAAGTCGTTTTGGGTTTCAAACATGGAAATTTCAAGAACATCCCAAAAGCTTCATTTTAGAGTGACTAAGAAGGATACATGCTTAACTTTTAATTTCCATGTTTTAAACTTGTTTAAATCTTGGTTGAACCTAGGATTTGACCAAGATTCAAATATATGGGCATAAAATCCAAAAAAAAACAGAAAAATGAAAAACCAAAGCACATAGTATTCTTATGTCTATAGTTAGCATTAAAGTTGATAAACAGGTCTAGACATATTCAAACTAGAAAATCATGTATATATCTACACCCCTAACCCTAAACTCTGTCTTATGAAGTCAAGCATGCATGAAGAGAAGTGATTTTTTTGTTTCAAACATGGAAATTTCAAAAACCCTCCCAAGAGCTACATTTCGGGGTGACTAAGAAGGATAGATGCTTATTTTTTCATATCCATGATTTAAACTTGTTTAAACCATGGTCAAACCTACGATTTTACCAAGATTCAAATGGGCATAATTTTTTTAAAAAAATCAGAAAATGAAAAACCAAGGTACATAGTCTTCTTATGTCATATAGTAAGCATTCAATTAAGTTGATAAACAAGGTCTAGACATATATTCAAACCAGGAAAATCATGTATCTACCCCCGAACCCTAGCTAAACTCTGTCTTATGAAGTCAAGCATGCATGAAGAGAAGTGGTTTTGGTTTCAAACGTTTAAGCCAAAAGCCCCTTTTCAAATATTTCAAACTTAATCAAATTTGGTTCAAATTTGAAAGACATATAATTTATAGCACACATAGTGCATACATTTTCACACATACTGCACTAGATACTAAACCTATAGTTTGAGGCCATTTGGATGAGGTCGAAAAAATTCTTGGATTAGAATCGTGTTGTTCGAACCCCGTAGTTGGATTTTTTTTGAACCCTTGATCTGTAGAACTGGGCAAAACCCGAGTTTAACCTATTTAATTATAGATTCGTATATCGATTTTTCTACTACCTTTTTATTATTACTATGCAGCACATGGGTGTTTGCCCGTCGAGTGAAACTCGGAGGAAGAGCGATCACTCGGAAGGAGAGAAGAAGGGAGAGCATTATGGTGTCTCCCCTTTTTCGGGTGATGATGTTGACTTTTGTGCAGGGTTTGTCAGTGAGCAGGAGGTGCGAGCGAGCGAGCGAGTCGAGCGAGGCCGAGAATGAGGGAGATTTTTTTTTTGTGAGAGGGACAACCGAAGGATCCAGAAGGACCCACAGACTTCCAATACGCATCCTGATGCGTCTTCTCTTGACAAAGAAGATGGCTGGGAGTCTGCGTACCTATTGCACGTGACTTGTGCTCACTGAAGTGTGGGACCTCAAGCGTGGGCACCACACGTAAGTGACAGACCTGTTGTGGTAAAAACTCGATTGATTATTATAGTGCATTAGAACAAAGTTTCCTATGGATTCAAGGGTAGGAAATCCAAGTTAACTCATTTACGTGTTAAACTTGTCTAAATCTTGATGAAACCTAGGATTTGACCAAGATTCAACTGGGCAGAAAAATAAAAACACAGAAAAATGAAAAACCAAATCACATAGTCTTGTTATGTCATATAGTAAGCATTAAAGTTGATAAACAAGGTCTAGACATATCAAACCATACAAATCATGTATCTACCCCCTAACCCCTAAACTACGTCTTATGAAGTCAAGCATGAAGAGAATTGGTTTTGGGTTTCAAACATGAAAATTTCAAAATCCTCCCAAAAGCCCCTTTTCAAATATTTCAAACTTATTCAAATTTGGTTCAAATTTGAAAGACATACAAGTTATAGCACACACATAGTGCATACATTTTCACACAAACTGCACTACATGCTAACCCTATAGCTTGAGGCCATTTGGATGAGGTCGAAAAAATTCTTGGATTAGAATCGTGTTGTTCGAACCCCGTAGTTGGATTTTTTTGAACCCTTGATCTGTAGAACTGGGCAAAACCCGAGTTTAGAGTGACTAAGAAGGATACATGCTTCCCTTTTCATTTTCATGTTTTAAACTTGTTTAAATTATCTTGGTCAAACCTAGGATTAGACAAGATTCAAATGGGCATCAAAATTGAAAAAAAATCAGCAAAAAGAAAAACCAAAGCAAATAGTTTTCTTATGTCATATAGTAAGCATTAAAGTTGATAAACAAGGTCTAGACATATTCAAACCAGACAAATCATGTAGCTATACCCCCTAACCCCTAAACTCTGTCTTATGAAGTCAAGCATGTGAAGAGAAGTGGTTTTGGGTTTCAAACATGGAAATTTCAAAAACCTCCCAAAAGCTTCATTTTATAGTGACTAAGAAGGATACATGCTTAACTTTTAATTTCCATGTTTTAAAATTGTTTAAATCTGGGTTGAACCTAGGATTTGACCAAGATTCAAATATATGGGCATAAAATTCAAAAAAAAACAGAAAAATGAAAAACCAAAGCACATAGTCTTCTTATGTCTATAGTTAGCATTAAAGTTGATAAACAGGTCTAGACATATTCAAACTAGAAAATCATGTATATATCTACACCCCTAACCCTAAACTCTGTCTTATGAAGGCAAGCATGCATGAAGAGAAGTGGTTTTTTTGTTTCAAACATGGAAATTTCAAAAACCCTCCAAAGAGCTACATTTTGGGGTGACTAAGAAGGATAGATGCTTATTTTTTCATATTCATGATTTAAACTTGTTTAAACCATGGTCAAACCTAGGATTTGACAAAGATTCAAATGGACATCAAAATTGAAAAAAAAATCAGCAAAAAGAAAAACCAAAGCAAATAGTTTTCTTATGTCATATCGTAAGCATTCGAGTTGATAAACGAGGTCTAGGTATATCCAAACCAGACAAATCATGTATCTACCCCCTGTCGATCTTATGAAGTCTAGCATGAAGAGATCGAAGTCATTTTGGGTTTCAAACATGGAAATTTCAAGTTCATCCCAAAAGCTTCATTTTAGAGTGACTAAGAAGGATACAGGCTTACCTTTTAATTTTCATGTTTTAAACTTGTTTAAATCTTGGTTAAACCTAGGATTTGACCAAGATTCAAATATATGGGCATAAAATAAAAAAAAAACAGAAAAATGAAAACCAAAGCACATGGTCTTCTTATGTCTATAGTTAGCATTAAGTTGATAAACAGGGTCTAGACATATTCAGACTAGAAAATCATGTATATATCTACACCCCTAACCCTAAACTCTGTCTTATGAAGTCAAGCATGCATGAAGAGAAGTGATTTTTTTTGTTTCAAACATGGAAATTTCAAAAACCCTCCCAAGAGCTACATTTCGGGGTGACTAAGAAGGATAGATGCTTATTTTTTCATATCCATGATTTAAACTTGTTTAAACCATGGTCAAACCTAGGATTTTACCAAGATTCAAATGGGCATAATTTTTTAAAAAAAATTAGAAAATGAAAAACCAAGGCACATAGTCTTCTTATGTCATATAGTAAGCATTCAATTAAGTTGATAAACAAGGTCTAGACATATATTCAAACCAGGAAAATCATGTATCTACCCCCGAACCCTAGCTAAACTCTGTCTTATGAAGTCAAGCATGCATGAAGAGAAGTGGTTTTGGTTTCAAACGTTTAAGCCAAAAGCCCCTTTTCAAATATTTCAACCTTATTCAAATTTGGTTCAAATTTGAAAGACATACAATTTATAGCACACATAGTGCATACATTTTCACACATACTGCACTAGATACTAACCCTATAGTTTGAGGCCATTTGAATGAGGTCGAAAAAATTCTTGGATTAGAATCGTGTTGTTCGAACCCCGTAGTTGGATTTTTTTTGAACCCTTGATCTATAGAACTGGGCAAAACCCGAGTTTAACCTATTTAATTATAGATTCGTATATCGATTTTTCTACTACCTTTTTATTATTACTATGCAGCACATGGGTGTTTGCCCATCGAGTGAAACTCGGAGGAAGAGGGATCACTCGGAAGGAGAGAAGAAGGGAGAGCATTGTGGTGTCTCCCCTTTTTCGGGTAATGATGTTGACTTTTGTGCAGGGTTTGTCAGTGAGCAGGAGGTGCGAGCGAGCGAGCGAGTCGAGCGAGGCCGAGAATGAGGGAGATTTGTTTTTTTTTGTGAGAGGGACAACCGAAGGATCCAGAAGGACCCACAGACTTCCAATACGCATCCTGATGCGTCTTCTCTTGACAAAGAAGATGGCTGGGAGTTTGCGTACCTATTGCACGTGACTTGTGCTCACTGAAGTGTGGGACCTCAAGCGTGGGCACCACACGTAAGTGACAGACCTGTTGGTGTAAAAACTCGATTGATTATTATAGTGCATTAGAACAAAGTTTCCTATGGATTCAAGGGTAGGAAATCCAAGTTAACTCATTTACGTGTTAAACTTGTCTAAATCTTGGTGAAACCTAGGATTTGACCAAGATTCAAATGGGTAGAAAAATAAAAACACAGAAAAATGAAAAACCAAATCACATAGTCTTCTTATGTCGTATAGTAAGCATTAAAGTTGATAAACAAGGTCTAGACATATCAAACCATACAAATCATGTATCTACCCCCTAACCCCTAAACTCCGTCTTATGAAGTCAAGCATGAAGATAAGTGGCTTTGGGTTTCAAACATGGAAATTTCAAAATCCTCCCAAAAGCCCCTTTTCAAATATTTCAAACTTATTCAAATTTCGTTCAAATTTCAAAGACATACAAGTTATAGCACACATAGTGCATACATTTTCACACAAACTGCACTACATGCTAACCCTATAGCTTGAGGCCATTTGGATGAGGTCGAAAAAATTCTTGGATTAGAATCGTGTTGTTCGAACCCCGTAGTTGGATTTTTTTGAACCCTTGATCTGTAGAACTGGGCAAAACCCGAGTTTAGAGTGACTAAGAAGGATACATGCTTCCCTTTTCATTTTCATGTTTTAAACTTGTTTAAATTATCTTGATCAAACCTAGGATTAGACAAGATTCAAATGGGCATCAAAATTGAAAAAAAATCAGCAAAAAGAAAAACCAAAGCAAATAGTTTTCTTATGTCATATAGTAAGCATTAAAGTTGATAAACAAGGTCTAGACATATTCAAACCAGACAAATCATGTAGCTATACCCCCTAACCCCTAAACTCTGTCTTATGAAGTCAAGCATGTGAAGAGAAGTGGTTTTGGGTTTCAAACATGGAAATTTCAAAAACCTCCCAAAAGCTTCATTTTAGAGTGACTAAGAAGGATCCATGCTTCCCTTTTCATTTTCATGTTTTAAACTTGTTTAAATTATCTTGGTCGTCAAACCTAGGATTTGACAAGATTCAAATGGGCATCAAAATTGAAAAAAAAATCAGAAAAAAGAAATAACCAAAAAAGCAAATAGTTTTCTTATGTCATATAGTAAGCATTGAAGTTGATAAACAAGGTCCATACATATTCAAACCACACAAATCATGTATCTATACCCCCTAACCCCTAAATTAATTAACTATGTCTTAATTATGAAGTCAAGCATGTGAAGAGAAGTGGTTTTGGGTTTCAAACATGGAAATTTTAAAAACATCCCAAAAGCTTCATTTTAGAGTGACTAAGATGGATCCATGCTTACATTTGCATTTTCATATTTTAAACTTGTTTAAATCATTATCAAACCTAGGATTTGACCAAGATACAAATGGGTGGGCACAAAATTCAAAAAAATCAGAAAAATGAAAAACAAAAGCACATAGTCTTCTTATATATGTCATATCGTAAGCATTCAAGTTGATAAACGAGGTCTAGGTATATCCAAACCCAGACAAATCATGTATCTACCCCCTGTCGATCTTATGAAGTCTAGCATGAAGAGATCGAAGTCGTTTTGGGTTTCAAACATGGAAATTTCAAGAACATCCCAAAAGCTTCATTTTAGAGTGACTAAGAAGGATCCATGCTTCCCTTTTCATTTTCATGTTTTAAACTTGTTTAAATTATCTTGGTCGTCAAACCTAGGATTTGACAAGATTCAAATGGGCATCAAAATTGAAAAAAAAACAGAAAAAATAAAAACCAAAGCAAATAGTTTTCGTATGTCATATAGTAAGCATTGAAGTTGATAAACAAGGTCCATACATATTCAAACCACACAAATCATGTATCTATACCCCCTAACCCCTAAATTAATGAACTATGTCTTATGAAGTCAAGCATGTGAAGAGAAGTGGTTTTGGGTTTCAAACATGGAAATTTCAAAAACCTCCCAAAAGCTTCATTTTAGAGTGACTAAGAAGGATCCATGCTTACATTTGCATTTTCATATTTTAAACTTGTTTAAATCATTATCAAACCTAGGATTTGACCAAGATACAAATATATGGGCATAAAATTAAAAAAAAAATAGAAAAATGAAAAACAAAAGCACATAGTCTTCTTATGTCTATAGTTAGCATTAAAGTTGATAAACAGGTCTAGACATATTCAAACTAGAAAATCATGTATATATCTACACCCCTAACCCTAAACTCTGTCTTATGAAGTCAAGCATGCATGAAGAGAAGTGGTTTATTTGTTTCAAACATGGAAATTTCAAAAACCCTCCAAAGAGCTACATTTTGGGGTGACTAAGAAGGATAGATGCTTATTTTTTCATATTCATGATTTAAACTTGTTTAACCATGGTCAAACCTAGGATTTGGCCAAGATTCAAATGGGCATCAAAATTGAAAAAAAAAATCAGCAAAAAGAAAAACCAAAGCAAATAGTTTTCTTATGTCATATCGTAAGCATTCGAGTTGATAAACGAGGTCTAGGTATATCCAAACCAGACAAATCATGTATCTACCCCATGTCGATCTTATGAAGTCTAGCATGAAGAGATCGAAGTCGTTTTGGGTTTCAAACATGGAAATTTCAAGAACATCCCAAAAGCATCATTTTAGAGTGACTAAGAAGGATACAGGCTTACGTTTTAATTTTCATGTTTTAAACTTGTTTAAATCTTGGTTAAACCTAGGATTTGACCAAGATTCAAATATATGGGCATAAAATTCAAAAAAAAAACAGAAAAATGAAAACCAAAGCACATGGTCTTCTTATGTCTATAGTTAGCATTAAAGTTGATAAACAGGGTCTAGACATATTCAAACTAGAAAATCATGTATATATCTACACCCCTAACCCTAAACTCTGTCTTATGAAGTCAAGCATGCATGAAGAGAAGTGATTTTTTTTGTTTCAAACATGGAAATTTCAAAAACCCTCCCAAGAGCTACATTTCGGGGTGACTAAGAAGGATAGATGCTTATTTTTTCATATCCATGATTTAAACTTGTTTAAACCATGGTCAAACCTAGGATTTTACCAAGATTCAAATGGGCATAATTTTTTTAAAAAAATCATAAAATGAAAAACCAAGGCACATAGCTAGTCTTCTTATGTCATATAGTAAGCATTCAATTAAGTTGATAAACAAGGTCTAGACATATATTCAAACCAGGAAAATCATGTATCTACCCCCGAACCCTAGCTAAACTCTGTCTTATGAAGTCAATCATGCATGAAGAGAAGTGGTTTTGGTTTCAAACGTTTAAGCCAAAAGCCCCTTTTCAAATATTTCAAACTTATTCAAATTTGGTTCAAATTTGAAAGACATACAATTTATAGCACACATAGTGCATACATTTTCACACATACTGCACTAGATACTAACCCTATAGTTTGAGGCCATTTGGATGAGGTCGAAAAAATTCTTGGATTAGAATCGTGTTGTTCGAACACCGTAGTTGGATTTTTTTGAACCCTTGATTTGTAGAACTGGGCAAAACCCTAGTTTAACATATTTAATTATGGATTCGTATATCAATTTTTCTACTACCTGTTTATTATTACTATGCAGCACATGGGTGTTTGCCCGTCGAGTGAAACTCGGAGGAAGAGGGATCACTCGGAAGGAGAGAAGAGCATTATGGTGTCTCCACTTTTTCGGGTAATGATGATGACTTTTGTGCAGGGTTTGTCAGTGAGCAGGAGGTGCGAGCGAGCGAGTCGAGCGAGGCCGAGAATGAGAGAGATTTGTTTTTTTTTGTGAGAGGGACAACCGAAGGATCCGAAGGACCCACATACTTCCAATACGCCTGCAGCTCCGACTACTATTCACAAAGAAGATGGCTGGGAGTTTGCTTACCTATTGCACGTGACTTGTAATCACTGAAGTGTGGGACCTCAAGCGTGGGCACCACACGTAAGTGACAGACCTGTTGGTGTAAAAACTCGATTGATTATTATAGTGCATACAGAAAAATGAAAAACAAAATCACATAGTCTTCTTATGTCATATAGTTAGCATTAAAATAGATAAACAAGGTCTAGACATATCAAACCATACAAATCATGTATCTACCCCCTAACCCCTAAACTCCGTCTTATGAAGTCAAGCATGAAGAGAAGTGGTTTTGGGTTTCAAACATGGAAATTTCAAAAACCTCCCAAAAACTTCATTTTAGAGTGACTAAGAAGGATACATGCTTCCCTTTTCATTTTCATGTTTTAAACTTGTTTAAATTATCTTGGTCAAACCTAGGATTTGAAAAGATTCAAAGATACATGCTTCCCTTTTCATTTGACATGAATCCTTGTGGCACGACCATGTTGGGGTCACTCCTGGCTGTCTACCCAGCCGAGCATGCGGGCTCTATTTCCTTGTACGAATCCTCGTTTTAAACCAAGAAGAAGTGAACAAACTCTCTCCCCCCCCGCCACGGATACACACACACACTCTCTCTCTCTCTCTCTCTCTCTCTCTCTCTCTCTCTCTCTCTAACCGGCTTTAGATATCGCATCATTTGTCTGTCAGACTCCATTGATTTGCCCCAAGTTCAACAAGGTCGCCCCCTTTTCCTCTGAGAGTCCATTGATTTTTATTTGCTGGTGTCACTTGTGCTAAACTGTCATTCCTTGTACTCCCTCCGATTCATATTATTTGATGGTAATATAGATGCATCTACACACATTATAGTTGTAGATACATCCATTTTACCATCAATTAATATTGATCGGAGTTGCAGCGTGGTATGAGGCCTGCCGCCTGCCACCGTCGGCGAGGTTCCAAGTAAACAGCGCCAGAAGAAGAGTAGCGCGGCTCCGGATTTAACCAACTGGCGGCGATGGACGACACTATGGAAATAAACGCTACGAATTTTGAGGCCATCGCGTACAACATCGCTGGAACGGCGCAGGTCATGTGCTCCCACGACGGCTGCGGGGTCATCGTCAGCTACCACGAGTCCCTAAGGCACCAGATCGCGTGCCCGCACGGCCGGTGCAACTGCACGGAGCAGGGCTGTGACTTCGCCGCCCCACCGTCAGCGCTCCTCGTTCACCTCGCAGAGGCCCACTCGATTCAGGTGCACAGGTTAGAGTATGGCAAGTCCATAGAGTTCCGGGTGACCATGACGCACCCGTGCTCGCCGTGCAGGCTGCTCGTCGTCGAAGGGGATGACGGCTCCGTGTTCGTCCTGTACATCGACGCGCTCGGCCCGGCCATTGTCTTGTCTTTGGTATGCGTCAGTTCGGCCACATCCGTGTGGCCGCTCTACAGGGTGAAGATCTGGGCGCACGGCCCGCCGCCGTCCTCGAAATCGGACTGCGGGCGGGATGTCGTGAAGATGTCTGCCGATGCTTCTGGCAGCGCGTCGCCGGGCGCTGTCGTGTTTGAGGAGCTCACGTCGTTCCTCGTTGTGCCGGGGCCATACCTCGTTGGTGCTGGATCGTCCAAGGAGCTGCGTTTCTACATTCGCATATGCAAGCAGATGTAGCTACTGCTACTTTGCGTAGTTGAAAAAACTGTCAATTTGTCATGAGGAATGATAAATTTCGCTGAAAAGTACTTGATTGTTCGTACGGCTGCTATTTTTTTATGGATTCCTCGTTTCATATTTGTGCTGAACTGTTTGTAGTAGTACTTATACTTAATAATAATGCAGCGTGGAAGTGAATACTCCTTTTTTTTTGTGAATCGGAAGTGAATACTCCAACTATATGTAATTGTAACCCCTCCATCTGATTTATATAAAACTATGTGCACTTCCAGATCATTTCTCCTGTTTTTTAGATGTCCTTTCACTTACTATAAAAAACAAAGAAGCACTGCTGCTTTGATTCAAAGGAATGTGGAGAGTGTAGAAATAGGAAAGGTGTAGGATTGAAATTTTCCCATAGGAATCAAATCCAACATAATTCCTATGTCAATCCTATGAATCAAAGAAGCCCTAAGTGGTTACCGGTGCTTAATGCACAGTTCCAAAAAGTTCATCCCGCAGTCCAAATAACTAATAATCAGATGATGTCAATTTTTGTGTATGTAGTTGTGCCTATTACCATCACAAATATAGTCTCAAATAGTATGATGGTGGAGATACACATTTTTTAACTACCATGATTTTCGGTAAATGCTTAGTCAATTTTGACATAATTTGACTTTCTAAAAATAATACTCCGTATAAGCCTTAAGCTTTGAGATGGAGGTACTATATTGGGTTTTCCTCATCTTAAGCAAAATCCCTTCCCATCCCCTTAAATAGAGTACTCCAGCCTCGAGGCTAGGAGATAAGAGAGGCCATCGATAGGCCATACTCCTCGCGCGCTCGCAATGTTGGAAACTGTCACCGTTACCCTGAAGATGGACTCCACCGTGCTTCACTGCATTTTCTGCTCCCAGCCCCTCCAGCCCCCCGTCTTCAAGGTCGATCCCTTTCCCTCCCACACTCCATTGATGATTCTTTTGTGGGTTCACTACTGCAAAAATGGGAATCCACGAACTTTGATTTGTGCAGTGCAAGGGTAATCATTTGGCCTGCGGCTGCTGCCTCAGCGAGCTTCCCGGGAGCCGGTGCCATAGGTGCGTGGAACCCCGCGGCGGATTCGAGCAGGACCCGATAATGGACGCCGTCGTATCAGCGGCGACGGTTGAGTGCCCCCACAGCAGCTGCGGGAGCTTGGTGGCCTACCACCAGGTCCACGACCACAAGATTGCATGCCCGCACGCCCCTTGCGCTTGCACGGAGCCCGGCTGCGACTTCGCCGCCCCGCCAACAGCGCTCGTCGCCCACTTCGCAGCGGCCCACTCGATCCAAGTGCACAAGTTCCCGCCGTACAACACGACCAAAGTGTTCCAGGTGCCGGTGCCGGGTTCGCCGTGCCTGCGGATCATCGCCGAAGGGGAGGACGGCGCCGTGTTCGTCCTGATCATCGGCGTGCTCGGTTCGACTTCGACCACCATCGTGTCTACCGTGTGCGTTAGGGCGGCCGCGTGCGTGTGGCCTCTGTACACGGCAAAGATGTGGGCTAATGGGCCGGCGTCGTGCTCGTTGGCGCACGCGAGGAGCAGGGCGGACACCGTGAGTGTGTCTTTGGAGGCGTCGAGCTGCGCCTTGCCTGGCGACGTCGCGTTTGATGAACTCACGTCGTTCCTCTCGGTGCCGCCGCTGTACCTGGTGCTTGGTGGACCTTCCAAGCTGCTGCGTTTCTACATTCGCATCGAGAAGGAGAACAATTAATCCTCAAAATAAGTACTCCTACTCCATATGATGATACGTACTAGTATAGTGCTAATGCGGATGTAACCTCTAGTAAAGTACTAGTACTAACACTGTCTGAGTTGTACTATTATTTCAGTTTCGCTTCTATTGTTGGGTAACATCATCAGGAACATAACTTGAACTTATTGGTTTCAAATATGTGACAACAAAAGAAAAAGAACAAGAAAGGGAGTAACTGTTTTTCGTCCTGCTAATGCAACCTTGATGTGACCGGGACAACTTTGTTCAAAGCATCGTGTCATATAAATATACGTACTCTACAAAATCATCAGCAGTGGAGTACCTCGATAGGTGCCATGTCCATGGATCGACAAGACAAGACACACACATAGACTGGGTCACTGGGAGATGGATATTACTACTGGATAGCTGTCCTGACGTGATAGGATGCCTACATACACCCTACTCGGCAGGTGACGATACCTTCCCAACAAAGGTATCCAGTCCCATCCATTGATTATTTTATTATGGACGGAGAGCATTCTACTAGAAGAGATGTCATGTCTTGGGGCAGAGGTTCGGCTTAATCATGGTTTAGATATGGCCATGACTTTTGTCATTTAAGGCACCACCTATGGGAACCACAAGATTACTGAAACAGCAACTACATTACTTGACTCTAATGTAGATGTATCTAGATATATTGTAGCTATAGATACTTCCATTTTAGCATCAAGTAATGTGGATCGGAGGGAGTAATACTATACAATATACTCAGTATAAGGTTAAGTTTGGCACACGCTGGGACGCACATATTTGTTAGAAGTACACACATGCAAGACAGAGCACAGAGTAAAATAATTACTATTTACTTATGGGCAACCAAAAGCTTGTACGTGTCCACTATATATATGAGCATGGACTACACTTATTAATTGTGGACGAGGATAGCTGTTGTGGACAACACAGTGGATGCTGTTAGAGTGAAACGGCACACTTATTATGGATCGTAGGGAGTATGCAAGATAAAAAAAAAGATCTACCATACATATTAGTATTATTATCATCAGTTATGTACTCATGACACTGGGAGCATACACACGATCGTACATACTACAGTAGTACTGTACTACTTTTAAAACTACTTGCAAGATAAAATATAGCTGGATGTACAGAACTACTTATCACTGGGTGCATACACACACGATCGTATACATACTAGTACTGTACTACTTTTAACACTAGAATAAAATATAGCTGGATGTACAGAACTACTTATCAGTGGTCTTCCTCTTCAGCTTCCACAGCCTGTACCATGTTGCTCTTCTTCTTCTTCTTCTTCTTCTTACTCCCGCTGTCCTGGAATTCCGCCAATTTTTGTTGACCCTTCTCAAAGTTCACTATTCGCCTGTATACCTCATATGTCGCGTATGCGTCGATGCTTGCATACAGGATATGCTTCATGGACAAGGGCACCTGCTTCCACAGCTTGTGTTCCTCTTTCGTAAGTTTTTTCATGATAGATTTGTACTGGCTGTCTATAATGGCCGCAGCATAGTCAGCCAACGAATCCTTATTGTTACTAGTGGAATCGGCAGGCTTCCACCTTTTCTGGATGTCCACGAAGTTCGCCACTGAGAGGTTGCAACGCCCAAGCCTGGTAATGTCGTTGCCGATGTCAACACCTGCAAATGTTATGTCAGGCATGCCAAGAAAGTCAGCGAGTTTGGGGCAGGGCTGGTCGGCCGAGGAAATCTGGTACAGGAGGCAGTCTGTGCCCATGCACAACTGTATGAGGGCAGCCTTCTGTTCAGGCCCATAGGTGTACTCTACGTCTAGGCCAACAATTTTGTATGAGTCTTCTTTCTCCAGTATCAACTCGATTTTGTTGATGTGTTCCTCCACCTTAGACGCCATATTGGTATAGTTCGCCGTAATGGTGGTTGTTCCATGAGCAAGGAAAGTGTGTCCTTGGTAGAACGCTTCCATGGAGGGTAGCGAGAGAGGGGCACAGGCGAGAGTGTCAGGGAGAAGACGAAATGAGGAAGACGAATGTTAACCGCCACGCCAGGGCCTGCAAACCGCCCGTCGCTAGATGCATGCATTTGGACGGTTTTGAAGATGACGGGCCATAGGGCACGAATGCGATTTCGTTAAAATAATAATAACCGCCCACGTACTTAATTAATTGTATGCTTATTTGTTTCTCGAGAGGAGCCTAGTTTTTTTCTACGAAACTCTGAAGATCTATTAAAAATCATCAACATTAGTACAAAGAGATTCAAAATTAATATTACCTTCGTCTAAAAGGAGGTGTCTTAGTTTTGTCTAATACGGATGTATATAGACATATCTTAGTTGTAGAAATTACAAATATGTCTTCTTTGCACCACTTAGCTACCACTACAAAGTACAAACACTAACGCAAGGTAGATCAGCATCATGCAATGTAGACATTACAGTATTTTTGTACTACTGTACTTGTCTTCCCTGGTCTATGATTCAATATCTAGTATACTGTACTACTTATACACCAGGGAGATTCAAAATACGAGTTGAGCGCCAAAACTCCCGCCTCCATACACATATTTCGAATTCCCTTTCGACCCCTATTACCAATGACGCAAAGGCAGACAAGTGAAGCCGGCGTTGGTTGGGGTCTCGTTCATAATTTACACATCCCCTCTGATATATATAGTCTACCGCCTTCCATTCGTCTTCCCCATTTCCGCAAAAAATCTGTCGCAATACTCCAGGCCCATCATCTCTCACCTGCCGGACCACCGCACCGGAATATCCCAGCCGTACTTAGCCGGCATACCACCTCACCTACCTGAGGCCACCGACTCCCTCGTCCGCAGCACCAGATCCGCTTCACCAACGCCGCCGTGTACTGCATCGGATCTGCTTCACCGACTGCTTCATCCGCAGCACCAGATCCGCTTCACCAACACCGCCGTGCACTGCACTATCTGAGTTCACCGACTCCCTCGTCTACCGTACCTGATCCGCTTCACCAACGACGCCATGCACTGCACCGGATCTGCTTCACCGACTCCCTCGTTTCAGATCTGCTTCCCCGAACCCATCATCGACCGCCCCAGATCTGCTTCCTCGACGCCGACGCCCACCGCAACCGTAGCACCCCCGCCGTCGTCGACGTGACCCGCAAGGATGCCGAGTATGACTACACGAAGCCGCCGTCGAGGTAACCAGACCCCCTCCCCCCTACACGTTTTGGTCTGTTACCATAGAAGGTTCAAGCATGTCTTGGTCAACTAGAATGCGTCTATATACTGATTCGTCCGTCTAAAAAAGCATCGACAGAGAAGTCCCATAGATCCAGCTCCGCCCCGCTCTCAATGCGCGTGGCAGATGGCAGGATCCTGCGCATTTGCCTATGCCACTCCTTGAGCTCTTTGTCTTGATGTGCTTCACACACAGGGCTTATAATACTAGGAAGCTTGTGCCTCACATACACTTACACACAGGGCTACTACTACTAGGAAGCTTTATTGGATATCTCAGTGGTACAAAGCTTACTTACATGGGACGGGTGATACTCTATTTAAACTTTTGTACATGACCCTTTAGATTGTTGCCATGTGCCAGAATCCAAACCCTATACCATACTTCTAGAATACTCTACAAACTCTAGATATTTCATACTACTCGTAAATATCTCACTCTAGAACATTCCCCATTCTACAATTCTCTCTACATACCTTGGATACTTCATGACTAAGCTAGCTCCTTTACTAGCCAACCACATTGATAAGATTACTACTAACAATCCCCCCATAATCTTGTCATATAAACTATCTTTACTATTAAATTTAAAATAGGCCGCGGTGGTTGGTGATGGTACGTCAAACGTGTATACAACTCACCCCGAACATAAAAAGTAAGGTCAGTGTGACCGGCTCCATGAGGAGTTCTTATCAGGATTAGTTAGGTCACGACCAAAATCCAATCCGTAGCACTAGGTAGCAAAATCAGCATCCCTTTCCTAATTCTAATCGGTAAGACAAGCATAGATCGGTTCAGCCACACATCTTTTTCGTTCGCTCCCCTTTTTATTCTCTAAGGAACCCTCTCCTTAACGAGCGTAGATTGATGGAGATGGTTTTTGTACCGGTCAATCTTTATATCCTTTACGGCATAGTTACGTAAAAGATCGGCAGGTGATCCGTCCTTTCTCCTCTGCCGTAGTTCATCAACGCGTGTCCGCAATCCGGTTAGATCGACACAATCGGCAAAAAAGAAAAAGGCCAAAAGAGACCCATTGATTAGGCTCCTCTTGCCGTGCTACTTTAAATTTTCTAACTTTTCTTTCATTCGCAAACATACCGTGACAACCTATATGACTCTAGGTTTCTTTTCCTAATTTTTGCACGTGCATGCATTTTCCCTTTAAAATTCGTAGGACATACAAATCTCAACACTTATGCAACTAAAAATCCTTAAAAAAAACAAAGCTTTCATACCCTGCAGCTTTTAAGAGGTTAGTGACAAGAATCAACCACATGTTTTGGAGCGCAGTGACATTCTCCCTAAAAAAACCATGTTTCATGCGTGGGTGTTTCATTAATAAAGAGAAATATCTGTTCAGTTGGGGCCACGTTTCGACGTGTGTTCTCGACAAATCAGTTTCTCAGACAAAGTATCTCGAAGGTGTTCATAGAGATTGCATGTGCATTTGTGCGTTCGTAGGAGCGAGTATGCATTTAGTGAGCATTTATATTGTACCGTGTTTTGTTAAAAAAGATGGTGTAAAACGGGCACCTTTTACGATATACTCCCTCCGTCCCAAAATGTAAGGCGTCTAAGGATTGGTCAAAAATCAAACCTTACAAACTTTGACCAAATATTTTAAAAAATATTTACATCTACAATATCAAATTGACATATTAAGAAATTATACTTTAGGGTGACTCTATTGATAATGATTTAGTATTGTAAATATTTATATTTTTGTGTGTAAACTTGGTCAAACTTTAAAAACATTGACTTTTAACTAATCCTTAGACGCCTTATTTTTGGCACGGAGGGAGTATCATTCAATAAATACTATGAATTATTCGATCGTTTGTTCAAACATGTTAATTAGATCGGTTGATTGATCAACTCGGATCGGTCGATCGAGCATCAGAGTTGTCTCAGTGATGACAAAAAATAGTGCATATTGTATGATACTGACGTACCACAGATTCTAAAGAAAATGAGGACCATGTGGCCACACATCCTGGACATAGACATTGCGATTATATTCCATTTATTCTATATTTGGAGGGAGCCATCTTTCGTTATTAACCCGTTGCAACACACGGGTATTATGCTAGTATCCCCTAATCCAGATCACATGGACCATGCACTTCATCTTGTGATGGCATCACACCGACTCACGTCAAGCAACGACGCCGCACCCTGCTTGTTAGCCTGACACAGACTTCATTTTAGATATCATGTAGTACATGTCAAGTACCAAATCACTGAGAACCAACCTGTGTTTGGATGGTTAGGAGGGCAGTGGCACCCCCAGATTTAACGCTTTGGTGTCTCAAAAATGGAGGAATATTGTTCTGTGGGATGCGGCGTTCACGATGACATTGTGGTGCTAGTGGTGACTTCGTCAATCTCAATACCCGTCGGAATAGTTTCTTGGATGCAGTTTCCTGAAGGTGCTCGAAGGGGTAGTGTGTGTGCTTGAGTGATGAGTGTATGTATGTACGTGTGAGCGTCTATGATTGTACTGTGTGTTGCAAAAAATAGTATTAATTTTGTCTTGTTCATACTAAGACTAGCAAAGCATTCCCTGCTCTATAAACTCTCAAGAAACACCCCTATAATATCTATCTAGTTCGTCCTAATGTTAGAACAGTAATTGCATGCTATGTAATTCATCTATTTTTGTTAGGAAACCTACATGTTTGTTTGCTTTTCTTATTCTCAGGTGACAGGTTGTGTGCTGGGACCATAGCCGCTGTCTGTTTTGTTCGTTGCAAAATGTTGTTTTATATTTCGCCATTCTGTGCTCTTACGTGTTCACAAGGTTTTACATTATAATTTCCATCTGTTTTGTTGTAAACAATGACGGTAAATGCCAATTACTATTTCCTTTCTGCTATCCTTTTGCCATCCTGTAGTACATGTGTGAACTCATTGCTCTGGTACATTTAAATTCTTCATTGTTTTTGTTCTTCAAGAGCTGCAACCCTAACTCTTTGCTGTAATTTCATGTTGCACTATCACATGGAACACATCAAATCGTGGAGTGAATCACCCCTATAATCCAGTAAGTACCTTTCATTTTTGTATTGATATGCTTATCGTGCTGGAACTAGTTTGTGTTTAACACATTTACTCTCCATATAGATAGGATAACTGGTTTGAAATAAATCATGCTATTTGTATGACTGCACGTCTTCGTTCATTTTCCTGCTAGCTTCTCAAACTTGTTCTATTGCATGTCTAATCTTTTTTTGTTTGATCGTGATTAAACCAATTTAATTGTTCTCGCTTAACTTAAATGATCTGGCATTTTATTCCAGCCACAGAATGTTTGATTGCTCATCCACTTCCTCATACCGTTATGTCTTGGATTTCTTCCATAATGATAAGAATGTTTTGCTTGGTGAATATGAGTCGAGATGATGATTCAATTGGTTATTAGTCCTTGATTCATTGAGTTGGTGATGATTAAAACATATAAACCTTGCGACTATCCGGCATGCTTGTTGTGGGATATAATGAGCATATTTGTTTTTTGTAAGAATTTTTTCGGATTTCTTGTTGATTAATCCAATGCCACCTTACGTAGTAGGAAATCCACCTTCGTAGGTATCATAAATAAGATTTGTTGTTACTTTTTGGCTGACCCATCTTTTATTTTTAGGCACAAAATGGTTCATTTGTTTGTTTCTCCTTCCCTTATATTGCGCTCATGGGTTAAACATTGAAATAATATGTCGGTTTATATGAATCCCAGAATGGTTCTTTGTCTAATCTGTCTTAATTGGTCCTGCTCGTTTATATTTGGCACCAAATGGATATATTTCTCTTTTATCCGAGGCATTCCCATGGCTGGCCGATGATTAAAATAATGAAATTTAGGGGTTGGAGATTCTCCAACCGCACAATGTCTGGCTAGTTTTGTCCACATGACCACTTTTGTGGAACTTAAGGGATCTGAAGCACCACTTCCAAGTGTCAATTTTAATAGACAGCTGTTATGCAGTTTCCTGGCTTATTTTATTAGGCAGACTGTCTAGTTACTTGATTTATTTTGTTCATATTTGCCATCCGGTTGCTCTGCCTGTTGCATTGGGGTTGATAGCTTGCTTTGTTATATTATGCCTTGTGCTTTGTGAAAATCTGCCATCTGTTTTGATGCTTTGCAAAAATCTGTGACAACTAATAATATGGTTGTTTTCTCAAATTGTATGGTTCTGTAACTTGCACCTTTGTCTTGTTTTCAGCCCTGAATAGAGCAAGGAAGGCAGATGGCAGGGCATGTACATCAAGTGTCCAGGTCTTTCCACAACACAGCCATGACAATGCCAATTCATCTGATTGTCAGATGATAGCTACTGTCCCAGCCATTCCAGCGCAAACAATCGCTGCCTTTGCACACGAATCAATTGATATAATTCAGCAGCAAAGAGATGAAAGAGATTCAAATATCATCATAACAGTCAATGAGATACATGAATTGAAAAATAGGCAAGCTTGGATTGAGCAGATCCTTAATAATCTACTCTGCAGATCTAATGGAAAGCCAGCTGTTACTTGCACTCCGATGAATTCTACCTAACAGAAATGCAGTTTTGCCGATGATGCCATTTGTATGGCTTGTATCATTTGAGTTATTTCGACTTGTTGTTGTATTTGAGAATTTTTGCTGTTATTGTAATCCTTGAGCATTTTTTCCTGTTATTGCTATAGTTTGCAATCATTGTAACAAATTTTCAATGTAATGATTATTTTATCTTGCACTCGGCCTTAAACAGAACTACTAGTATGGTCTCACAATTTTTTATCATTATACTATGCAAGATTTAGCGGTCGCCCCAAATTCAGAGCACCCATAGCGATTTGGGGGCCGGCGTCGTTTTAGGGCTCGCACCGGTGCGCTCCAAACGGCGCCGGCTATTTGTCGAGCCGAGTAGAATCGCCGGCATCCCCGAGCCGGCCCCTTCGCCAGGGGCGCGAATCAGGCGCTCCGGGTGCCTCGCGGAACGACGGTTTTCGCTGGTGGAGGCGCCTTGTCAGCGAGAGGACGCGACGGTTCGCATCGACTGGCCACGACGCGGGAAGGTTGGTCGTCGGCGTTTAAATGGCCTCCCGCGCGGAAACCGAGGCAGCGACTGGCCACGAGGGCAGCGACTGGCCACGCGGCGTCCAGTCGCCGTAAATGTGGGTAGTTGCCACCGCTAGATATATAGGACGTACGCCGTCCACCACCGCCGCTCCATTCTCTACTCTCCACATCAAGATGCCGCGCCGTCTGAAGACCACCTACTCGATGCTTGGCCTCAATGGCCGCGCGCTGCCTCCACCACCACGGCAGCCGCAGCCGGAGCCGGAGCCGGAGCTGCAGGCCGACGACGAGCACAGCTCCGACGAGGACGAGGACCCACGGTTCGAGTCCTGGCACGATGTCTACATAGCAGAAGCGGAAGCAGAGGCGGCGGATCGAGGAGTCAGCGCAGTCGGGCGAGCCGCCGCAGGCCCCCGCCGACCCGGAGCAGGTGGCGATCCTCGCGTCGCTGAACGCACAACGATACCAGTGGTTGAGGGAGGAGGAGCGCGAGTTCGTCAACGACGCGAACCTCTAGCACGTCCTCGAGATATCGCGCCAGCGAGTGGTCACGGAGGAGGCGGGACGCCGCCTCAAGGAGGCGGAGCGATAGAAGCTCGCAGAGCTCAACGCTCATCGCCACCAGGACGCGTTCGCTCGCCAGCAGGCGAGGCGCACCGAGATCGAAGCTTCTCGGGAAAGGCTGGAAGCGCGGGGACAGCGCCGCCGGCAAGCCCCTGCGACGCCGGCCGCCATGCTCCACCGCCAGATGCGCGAAGCAACGGAGGAGAAGCGGGCACGGAAGCAGGCGGCAATGGCGAAGAACAACGACGAGGCAGGGCCGTCGAGCGCCCCTACCGACGGCCAGTAGACCAGGATTAAGTTTATGTTTAGTTATGTTTAAATTCGAGCTACTTTGGTATAAATTTCGTATGAATTTGGGTTTTTAGATGTCAATTTAAATTTTAAAATCTATCGGGGCTGCCGTTTTGGGGCCGCCGGTGTGGGAGCAGCGTCCCCAAATAGAGGATGCTATGCCGGTGGAGATGCTCTTATAGATAGATAATGATCATGGTAACAGAAAAAATCGTCAACGTGATGATGATTTGATGTTGCACTCGACCTTGAACATAAGTACTAGTACGGTCTCACAATTTTTTTAATCATTATACTTTGCAACATTTAGCAGATGCGCCAAATTCAGACATAGATCATGATCATGGTAACAAATTTTCAGCATGATGATGATTTGATGTTGCACTCGGACTTGAACAGAAGTACTAGTACGGTCACTCAAAATTTTAGCATTATACTTTGCAATGGATGCACCAATTTCAGATATAGATCATGATCAGGGTAACAAATTTTCAACGTGATGATGTTTTGATGTTGCACTCGGCCTTGAACTGAAATACTAGTACGGTCTCACAATTTTTTATCACTATAATTTGCAAGATCTAGCGGATGAGCCAATTTCAGAGATAGATGATGATCATGGTAGTAACCAGTATTTAATGTGATGATGATTTGATTTTGCACTCGGCCTTGAACAGAGGTACGGTCTCACATTTTTTAATCATTATAGTTGGACCTTAGCCAAATTCAAAATCTCATAGCGGCAAAACTTCCCGTCCACAAAATAAAAAAATTTGACACGCTTCCAAATTCCCATTCTACCCCTGCGGAGATGACGAAGGTCGGTTGGTGGGGGGTGGGGGGTATGCCCGTCATTTTTTGGATCACCACCTCCCTAGCCCGGAAACCCTCCCAGAAAAAATTCATTTCCCCCAGACCACCCACCGGAACTTCCCAAGTCCCTCTCTCCCACCTCCACGACCACCGCACCGGAACATCCCCGCCGGACTTCCCTGGCCTACCCGAGCCCTCGCGATCCTCGTCATCCGGCTGCCTGCCGGAGCCGCTTCATCGACGCCGTCATCAACCGGACCGGATCATCCCCGCCGTACCTCGAAACCATATGCTCATCCAGCAGTCTACCGCAGTCGCTTCAGCTTAGCCGCTTCGCCGGATCCGTCTTCCACCGCATCGGATCTTGCTCACCGACACCGCTGTGCATGAACCGGATCTGCTTCACCGGCGCCGTGCATGATCTAAACTCTTCTACTGTCGCTTTTCTATTGCTTGCCTGCAAGTTCTTGTTTAATCTTGGGGGAACCTGTTTGTGCTAACGACGCGCCGTTACTTTTTTGCAGATGAGATGAGTAACCATGAAGTGTAATGGCCGTCTCTCCAACCCCAAGTAGCACATGTAGCGTACTTCATCACCGGATCTATCAACCCCAGGAAGATCTGTTGTGACTCCCACAGAGTGCTTCTCCTAATGTAAGTCCCTTGTTTTAGCGCCATGTTAAGGTTCGGATGCTTGTTTGTCTGAAGCTCTTTTAGTTCATTCCTAGCTATGACCGTAACACGTTGCTATTTTCTACTTCATTGCTAACTTTAAGCGATTGAACATTTTGGTTTGCATTCCTACTGTTTGTAGATGTAGCCATCATAACTTCTATCTTGTGATCGTTGTTACAAAAATTATAGGTATTATAGTAACATCCTGCTATTATTTAGTTCATGGCCAATTTTAAGTAATTGCACATGTTGGTTCGCATTCCCTGCTCTATAGCTTTTGGCATCGTAACTTCTATATTTGGTTTACATTCCATGCTCTGTAGATCTAGCCATCATAACTTTATCTTGCTCGATCGTTGTTACAAAAATTATGGCCTGCTACTATGTTGTTTGTGCCAATTTTTTACTCCATGAACATGTTGGCTTGCATTCCCTGTACTACAGGTGATGCCATTGTTTTGTATCTAGTTCATTGTAAGCTAACAAAGTAAGGACTTAGTTTGGCATGCTATCACTACGCTATCTAGCCGTAGTACAAATAAACTTGTCATACTACTAGATAATAATTTTGCGTGCCATCTTGTTCTTCAAAAGCTGCATTATTGACTTGTTTCTCTGACTTGGCATGACGCTCACATATGGAAAGCTGAACATATTGGTTTGCATTCCCTCTTATACAAGTTCATAGGTGATCCCACTATATTCTGTATCTGGTCCATCCTAAGCTCCAGCATTAACTATCCTCTATGTGTTGCTCATTACAAGTTTATATCCCGAAACATCTTGATTTGCATCCCCTTCACTATAAGTTCAGGAGTATTATTTAGTTCACGGCCAAAATGAAGTAATTGCACTTGGCACATGTTGGTTCACATTCCCTCCTCTTTAGCTTTTGCCATCGTAACTTCTATTTTTGGTTTACATTCCCTGCTCTGTAGATGTAGCCATCATAACTTCATCTTGCTCAGTCGTTGTTACAAAATTTATAGCCTGCTACTATGTTGTTCATGCCAATTTTGTACTCCCTGAACATGTTGGTTTGCATGGGACTCGGGTAGTAAGTCTATTTGTTTCATTCTAACATGCTCTGTTATATTGGCTGTTGGTATGCGGCATGCACTCTTTGTTTGCTTATTGTGCGCATTACAATGATCTTGTTATAACGACGAAATGATGAGTTCCAAATTCTTTGGCAAACAATATTGTAGTGTCTTTACCTTTCCATTGTTGCTGTCTTAACTTGTAATGTCTTTGTTTCGGATATAGGTGCTGCATGGACAACTTAAAAGATTGCCGGATCCCTTCATTGTATTGCTAGGTTTAATTACCATTCAATTTCTCTGGGTTCTGTAATATTTTTTCAATGCCTTGCAGCTGATGTAATATTTAGTTAGTTTTTATAGTTCTTTCGCGCATTTTTTCTTTGGTGCTTGTGGTAAGTGAGGCTATCCGATTAAATCAATCTTTGCGTAAATATTCTCGATATCTAAATCACGAATTCCCATCCCTTAAACGGCCCAATTAAGCGAAATCACATATGTGCCGGCCCGCAAAATCCTAAAGCGCCTATTACGCCGGCATATAAACAAGAACTAAACGGGTGGCCCACTTACTTATTGGGCCAGCCCACTTGATTTACTGTGGACCCCACACATTTATTGGGCCGGCCCACTTGCTTTAAGGTGGACCCCACCCACTACTGGGCCGGCCCACTAACTAGTTGGGCCAGCCCAATTGCTTTTGTGGTGGACCCCACATACTAAATGGGCTGGCCCTTTAAGACGAAAGTGGGACCCACCTGTGTTTTGGCCCGGCCCACTAGCGTGTTGGGCCGGCCCACTAGCGTGTTGGGCCGGCCCACTTGCTATATGGTGGACCCCACATACTAAATGGGCCGGCCCTTTAACAGGAAAGTGGGACCCACCTGTTTTTTGGCCCGGCCCACTAGCATGTTGGGCCGGCCCACTTGCTATATGGTGGACCCCACATACTAAATGGGCTGGCCCTTTAACAGGAAAGTGGGACCCACCAGTGTTTTGGCCCGGCCCACTATCTTGTTGGGCCAGCCCACTTGCTATATGGTGGACCCCACATACTAAATGGGCCAGCCCTTTAACTGGAAAGTGGGACCCACCTGTGTTTTTGGCCCGGCCCACTATCTTGTTGGGCCGGCCCACTTGCTAACCCCACATACTAAATGGGCTGGCCCTTTAACAGGAAAGTGGGACCCACCAGTGCTTTTGGCCCGGCCCACTGGCTTGTTGGGCCAGCCCATTTGATCAAATGTGGACCCCACGTACTAAATGGGCCGGCCCGATAGCAGGAAAGTGGGACCCACATGCTAATTGGGCCGGCCCAATAACTTCTTGGGCCGGCCCAGTTGCTTTAATGTGGACCCCACTTTGTAAATGGGCCGGCCCGATACCAGGAAAGTGGGTCCCACATGTCTTGTGGGCCGGCCCTTTTGCCTGTTGACCGGTCAAACGAGTTCATTCGGCCCGGCCCACATACTTAGTGGGCCGGCCCATTAAAGTTTTGACCAGTCCACCTTAGAGGTTAGGCCCGGCCCACGTAACTAATGGACCAGCCCAGCCATATAGTTGACCGGTCAAACTAAGTCAGCTGGCCCGGCCCGCAAACTTAATGGGCCGGCCCGCTTAAGACGTGGCAGGCCTCGTGTGGGCCTACCATCTACCACGGGGTTTCAGCCGGTTAACGCCGTTAGCTGCCAGTTAACGGCGTCTGCCACGTGTCAGTTTGCATGACGTCAGCAGTCAATGGGCTCCCGGGAACACTTGGGCAATGGTCCGATTTTCCGTGGCGGAAGGGCGCCCAAGCGCGACGGACCGAAAAAATCGTCGGAGGACTTTGCCTGACGCAGTTTCCACAACAGAACCCATATCGTCGGGTTAGGCCCATAGGCGACGAAAAATACCCCTTAGCGGACGATTTTGAGACGTTGTCTATCAGAACTTTTCTTGTAGTGAGGCGTGGTCCTCCTGGTCCCACTCTTCTGGGGCGCGCCTGTTGTGCGCCCTCATCTGAGCAGCCACCGGGTCCCACTCCGGCGTCGGCTCACGGGATGAGGAGGAATCGAAGAATACCGACGAGCTTGAGGAGGACGAAGAGGAGAAGGACTGGGAGGAGAGATCCGATGAGGCGGAGGAGGAAGAGGAGGAAGCCATTGCTCTGGATTGGGAATTTTTGGGTGCCGATAGCCAGAACAGAGCAAGGGGATGAAGAGGCGAACTGTTCAGCGCGGTTAAATAAAGGGGATATAGTGGAGATTCAATGCCACAGCGGTTTCCGAGGAGGTGGTGCCCAAAGAAAAAAGAAAACAACGGTCAAATCACGCGGAGAAGTTGAGAAGGCAGGGCATCATGATGAAGGATACTGCGACGGTTTTGCTCTGCCACAACATGACCCGACGAAGAAAAAGCAGAGTGATTTTGGAATTATCAATTCCAAAACCAGGGGGGCATGTGTTATCACCAGAATTTGACCGGATCAGAGGTGGGCCGCGATCAAGGTTGGGCTTGAAGAATATACATGGAAGAAATACGTGAACCGGCCTTGTACATGAAGTTTGGGCAGTTTGCCCTTGTATCTGTAAATATAATAGGATACGTGTCGGTTAGTTAGAGTTTGGCTCGTGCACGGTTGGGATTATTCCCACGTTAGAAAGTCTACGGACTATAAATATGTATCTAGGGTTATCAAGAAAGACAACAATCACGTTCATCACAAACCAATCTTGGCACATCGCCGACCCCTTGTTTCGAGGGTTTCTTCCGGGTAAGCATCATGCTGCCTAGATCGCATCTTGCGATCTAGGCAGTATACATTTATTCGTCGTTCATGCGTTGCTCGTACTGAAGCCTTTTTGATGGCGAGCAACGTAGTTATCATAGATGTGTTAGGGTTAGCATTGTTTTACCGTGCTACATGCTTCCGTCCATGCAACCCTTAGACGTCTAGCCGTCCTTACACCTTTCTTAGGTGTAAGGGCGGCATCTTGCTTGATCATTGTTTAGTAGATCCGATCCGTTATGGTTGCTCCTTGATTCTTCAAGGATTAGTTTAATATCTGCATAGTTAGGCCTTACAAACGGGTTGAATGATCCAGTGGTACGTAGGGTGTAGTTTGCTAGCCCTAGACAAGATGTTCCGGGGATCAACTTAATGTTGGTTTTTAGGCCTTGTCTAGGGTCGGTTTATTATCACCATGCGTAGCTGCCAAGCTCAATCACGAGTAGGATGTTCCGATTATGTGGTGAAAACCCTAAATCGTCGCAGATCATTTTAGCTACATATTGATCAAGCAGGACCACCATGTGATCGTAGACCTCATACGAACCATGGGTGGATCGGCTCCTTGAGCCGATTCACAGGACAACCTGAGAGCCGATCGAGGCTCGTATTTAATGTTTACGTTTATGCCATGCAGGAAACTAAGCGAAGCAAATCCATCACCTTCCTGATCAGGTATAGATCAGGTGGCACGCCCTTGCACCAGCATCGGGACGTGCGTACCAGGAGCTTTGCGGGCCATCGCTCGGAGGGACCAGGGCCAGCCGCAGCCCTAAGGTTGTTCCCCGCTCTTCGTGTTGCCAGCCGTAGCTCGCCGGTGGGTTTCGGACACCAACACAAAGACGGCAGGGGATAAAAAAAAGGCAAATAGCCAGTAATTAGGGTCAAAAATAAATCAAACAAAGGAAACTTTTACTGTTCATAGAGGCTGACAGGGACCCAAGAGCCAGCAGCGTCTCAACGTTTCAGAGGCGGCATGAGATCGAAAGAAAAAGGCAAATACCAAGAAATTATGGGTCAATAATAAATCAAACAAAGTAAAGGTTTATTGTTCATAGAGGCTGACATGTGGGACCCCTGAGCCGGCAGCGTCCCCAACGTGTTAAAGGCGGCAGGAGATCGAAAGACAAAGGCCAAAAATCAGTTGGTAAAAAAATCCAAGAAAAGAAACATTTACTGTTCTGAGAGGTTGACATACGGGGCCCATGAGGCAGCAGCATCCTCAACGATTCCAAGGCGGCAGGGGATCAAAAGGGGTCAAAAATAAATCCATCATAGGAAACTTTTATTGTTCATAGAGGATGTGGGACCGACCTGCCAGTAGCGTCCTCATCGTTTCAAAGGGGGCAGGGGATCAAAAGAAAACGGCAAATAGCCAGAAATTAGGGGTAAAAAATAAATCCAATTTAGGACACTTTTATTGTTCATAGAGTATGACATGCGGGGCCCATGAGCCAGCAGCTTCCTCAACGTTTCTAAGGCGGCATGAGATCGAAAGGAAAAGGAAAGTGACCAAATATCAGGAGCCAAAAATAATCTAAGGAAAGAAACTTTATTGTGCATAGAGAATGACATGCGGGTCCCATTTTGCAGCACCGGTCTGAAGGTTTCAAAGTCGGCATTAGATCGAAAGAAAAAGACAAGTGCCAAATATTAGGAGCCAAAAATAATCCAAGAAAAGAAACTTCTATTGTACATAGAGGATGACATGCGGGTCCCATTTTGCAGCCGCGGTCTCAATGTTTCCAAGGCGGCACATGACCAAAAGAAAAAGGAAGTAGCCAGAAATAAGGGTGTCAAAAAATCCAAGAAAAGGAATATTTCAGTTGGGCTGTCTCTGGCCATCTGGGCCTTCAAACTATCCTGCTGGACGCCTTTTGATTCGTACAATTTCAGCCCATTCCAAAACAGGAAAGTCCTATGCCTCGCAAAAACAAAAAAAAAAACAAGGAGATTCAACATATAAGTTTGTTTATGTAAAAATAAAGATTTAATTGATCTCTTTGCAATAGCTGAGAGCAAAATACACTGTTTATTGTCTGCAAAATAATCAAGATATCACATGTTTCTTAATACGGGGAGGCTGACATCGGGGACCCATGCGCCAGCAGCGTCGTCAACGTTTTAAAGGCGGCAGGGATGGAAAGAAAAAATAAACCAAAAATCTGTTGGTACAAAATCCAAGAAAAGAAACATTTTCGTTCTGAGAGGATAACATGCGGGACCCATGAGGCAGCAGCATCCTCAGCGTTTAATATTAGAGGCTGACATGTCGGACCTGTGAGCCAGCAGCGTCCTCAACGTTTTAAAGGCGGCAGGAGATCAAAAGAAAAAATAAGCCAAAAATCATTTGCTATTCAAAATCCAAGAAAATAAACATTTACCGTTCTGAGAGGATGACATGCGGGACCCATGAGGCAAAGATCCTCAACGATTCCAAGGCTGCAGGGGATCAAAAGAAAAAAAAGGAAATATCCAGAAATTAATTAGGGGTTCAAAATAAATCCATCAAAGGAAAGTTTTATTGTTCATAGAGGATGACATGTGGGACCAACCTGCCAACAGCGTTCTCATCGTTTCAAAGGGGGCATGAGATCAAAAGAAAAAGGCAAGTAGCCAGAAATTAGGCTTAAAAAATAACTCCAAGAAAGGAAACTTTTATTGTTCGTAGAGGATGACATGCGGGACCCATGAGCCAGCAGCTTACTTAAAGTTTCAAAGGCGGCATGAGATCGAAAGAAAAAGGCAAGTGACAAAATATCAGGAGCCAAAGATAATCCAAGAAAAGAAACTTTATTTACATAGAGGATGACATGCGGGTCCCATTTTGCAGCAGCGGTCCCACGTTTCAAATGCGGCTTGAGATCAAAAGAAAAAGAAAGTAGCCAGAAATTAGGGGGTCAAAAAATCCAAGAAAATAAAGTTGATGGACATAGAGGATGACATGCGGGTCCCATGAGCTAGCAGCTTACTCAACGTTTCCAAAGCGGCAGGGGATCAAAAGAAAAAGGAAATAGCCAAAAATCAGTGGGTGAAAAAAAACAAAGAAAATGAACTTTTATAGTACATAGAGGATGACATGCGGGTCCCATGAGCCAGCAGGTTCCTCAACGTTTCAAACGTGGCATGAGATCGAAAGAAAAAGACAAGTGACCAAATATGAGAGCCAAAAATAATTCAAGAAAAGAAAGTTTTATAGTACATAGAGGATGACATGCGGGTCCCATGATCCTGCAGGTTCCTCAACGTTTCAAACGTGGCATGAGATCGAAAGAAAAAGGCAAGTGACCAAATATCAGGAGCCAAAAATAATTCAAGAAAAGAAACTTGATTGTACATAGAGGATGACATGTGGGTCCCATTTAGCAGCAGCGGTATCACCGTTTGAGAGGCTGCACGGGATCGAAAGAAAAAGGCAAGTGACCAAATATCAGGAGCCAAAAAAAATCCAAGAAAAGAAATTTTATTGTACGTAGAGGATGACATGCGGATCCCATTTTGCAGCAGCGGTCTCAACGTTTTCAAGGCGGCACAGAAGCAAAAGAAAAATGAAGTAGCCAGAAATCGGGGGGTGAAAAAAATCCAAGAAGAAAGATTCCAATTGGGCTGCATCTGGACATCTGGGCCTTCGAACTATCCTGCTTGGCCTTTTGACTCGTACAATTTCAGCCCACTCCAAAACAGGAAAGTTCCGAATTTTCTAAAAAAAACAGGAAAGTCCTATACTTCGCAAAGACAAAAAACAAGGAGATTCAACATATAAGTTTGTTTATGTAAAAATAAAGATTTAATTTTCCGTTTGAAATAGCTCAGAGCGCAATACACTGTTTATTGTCTGCAAAATAATCAAGATATCATATGTTTCTTGTACGGGGAGGCTGACATCGGGGACCCATGAGCCAGCAGCATCGTCAACGTTTTAAAGGCGGCAGGGGATGGAAAGAAAAAATAAACCAAAAATATGTTGGTACGAAATCCAAGAAAAGAAACATTTTCGTTCTAAGAGGATGACATGCGGGACCCATGAGGCAGCAGCATCCTCAGCGTTTATTGTTCATAGAGGCTGACATGTGAGTCCCGTGAGCCAGCAGCGTCCTCAACGTTTTAAAGGCGGCAGGAGATCGAAAGAAAAATTAGCCAAAAATCATTTGGTAAACAAAATCCAAGAAAAAAAAACATTTACCGTTCTGAGAGGATGACATGCGGGACCCATGAGGCAGCAGCATCCTCAATGATTCCAAGGCGGCAGGGGATCAAAGGAAAAAAAAGGAAATATCCCGAAATTAATTAGGGGTTCAAAATAAATCCATCAAAGGAAAATTTTATTGTTCACAGAGGATGACATGTGGGACCGACCTGCCAACAGCGTCCTCATCGTTTCAAAGGGGGCAGGAGATCAAAAGAAAAAGGCAAATAGCCAGAAATTAGGGGTCAAAAATAGCTCCAAGAAAGGAAACTTTTATTATTCGTAGAGGATGACATGCGGGACCCATGAGCCAGCAGCTTACTCAACATTTCAAAGGCGGCATGAGATCGAAAGAAAAAGGCAAGTGACAAAATATCAGGAGCCAAAGATAATCCAAGAAAAAAACTTTATTGTACATAGAGGATGACATGCGGGTCCCAATTAGCAGCAGCGGTCTCAACGTTTCAAATGCGGCTTGAGATCAAAAGAAAAAGAAAGTTTATTGTACATAGAGGATGACATGCGGGTCCCATGAGTCAGCAGCTTACTCAACGTTTCTAAGGCGGCAGGGGATCAAAAGGAAAAGGAAATAGCCAAAAATCAGAGGGTGAAAAAAAACCCAAGAAAATAAACTTTTATAGCACATAGAGGATGACATGCGGGTCCTGTTGGGGGGATGACCCCCGGTATGCCAAAGGCATGCCAAACCGGGTGGTTTGAGCCATCAGGATACCGGTTAAATGTTCATGCCGGAGTCTAAGATAGGCGTTTGGCTGAACAGGCTAAGCCGGTATCCTCAGAGGAGGGATACCGGAACCGGATAGAAAAGGTACCGGGCCACTGGAAAGAAGAGCTTGTCGGCAAGACTGGTCAAAGATCCTCTCCAGAGCTAGAAGACAAAGATGAGCTAAGCAAAGTAGCTTTAAACGAAGGGCTGACGATAAAGAAGAAGATGACGAAGAAAGAAGTCGGAGGACGTCAGCCTGCCTGATTAAAGAGGACCCCGGTGTCATCTATGATTAAAGTAGCTTTGTAAAGTAGCTTTATAAAGTAGTTTGTCTAGTCAAAGATGCCATTAGGGTTCCTTGCCCTGTAAGCCACCCTCTCCCCTATATAAGGAGAGGGGCAGCCCTCCTTACGGGCGATGCACGGTAGTAGCAAGGCACGAAGCACAAACCTGTGACTTGTGAGAATCAATGAACATAGTGATCTAGAAGCGAGTTCTTCCTTGTGTCTTTCTTCTTCAACCTCTGGCCTTGGCCAAGTTCTTGAGGAAACCATCCGGAAGTTCGTCCCATCTGATCGCAAACCCTCCCCCGAATCCTCTAGCGTCCATTCGACCCCAATCTAAGCCATCCTATGGCATCTGTCTGTTCAGCACGACAACAGTTGGCGCCCACCGTGGGGCATGAAGTGGCGCTTGAAGGAGTTCACATTCGGGCGGGCATCCTCGAGGTCGCCGGCGAGCGTACGGTCTCCGCGCTCGTGCAGCGCATCTACGCCATGGACTTCATCAACGACAACGCGGGCTGCTTCGCCAACGGCGGTGTCTTCCCCAAGAACGGCCGCGTCATCGAGTTCGGCAGCCACCGCGTCTACTTCGGCACCGTTCCTGTGCGCCAGCGCCTCTCGCCGGTGCTGGTGGCACCGGACCCACCAAGATGGCTCTGTGCTGGCCGCGCCGCCGGCAGCGTCGAGGTAATGATGACCAGCATGGTTGGTGCAGGAAAAGAAGCTGTGGGTGAAGGTGCTGGTCGTGCGGTTTCGACCCGTGCGGCCAAGCCACCGCTGGAGCGCGACGCAGGCGCAGCGGGAGCGTCATCCGCACCACCGGAGACACCGCTCCAAGCGGCGATGAACGTCCTCGCCACCCCCATCGCGCAGAACATCGACCCGACAGCGGCTCAGGCGGAGCTGGAGGCGCAGCGCCAGAAGGTGCTCGAGAGCGGCAAGGACATCCTCCGGGCGCAGCGCGAGCTGAACCTTACCCTACGTGAGTACAACGCTGCCCATGGCTTTGCTTCTGTTAGCGCGCATGATGCTAGGATGCCGGAAAACCGGCTAAAAGCTCGCAACCTAGATCAGGATTTGCGCAAAGAAATTCATGCCGGCAAAAGTATCTCTGCATCTGTGAGCATCGTGGAAAAACCTAAGTACAGTAGCCCGGATAAAACTATAAAAGCTGCTAAAGCTGCAGTAGAGCTATGCGAGTCGCTTTCCGGAGAGGCCTTGGCAAAATAGCAAGAGCGTGTCAGAGAGCTGCTAGAAACTATTGAGCAGCAGAATGCTGAGCAGCTGGCTAAGCTGAACAAGGCCGCGGCCTCAAAATCCGCGCGTTCAACAAGGAATGCCGGTAGCAAGTCCCATGGGCAGGCGTCGTCCCCCCATCCGGACAGAAGAAGAGAAAAAGAAATAAACGCACAGCAGATGACTGTGTATGATCCGGTTCTTGCCGGAAAGCAACAAGCCGGGCAACATGATGCCGGTAGAAAAAGCCAAGGGGCAGAACGAGGCTACGCCAGAGGAGGCTATGCCGGAAACAATCATGCCGGTAGATACGAAACCGGGCAAAATTATCGAGCTGCAAGGGCAGCGTATGATGAGGAGGAAATAGATCCCCCGAGGTACCGGCAGGCACGGGCCGCGGTACCGGAATGTTATGATGAAGCTGATTCTGCAAGACCGGCAGCATACCGGAACCCATTGGGAGAACGCTTGGGAGAGAGATACTTACCGGAACGGGATGCGAGGCACCGTCTGGATAGAGTGTACTTGTCGGAAATGATCGAGGAGGAAGGTCCTCCAGGCCCAAAGTGCTTTGGCCCAAGGATCATGAGAGAAAAACCACCAGTTCGCAACTTTATGTTGCCCCGTGACACAAAAACATACGATGGCACTACGAAGCCGGAAGACTGGCTCGCGGATTACGTGACCACGGTATACGTCGCAGGCGGTGGAGGAACCGTAGCAGGAGGAGGAAATCGGCGTTGGGCCGTGAGGATCATACCATCGTTTTTAGTTGGACCGGCAAGAATCTGGCTAAACAACTTGCCGGCAGGAAGCATAAATGGCTGGCTGGATTTTGAGGAGGCTTTCGTGAGCAATTTCAGCAGCACCTATCAAAGGCCAAACAGGCCGCAGCAACTCGCTCTGTGCGTACAGCGCCCGAACGAAACAGACCGGGATTATCTGGCCCGGTGGAACACTACAAGGAACTCCTGTGAAGGGGTAATCGAGGCACAGGCCATTGCTTGGTTTAGCAGTGGGTGCAGAAGAGGTTCACCGTTGTGGCAAAAGCTGCAGCGGAACATGCCGACAACGTTGGCAGAGATGATACGTGTGGCGGATAGCTATGCGTTGGGAGACCCAACGCAGCCGGCAGTGCAACCTAAGCCGGAACAGCTGCGCCACGAACAACACCGGGATAACCGGAATAACAAAAGAAGAGAAGATTTTCCAGATCGATGGTACGGTCCGCAGCAAGTTGCTGCTGTGCAGGAAAACTCTGAGGCCAGCGGCAGCCAGAGGCAAAGAACCGGATCGCAGCCGTGGGCGGGTCCTAAGAAACAGTGGGTGGAAAAGAAACCCTGGGCCCAGAAAAGAAATTGGCAAGAACCCGCGAAATACACCATGGAAGCTACCATGGACTAACCTTGCCGATGGCACACACCGAATCCGGCACACCCGTCAAACCATCTGACGAAGGATTGTACCTGGACCAAGTACTTGATGCAAAAGGGAACGGTGAAAGATGCGTAACCACCACAAGACATGCCGCGGCAACAACAGCTACCGCCACCACCGCCACTTACCGGGGCAAACGCCTTACCGGTGCAGCCAAACCGGCAGCAGTACCAGCAAGTTAACCGGGTGGAGCAAGATGATCAACCACCTCCACCGGCACCTTTAGGCCGGAATGTTTACGAGGGTCCGGATATGTGCTGTGTTGTCTTTGTCACTGAGCCAACAGACAGGCAAAGTGTACACCGCCGCTCCATGGAGGTCAATGCCGTGATGCCGGCAGTCCCCAAGTACATGCTGTGGTCGGATCAGGAAATTACCTGGTCATTTAAGGATCATCCTAAGATCATGCCGAATCCGGGTGGATACGCTCTTGTTGTGGACCCAATCATGAAAGGGCCACAGACTCGAGTAAAGTTCAGCAAGGTGCTGATAGATAACGGCAGCAGCATAAACATCATGTACAAGCACACCATGCGTACGTTGGGCATAACAGAAAACATGCTTCAGCCAACGCGCACAACGTTCCACGGGATCGTTCCGGGCTTGTCCTGTGCCCCGATAGGAAAAGTTCGGGTGGACGTGGCATTTGGAGGACGTGACAATTGCCGGGTTGAAAATGTTGAGTTTGAGGTGGTGGACCTAGATAGTCCTTACCATGCGTTGTTGGGGAGACCGGCATTGGCAGCCTTCATGGCTACAACTCATACGGCTTACCTCAAGATGAAGATGCCGGCACCTCGTGGACCCTTGACTGTGGTGGGAAACTATAAAGTCTCACTGGAAACTGCGTCTGCCGGATCAAACCTAGCGGAATCGCTGGTGATCACGGAGGAAAAGAAAAGGATGCAAACAGCGGTTGCGCTGGCTCAGTCCTCACAGTTGAGTTTAGCGGCAATGAGTGGAAACTTGGGCTCACCGGCATTCAAGCCGACGAATGAAACAAAGGACATTGTGCTGGATCCGGCTTACCCAGAGCGCACCGTTCGCATCGGTGACGGACTTGATCAAGCATAGGAAAGCGCGCTCGTTAGCTTCCTCCGTGAGAATCGGAATATCTTTGCCTGGTCAACTGTTGATTTGGTAGGTGTTCCGAGGGAGCTGGCTGAGCACTCTTTAAACGTCCGAAAGGATGCCAAACCGGTGCGACAGCCCTTGCGCCGATTCGCTGAAGATAGAAGGAAAATCATAGGAGAGGAGGTGACAAAGTTGCTCGTTGCCGGATTCATTGTGGAGGTCACGCACACAGAGTGGCTGGCCAATCCGGTAATGGTCGAAAAGAAAAAAGATGAGAACTTGGAGACAAAAGCTCCGAAAGTGTGGCGCATGTGCATCGACTACACCAACCTAAACAAGGCTTGCCCAAGAGACCCTTTTCCTCTACCACGGATCGATCAAGTGATTGATTCAACTGCTGGGTGTGAGTTGTTGTCCTTCCTGGATGCGTATTCCGGTTTCCACCAAATTCCCTTGAAAAAGGAAGATCAAATAAAAACTGCGTTCATTACCCCGCACGGGGCTTATTGCTATGTTACTATGCCTTTTGGTTTGCGCAACGCTGGTGCAACGTACCAGCGCTGTATGCAAAAATGCTTGATTGATCAAATCGGAAAGAATGTGCAAGTCTATGTGGATGACATTGTGATAAAAACTAAGGTAAAGAACACCTTAATTGATGACATCCGGCAAACATTCGACAACCTAAGACGGTTCCGGATGAAACTTAATCCGGCAAAATACACCTTTGGTGTCCCTGCCGGCAAGTTGCTCGGTTTCCTGGTATCAAGCCGGGGCATTGAAGTCAATCCGGTAAAAATCCGGGCAATAGAAAGAATGGCTGTCCCCCGAGAGTTAAAAGATGTGCAAAAGTTTACCGGAAGCTTGGCATCGCTAAGCCGGTTCGTGAGCAGATTGGGAGAAAAAGCTCTGCCACTCTATGCTCTCATGAAAAAATCTGACACGTTCGTCTGGACCCCTCAGGCAGACGCAGCGTTTAAGGAGCTAAAAACAATGCTAGCCACAGCACCTATACTGGCTTCACCTCTAGAAAGGGAGCCTATGATGTTATACATAGGGGCAACAAACCGGGTGGTGAGCGTAGTGGTTGTGGTTGAAAGATAAGAGGAAGGAAAAACCGTCCAGAGGCCGGTATACTACCTGAGCGAGGTGCTCTCCCTCTCAAAACAAAACTACCCTCACTTCCAAAAAATGACTTATGGCGTGTACATGGCCGCCACAAAACTCAAGCATTACTTTGAGGAGCATCCTATGAAAGTGGTGAGTGAAGCACCAATCTCCGATATCATGTGCAACAAAGACGCCAGCGGCCGGATTGCAAAGTGGGCAATCCAGATATCACCATACATGCCGGTATATGAAAGAAGAGATGCCATAAAATCACAGGCTTTGGCTGATTTCCTCGTCGGATAGAATACTGGAAAATGCACTTTGATGGATCCAAACTCAAAGAGGGTCTAGGTGCCGGTGTGGTACTCACTTCACCAAAAGGAGATCACCTCTGGTACGTTTTGCAAGTACATTTCAGGGCATCGAATAATGTCGCTGAATATGAAGCTTTGATCCATGGGCTTAAGGTCGCAAAAGAAATCGGTGCACACCGGATCATTTGCTATGGAGATTCAGATCTTGTGGTACAGCAGTGTTCTGGGGATTGGGATGCAAAAGATGCCAACATGGCCTCGTACCGGTTTCACGTGCAAAAGATTGCCGGATTCTTCGAAGGGTGTGAGTTTCACCATGTGCCGCGCGCGGAAAATGAAGCCGCGGATGCTTTGTCCAAGCTGGACTCATCCAGGCAAGAAATTCCTCCCGGAATAGCTCTAGCTCACTTAAGAGCACCATCAATCAAACCAAGCCCAGAATCGGAATCAATTTTTGTACCGGAATCGCATGTAGTACCCATGGATATTGATGAAGGAAACCCGGTGACTGCACCGGTAAACTCGGGGACTGCTCCGGCAAGCTCGGGGACTGCTGTACTCATACCGGAAGAAATGATGATGGTAGATAGCATGGAGATAGATGCACCGGTGTTTTTGGTTCGAGAGACACCGTCATGGGTAAAACCTATTAAGGAATTCCTGATCAACGGCACCTTGCCGAATGACGAAAATGAATCAAGAAGAATACAAAGAAGGTCCAAAGCATACACATTCATCAATGGTGAGGTGTACAAGAGAAGCGTTACCGGTGTCCTTCAAAGATGTGTGGAACCGGAAGAAGGGAAAGAAATGCTTGAGGAAATTCACCAAGGAGAATGTGGGCATCATGCCTCATCAAGGTCGCTGGTAGCAAAAGTATTCCGACATGGGTTTTATTGGCCCACTGCTTTGGAGAACGCTGAGGATTTGGTAAGAAAATGCAACGGGTGCCAGAGGTACGCCAAGCAAAATCATACCCCAGCATCCGGTTTAAAGACAATACCATTAACATGGCCGTTTGCCGTTTGGTGCCTCAATATGGTTGGCCCATTCAAAACTGCAAGAAGCAGCATGACTCACATCTTGGTTATGGTGGATAAATTCACCAAGTGGCTAGAAGTGAAACCTATCGCAAAATGTGATGGGCACACAGCGGTGAAATTCTTAAAAGATGTCATTTTGCGGTATGGATACTCGCACAGCATCATCACTGACAATGGAACCAACTTTGCTCAAGGTGAGTTCAAAAGGTTCTGTGAGGACAACAACATCCGGTTGGATTTGTGCTCAGTGGCACACCCACAAGGCAATGGCCAAGTGGAAAGAATGAATGCTTTGGTACTTTCCGGTATCAAACCTAGACTCATTGATGCAGTGGAAAAGTCACCGGGATGTTGGCTCGATGAGCTACCATCAGTACTGTGGACTATACGAACAACTCCAAACCGGTCTACCGGATACACTCCGTTCTTCATGGTTTATGGAGCAGAAGCAGTTATACCAACCGACATCATTCATGATTCACCAAGGGTACAGCTCTATACTGAGCAAGAGGTCAAAGAGGCCAGAGAAAATGATGTGGACTTGCTAGAAGAAGCAAGAGAGCTGGCTTTGGCAAGAACAGCCATTTACCAGCAAAACCTCAGACGCTATCATAACCGGAAGGTTAACCCGAGAGTTTTCCGGGAAGGAGATCTCGTGCTTCGCCTAGTGCAGCGCACTGAAGGCCGGCATAAGCTCTTGCCACCATGGGAAGGTCCCTTCATTGTAAGCAAGGTGCTTCACAATGATGCATATTACTTGATCGATGCACAGGAGTGGAAAAAAGGAAAGGCGGACAGGGCCGGAGAAGAGAGCAAGCGTCCATGGAACGTAGCTCTGTTGCGTCCTTTCTACTCTTGAAGTTGTGGTGTAAGAAGTTCCTTTTTGTACCTTAATTGCTATGAATAAAAGATGCCGGAACCTTGAATGAATCTCGGGGACTACCCCAATAAGGTTGCATGTAACTTGTTTATTTTTTCAGTTTACCGGTTGCTTATTGAACGCTTTTTCTTTGCGGTTTAGTAGTGTGCTAAATCCTACCGGAGTCTTCGACTCTGCTGCTGTCCGCAACCCGGCTTCATGGCAAGAAAGATAAACCGGTAGGGGATAAGCACATGAACTGCGGAGAGGGCGAGCAGGAAAGAACAATCCGGAAAATTTAACTAACCCCGGTTAAACCGGTTTTTTGCAAAATTTCGAAGTTATTTCTAAGTTCAAGAAAGTGCTTGTTTGGTGAAAGAACCTTGTGCTCATACGCCAAAGAACGCCCAGAGAAGGCAGGCAGAGCTAAGGCAAAAGAACCAAGTATGCCTCGAATTGGATGCGGAAACAATCTAGAAATCTTTGCGGTGCAAGATAAAAGCAAAACCAGAGGCAAATATGCTAAAGCAAACTTAAGATAATTAACTACCGGTATAACTTACCGGCATAAAATGTTGTGTGGCAAACAAAAGCGGACTTAAGGTTTTACATCATATACTCCGGCATACCGGGGTCAAATTTAACAAAGTCTGTTGTAAAGCAAGCAGGAGCAGGTGGAGCGGCACCGGTCTCAGTGTCTTCAGGGGGAGCAGTGCTGGCCTCGGGAGCTTCCGGCGGCACGTCCTCAGCAGCCTCATCTTCATCTCCCTCGTCTTCTTCTTCCTCATCGCTGAGGTAGTCCTTGACACCAGGAGGGGGAGGGATGAAGGTGCGGACCTTGGCATACTCAGCGAGCCGGTAAGCCCGGTCCTGCCGCTTCGCGGTAAGCTCCGGATCTGTGTCAGTAGGAGCATCTTGGCGTACGCCTTGAAGGGCATCCAGATCCAGATCCGGGTACCAGGAGCATGCGGAGCGCAGCGCCATGTCAGCTCCGGCACGAGCCGCGGAGCATTGCCACTCGCGAATCCGGTGCCCGACATCCTTGAGCCGGTGGGCGGTAAGCATGATGTTTGCCGGCAGCTCCTCCTCAGGCCACAGCACCTTGAAGAGTTGGATGGCGGCGTCTGGTAGGTCGGCAAGGAGCCGGTCGACGGAGCGCATGTGTTGGACTCGCGCGGAGAGGGCAACAAGATAGTCATACCCATCCCAGTGCGCGTCCATATTGGGAAATTCCCGCGCCACCCGATCCTCCATCACCTTCTTCACGGCGTAGACCTGGGATTCCGGGAAATGCTCTACAGGAGGAAGGAAAAAGCATAAACACAAGACACCGGAAAAAAGTATGTCGGAAGAACAAGGAGCAAGGATACATTTTCAAAAGGAGAAAGCTTATAAGCGAAAGAAGAGACAAGGCAGGGGTTTACGGAGAGCCAGCGCGTCAATCTTCATAACCAACCGGTCATATTCCTTGTGATCAGTGGTCATGACGTCAATGAGGCGCTCCGCTGCCTTCCGCGCCTTCTTTTCCTCCTCCAGCTCTGCCGTCAGTACGGTGTTGGAGTTCGTGGAGTCCTCCACGACCTCCGCCAACCTGGCCTCAGCTGCAACCCGGGCATCCTTCAGAGCTTGCTCATGCTGGAGCGCGGCTTGCATAGCCTGTTCCTTCAGCTCCCTTAAGGCGGTCTTCTGGGCATCCAATGCCTCGTGGTGCTCCTTGATGAGCTGCTCTTTCTCGCCTAAATACCGGAAAGAAAGGTATTAGCAAGCGGCAATAGATGGAATGAAAAAAGAACAGATTAACTGGAAAGGAAAGGGTGGTACCTTGAAGCTTGGCAACCTGGGACCTAAGGGCCTCCATGGTAGCTTCCGGAACAGCTGTTAAACAAAAAGATGCGTAAATATCAAAGGAGAAAACACTCCGGTGAAAAGATGCCGGAGGAAAAGAAAAAACCAACCTTGGCAGTGGCTGTGGGCCTCGGCAAGGTCACGATGCTCCCACAGAAGCTCCTCAAAGATTTGCTTCCGGGCGTCCGCGGTGCTCTGTTCAAAGGTAGATGATTATGAGGAAGAAAGAAACAAAGGTTTTAACCCGAGCGCATGTCTCTAGTTAAAGTTTTGCGCTGAAAGCTACGCTTTCAACACGAAACTCGGGGACTGGGAGGATAGACAAGATCCGGGAAGAAAAGAAACCGGCATCAACAAAAATTACAAGAGGGTTGGCAAAACTTACCACCACGTTGTTGGTAGCATCGTACCATGCACTGTCAAACTCCTTCACGGCGCGTTTAAGCCGCGTGAAGTGTTCTTCAGTGGACCGAGGCCCAGCAGGGTCCGGCGCTGGAAGGCGGTCCTTCCCCAGGCCGCGGGTAGAGGCAGAGATATCCGCCTCATTCCACTTCTGGGCGTAGGGGAGAAGGTGCCCCAGGTCTTTGCCCGCGCGGTTCAGCTCAACAATCCGGCCTAGGAGGCCGGTAGGCTTGTCCTGGACAGCAGCAGCAGCAGGCCCGACGTGCAGCACCACGGACCGCGAGCCGCCTGAGGCGTCGCCCTCCACAGCCTTGCCCCGAGAAGCCCCGGGCTTGAGGAACTTGGTGATCTTGGCGGTCTCGGGCGGTGGCTTTCGCTTGGCCGCGGAAGGTCCTTGGCTTGGCGACGCTGTCGGCGCGGCCCCGGTAGGCTCGAGGATAAGAGCTTCCGGTTGAGGCGCGGAGGATACCGGCGTGGAAGCATCCGGCGCAGTGGAGGAGGAGCTTGGCTGTTTCTTCTTTTTCTTCGGGGAAGGAGGAACCAGGGGTTCCGCCTGCCCGGCATCTATCTCGTCGGCGCCGATGTTGCTGGCGCCGGTGTCTTGGGCTTCAGGAGGGGAGGTGAAATCCTCCTCCGCGCGGTGATCAGGAGGTGTTGGGGCCGCGCACCCCGAACTTGTAGTGCCTCCCGAAGGGGAGGCAGAGGTGTTGCCGGCACCAGATGGTGCCGGACATGAGTGAGGAGGAGGAGTTGAGGTCCTTGCGGAGCCGGCAGAGCCCTCCGGCCTGGAACCAAGCTCAAGCGCAGGGCTGAAAGAGAGAAAAAAGAGAGCGGATTGGAAAAAAGCAACCGGAAAGGAACTTGGTAAAAATGGAGAAAACACAAAAGAAGAACTTACCCGGAAGAAACCGGCATCCGCTTCTGCTTGTAGCGCTTCGTGCTAACCTGCTTCCCTCTGATGACTTCTGTCCGAGGGCGTTTGGCAGGAGGAGCATGGCTAGGGCCGGCGCCAGCAGTTGGAGGATCACTCTTTTGGCCTTCGGCCATGAGTTTGTCCAGAAACTCATCCCCAACTTCGGCCTGCAGGGGGGCCACATGCTCATGGACCTGTGGGTTGATGCTGGCTGAGGGAATGTCTACAGAACGACAGTAACAAAAAGAATATGAGAAAACGAACAGAAAAGCTACCTCAAGCAAGGTCAAGTCATTAGACGAACCAGCTGGCTCCGGCGGAAACTTGCCGAGGCGTGAAGCTGGAGTCCGGCCCATCCTCAGATCCAGCCAGTGAATGACAGGATCCGGATCGTACTTGTCCAGAGGCCTCTTCCGGCAAGGGCCTCGTCAGTCTGAGTCAATCCGGGGGAAGCGGGCCTTAGCCTGAAAACAAAGGAAAAAAGGAGGATTAGTTGCAAGAATGAAAGTTACCGGTATTACGACCCGAGCCGCATAATTTCTTACTTCTTGGGACGGAGGATTTCTGGAGCTGAGAGGGCAAAGGCCCCACTCCCAGTCATCCGGCATGTCCGTTTGGCAAATTTGGTTTGCCTTCAGGACCACGTCCGCCTTGCTCAAGGGCAGGCCGGTGATCTTGGTGGGATCACCGGGGCCGTACATCTCACTAATCTTGTGAGCGCGCTGCTGAAGGGGAAGCACCCGGCGGCAGATAAAGGCGCGGATGATATCATCGGAGCAAATGTTGGTGTTCTTCATCAACTTCAACATGAAGCGCACCACCCGGTTCGTCTCGTTGTGATCCGTACCAGGGTTGTAGTGCCAGTTGAACTTGGCGGGCGGCGCCGGGTTGAACACCGGCAAGTTGATGAGATCGGTGGCGCCCTCGTTCTTCACGTAGAAGAACGTCGTCTGCCACAACCGGCAAGACTCGAGGCCGTTGAACTTAAAAAAGGGGCTCCCTTGGCGGGAGCCGATGATACAAGACCCGCATTGAACGGGGGGTTTGGGCTTGGGAATGTCCTTGCCCTGGACCGAGTTGATCCGGAGAGAGAAGAAGCGGGCAAACGTCTCGCGAGCGGGACGGATGCCGATGTAGCCCTCCATGAAGGCCACAAAACAAGAAAGATAAAAAACGGCATTGCCGGGAAGGTGATGAGGTTGGAGTCGATAGAAGTCAAGGAATTGGCGAAAGAAATCAGAGGCAGGAAGGCCGAAGCCACGCTCAAAATGAGCAAGGAAAACAACGACCTCACCGGGTTCGAGCACCGGTTCGATCTCGTCACCTAGAAGCCGGCAGATGACTCCTTCCGGAATCCTCCTAGACCGGTAGAGCCAGTCGATCTCAAACTGAGTCACGTCGGAACCCCTCCAGGCTCCGCGTGTCTTGCCAGAAGGATCCTTTCCGGAGGCCCGGCTAGATGTGCCGGCCTCTCGATCTCGGCTAGACGCCAGATCCATCCGGGCCAGATCTTCAGTTAGCCCGTCGGAGGTGCTACTGCCTTGGTTACTAGAGGTGGCAGCGGGGAGAGACCCTTCGCTAGACATATGGATCTAGGCGACACCGGAATCTATCGAAAAACAGTTTTCCCCAAAGAGACCCTCGCGCGAAGATCTACGAGTAAGAGGAAAAGCAAAATAAAGAAGGGATAAATACTCTACCGCCCCCGAGATCTGAAATGCAAGAAGAAAAGAGGTAGAGGCGCATCGGGCCTAACCTGAGGCGGCGGAGTCGCAGAAGAAGAGGTTCGCTGGAGAGACGGTGAGCCTGCGGCCGGCGAAGAAGTCCGTCGACGGCGAGGTGAGGAAGAACTTGAGGAAACACGAATGCAGCGGATGCGGTGAAGGCGCTGCAGAAGGTTCCCGCACGACGAAGTCCGGCAGAAGTGCGGCGTGAGTTCGCCGGGCGACGGAGCTCGAGCAAGCGACGGCGGACGGAGAACGGCGAAGGCGCAGAGGCGAGGAGCACTGTGCGCGAGGAAGTGGAGATTGCGAGAAGAGGAAGAAGGAGCGGCGGTTGTCCTTATAAAGAAGAAAGGAGGTGGGCTGAAAACCGCTGGGCCGCGGCGGTTCGCCTCGCGGCCCGCGACGGTTTGCACCATGGGCCACCACGTGGCGAGGAGGTACACGCGAGAAAATAGGAGGCCACACGGGGACACACACAGGATACCAAGTGGCCAGTGGGATCCGCGGTGGCACATTTACTGAGCGCACAGAAGCCGAAGGGAAGTGACCCCTGACACTGGCGCGTCAGTCACAGTGCGCATGTCTCTGTCACGCGCGGGGCCCAAGATATTCTCGACTTCGCCGAGGAAGTGTTTAATGACTAAGATACCGGAAGAAAAGATACCGGAGAATGACTTGAAAAGAAAGATAATGAAAATCCGGGCATAGATGCCGGATCCAAGCCCAAAGCCGGATGGATTAAACCGGTATCCAAAGACATGAGAACCTGGCATGGTCTGTTGGATAGAATCCGCCAGACTATACCAGCTTCGGGGACTAATGTTGGGGGGATGACCCCCGGTATGCCAAAGGCATGCCAAACCGGGTGGTTTGAGCCATCAGGATACCGGTTAAATGTTCATGCCGGAGTCTAAGATAGGCGTTTGGCTGAACAGGCTAAGCCGGTATCCTCAGAGGAGGGATACCAGAACCGGATAGAAAAGGTACTGGGCCACTGGAAAGAAGAGCTTGTCGGCAAGACTGGTCAAAGATCCTCTCCAGAGCTAGAAGACAAAGATGAGCTAAGCAAAGTAGCTTTAAACGAAGGGCTGACGATAAAGAAGAAGATGACGAAGAAAGAAGCCGGAGGACGTCAGCCTGCCTGATTAAAGAGGACCCCGGTGTCATCTATGATTAAAGTAGCTTTGTAAAGTAGCTTTATAAAGTAGTTTGTCTAGTCAAAGATGCCATTAGGGTTCCTTGCCCTGTAAGCCACCCTCTCCCCTATATAAGGAGAGGGGGCAGCCCTCCTTACGGGCGACGCACGGTAGTAGCAAGGCACGAAGCACAAACCTGTGACTTGTGAGAATCAATGAACATAGTGATCTAGAAGCGAGTTCTTCCTTGTGTCTTTCTTCTTCAACCTCTGGCCTTGGCCAAGTTCTTGAGGAAACCATCCGGAAGTTCGTCCCATCTGATCGCAAACCCTCCCCCGAATCCTCTAGCGTCCATTCGACCCCAATCTAAGCCATCCTATGGCATCTGTCTGTTCACCACGACAACAGGTCCCATGAGCCAGCAGGTTCCTCAACGTTTCAAACGTGGCATGAGATCGAAAGAAAAATGCAAGTGACCAAATATCAGGAGCCAAAAATAATTCAAGAAAAGAAACTTGAGTGTACACAGAGGATGACATGCGGGTCCCATTTAGCAGCAGCGGTATCACCGTTTGAGAAGCGGCAGGGGATCGAAAGAAAAAGGCAAGTGACCAAATATGAGGTGCCAAAAAAATCCAAGTAAAGAAAGTTTTATAGTACATAGAGGATGACATGCGGGTCCCATGAGCCTGCAGGGTCCTCAACGTGGGATGAGATCGAAAGAAAAATGCAAGTGACCAAATATCAGGAGCCAAAAATAATTCAAGAAAAGAAACTTGATTGTACATAGAGGATGACATGCGGGTCCCATTTAGCAGCAGCGGTATCACCGTTTGAGAGGCTGCACGGGATCGAAAGAAAAAGGCAAGTGACCAAATATGAGGTTCCAAAAAAAATCCTAGAAAAGAAAGTTTTATAGTACATAGAGAATGACATGCGGGTCCCATTTAGCAGCAGCGGTCTCACCGTTTGAGAGGCGGCAGGGGATCGAAAGAAAAAGGTAAGTGACCAAATATGAGGTGCCAAAAAAATCCAAGAAAAGAAAGTTTTATAGTACATAGAGGATGACATGCGGGTCCCATTTAGCAGCAGCGGTATCACCGTTTGAGAGGCGGCAGGGGATCGAAAGAAAAAGGCAAGTGACCAAATATGAGGTGCCAAAAAAAATCCAAGAAAAGAAAGTTTTATAGTACATAGAGGATGACATGCGGGTCCCATTTAGCAGCAGCGGTATCACCGTTTGAGAGGCGGCAGGGGATCGAAAGAAAAAGTCAAGTGACCAAATTTGAGGTGCCAAAAAAAACTCCAAGAAAAGAAAGTTGATTGCTCATAGAGGATGACATGCGGGTCCCAATTAGCAGCAGCGGTCTCAACGTTTCCAAGGCGGCAAGGGATCAAAAGAAAAAGGAAGTAGCCAGAAATCAGGGGGTCAAAAAAAATCCAAGAATAGAAAGAATTTTGGTTCATAGAGGATGACATGCGGGACCCATGATCATGCATCGTAAACGGCTCGATCGGAGAACGTTGAACGAGATGGCGCAATCGAGAAAAAAAACAATGCCAGAGAGGCTGCCATCTGGGCCCTACATCCCTCGGCGGTGCGGATTTGCGTTGACTCGGCCGGCGAACCTGAGAATTCGAGATGCACCACGTCCCGGGCCACCATACGCAACGTTTTGGCCGGTTTCGTCGGGCTAGGTGGCCACAAAAACGAGAAAAAAAACGTTTTGACATGCACAACGGACAGACCCAAAATCGTCGGCCATGGTACACCAGCAACCACGGCGCAACTTCAACTTCGTCGGCCATGGCAACTTTTCTTGTAGTGTTGGTCATCCCCAAGCTTAGATGCTTGAGTCTTCTTGAAATATGCAGGGGTGAACCACGGGGGCATCCCCAAGCTTAGACTTTTCACTCTTCTTGATCATGTTGTATCATCCTCCTCTCTTGATCCTTGAAAGCTTCCTCCACACCAAACTCAAAACAAACTCATTAGAGGGTTAGTGCATAATCAAAAATTCACATATTCAGAGGTGACATAATCATTCTTAACACTTCTGGATATTGCACAAAGCTACTTAAAATTAATGGAACAAAGAAATCCATCCAACATAGCAAAACAGGCAATGCGAAATAAAAGGCAGAATCTGTCAAAACAGAACAGTCCGTAAAGACGAATTTTTTAGAGGCACTTAACTTGCTCAGATGAAAAAGCTCAAATTTAATGAAAGTTGCGTACATATCTGAGGATCACGCACGTAAATTAGCAGATTTTTCTAAGTTACCTACAGAGGGGGTTACTCAAATTCGTGATAGCAAGAAATCTGTTTCAACGCAGTAATCCAAATCTAGTATCAACCTTACTATCAAAGACTTTAGTTGGCACAACAATGCAATAAAATAAAGATAAGGAGAGGTTGCTACAGTAGTAACAACTTCCAAGACACCACAAAACAGTAGCAAAATAAAAACATGGGTTATCTCCCAAGAAGTGCTTTCTTTATAGCCATTAAGATGGGCTCAACAATTTATTGATGCTCACATAAGGATGAGAGTTGAAGCAAAGAGGGCATCAAAAAGCAAGTATGAAACAAATATACGCCTAACCCACTTCCTATGAAAAGGAATCTTGTTCACAAATAAATTCATGAAGAACAAAGTGACAAGCATAGGAAGATAAAACTCGAATAACTTCAAGATTCTCAACATAAAGAGGGGAAACTTAATATTATTAAGATGCATATAACCATGTTTCCCTCTCTCATAATAACTTTCAGTAGCATCATGAATAAACTAAACAATATAACTAACACATAAAGCATTCTTATCATGAGTCTCATGCATAAAATAATTACTACTCCCAACATAAGCATAGTCATCTATTATATTATTAAAACGAAAGACAAAGGACAGTCCAGATTTAACAGGAGAAGAAGAACGGTCTCAGATTTAACCCGTCCATCCATAAAACCTAAAAGACCCACAAACGTGGCCTGGGGCCGTTATATCTTTTCTGATCCCTTTCCGCTTCCCACGTCGCCAGAAAAATCCTAACAGAAAAGCATCTCCAATAGCCTTCCTGTCGATTATGTGCGACGAGTTCGGCTGGCGCTTCCCGGAGAGTGATCAGCAGGGACGATTATCCTCGAACGATAAAGAAGACCAAGAAGAATTATGGATGGTGGCAGAAGTCTATATCATGTGACACATGGTAACTAGGAGTCCCGGTGTTTAATTTTCGATCTTGCAAAGAGGGAAGTCCATAGCTAAATAGTGTTACGTCGTCTTGATATTGAGGTGCAATGGAAGTCAGCTACATCATTGATCTAACAACCATGGCAGTGTCTGCCAGATTATATGAGCCGATCAGGGTTGGATCTATTAGACTATTTGGTAGCAGCGGGAATCTAAGAGTTATGGATGGTGAGAGTCGTGTTGCCAAAATCATGGACGCAAGCTTCTGCCTTGACATGGTAATCGGAATATCGGATGAACTGCACCTAGAATTCCTAGCGGCCTGGTATCTTGGATTAGCAATGGTTGAGATTTGAGTGCATTATCTGACTGAATTTCTTTGCAGCACTCCTTACAGTTTACATGATCGAGCAAGGATAACTAGGTTTTCCTCTGTTTTTTCCTTAACGTCAAAAAAATCTGCAATTGGTTTTTCAGCCAATCGATCTATCAAACAGCAGCTGGATGCGGTTCGTTTCCTGTCCTACTAAAGTTATATTCCATTAGTGGTGATTCCTGTTGCACGGTGGACTTTTTATTATCTAGCTTGATCAGCCGGTCTCACATGGAGTTACGCTGCAGCTGGGAAATTACGCATCTATACAGAGACCATCCATGCTAATCTTCTTCCCTAATGATTTTTGTTGTACAAATATCATCCTTGCAAGAAGGATATGCAAATTATTTATATAATGCAAAACGATCTGGCCCTAACTTCCTAGCTCTCCAAAATCAGGGCAGAAATAGTCGGTGAAGTAAGGGACTCCATGTATCATGTAATCCACCATTTATTTTCAAGGCCATAATAGTCCAGAAAGCAAACATGAAGGTACAAATTTTAAGCAGGTCGAGCAGCCGTCATCCTCAATAACCTTGCACAATGGAGGCAATAAAGGGGACTACCGAACTGGTGATGCAGTAGTTCATCCTCGCCTTACGATTCAGTTCGTCGGCCATCGTTCATGCCCCAGCTCAACAGGCAAGTAATCCGAATTAAGTAACTGACAAGCTCAGGACTCCAAAATGTCCAATTCTTCAACATAGAACCAAATGAAAATTGCCTTTATTTTTTATGTCGCATCAATAGAAATTTGACGCTTTGTATGAGCTAAACATGAAACTGATGAGATTCTTTGTGCATCTTTTTCTAGGCCAAACAATTCCAAGGTAAGTGATGGACCGGCTGCCAGTAGGTTCAGAAGTACATTGATGGTGTACTTGGTTTAGTTTTGGGGGATGAGTTTACAATTGACAACAATCGAGATAAAAACAGCACCGAAGGTGAAGTTGCGGGATGAGAAAAACAAAGGAAAAATACTAAGTTTGCCATGTGAAGCCATGCCAAGCAACCGGCAGCGCACGGCGAAACAGACAGCTGCATTACCTTCTGTTCTCCAGCGATCAAGTTTGGTAATAAGTCATGTATATATTTATTGATGTTTAGGTCTGAAGATCGTACAGGCTATATATCTGCACCTCTCATGTCTGGTAATGTTTCACCTATGTTGCTGCAGGAAGCTTTCAGTTTGATATGGGTTTCTGCCACTTCTTAAAATTATACTCCTCAAAGGTGCAAAACTCCTATATAGGATTGATACAGCAGGAGTGGTCTCTTTGCAAATCACATGTAGTAATATATAGGAAATATTTACATGGTGATTTGAAAGAGAAGGCTACGAAGGCAACTCTAAGATCACGCAAAAGGTGCAAAACTGTGAGCGATGGAAGTCAAAGGATCAGGTAGAAAACTAAATATGTAAGTTTTGGACCAAGTTTACTATAGGAAGGTTATGTCATTACATGAATTTATTTTGTACTGTCCTACTTTCACAACTTAGCATTAGCTGATGAGTCATCTGAATGTTCGACCTTAGAATGATACTATGCTTATCTAGATCTTCAAGAATAATGCATTTATATTGTAGGAAGTATTAATTATTGATATTTGGTGCTATTTTGCAGGCATGGTCTCACCTCCACAGAGAATCTTTGGTCAGGACTTCACTATAAAATATGTAATCCAATAATTGGTAATTCGTGGAAGTGTAAATTTTTGGCACGGGGAGTAGTTTCTCTAATCTCTGTTGTTTTTCCGGTGCTTTCCCTTTAAGGTTGTCCTTTAAGGTTGTTAAAGGGCCAGGTTGAAAATTTATACCATCTTCCCGTTGAAAATTCAAGTTGATCCTTTTCATGGAATTTAAGATCTTTTTCTCAAATACATCATTTTGCGTTTATTTGGTTCTTCATCTGCCATGTAATCTAAGATGTTATTACAATCAATACACGCTCATATATTGGTTGTAGTAACATAGTATTACATTATGCAATGGAGGGAGTAGTTAAGATTACTGTTTAGATAGGTCAAATACTATCCGGAAAGCAATGTATCTGAGTTGTAGCATTGACTATTTTGCATATAAGTTGCCCTATAATAGCACATAGAAAACCTAGGCGCACAAATGCGCGGGTCACCCTGCTAGTTCTTATTAATTGTAGTGGGAGCAAATTCAACAAAGTAGCTATCATTATTATTCTCATCACCATAATAATCAAATATAGCAGGCATAGTATAATCATAATAAACTTTATCCTCCATAGTATGTGGCATCAAAATACCACTATCATTATAATCATCATAAATGGGAGGCAAAGTATCATCAAAGTAAATTTTCTCCTCAAAACTTAGGGGACTAAAAATATCACAACCAGCTTCCCCAAGCTTAAATTCTTCCATAGCATTTGCAATAATAGTGTTCAAAGAGTTCATGCTAATAACATTGCTACAACTATTTTGCAAACAAAGTTCCATGGGTTTTTAAATTCTCTCTTCAAACACATCATGTCCTAATTCAATATAAAGTTCATAAAGATCTCTAATTTTTTTGTTGTTTTCCATTAAGCCTAACTAGTGAAAATAAAAAAAAGAAAGAAAAAGATATAATTGCAGGATCTAAAGGAAATAGCTTCGAGCACTCATACACCGGCAACAGTGCTAGGAAATAGCTTAGTAGTCGGAGGATGTGAATACCTTTTACCTTACCTCCCCGGCAACGGCGCCAGAAAATAGCTTGATGTCTACGCACGCTTCTATTCCTGTAGACAGTGTTGGGCCTCCAAGAGCAGAGGTTTGTAGAACAGCAGCAGGTTTCCCTTAAGTGAATCACCCAAGGTTTATCGAACTTAGGGAGGTAGAGGTCAAAGATATCCCTCTCAAGCAACCCTGCAATTACGATACAAGAAGTCTCATGTGTCCCCAACACACCTAATACACTTGTCAGATGTATAGGTGCACTATTTCAGCGAAGAGATAGTGAAATACAAGTGATATGGATGATTGTAAGTAGTAATTGCAATCTGAAATAAAGATGGCAGCCAGCAAACATGTAACAGAACTTGTTGGAAACGGTGTTTCAATGCTTAGAAACAAGGCCTAGGGATCATACTTTCACTGGTGGACACTCTCAACAATGTTATCATAAAGGAATATAAATATAAGCACTTCACTATGCTATTCTGAATTACTCTCTAGCAGGATAACGAACACTAATTCACCGTGTAGGGCTGCAAAAGCAAACCTTAAAGATGTATTCCCAAGTACTAATAAACACCCCACGCTGTCACTGTGAGCATTCATAGGAGGTACTAACACATCACAATTTCATAGAGACATCCAACTCAAATCATAACCCAGTGAACAAGTATTCTATGAAATATAGCCTAAGGGACCCACACGGTGCACACACTGTCACCTTTACACACGTGGGACAAGGAGTCTCCGGGGATCACATAAGTAAAATCCACTTGAATAGCATAACGACATCTAGATTACAAAGCTCATCATATGGATCTCAATCATGTAAGGCAGCTCATGAGATCATTGTATTGAAGTACATGGGAGAGAGAGATGAACCACATAGCTACCGGTAGAGCTCTCAGCCTCGGGGGAGAACTACTCCCTCCTCATCATAGGAGATAGCACGGCGATGAAGATGGCGGTGGTGTCGATGGAGATGACTCCGGGGGCAATTCCCCGTCCCGGCGGCGTGCCGGAACAGAGACTTATGTCCCCAGAATTGGAGTTTCGCGATGGCGGCGGCGCCCCTGGAGTCTCTCTGGAGTTTCGTCAATTGGTATCGCGTTTTTAGGTCACGATAGGTTATATAGGCGAAGATGCGGAGTCGGAGGGGTCCCAGGGCGCCCTCACCACATGACAGCGCGGCCAGGGTGGGACCCGTGCCCCCCTATGGTGTGGGTCCCCCTTGGCCCCCCTCTGGCTCTCCTTCGGTGTTCTGGAACATTCCGGGGGAAATAAGATCGTGGGATTTTGTTTCGTCGAATTCCGAGAATATTGCCCGAACAGCCTTTCTGGAACCAAAAACAGCAGAAAACAGGAACTGGCACTTCGGCATCTTGTTAATAGGTTAGTTCCAGAAAATGCATGAAAACGATATAAAGTGTATATAAAACATGTGAGTATTGTCATAAAACTAGCATGGAACATAAGAAATTATAGATACGTTTGAGACGTATCAATACCCTCTCTAAGCTAGGTTCCTCCCGGCAGGAAATTCCTCCCAGAGTGGCTTTGGCTCACCTAAGGACACCATCGATTAAACCGAGTCCGGAATCGGAGTCAATCTTTCTACAGGAGTCACACATTGTTCCAATGGACATTGACGAAGGAAACCCGGGGACTGCCCTGGTAAACCCTGGGACTGCAAGATCTAAGCCGGAAGAGGCTATGCTGGTAGACAATATGGAGATAGACCAACCGGTATTTCTGGTTCAGGAAGCACCAACTTGGGTTGAACCTATTAAGGAATTCCTGGTCAACGGCACCCTGCCGGTTGACGAAAACGAGTCGAGGAGGATCCAAAGAAGGTCCAAGGCCTACACTATCATCAATGGTGAGGTATACAAAAGAAGTGTCACCGGTGTCCTCCAAAGGTGTGTGGAGCCGGAAGAAGGAAAAGAAATATTGGTGGAAATTCACCAAGGAGAGTGTGGACACCATGCTTCATCAAGTGCACTGGTGGCAAAAGTGTTCCAGCATGGGTTCTACCGGCCCACGGCTCTGGAAAACGCTGAGGATTTGGTACGGAAATGCAATGGGTGCTAGCGGTACGCCAAGCAAAATCATACCCCAGCGTCCGGTCTCAAAACTATACCATTAACTTGGCCGTTTGTTGTTTGGTGCCTTGACATGGTTGGTCCATTCAAAACCGCAAGGGGCAACATGACCCATGTCCTGGTGATGGTGGATAAATTCACCAAGTGGCTGGAAGTAAAACCTATCGCAAAGTGTGATGGGCATACAGCGGTGAAATTCCTAAAAGATGTAATCTTGCGGTATGGATACCCGCACGGCATCATCACTGACAATGGGACAAACTTTGCTCAAGGGGAGTTTAAACGATTCTGTGAGGATAACAATATCTGGTTGGATTTGTGCTTCGTAGCACACCCACAAGGCAATGGCCAAGTTGAAAGAACTAACGCTCTGGTGCTTTCCGGTATCAAGCCAAGGCTGATCGAACCGCTTGAAAGATCACCGGGATGTTGGCTTGATGAGCTACCATCCGTGTTGTGGAGCATACGAACAACACCAAACCGGTCTACCGGATACACTCCATTCTTCATGGTTTATGGGGCGGAAGCCGTGGTACCAACCGATATCATACATGATTCACCAAGGGTTCAACTCTATACCGAGGATAACACCGATTAAAGAGCTGAAAACAATGTTGGCCACTGCGCCGGTACTAGCTTCGCCTTTGGAAAGAGAGCCCATGTTGTTGTACATAGCAGCAACAAACCGGGTCGTGAGTGTTGTACTTGTGGTGGAAAGAGAAGAGGAAGGAAAAACCCGTGCAAAGTCCGGTATACTACCTGAGCGAGGTGCTCTCTCTCTCAAAGCAAAACTACCCTCACTTCCAGAAAATGACCTACGGCGTGTTCATGGCCGCCACAAAGCTCAAGCACTATTTTGAGGAACACCCCATGAAGGTGGTGAGTGAGGGACCCATTTCAGATATCATGTGCAACAAGGATGCTAGCGGCAGGATTGCTAAGTGGGCAATTCAGATATCACTGTACGTACAGGTATACGAAAGAAGAGACGCCATAAAATCACAAGCTTTAGCTAATTTGTTGGTTGATTGGGCGGAAATGCAATACAAACCGCCGGAACAAAAGATAGAATACTGGAATATGCACTTTGATGGATCCAAGCTCAAAGAGGGTCTGGGTGCCGGTGTGGTCCTAACTTCACCAAAGGGAGATCATCTCCGGTATGTTCTGCAAGTACACTTCAGAGCATCAAACAATGTAGCTGAATATGAGGCTCTGATCCATGGGCTCAAGGTTGCAAAAGAAATCGGTGCGCACCGGATCATTTGCTATGGCGATTCAGATCTTGTGGTGCAGGAGTGTTCCGGAGATTGGGACGCAAAAGATGCCAACATGGCCTCATACCGGTTCCACATGCAAAAGATTGCCAACTTCTTTGAGGGCTGTGAGTTTCACCATGTGCCGCGTGCGGAAAATGAAGCCGTGGATACCCTCACTAAGCTAGGTTCCTCCCGGCAGGAAATTCCTCCCGGAGTGGCTTTGGCTCACCTAAGGACACCATCGATTAAACCGAGTCCGGAATCGGAGTCAATCTTTGTACTGGAGTCACACATTGTGCCAATGGACATTGACGAAGGAAACCCGGGGACTGCCCTGGTAAACCCGGGGACTGCAAGATCTAAGCCGGAGGAGGCTATGCTGGTAGACAATATGGAGATAGACCTACCGGTATTTCTGGTTCAGGAAGCACCAACTTGGGTTGAACCTATTAAGGAATTCCTGATCAACGGCACCCTACCGGTTGACGAAAACGAGTCGAGGAGGATCCAAAGAAGGTCCAAGGCCTACACTATCATCAATGGTGAGGTATACAAAAGAAGTGTCACCGGTGTCCTTCAAAGGTGTGTGGAGCCGGAAGAAGGAAAAGAAATGTTGGTGGAAATTCACCAAGGAGAGTGTGGACACCATGCTTCATCAAGTGCACTGGTAGCAAAAGTGTTCCAGCATGGGTTCTACCGGCCCACGGCTCTGGAAAACGCTGAGGTTTTGGTACAGAAATGCAATGGGTGCCAGCGGTACGCCAAGCAAAATCATACCCCAGCGTCCGGTCTCAAAACTATACCATTAACTTGGCCGTTTGATGTTTGGTGCCTTGACATGGTTGGTCCATTCAAAACCGCAAGGGGAAACATGACCCATGTCCTGGTGATGGTGGATAAATTCACCAAGTGGCTAGAAGTAAAACCTATCGCAAAGTGTGATGGGCATACATCGCTGAAATTCCTAAAAGATGTAATCTTGCGGTATGGATACCCGCACAGCATCATCACTGACAATGGGACAAACTTTTCTCAAGGGGAGTTTAAATGATTCTGTGAGGATAACAATATCCGGTTGGATTTGTGCTCCGTAGCACACCCACAAGGCAATGGCCAAGTTGAAAGAACTAACGCTCTGGTGCTTTCCGGTATCAAGCCAAGGCTGATCCAACCGCTTGAAAGATCACCGGGATGTTGGCTTGACGAGCTACCATCCGTGTTGTGGAGCATACGAACAACACCAAACCGGTCTACCGGATACACTCCATTCTTCATGGTTTATGGGGCGGAAGCCGTGGTACCAACCGATATCATACATGATTCACCAAGGGTTCAACTCTATACCGAGGATATCACCATTTAAAGAGCTGAAAACAATGTTGGCCACTGCGCCGGTACTAGCTTCGCCTTTGGAAAGAGAGCCCATGCTGTTGTACATAGCAGCAGCAAACCGGGTCGTGAGTGTTGTAGTTGTGGTGGAAAGAGAAGAGGAAGGAAAAACCGTGCAAAGTCCGGTATACTACCTGAGCGAGGTGCTCTCTCTCTCTCAAAGCAAAACTACCCTCACTTCCAGAAAATGACCTACGGCGTGTTCATGGCCGCCACAAAGGTCAAGCACTATTTTGAGGAACACCCCATGAAGGTGGTGAGTGAGGCACCCATTTCAGATATCATGTGCAACAAGGATGCTAGCGGCAGCATTGCTAAGTGGGCAATTCAGATATCACCGTATGTACCGGTATACGAAAGAAGAGACGCCATAAAATCACAAGCTTTAGCTGATTTCTTGGTTGATTGGGCGGAAATGCAATACAAACCGCCGGAACAAAAGATAGAATACTGGAAGATGCACTTTGATGGATCCAATCTCAAAGAGGGTCTGGGTGCTGGTGTGGTCCTAACTTCACCAAAGGGAGATCATCTCCGGTATGTTCTGCAAGTACACTTCAGAGCATCAAACAATGTAGCTGAATATGAGGCTCTGATCCATGGGCTCAAGGTTGCAAAAGAAATCGGTGCACACCGGATCATTTGCTATGGCGATTCAGATCTTGTGGTGCAGCAGTGTTCCGGAGATTGGGACGCAAAAGATGCCAACATGGCCTCATACCGGTTCCACATGCAAAAGATTGCCGACTTCTTTGAGGGATGTGAGTTTCACCATGTGCCGCGTGCGGAAAATGAAGCCGCGGATACCCTCACTAAGCTAGGTTCCACCCGGCAGGAAATTCCTCCCTGAGTGGCTTTGGCTCACCTAAGGACACCATCGATTAAACCGAGTCCGGAATCGGAGTCAATCTTTGTACCGGAGTCACACATTGTGCCAATGGACATTGACGAAGGAAACCCGGGGACTACCATGGTAAACCCGGGGACTACAAGATCTAAGCCGGAAGAGGCTATGCTGGTAGACAATATGGAGATAGAACTACCGGTATTTCTGGTTCGGGAAGCACCAACTTGGGTTGAACCTATTAAGGAATTCCTGATCAACGGCACCCTGCCGGTTGACGAAAACGAGTCGAGGAGGATCCAAAAAAGGTCCAAGGCCTACACTATCATCAATGGTGAGGTATACAAAAGAAGTGTCACTGGTGTCCTCCAAAGGTGTGTGGAGCCGGAAGAAGGAAAAGAAATGTTGGTGGAAATTCACCAAGGAGAGTGTGGACACCATGCTTCATCAAGTGCACAGGTGGCAAAAGTGTTCCAGCATGGGTTCTACTGGCCCACGGCTCTGGAAAACGCTGAGGATTTGGTAAGGAAATGCAATGGGTGCCAGCGGTACGCCAAGCAAAATCATACCCCAGCGTCCGGTCTCAAAACTATACCATTAACTTGGCCGTTCGCTGTTTGGTGCCTTGACATGGTTGGTCCATTCAAAACCGCAAGGGGCAACATGACCCATGTCCTTGTGATGGTGGATAAATTCACCAAGTGGCTGGAAGTAAAACCTATCGCAAAGTGTGATGGGCATATATCGGTGAAATTCCTAAAAGATGTAATCTTGCGGTATGGATACCCGCACAACATCATCACTGACAATGGGACAAACTTTGCTCAAGGGGAGTTTAAACGATTCTGTGAGGATAACAATATCCGGTTGGATTTGTGCTCCGTAGCACACCCACAAGGCAATGGCTAAGTTGAAATAACTAACGCTCTGGTGCTTTCCGGTATCAAGCCAAGGCTCATCGAACCGCTTGAAAGATCACCGAGATGTTGGCTTGATGAGCTACTGATGTCTACGCACGCTTTTATTCCTGTAGACAATGTTGGGCCTCCAAGAGCAGAGGTTTGTAGAACAGCAGCAAGTTTCCCTTAAGTGAATCACCCAAGGTTTATCGAACTCAGGGAGGTAGAGATCAAAGATATCCCTCTCAAGCAACCCTGCAATTACGATACAAGAAGTCTCTTGTGTCCCCAACACACCTAATACACTTGTCAGATGTATAGGTGCACAAGTTCGGCGAAGAGATAGTAAGATGCAAGTGATATGGATGAATATGAGTGGTAATAACAATCTGAAATAAATATGGCAGCAAGTAAACATGCAGTAGAACAGTAAATAAACGGTGTTTCAATGCTTAGAAACAAGGCCTAGGGATCATACTTTCACTAGTGGCACTCTCAACATTGATCACATAACTGAATAAATAAATGCTACTTTCTACACTCTCTTGTTGGATAACAAACACCATTCATTGTGTAGGGCTACAAAAGCAGACCTCAAGCCGGAGTAAACAAGCTCCACAACATCCGGAGTTCATATTTAAGTAACCTCTAGAGTGCATAATAGACCATTGCAATTTATACCGAGTACTAACATAGCATACACCTTGTCAACAATAGCTATGAAAGGGGGAATATATCGCATCAATACTATCATAGTAATAGTTAACTTCATAATCTACAAGAGATTACAATCATAACCTACGCCAAGTACTACATGATGCACACACTGTCAACATTACATCATGGAGGAGGAATAGACTACTTTAATAACATCACTAGAGTAGCACATAGATTAATAGTGATACAAAGCTCATGATCACATAAAGATCACACCATGGGAGAGAGAGATGAACCACATAGATACTGATACGCGTAAAGCACGCGTCCGTTCGGAACCCCAAGAGGAAAGTGTGATATGTACAGCGGCAAGTTTTCCCTCAGTAAGAAACCAAGATTTATCGAACCAGTAGGAGCCAAGAAGCACGTTGAAGGTTGATGGCGGCGGAGTGTAGTGCGGCGCAACACCAGGGATTCCGGCGACAACGTGGAACCTGCACAACACAACCAAAGTACTTTGTCCCAACATAACAGTGAGGTTGTCAATCTCACCGGCTTGCTGTAACAAAGGATTAGATGTATAGTGTGGATGATGATTGTTTGCAGAAACAGTAGAATGAGTATTGCAGTAGATTGTATTCGATGTAAAAGAATGGACCGGGGTCCATAGTTCACTAGAGGTGTCTCTCCCATAAGAATAAGCATGTTGGGTGAACAAATTACAGTTCGGCAATTGACAAATAAAGAGGGCATGACCATGCACATACATGTTATGATAAGTATTGTGAGATTTAATTGGGCATTACGACAAAGTACATAGACCGCTATCCAGCATGCATCTATGCCTAAAAAGTCCACTTTCAGGTTATCATCCGAACCCCCTCCAGTATTAAGTTGCAAACAACGGACAATTGCATTAAGTATGGTGCGTAATGTAATCAACAAATACATCCTTAGACATAGCATTGATGTTTTATCCCTAGTGGCAATAGCACATCCACAGCCTTAGAGGTTTCTGTCACTCCCCCAGATTTAATGGAGACATGAACCCACTATCGAGCATAAATACTCCCTCTTGGAGTTACAAGCAAAAACTTGGCCAGAGCCTCTACTAGTAACGGAGAGCATGCAAGATCATAAACAACACATAGATAATAGATTGATAATCAACATAGCATAGTATTCTATATTCATCAGATCCCAACAAACACAACATGTAGCATTACAGATAGATGATCTTGATCATGTTAGGCAGCTCACAAGATCCAACAATGAAGCACAATTAGAAGAAGACGACCATCTAGCTACTGCTATGGACCCATAGTCCAGGGGTGAACTACTCACTCATCACTCCGTAGGCGACCATGGCGGTGAAGAGTCCTCCGGGAGATGATTCCCCTCTCCGGCAGGGTGCCGGAGGCGATCTCCTGAATCCCCCGAGATGGGATTGGCGGCGGTGGCGTCTCTGGAAGGTTTTCCGTATCGTGGCTCTCGGTACTGGAGTTATTATCGACGAAGGCTTAAGTAGGCGGAAGGGTAGGTCAGGGGGCGCCACGAGGGGCCCACACCACAGGCCGGCGCGGCCAGGGCTTGGGCCGCGCCGCCCTGGTGTGTGGCTGCCTCGTCGCCCCACTTCGTTTCCTCTCCGGACTTCTGGAAGGTTCGTGGAAAAATAAGATCCTGGGCGTTGATTTCGTCCAATTCCGAGAATATTTCCTTACTAGGATTTCTGAAACCAAAAACAGCAGAAAACAGCAACTGGCTCTTCGACATCTTGTTAATAGGTTAGTGCCGGAAAATGCATAAATATGACATAAAGTATGCATAAAACATGTAGGTATCATCAATAAAGTAGCATGGAACATAAGAAATTATCGATACGTTGGAGACGTATCAGATACCGGTAGAGCCCTCAGCCTCGGGGGAGAACTACTCCCTCCTCATCATGGGAGTCAGCAATGGCGATGAAGATGGCGGTGGTGTCGATGGAGATGACTCCGGGGGCAATTCCCCATCCCGGCGGCGTGCCGGAACAGAGACTTCTGTCCCCCGAATTGGAGTTTCGCGATGGCGGCGGCGCCCCTGGGGTCTTCTGGAGTTTCGTCAATTGGTATCGAAGTTTTAGGTCACGAGGGCTTATATAGGCGAAGAGGCGGAGTCGGAAGGGCACCAGGGCGCCCTCCCCACCTGGTGGCGCGGCCAGGCCTAGGCCCGCGCCCAGGTGTGGTGTGGAGCCCCCTGGCTCATCTTCGTCTCCCCTTCGGACTTCTGGAACCTTCCCGGTGAAATAAGATGTTTGGTCTTTGTTTTGTCGAATTCCGAGAATATTGCCCGAACAGCCTTTCTGGAACAAAAAACAACAGAAACAGTAACTGACACTGTGGCATCTTGTTAATAGGTTAGTTCCGGAAAATGCATAATAATGATATGAAGTGTGAGCAAAACATGTAGGTATTGTCATAAAAGTAGCATGGAACATAAGAAATTATAGATATGTTTGAAACGTATCAAGCATCCCCAAGCTTAGTTCCTACTCGCCCTCGAGTAGGTAAAGGATAACAAGGATAATTTCTGAAGTGACATGCTATCATAATCTTGATCAATACTATTGTAAAGCATATGAGATGAATAAAGTGATTCGAAGCAATGATAAAGACAATGACTAAACAACTGAATCATATAGCAAAGACTTTTCATGAATAGCAAGCATCAATAAGACTTGCATAGGAGTTAACTTATAAAGCAATAAATTTTTAGTAGAAAGTTTTGAAGCAACACAAAGGAAGATATAAGTTTCAGCGGTTGCCCAGGGTCAGGCCCATCCATGTCGTTAAAGACCGCGGCCACGAGAGGAAGAAAGAGACGTCGCCAAGGACGTGCCGAGACCTCCTATCATACGCAGCACATCATCCGCCACTTCATTGTCGCCAGGGGCATCCGCGATGACACAAGCCGGCGGCCACCGTCCGCGTTTTCGCCGTCGTTCCGCGAAGAGATGGTGCTTACCGTACACTCCTACGTCCCCAGGTTACTCTACATCGACTACAAATACTACTTCGTGGAGGCCATGATCATCTACATCCCGGTCTTCGATTTTCGCCGGAGCGCCGCCATCGACTATGTCCGAGTCTGCTGAGACGACGACGTGAGCTGCTGCTGTAGGCCGGTACGTGTTCATCGCGCTGCCCAGTTTAGATTACACTTTTTACGTATCAGTCGTAGGTTGTTAGATCCAATCAGATGGTCCGTCTTGTCCAAATAACTGAACGGGTTCAAGCCTGTTGCTCCGATCGATCCATCAACCTATTTATGCTAGCTAATTCACGTCCAGAAAGTTTAAGATTACATAACAATAGATTTACAGCTACGGTCTAGTATCTCGACGACCAAGTTGGTTACATCGGTGAGCACTTTCTTTTTTCCTTTGTTGCTCAATCGTTATATCTGAATCTAAAAGTCCCCCCTAGCCTACTTAACTGGAACCATGGGAAACAACCGATCGATCGGAACACATATAGTGCTAGCTGACTCACCCACGAAAACTTTGAAATTCCATAACAATATATCTATAGTTCCGTTTTAGATGATTTCTATGAAGTTAAGTTCGTATTTAAATCCTCTACAACTTTCGTGTAGAAAGTTTTTCCATCCGAGAAACTTTTTCTGACAACTTTTCGTACAACATTAAATTAAAGACCGCGAAGTGTTTAATTTTGTAAAAACTATAGAAAAATAATTGCACATCTAAAGCTGGCAAATAATATACCCCTCGACTCATAAAAATGAGTAGAACACGATTTTGAAATAAATTTGACTTTTGAGTTTTTTTAATATTCAAATTTGAATATGTGAATTTGAGTATTTTCATCATAGGTTTACTCCTATAAATAACTTCAACATAGTTCCTTTTTCCAAAATAATCCTTATGACCATACCCATCTATCAAAACTATTCCTACATTCTTTTCATGTTCCAAGTTCATACTTATCCTCCATGCTTTTGTATCCTATCAATTCTTTCTCATATATCTTAGATGATCCATATAAGTTTTTGACTTTATACATTCTAATTCAATCTACCAAAGCCATATCTTGCAAGCTACGCCTCATGTCATATCTTTCTTATCCAAGGACTAAAATAAAAATGAATAACAACTTGTTTGCCTTGTTTGATATTGTTGTTGTTGGAATGTCTGTTTATGTTGTGCTATCTTTTATCTTATAGTTTTATGGAGAGCGACGTGTTTTGTTGAAAGAAAAGAGAACGATCTTCGACAACCAAAAAGGCAAGTGACACACACCAAAAGTGCCAGTTTTAACTCTTACACTGTAGTGTTTTTATAGTAGACATGTCTAGGGTTTATGTTTTTGCCTGCTAGTAAATCCTAGTAGTTTAGCTACACCACTCCTAGACTGTCTTAGCCGCCATTAAATTTAGTTGTTACCTACTATGCCATGGAAAAGGTTTTGATAGAGATTAAGGAAAAACAACTAAGTTTAATGAATTACCTGGGTGAATGGCGGAGTTATGGAGAGGGCGGTTGTATCAGGGGGCAAGACCCTGGTGCTAGTGCACACTTGCGAAAAGTCACCCAGGCTTAAAGAGATTGTAGACAAACCTTGCTTATTAGCTTCACGTACAACCACATGCTACTATGGCTCTGGCTTGACAAAGTATGTTGTATGAACCCGGATCCTAGGGGTCAGGTGGTGGTAGAGGGATACTGTAGGTGTAACGTGGCCCTTAGGGAATGGTTCGGGTGATTACACACAGAAGGTCTCGGCCACGGTCTGCACCTGTCCTTTGAGCAAAATGTGCATCGAGGTAGAAGGATTGACCTGGCCATGTGGGTAAAGGTGTACAACCTCTCGAGAGTGTAAATCTAAGTACTTAGCCGTGTCCCCGGTTATGGACAACTTGAGCGAACTGACAAGTCTTTGTTCGAAGATCTCCTCATCCCAATTTCTTAAATAAAATTTGAATGGGTGAACAAGGGTAGGAAGGTACATTGGGGCTTTACCAATGCTACTGTTAATTTGGTACATTGGGGTTTTACCAATGTTACTGCTAATTAGATTGAAAGAAAATGTTTTGATAAAAGATAGGGAAAAATTGGCTTTATGCAAAATGAACTTGAGCTCTACCTGTCAGATGTGCACGTAGGTGTAGGATGCCTTTTGAGTCCACAAAAGTGTCCTTGCCAATACAATTCAAATGTATTGATTCCTTCGGGCTGCAACGTTTGATGTTGCAGGTATACCTAGCTGCTGAAGAAGATGTTAGGATCACGAGTCTTTGCCCAACATGTCTGCCTGTGGCATCCGTGAAGGAAGAGGACTCCATGCTATTTTCTTTCCGCTTGTTGTTGAACTCTGATTTATGTTTATGCTAGCCTTGAGCTATGCAAGTTGTATCGAACTATTTTATTTCCGCTGGATCTTAGATTGTAATGAAGACCTTTGCTACTTGGTATTTCATCTTAAACTGTGTGTGCTAGCAGTTCGATCCAGGGACTTGCACTTTTCTGAAGTGAGGTCACTACAATAATTGTCAACACAAAGTAATATGATGAATGCAAATAAGCAAGTATGTAGGAATCAATGCACACAGTTGACACAAGTGTTTGCTTCTAGGATAGAAAGAAGTAGGTAAACTGACTCAACATAAAGTAAAAGAAAGGCCCTTCGCAGAGGGAAGCATGGATTACTATATTTGTGCTAGAGCTTTTATTTTGAAAACATAGAAACAATTTTGTCAACGGTAGTAATAAATCATATGTGTTATGCATAAGACATCTTATAAGTTGCAAGCTTCATGCATAGATTACCAATAGTGCTCGCACCTTGTCCTAATTAGCTTGGATTTACATGGATTATCATTGCATAGCATATGTTTCAACCAAGTGTCACAAAGGGGTACCTCTATGCCGCCTGTACAAAGGTCTAAGGAGAAAGTTCGCATTGGATTTCTCGCTTTTGAATATTCTCAACTTAGACATCCATACCGGGACAACATAGAAAACAGATAATGGACTCCTCTTTAATGCATAAGCATTCAACAACAGATAATATTCTCATAAGAGATTGAGGATTGATGTCCAAACTGAAACTTCCACCATGGTTCATGGCTTTACTTAGCGGCCCAATGTTCTTCTCTAACAATATGCATACTCAAACCGTTTGATCATGATAAATCACCCTTACTTCAGACAAGACGAACATGCATAGCAACTCACATGATATTCAACAAAGGTGTAATAGTTGATGGCGTCCCCAGAAACATGGTTACCGTTCAACAAGCAACTTATAAGAAATAAGATACATAAGCTACATATTCTTTACCACAATAGTTTTTAAGATATTTTCCCATGAGCTATATATTGCAAAGACAAAGAATGGAATTTTAAAGGTAGCACTCAAGTAATTTACTTTGCAATGGCAGAGAAATACCATGTAGTAGGTAGGTATGGTGGACACAAATGGCATAGTTTTTGGCTCAAGGTTTTGGATGCACGAGAAGCATTCCCTCTCAGTACAAGGCTTTGGCTAGCAAGGTTGTTTGAAGCAAACACAAGTATGAATTGGTACAGCAAAACTTACATAAGAACATATTGCAAGCATTATAAGACTCTACATTGTCTTCCTTGTTGTTCAAACACCTCACCAGAAAATATCTAGACTATAGAGAGACCAATCATGCAAACCAAATTTTAACAAGCTCTATATAGTTCTTCATTAATATGTGCAAAGTACATGATGCAAGAGCTTAAACATGATCTATTTGAGCACAACAATTGCCAAGTATCAAATTATTCAAGTCATTATACCAATTACCACATGAAACATTTTCTGTTTCCAACCATAATAATGATGAACGAAGCAGTTTCATCCTTCGCCATGAACATTAAAAGTAAAGCTAAGAACACATGTGTTCATATGCAACAGCGGAGCGTGTGTCTCTACCAAACAAAGAATGCTAGGATCCGATTTTATTCAAACAAAAACAAAAATAAAAACATACAGACGCTCCAAGTAAAGCACATAAGATGTGACGGAATAAAAATATAGTTTCACTAGAGGTGACCTGATAAGTTGTCGATGAAGAAGGGGATGCCTTGGGCATCTGTGGGGACCCCGGACTAGCTGTCCGAAATACCCTGTTATGTATACAATTCACGATCCCATGATCAGTGCATCGTGAACACATAACCGAACTGATATCAAATTACACCATCCATTACAAAGCGGAATAAGAAAAATTACAATAAGGTCTCATGACCAAACTTACATAATAGCCTCGAAGGGCCTAACTAAACATCAGAGTAGTATCATCACTTTAACAGCGTGGAGCCCAAGTCATCTGCCATAAACCCTACAGGCAACTGACTGGGAAGACGTTCCTAGCTCGCATAGACGTCACCAACTTTTTCTTTATCCCTCGTGTTCCTCCAAGTCTGGCCAAGTAAATAGCCAGGGACAAAGCCGTGAGTACATTTGGAATTGTACTCGCAAACCATCAAGAAGGTACTTTGCAAGAGTGCAAGATAACAAGTGCTAATCTAGATGACAAGAGGGAAGAGATAATTTCTCTTATGGAAATAACATGTAGAAGAGAAGTAGTTTCTCTTGAGGATATAGCATCCCGACATCTTAGAAGAAGGGGATACTCAAGGGGTTCTATGACATCTCTATATCTTTGTTGAAGAAGATACTTCAAAAGAATTCTACAACATAAAACACTAGGAAGGGAGTAACCCAGTTTATTTCCTTTCCGACCATCTCCATATGGTCATCACAATTTTCCCGTACCTTCCCGGTACTCCGAAAACAAGTTCCTTCCTTTCCTTTGTCAAACACTTTCATAAAACAAAACTCTTTAGGCTAAGCAACAGCCATTCCATCCGTCCATGACCGCGGACACGGCTATTCGAATAGATTTGACTCTGCAGAGTTTGCACACTTTCCCCACAAGATCCGCGAGTTCATCATGTGGGCATCATCCCCGCATATCAACTATGCCATGACAAAAACTCGGACATAGCCTTTCGCCTATTCGTCTTAGCACGGGATCCTACCCTATGGAGTATGTACCTCCCCGGCACCGTGGCAGCTCACCTCACTTTGAGCGTGGCTCCACCGCCAAGCCAGGAGACCCATAGTGTCTTCCGGACGGGTCAGCCCCGAAGGCCTCCCGTTATACTATTGTCTCCACCAACGACAATCCGGATTCAGAGGTAACCTTACCCTTATATAGTTGTGCGGTGTCCCATGTTAAGAAGAACAAACTACGAGCTAAGCCCCGTCCCACTCCAGGGTAATGTGGTTGCGCGGGTTAATTGTCACGGGTGAATACTTAGTCGCCAAAGTTTTCGAAAACAAGATTTTCTTTCCAACCATCTTTGCCAAGATCCTTTCCTTTCATAAACACACACTTGGGTAAGTCCAACTCACCCAAGGTTTTCAAAAATTCTTTTCAACAAGGTATTTTTCCAAGAGGGTTCCCAACCTATAGTTTTATGAAGGAACTAAGAGTCACAATGACATGATGCTAGCCACCATACCACTAAGGGGATGCTAATTGAGGTGTTAAGGGGATCATACATACTTAGGATAAGCATGTATAGGGACAACATAATTAAGATGATTCAAACAAGGGTCATGATGTTAATCATCATACCACTAAGAAGATGACAACATGGATATGGTCAAGGGGGCATACATGCTTAGGGTAAGCATGCATAACATCAACAAGGGGGTTCACATACTTGAGATCAAGTATGCAAAGCATCAACAAGGGGTTCAACATACTTTGGGAATAAGTATGCACAGAGTAGAGGACCAAAAATCACCCATGATACAAGGAACCAAGTATATAATGGAGCAATGAGCACAACAAGAAGGATAAATAGCAAGAGATCAAAAGATGGCTTGCCTTGGTTGGCTTGTTTGTCCCTGGACTTCTCCAACTCCATCAAATAAGACTTCCAACAATATAAATAAAATCCTCGTTCGATTCCACTTCTTCTTCTTCTCTGAAATTGTTCGCATCTAACGCCGGAAAAATATAAAAGGAACACAATCAACACATTGCACCAACTAAACAAACATGCAACAATCAACAATCAGTAGCTAATCACTCTACTAAGGGCTAACATACTAAGGACTTACAGTAACTACAAAACAACTTTAAAAGAGAAACCAATTTATTTCAATTAATAAAAACATGAGAGCCTCACCAATTAGCAATTGTCTCTTTGGGTATCACCATGGCATAGATGAAGTACCCCTGGTAGATAACAATATCAAGAAGACAAGTGCAATGCTTTGGACTTAAAAACAAACATCTTATATTTTCAAACAATTTTGAAAAAGTAGAAAACATCCCCCTCTTTTATTTTGTTAGCAAAACACTGCACCAAAAATGGGAAGTAGACCATATTCCACACCTTTGGAAAACTTGAGAAAACAAAAGAACTGAGTTTAAGAGGCAGAGGTTTTGTTTTCCAAAACATAGGTTGACCATTTTTTTACTAAAAAGAGTTGGTCAAAGATTTAAAATAAACAAAAGTTTTGGTACAACATTTCATGTGACACACACATATTGCTAACAGTAACAAATATGCATGGAAAGAGGCTAACAATATTTTTCCTATATGGACAGTGTTAAAACAAGATTAAACCAATTGGATTCACCCAAAAATATTAAATTTAAAATTTTAGGAATTAGTTAGAGTCTGCAGCACACATTGAACAAGTTTAATTCACCAAAAATCGTACAAAAATCCTAAAAATATGAGGCCAGTGGCATTTGAAAGGTATTGAAATTTCGGAACTAATGCACTTTGTTTCACTCGATTTGGGTTAGTAAAACTCTAGATATTTTCAAAACAGTGCCACTGGTTTCTACAGCAAATTTCAAATTTTCATCCATTTAAAACGGGCGGGAGTTCTCTGGGCCGTGCGGGGTGACAGTATGGGGCCGGCCCAGGTATGTTTTCCAGGTGGATGGGAAAAAAATTAAAGAGAAAGAAAAGGGGGAGGGGGCCCAGGCGGGCCAGTGCATGGGCGACGTGGCCCAAAACCATGCACGCGCACGGGTGTCCTCGTCCTCGCGTCTACGCACGCCCGCGTTCGCTGGGAAGGACATAGCGGCGCTCCAGGGACTTACCGGCGGCGATCGGGGCGGGGCCTGGGCGACGGCGGTCGACGGCGAGTTGCGGAGATGTGGCGGAGGCTTGTCGCGGACCAGCAGCTCCTCCATCCCAAGCAGGGGCTCCTCCATGCAGCAGCGTGGGCAGCTCCTTCCCCGGCGTCTCCCTCGGGCCGGCGATGGCGGCGGCCGCTTCCGGTGGACCTGGGCAGCGAAAAAGGGTGCATAAGGACGGGAAGAGGATGGAGAGAAGGATGGTGCAGAGGGGGAGGGACGAGCGTGATGGGAGCGTCCGCAGTCCTGCCCGCCATTGTCTCAGCAGCCACGGTGGTGGTGCTCCTTCGGCGAGCACGCGGCCAGAGCAGCGCTGCAGCGTTCACGGGCGAGAACTGGGAATGTGAGAGGGTGGAGTGGGAGGTCTCTGTGAGGGAGAGGAGCGGCAGAGGCGGGCCTTTTATAGCCGAGGTTGGGTGTACGATGGACGGAGCTCACGGCGGTGGTGCACGGGTCCAACGGCATGCCATTGGCGGGCTGGGCGGTGGCATCGGCCACGGCATCAAGTGCCGGGTCTAGTGCAGCTGAAATCCCGGAAAGAGGTTGGCTAGGTTGTCTGGAACGAGGTGATGATCGCGCGTGCGCGATGGTGTTTGATCCGTTTTGTGCAGCGATGAGTGCATGAGGTTGGCATATGGAGGTTCTGACAGTGATTAGGATCGATGATTATGTCCTCCAGGGTTTGGCATGGCCTGTAGCTCAAAGATGCTCTCGGAACGTATTGGCATGCTCTCTACGTGGTGACCACGTCGGGGCGAGCATGAGCGAGTCAGCTGTAGAGGGAGGCTTGCCTCGGGACCATGCCCATTCGATACTGGGGAGTCAGGGCGCCTTCATGGCGCAGCCTAGGGGGCTGGGGCGCCTGCTCTCTTCTTGACCAAGAATGGGGTGGCCATCAAGGAAGGCTAGAAGAGAGGGAGAGGCTAGGGCTGGCTAGGTAGGCTTTCATGATATCCTGGGGTGGTGTGAGGGCTGGTTGCTCGTCCACATTGAGTGGAGGGAGGAGAGGTAGGCTTCAAGCAAGGATCTCCTCAAGATTTTGCCCAATGTGCATGTGTTCCCACCTCTCTTCTACTACCATGCAAGGATAGCCAAGGGGCACACTCTAGCACCTGGTGAGGTCGACCAGAGAGAGAGGGTGGGATGCAGGTTTGTAGTATTGGGTGGTTTGTCCAAACTAGAGAGTGTAGAGAGGGAGAAGTAGGGCACACACACATGCATGCATGCAATATATTGTATGGCCGGCTCATCTTTTGCCAAAATGGACAATACATGAGGGTTGGGTGGTAGTGTTAAAGATGGTTAGGCTAATAATTGAATTTTAGAAAATAATTGAGCATTCTTTGAAAATGGGGATGGATATAGAGATTAGGGCCCATGATGATCATGGTGGCACTTGGTTCTATCTTGTTTTAGTCAAGATGAAGATAGCAAGGAGGGTAACTTGAGAGGGGTGTTTGATGTAGGGAGATGCTTCTTAAATTTGAAAATTAAACAAGAGGGAAGGAAGAATTGGTATAAATACCATAAACTAACATTTTATTAAAAGCAAGGAAAATAAAGTGAAACGATTTTTATAGAAATATTTTTGGGTTGAATAGGGATGGTATGAAGTACCACCCACCTTTCCTAAGTTATTTGGGAAAATAATTGGAAAAGCTTTGCTAAAACTAGAAATAGTTATATGGTCAAAATAGAGAAGAACCTTAATAGGATTTTTGGTAATAAAAAGTTTTGGGAGAAGTGATCTCAAGGGTAGAGGGTGGCCACATAATGTAGCTACCATCTTCTCTCTTGGTTTTGTGGAGATTAGACATGGATTAAAAAAACAAGAGGTAAAACAGGATGAATTGATCTAGTGCTGAATTAGTGAATAGGGTGCAAGATCAGGTGAAAATAAGAATTGTGGGGGTAGATGAGGACATGCAAGACGTGGGAGTTGTAGAGGGTGTTTCATAGATGAGATCTATGCATTGAGGTCATCAATAACAGTTGTGGGTGCTTAAGAAACAACTGCCAAAGTTGGAACATTTTAAGCCTGCCAAAACAGATTGTTGACTTGGCCACAAAACAGGCAAGGATAATTGAGTATAAGAGAGATTTGGTTAAAGGCAAGGACATGGCTGGGAAGTGCTCATGGCAAGGTAGAGTTAAGACAAGATGCATTGCCTTAGATGGCAAGAGGTAGCTTAATCCAAGGGCTCAAAAATGGAACCTGATAACAGTTTTAGGACTTAGCCAAATTTGTGAGGTCCTAGGGTTTGTGACTAGGAAAAGGGAGAAGGATATATATTAAGGAGTGGATGATATTCAAACTTGAATAGAAGATAGGGTGAGCTAAAGTGCATTACAGAGATGATCCCAAGATAGGTGTATTTAGGGTTCCATAGATGGAAAGGTTTTAGTTAATGTGTTGCTAGTTGGTTTTCACCTAGGAGTTTTATGTGGTGGAGTAACTCAAGACTATCTAACTCAACCAACAGACGAAGGCAAATTCATCTACAAGCAAAACAAGCAATTCATATCAACAAGCAGATCAAGGCAATTCATCTAATTAGTCTTATAGAAAAAGTTTTTGTTCCCCCTAATTTTTGCACTAAGGACAACTAAGCATGGTTGCAAAAGTTTGGGGTGTGACAGATCTTCCACTCTTAAAATAATCTCGTCCCGAGATTACTAAGCGTAGAACTAGAGGGGTTGTAAAGTTTAACTAAAGATAGACTCCCTCCTTTTGTAGACGTGCAGTTGTCGAGAAGGCCGTAGCTTCAGCTTCTGAGAGTCACGGTAGATTCTGGCTGAGAGGAAGCTTCGTGAAGGGGTTGATTACTCCATGCAGGTGTTAGATCTGTAGCTTCTTAACGATCCTAGCGGGGGTTGAAGAATCTGGGAGGGTTAGTGCAATCCAACGGTGCCCTAGCAGGGTTGAAAACTTTTTAGAGTTAGCTTTAAAATTTAGTGGAAGACGAAGTCTTCCGCCCTTAAGATTGTTCAGCGGGGTTCCTGAAAAATTTGAGCCTTAGCCACAGGTCTTGTCGGGCGCTTTTTGGAGAAGTCATTGATCTCTCGTCTTGAGTCGAACATCTTCAGAGGGCGTTGTGTAGTCCACGGCTTCAAGAGGAGTAAATGCATCCCAACAAGTTCCCAACAGTGTTTTATAAAGGTTTAAAATGTTAGGGTTAGCTCCAAATTTTAGTGGAAGACGAGGTCTTCCACCCTTAAGATTTTTCATCGGGATTTTGGAAAAACTCAGAGCTTCTGCCTTGTGGTTCTATCTGGGGCTTCTGAAGAAGTCGTCGATCTTCCGCATTCAGTTGAAGAATCTTTAGCTTGAGGGTCGGTGCTGACTTCTACCAGCTGAGAAGTTAGCGGGTAAAGTACACCTAATCTTAAGTCTTGAGGTATCTTCAGGAGCTTCACTTGATGAGGAGCGGATGAACCATGTGATGCAGGTTGGCTTGATGCTATTGCTCTCTCAGCTTGTTAGATGGTGTGTTAGAGGGTAGTTTCAAAAAGTTATCCCCAAGGTTAGCGCGATTACTCCAAGGTTAGACCAAGTTAGTATGTCTTCTCGCAGAGGTGCAGTCACTCTTGAAGGTAGGGACTTCTGCTTTCTTGGCGTAGTAGAGATGCTTCAGTTGATCTTGAAGGTATTGGCTTCTACTTTGTTGGCGTAGTAGAGATGCTTCGACTGATCTTGAAAGTAGTCGGCGTTGATAGGGGTCTGGGTTAGTTTTTCTGACGGTTGAAAAACAACTGCTAACGGGGTTAGAGTTAGAGCCTTTCGTTAACCTATCCAACTAACTAGATGTTAGCAATCCATCAGCGAGGTAGATGAGGGTGGAAACATGTTTGGGAGGCTTCCTAAGTTGGTTTATCACACTAAGAGGGTTTTTCACACCGAAAGACCAAGACAAATATACATACAACAAACAGACAAAAACACTCAAGGCAGCACACTAGGGAACTACAAGCAATCATCACACCAGACATGGTACTCTAAGTACCCAAGGGGCCTAATACGCGGGGGTAGCTCAATCAAAGCGATTGAGTTTGTCCTATCCATCTTATAGGTTTGGGGTTTGTTAGATATGTTAGCGTCTTCATTCTTCTGACGTTGAGTTATTGACACTGAGTGGGAGGCGGGAATTGCGGAGAACTTCTAGTCTCAACATCCCGGGGACGTGAGGTCTTCAGAGGATTAATTGCTGAAGAGCTCCATAGACGACAACTTCTCGTGATTACTAGTCAATAAATTGAGGACTTGATCCTTGACGACTGCAAAAGTGCGGGTCCAAAGAGGAACAAGGTTAGCTCCCTGACAGACTTTGGTGACAACCAAAGATATGATCTAATTATCCCTTTGTGGGCACACTAAGTCAGCCTCCAATCTTCAATAGCTGCTGTTGGAGATACATGAGTCTTCCAAAAAGGTTGGTCCATCTTGGACTTCGAGTCTCTGGGTCTGAGTTGGGGACATCGTCCAGTATGTAGGTTTGAAGTGGATGAGACAATAGAGTAAGAATTTTCGAACATTTTTGATAATTGGAGAATGAGGTAAGAATTAGAAGTTTTGAAGAAACAAGAGGAGTTGAAGCTATGCTTCCGACTATAGAAAGAATTTGTTTTGTAAATAGTTTTTTTTCCAAGTACTTGTTTCCTAACTAACGTCCATGCTAACTAAGGTCTCCTACAGTCAGGATGGCTCTGATACCAGCTCTGTGGGGACCCCGGACTAGCTGTCCGAAATACCCTGTTATGTATACAATTCACGATCCCATGATCAGTGCATCATGAACACATAACCGAACTGATATCAAATTACACCATCCATTACAAAGCGGAATAAGAAAAATTACAATAAGGTCTCATGACCAAACTTACATAATAGCCTCGAAGGGCCTAACTAAACATCAGAGTAGTATCATCACTTCAACAGCGCGGAGCCCAAGTCATCTGCCATAAACCCTACAGGCAACTGACTAGGAAGACGTTCCTAGCTCGCATAGACGTCATCAACTTCTTCTTTATCCCTCGTGTTCCTCCAAGTCTGGCCAAATAAATAGCCAGGGACAAAGCCGTGAGTACATTTGGAATTGTACTCGCAAACCATCAAGAAGGTACTTTGCAAGAGTGCAAGATAACAAGTGCTAATCTAGATGACAAGAGGGAAGAGATAATTTCTCTTATGGAAATAGCATGTAGAAGAGAAGTAGTTTCTCTTGAGGATATAGCATCCCGACATCTTAGAAGAAGGGGATACTCAAGGGGTTCTATGACATCTCTATATCTTTGTTGAAGAAGATACTTCAAAAGAATTCTACAACATAAAACACTAGGAAGGGAGTAACCCAGTTTATTTCCTTTCCGACCATCTCCATATGGTCATCACAATTTTCCCGTACCTTCCCGGTACTCCGAAAACAAGTTCCTTCCTTTCCTTTGTCAAACACTTTCATAAAACAAAACTCTTTAGGCTAAGCAACAGCCATTCCAACCGTCCATGACCGCGGACACGGCTATTCGAATAGATTTGACTCTGCAGAGTTTGCACACTTTCCCCACAAGATCCGCGAGTTCATCATGTGGGCATCATCCCCGCATATCAACTATGCCATGACAAAAACTCGGACATAGCCTTTCGCCTATTCGTCTTAGCACGGGATCCTACCCTATGGAGTATGTACCTCCCCGGCACCGTGGCAGCTCACCTCACTTTGAGCGTGGCTCCACCGCCAAGCCAGAAGACCCATAGTGTCTTCCGGACGGGTCAGCCTCGAAGGCCTCCCGTTATACTATTGTCTCCACCAACGACAATCCGGATTCAGGGGTAACCTTACCCTTATATAGTTGTGCGGTGTCCCATGTTAAGAAGAACAAACTACGAGCTAAGCCCCATCCCACTCCAGGGTAATGTGGTTGCGCGGGTTAATTGTCACGGGTGAATACTTAGTCGCCAAAGTTTTCGAAAACAAGATTTTCTTTCCAACCATCTTTGCCAAGATCCTTTCCTTTCATAAACACACACTTGGGTAAGTCCAACTCACCCAAGGTTTTCAAAAATTCTTTTCAACAAGGTATTTTTCCAAGAGGGTTCCCAACCTATAGTTTTATGAAGGAACTAAGAGTCATAATGACATGATGCTAGCCACCATACCACTAAGGGGATGCTAATTGAGGTGTTAAGGGGATCATACATACTTAGGATAAGCATGTATAGGGACAACATAATTAAGATGATTCAAACAAGGGTCATGATGTTAATCATCATACCACTAAGAAGATGACAACATGGATATGGTCAAGGGGGCATACATGCTTAGGGTAAGCATGCATAACATCAACAAGGGGGTTCACATACTTGAGATCAAGTATGCAAAGCATCAACAAGGGGTTCAACATACTTTGGGAATAAGTATGCACAGAGTAGAGGACCAAAAATCACCCATGATACAAGGAACCAAGTATATAATGGAGCAATGAGCACAACAAGAAGGATAAATAGCAAGAGATCAAAAGATGGCTTGCCTTGGTTGGCTTGTTTGTCCCTGGACTTCTCCAACTCCATCAAATAAGACTTCCAACAATATAAATAAAATCCTCGTTCGATTCCACTTCTTCTTCTTCTCTGAAATTGTTTGCATCTAACGCCGGAAAAATATAAAAGGAACACAATCAACACATTGCACCAACTAAACAAACATGCAACAATCAACAATCAGTAGCTAATCACTCTACTAAGGGCTAACATACTAAGGACTTACAGTAACTACAAAACAACTTTAAAAGAGAAACCAATTTATTTCAATTAATAAAAACATGAGAGCCTCACCAATTAGCAATTGTCTCTTTGGGTATCACCATGGCATAGATGAAGTACCCCTGGTAGATAACAATATCAAGAAGACAAGTGCAATGCTTTGGACTTAAAAACAAACATCTTATATTTTCAAACAATTTTGAAAAAGTAGAAAACATCCCCCTCTTTTATTTTGTTAGCAAAACACTGCACCAAAAATGGGAAGTAGACCATATTCCACACCTTTGGAACACTTGAGAAAACAAAAGAACTGAGTTTAAGAGGCAGAGGTTTTGTTTTCCAAAACATAGGTTGACCATTTTTTTACTAAAAAGAGTTGGTCAAAGATTTAAAATAAACAAAAGTTTTGGTACAACATTTCATGTGACACACACATATTGCTAACAGTAACAAATATGCATGGAAAGAGGCTAACAATATTTTTCCTATATGGACAGTGTTAAAACAAGATTAAACCAATTGGATTCACCCAAAAATATTAAATTTAAAATTTTAGGAATTAGTTAGAGTATGCAGCACACATTGAACAAGTTTAATTCACCAAAAATCGTACAAAAATCCTAAAAATATGAGGCCAGTGGCATTTGAAAGGTATTGAAATTTCGGAACTAATGCACTTTGTTTCACTCGATTTGGGTTAGTAAAACTCTAGATATTTTCAAAACAGTGCCACTGGTTTCTACAGCAAATTTCAAATTTTCATCCATTTAAAACGGGCGGGAGTTCTCTGGGCCGTGCGGGGTGACAGTATGGGGCCGGCCCAGGTATGTTTTCCAGGTGGATGGGAAAAAAATTAAAGAGAAAGAAAAGGGGGAGGGGGCCCAGGCGGGCCAGTGCATGGGCGACGTGGCCCAAAACCATGCACGCGCACGGGTGTCCTCGTCCTCGCGTCTACGCACGCCCGCGTTCGCTGGGAAGGACAGAGTGGCGCTCCAGGGACTTACCGGCGGCGGTCGGGGCGGGGCCTGGGCGACGGCGGTCGACGGCGAGTTGCGGAGATGTGGCGGAGGCTTGTTGCGGACCAGCAGCTCCTCCATCCCAAGCAGGGGCTCCTCCATGCAGCAGCGTGGGCAGCTCCATCCCCGGCGTCTCCCTCGGGCCGGCGACGGCGGCGGCCGCTTCCGGTGGACCTGGGCAGCGAAAAAGGGTGCATAAGGATGGGAAGAGGATGGAGAGAAGGATGGTGCAGAGGGGGAGGGACGAGCGTGACGGGAGCGTCCGCAGTCCTGCCCGCCATTGTCTCAGCAGCCATGGTGGTGGTGCTCCTTCGGCGAGCACGCGGCCAGAGCAGCGCTGCAGCGTTCACGGGCGAGAACTGGGAATGTGAGAGGGTGGAGTGGGAGGTCTCTGTGAGGGAGAGGAGCGGCAGAGGCGGGCCTTTTATAGCCGAGGTTGGGTGTACGATGGACGGAGCTCACGGCGGTGGTGCACGGGTCCAACGGCATGCCATTGGCGGGCTGGGCGGTGGCATCGGCCACGGCATCAAGTGCTGGGTCTAGTGCAGCTGAAATCCCGGAAAGAGGTTGGCTAGGTTGTCTGGAACAAGGTGATGATCGCGCGTGCGCGATGGTGTTTGATCCGTTTTGTGCAGCGATGAGTGCATGAGGTTGGCATATGGAGGTTCTGACAGTGATTAGGATCGATGATTATGACCTCCAGGGTTTGGCATGGCCTGTAGCTCAAAGATGCTCTCGGAACGTATTGGCATGCTCTCTACGTGGTGACCACGTCGGGGCGAGCATGAGCGAGTCAGCTGTAGAGGGAGGCTTGCTTCGGGACCATGCCCATTCGATACTGGGGAGTCAGGGCGCCTTCATGGCGCAGCCTCGGGGGCTGGGGCGCCTGCTCTCTTCTTGACCAAGAATGGGGTGGCCATCAAGGAAGGCTAGAAGAGAGGGAGAGGCTAGGTCTGGCTAGGTAGGCTTTCATGATATCCTGGGGTGGTGTGAGGGCTGGTTGCTCGTCCACATTGAGTGGAGGGAGGAGAGGTAGGCTTCAAGCAAGGATCTCCTCAAGATTTTGCCCAATGTGCATGTGTTCCCACCTCTCTTCTACTACCATGCAAGGATAGCCAAGGGGCACACTCTAGCACCTGGTGAGGTCGACCAGAGAGAGAGGGTGGGATGCAGGTTTGTAGTATTGGGTGGTTTGTCCAAACTAGAGAGTGTAGAGAGGGAGAAGTAGGGCACACACACATGCATGCATGCAATATATTGTATGGCCGGCTCATCTTTTGCGAAAATGGACAATACATGAGGGTTGGGTGGTAGTGTTAAAGATGGTTAGGCTAATAATTGAATTTTAGAAAATAATTGAGCATTCTTTGAAAATGGGGATGGATATAGAGATTAGGGCCCATGATGATCATGGTGGCACTTGGTTCTATCTTGTTTTAGTCAAGATGAAGATAGCAAGGAGGGTAACTTGAGAGGGGTGTTTGATGTAGGGAGATGCTTCTTAAATTTGAAAATTAAACAAGAGGGAAGGAAGAATTGGTATAAATACCATAAACTAACATTTTATTAAAGCAAGGAAAATAAAGTGAAACGATTTTTATAAAAATATTTTTGGGTTGAATAGGGATGGTATTAAGTATCACCCACCTTTCCTAAGTTATTTGGGAAAATAATTGGAAAAGCTTTGCTAAAACTAGAAATAGTTATATGGTCAAAATAGAGAAGAACCTTAATAGGATTTTTGGTAATAAAAAGTTTTGGGAGAAGTGATCTCAAGGGTAGAGGGTGGCCACATAATGTAGCTACCATCTTCTCTCTTGGTTTTGTGGAGATTAGACATGGATTAAAAAAAACAAGAGGTAAAACAGGATGAATTGATCTAGTGCTGAATTAGTGAATAGGGTGCAAGATCAGGTGAAAATAAGAATTGTGGGGGTAGATAAGGACATGCAAGACGTGGGAGTTGTAGAGGGTGTTTCATAGATGAGATCTATGCATTGAGGTCATCAATAACAGTTGTGGGTGCTTAAGAAACAACTGCCAAAGTTGGAACATTTTAAGCCTGCCAAAACAGATTGTTGACTTGGCCACAAAACAGGCAAGGATAATTGAGTATAAGAGAGATTTGGTTAAAGGCAAGGACATGGCTGGGAAGTGCTCATGGCAAGGTAGAGTTAAGACAAGATGCATTGCCTTAGATGGCAAGAGGTAGCTTAATCCAGGGGCTCAAAAATGGAACCTGATAACAGTTTTAGGACTTAGCCAAATTTGTGAGGTCCTAGGGTTTGTGACTAGGAAAAGGGAGAAGGATATATATTAAGGAGTGGATGATATTCAAACTTGAATAGAAGATAGGGTGAGCTAAAGTGCATTACAGAGATGATCCCAAGATAGGTGTATTTAGGGTTCCATAGATGGAAAGGTTTTAGTTAATGTGTTGCTAGTTGTTTTTCACCTAGGAGTTTTATGTGGTGGAGTAACTCAAGACTATCTAACTCAACCAACAGACGAAGGCAAATTCATCTACAAGCAAAAACAAGCAATTCATATCAACAAGCAGATCAAGGCAATTCATCTAATTAGTCTTATAGAAAAAGTTTTTGTTCCCCCTAATTTTTGCACTAAGGACAACTAAACATGGTTGCAAAAGTTTGGGGTGTGACAGCATCCCCAATCTTAGATGCTTGAGTCTTCTTGAAATATGCAGGGATGAACCACGGGGGCATCCCCAAGCTTAGACTTTTCACACTTCTTGATCATATATCATCCTCCTCTCTTGACCCTTGAAAACTTCCTTCACACCAAACTTCTCATAAACTTCATTAGAGGGGTTAGTACTCAAAAAAACTTTAATTCACCTTAGTCCTGTAGTGACACATTGCAAGAACTCAATAAAATATTAGCTACAGCTCTCCACGTCTAGAAAGCCTTGCTTAAAGTCCACAAGAGACAATGCAAAAAACAGAGACAGAATCTACCAAAACAGAACAGCCAGTAAAGACGGATTTTTAAGAGGTACTTCCGTTGATCAAATCAGAAAACTAAAATTGAATGAAAGTTGTGTACATATCTGAGGAACACGCACAAAAATTGGCCGATTTTTCTGAGTTCCCTACAGAGATCCCTGCTCAAATTCGTGACAGATAGAAATCTGTTTCTGCGCAGAAATCCAAATCTAGTATCAACCTTCTATTAGAGACTTTACTTGGCACAACAATGCAATAAAATAAAGATAAGAAGAGGTTGCTACAGTATTAACAACTTCCAAGACACAACAAAGCAGTAGCAAAATAAAAACATGGGTTATCTCCCAAGAAGTGCTTTCTTTATAGCCATTAAGATGGGCTCAGCAATTTTAATGATGCTCACATAAGGATGAGAATTGAAGCAAAGAGAGCATCAAAAAGCAAGTACGAAACAAATTTAAGCCTAACCCACTTCCTATGCATAGGAAATGTTGTACAGAAATAGATTCATGTAGAACAAAGTGACAAGCATAGGAAGATAAAACACGAGTAACTTCAAGATTCTCAACATAAAGAGGGGAAACTTAATATTATTAAGATGCATATAACCATGTTTCCCTCTCTCATAATAACTTTCAGTAGCATCATTGATGAAATCCACAATATACCCATCACTTAAAACATTCTTATCATGAGCTACATGCATAAAATAATTACTGCTCCCAACATAAGCATAGTCATTCTTATTAATTGTAGTGGGAGCAAATTCAACAAAGTAGCTATCATTATTATTCACATCACCATAATCATAAAATATAGGAGGCATAGTATAATAAACTTTATCCTCCATAGTAGGTGGCACCAAAATACCACTATCATTATAATCATCATATATGGGAGGCAAAGTATCATCAAAGAAAATTTTCTCCTCAAAACTTGGGGGACTAAAAATATCATGCTCATCAAAACCAGCTTCCCCAAGCTTAGAATTTTCCATAGCATTAGCAACAATGGTGTTCAAAGTGTTCATACTAATAACATTGCCATTAGCATGCATATAAAGTTCCATAGGTTTTTTAATTTTCTCTTCAAACACCTCATGTCCTAATTCAATATAAATTTCATAAAGATCTCTAATTTTTTTGTTGTTTTCCATTAAGCCTAACTAGTGAAAATAAAAACAAGAAACAAAAAGATGCAATTGCAGGATCTAAAGGAAATAGCTTCGAGCACTCACACACCAGCAACAGTGCTAGGAAATAGCTTAGTAGTCGGAAGATGTGAATACCTTTTACCTTACCTCCCCGGCAACGGCGCTGATACGTCTCCAATGTATCTATAATTTCTGATGTTCCATGCTTGTTTTATGACAATACCTACATGTTTTGTTCACACTTTATGATGATTTTATGCGTTTTCCGGAACTAACCTATTGACGAGATGCCGACGTGCCAGTTTCTGTTTTCTGCTGTTTTTGGTTTCAGAAATCCTAGTAAGGAAATATTCTCGGAATTGGTCGAAATCAACGCCCAGCATCTTAGAATTGCACGAAGCTTCCAGAACACCCGAGAGCCACCAGAGGAGGGCCCTGTGGGCCCCAGATGACAGGGTGGCGTGGTCCAGGCCTTGGCTGCGCCCCCTACTGTGTCGCCGCCTCGTCGACCTTCCGACTCCGCCTCTTCGCCTATTTAAAGGTCCCTGACCTAAATCTTCGATACGGAAAAGCCACGGTACGAGAAACCATCCAGAGCCGCCGCCATCGTGAAGCCAAGATCTGGGGGACAGGAGTCTCTGTTCCGGCACGCCGCCGGGATGGGGAAGTGCCCCCGGAAGGCTCCTCCATCGACACCACCACGAATCTTCATCACCGCTGCTGTCTCCCATGAGGAGGGAGTAGTTCTCCATCGAGGCTAAGGGCTGTACCGGTAGCTATGTGGTTAATCTCTCTCCTATGTACTTCAATACAATGATCTCATGAGCTGCCTTACATGATTGAGATTCATATGAGTTTTGTATCACTATTCATCTATGTTACTCTAGTGATGTTATTAAAGTACTCTATTCCTCCTCCACGGTGTAATGGTGACAGTGTGTGCATCGTGTAGTACTTGGCGTAGGTTATGATTGTAATCTCTTGTAGATTATGAAGTTAATTATTGCTATGATAGTATTGATGTGATCTATTCCTCCTTCATAGTGTGATGGTGACAGTGTGCATGCTATGTTAGTACTTGGTTTAGTTGTGTTGATCTATCGTGCACTCTAAGGTTATTTAAACATGAATATCGAATATTGTGGAGCTTGTTAACTCCGGCATTGAGGGTTCGTGTAATCCTACGCAATTAGTGGTGTTCATCATCCAACAAGAGAGTGTAGAGTATAGCATTTATCTATTCTGTTATGTGATCAATGTTAAGAGTGTCCACTAGTGAAAGTATAATCCCTAGGCCTTGTTCCCAAATACTGCAATCATCGCTTGTTTACTATTTTACTACATCTGTACTGCCTGCAATATTACCACCATCAACCACACGCCAGTTGTAGCATCAAGCTATTTTCTGGTGCCGTTACTACTGCTCATATTTATTCATACCACCTGTATTTCACTATCTCTTCGCCGAACTAGTGCACCTATTAGGTGTGTTGGGGACACAAGAGACTTCTTGCTTTGTGGTTGCAGGGTTGCCTGAGAGGGATATCTTTGAACTCTTCCTCCCTGAGTTCGATAAACCTTGGGTGATCCACTTAAGGGAAAACTTGCTGCTGTTCTACAAACCTCTGCTCTTGGAGGCCCAACACTGTCTACAAGAATAGAAGCATCCGTAGACATCAAGCACTTTTTTGGCGCCGTTGCCGGGGAGGAAAGGTAAAAGGTACTCACACTCCGGATCTCGACTACTAAGCTATTTTCTGGCGCCGTTGTAAGTACTTGAAGCTATTTCCTTTAGATCCTGCAATTGCATCTTTTTGTTTCTTGTTTTACACTAGTTTGGCATAATGGAAAGCAACAGTGAGCTTTTAAAATTATTTCCTGAGTTAAGACATGGATGGTTTGATGCGAAAATTAAAAAACCCATGGAACATGTTAGTATGAATACTTTGAACACCATTGTTGCTAATGATATGGAAAATTCTAAGCTTGGGGAAGCTGGTTTTGATGAGCATGATCTTTTTAGTCCCCCAAGCATTGAGGAGAAAATTTACTTTGATGATACTTTGCCTCCTATTTATGATGATTATAATGATAGTGGTCTTTTGGTGCCGCCTACTATGGAGAGTGAATTTGATTATGATTACAATATGCCTCCTATATTTGATGATAGCCACTTTGTTGAATTTGCTCCCACTACAACTAATAAAATTGACTATGCTTATGTTGGGAGTAACAATAATTTTATGCATGAGATTCATGATAAGAATGTTTCATTTGATAGTTATATTGTTGAGTTTGCTCATGATACTACTGAAAGTTATTATGAGAGAGGAAAATATGGTTGTAGAAATTTTCATGTTACTAAAACACCTCTCTATGTGCTGAAATTTTTGAAGCTACACTTGTTTTATCTTTCTATGCTTGTTACTTTGCTCTTCTTGAACTTGTTTATTTACAAGATTCCTTTTCATAGGAAGCATGTTAGGCTTAAAGTTGTTTTTAATTTGCCTCTTGATGCTCTCTTTTGCTTCAAATACTATTTCTTGCGTGTGCATCATTAAAACTGCTGAGCCCATCTTAATGGCTATAAAGAAAGAACTTCTTGGGAGATAACCCATGTCTTTATTTTGCTACAGCAATTTTGTTTTATATTTGTGTCTTGGAAGTTGTTACTACTGTAGCAACATCTCCTTATCTTTATTTTATTGCATTGATGTGCCAAGTAAAGTCTTTGATAGTAAGGTTCATACTAGATTTGGATTACTGCGTAGAAACAGATTTCTTGCTGTCACGAATTTGGGCAGAATTCTCTGTAGGTAACTCAGAAAAATCTGCCAATTTTTTTGAGTGATCCTCAGATATGTACGCAACTTTCATTCAGTTTGAGCATTTTCATTTGAGCAAGTCTGGTGCCTCTTAAAAATCCGTCTTTATGGACTGTTCTGTTTTGACAGATTCTGCCTTTTATTTTGCATTGCCTCTTTTGCTATGCTTGATGGATTTTTCTATTCCATTAACTTTCAGTATCTTTGTGCAATGTCCAGAAGTGTTAAGAATGATTATGTCACCTCTGAACATGTGAATTTTGATTATGCACTAACCCTCTAATGAGTTGTTTCGAGTTTGGTGTGGAGGAAGTTTTCAAGGGTCCAGAGAGGAGGATGATACAATATGATCAAGAAGAGTGAAAGCTCTAAGCTTGGGGATGCCCCGGTGGTTCATCCCTGCATATTGCAAGAAGACTCAAGCATCTAAGCTTGGGGATGCCCAAGGCATCCCCTTCTTCATCGACAAATTATCAGGTTCCTTCTCTTGAAACTATATTTTTATTCGGTCACACCTTATGTACTTTACTTGGAGCGTCTGTTTGTTTTCATTTTTGTTTTGTTTGAATAAATTCATGCTTGTGTGGGAGAGAGACATGCTCCGCTGGTTCATATGAACACATGTGTTCTTAGCTTTTAATGTTCATGGCGAAGGTTGAAACTGCTTCGTTGATTGTTATATGGTTGGAAACGGAAAATGCTACATGTAGTAATTGGTATGATGTCTTGAATAACTTGATACTTGGCAATTGTTGTGCTCATGATTAAGCTCTTGCATCATATACTTTGCACCTATTAGTGAAGAAATACATAGAGCTTGCTAAAATTTGGTTTGCATGATTGGTCTCTCTAAGGTATAGATATTTTCTAGTAAGGGTTGAACAACAAGGAAGACGGTGTAGAGTCTTATAATGCTTGCAATATGTCTTTTATGTGAGTTTTGCTGTACCGATTCATGCTTGTGTTTGTTTCAAATAACCTTGCTAGCCTAAGCCTTGTATTGAGAGGGAATACTTCTCGTGCATCCAAATCCTTGAGCCAAACACTATGCCATTTGTGTCCACCATACCTACCTACTACATGGTATTTCTCCGCCATTCAAAAGTAAATTGCTTGAGTGCTACCTTTAAATTTCTATTCTTTATCTTTGCAATATATAGCTCATGGGACAAATAGCCTAAAAACTATTGTGGTATTGAATATGTACGTATGCACTTTATCTCTTATTAAGTTGCTTGTTGTGCGATAACCATGTTCCTGGGGACGCCATCAACTACTCTTTGTTGAATATCATGTGAGTTGCTATGCATGTCCGTCTTGTCTGAAGTAAGGGAGATTTTCCATGAGTTGAATGGTTAGAGCATGCATACTGTTAGAGAAGAACATTGGGCCGCTAACTAAAGCCATGAATCATGGTGGAAGTTTCAGTTTTGGACAAATATCCTCAATCTCTTATGAGAATATTAATTGTTGCTAAATGCTTATGCATTAAAGAGGAGTCCATTATCTGTTGTCTATGTTGTTCCGGTATGGATGTCTAAGTTGAGAATAATCAAAAGCGAGAAATTCAATGCGAGCTTTCTCCTTAGACCTTTGTACAGGTGGCATAGAGGTACCCCTTTGTGACACTTGGTTAAAACATATGTATTGCGATGATAATCCAGGTAATCCGAGCTAATTAGGACAAGGTGCAGGCACTATTAGTATACTATGCATGAGGCTTGCAACTTGTAGGATATAATTTACATAATGCATATGCTTTATTACTACCGTTGACAAAATTGTTTCTTGTTTTCAAAACCAAAGCTCTAGCACAAATATAGCAATCAATGCTTCCCTCTGCGAAGAGCCTTTCTTCTACTTTTATGTTGAGTCAGTTTACCCATTTCCTTCTATCTTAGAAGCAAACACTTGTGTTAACTGTGCATTGATTCTTACATACTTGCATATTTGCATTCATCATATTACTTTGCATTGACAACTATCCATGAGATATACATGTTACAAGTTGAAAGCAACCGCTGAAACTTAATCTTCCTTTGTGTTGCTTCAATGCCTTTACTATGAATTTACTGCTTTATGAGTTAACTCCTATGCAAGACTTATTGATGCTTGTCTCGAAAGTACTATTCATGAAAAGTCCTTGCTATATGATTCAGTTGTTTAATCATTGTCTTTACCATTGCTTTGAATCGCTGCATTCATCTCATATGCTTTACAATAGTATGATTAAGATTATGTTGGTAGCATGTCACTTCAGAAATTATCTTTGTTATCGTTTACCTACTCGAGGACGAGTAGGAACTAAGCTTGGGGATGCTGATACGTCTCCAACGTATCTATAATTTCTGATGTTCCATGCTTATTTTATGACAATACCTACATGTTTTGTTCACACTTTATGATGATTTTATGCGTTTTCCGGAACTAACCTATTGACGAGATGCCGAAGTGCCAGTTCCTGTTTTCTGCTGTTTTGGTTTCAGAAATCCTAGTAAGGAAATATTCTCGGAATTGGACGAAATCAACGCCCAGCATCTTAGAATTGCACGAAGCTTCCAGAACACCCGAGAGCCACCAGAGGAGGGCCCTGTGGGCCCCAGATGACAGGGTGGTGCGGCCCAGGCCTTGGCCGCGCTCCCCTACTGTGTCGCCGCCTCATCGACCTTTCCGACTCCGCCTCTTCGTGTGGTGACCCTGCATACCACTGCATGTTGTAGTATGCCAGTCGTTGATATAACATTCACGAAGTACCATTCCGCAAATATTACATCCCTCAGAGTAGTACAACAGAACATAGCAGGTCCATAACTCATTCATTTATTATTACAAGCATAATACACATATAGTCTCGGAGCTCCTCTTGGGTCCTAAGAGGAATACTCCTGGGTTCGAGGCGAACCCAACTTAACTTACAATATAGAAGTTTCACTAGGTTATACATTTATTACCTCGAGCAGCTAAATACTAAGAGTTCGCACTGCTCGGCTACTACTACTACTACTCGATGCTTCTAGGCTTGATTTCCTCCGGAAGCCTCCCCGGTTCCATAGACTATAAGCTACGCCTTCAACACCTCCAGAGAGGTCTGGTTCTTCATAGCCGATGATCTCGGCACCTTCAGGGTTGTCGTAGTCCTCCTCCAGACGATTCAGACAATCTAAGCAAGGGATTTAAGAGTGGGATGAGTACGAGCGTACTCAACAAGTTCATTATAGATAAGAGGTGTTTAATGCACTAGCTACGATATTAGACCAGAAAGTCTAATACCCATGCAGGTTTTGATAAACATTTCTTCAAGAGATTGCTTTTATTTCAAAGAGCTATGTCCGTCAGCCTTCACCGGTTTACTAGAACTTCATGGAGCTCCTTTCCGGCCGCGTTCGCAATTCCATATCCTGGAACAGGGAGTGACAGGTCATGGTTCTTTACACTCTGCAGAGGTGTGTTGCTTTACCCATAAGAGATCTTAACCTTGGTGCCAACCGGGCAGCTTTCCCGTCCACACTTCCTATGGTGTGAGGCCCGGTATAAGGTCTAGCCAATCATGTTCCTCCGCTACCTCGAACACCCACCCTTTGTTGCAAACCCCGACCCTGGGTCCACGCCGGTCCCATTATTCCCGTAGATTTCAGGGTGGACCCCGACCACGATGTCAATGCAGGGCTCCACCATACATTCCTACGCCGGCAGCTGCAACCCATCATAGACCGCAATACCGTGGGGACTTAGGACTCCCCAGCCTCACCGCTTGCTCCTTCGGGCGACAAGTGTATGATGGCGCGTAACTCACACGTTCGTTGGGAACCCCAAGAGGAAGGTATGATGCGCACAGCAGCAAGTTTTCCCTCAGAAAGAAACCAAGGTTTATCGAACCAGGAGGAGCCAAGAAGCACGTTGAAGGCTGATGGCGGCGGGATGTAGTGCGGCGCAACACCAGAGATTCCGGCGCCAACGTGGAACCTGCACAACACAACCAAAGTACTTTGCCCCAACAAAACAGTGAGGTTGTCAATCTCACCGGCTTGCTGTAACAAAGGATTAGATGTATAGTGTGGAAGATGATTGTTTGCAGAAAACAAGAGAACGATGTGCAAGAGATTGTATTTCAGTATAGAGAATTGGACCGGGGTCCACAGTTCACTAGAGGTGTCTCTCCCATAAGATAAACAGCATGTTGGGTGAACAAATTACAGTTGGGCAATTGACAAATAAAGAGGGCATGACCATGCACATACATATTATGATGAGTATAGTGAGATTTAATTGGGCATTACGACAAAGTACATAGACCGCCATCCAACTGCATCTATGCCTAAAAAGTCCACCTTCAGGTTATCATCCGAACCCCCTCCAGTATTAAGTTGCAAAGCAACAGACAATTGCATTAAGTATGGTGCGTAATGTAATCAACAACTACATCCTTAGACATAGCATCAATGTTTTATCCCTAGTGGCAACAGCACAACACAACCTTAGAACTTTCTCATCCTTTGTCCCAGGTATCAATGTAGGCATGAACCCACTATCGAGCATAAATACTCCCTCTTGGAGTTACAAGCATCTACTTGGCCAGAGCATCTACTAGTAACGGAGAGCATGCAAGATCATAAACAACACATAGACATAACTTTGATAATCAACATAACAAGTATTCTCTATTCATCGGATCCCAACAAACGCAACATATAGAATTACAGATAGATGATCTTGATCATGTTAGGCAGCTCACAAGATCCGACAATGAAGCACAATGGGGAGAAGACAACCATCTAGCTACAGCTATGGACCCATAGTCAAGGGGTAGACTACTCACACATCACTCCGGAGGCGACCATGGCGGCGTAGAGTCCTCCGGGAGATGAATCCCCTCTCCGGCAGGGTGCCGGAGGCGATCTCCTGGATCCCCCGAGATGGGATCGGCGGCGGCGGCGTCTCAGTAAGGTTTTCCGTATCGTGGCTCTCGGTACTGGGGGTTTCGCGACGGAGGCTTTAAGTAGGCGGAAGGGCAAGTCAGGAGGGGGCACGAGGGCCCCACACCACAGGTCGGCGCGGCCAAGGAGGGGCCGCGCCGCCCTAGGGTTTGGCCACCTCGTGGCCCCACTTCGTCTCCTCTTCGGTCTTCTGGAAGCTTCGTGGCAAAATAGGACCCTGGGCGTTGATTTCGTCCAATTCCGAGAATATTTCGTTACTAGGATTTCTGAAACCAAAAACAGCAGAAAATAGCAACTCGCACTTCGGCATCTTGTTAATAGGTTAGTTCCAGAAAATGCACGAATATGACATAAAGTGTGCATTAAACACGTAGATAACATCAATAATGTGGCATGGAACATAAGAAATTATCGATACGTTGGAGACGTATCAGCATCCCCAAGCTTAGTTCTGCTCGTCCCGAGCAGGTAAAACGATAACAAAGATAATTTCTGGAGTGACATGCCATCATAACCTTGATCATACTATTTGTAAAGCATATGTAGTGAATGCAGCGATCAAAACAATGTATATGACATTAGTAAACAAGTGAATCATATAGCAAAGACTTTTCATGAATAGCACTTCAAGACAAGCAAAAATAAGTCTTGCATAAGAGTTAACTCATAAAGCAATAATTCAAAGTAAAGGTGTTGAAGCAACACAAAAGAAGATTAAGTTTCAGCGGTTGCTTTCAACTTGTAACATGTATATCTCATGGATATTGTCAACATAGAGTAATATAATAAGTGCAATATGCAAATATGTAGGAATCAATGCACAGTTCACACAAGTGTTTGCTTCTTGAGGTGGAGAGAAATAGGTGAACTAACTCAACATAAAAGTAAAAGAATGGTCCTTCAAAGAGGAAAAGCATCGATTGCTATATTTGTGCTAGAGCTTTGATTTTGAAAACATGAAACAATTTTGTCAACGGTAGTAATAAAGCATATGTATCATGCAAATTATATCTTACAAGTTGCAAGCCTCATGCATAGTATACTAATAGTGCCCGCACCATGTCCTAATTAGCTTGGACTACCGGATCATCACAATGCACATGTTTTAACCAAGTGTCACAATGGGGTACCTCTATGCACTCGTACAAAGGTCTAAGGAGAAAGCTCGCATTGGATTTCTCGCTATTGATTATTCTCAACTTAGACATCCATACCGGGACAACATAGACAACAGATAATGGACTCCTCTTTTATGCATTAGCATGTAACAACAATTAATAAATTTCTCATATGAGATTGAGGATATATGTCCAAAACTGAAACTTCCACCATGGATCATGGCTTTAGTTAGCGGCCCAATGTTCTTCTCTAACAATATGCATGCTTAACCATAAGGTGGTAGATCTCTCTTACTTCAGACAAGACGAACATGCATAGCAACTCACATGATATTCAACAAAGAATAGTTGATGGCGTCCCCAGAAACATGGTTATCGCACAACAAGCAACTTAATAAGAGATAAAGTGCATAAGTACATATTCAATACCACAATAGTTTTTAAGCTATTTGTCCCATGAGCTATATATTGTAAGGCGAATGATGGAATTTTAAAGGTAGCACTCAAGCAATTTACTTTGGAATGGCGGAGAAATACCATGTAGTAGGTAGGTATGGTGGACTCAAATGGCATAGTGGTTGGCTCAAGTATTTTGGATGCATGAGAAGTATTCCCTCTCGATACAAGGTTTAGGCTAGCAAGGCTTATTTGAAACAAACACAAGGATGAAGCGGTGCAGCAAAACTCACATAAAAGACATATTGTAAACATTATAAGACTCTACACCGTCTTCCTTGTTGTTCAAAACTCAATACTACAAATTATCTAGACCTTAGAGAGACCAAATATGGAAACCAAATTTTAGCATGCTCTTTGTATTTCTTCATTAATGGGTGCAAAGCATATGATGCAAGAGCTTAAACATGAGCACAACAATTGCCAAGTATCACATTATCCAAGACATTTATAGCAATTACTACATGTATCATCTTCCAATTCCAACCATATAACAATTTAACGAAGAAGAAACTTCGCCATGAATACTATGAGTAGAAGCTAAGGACATACTTGTCCATATACTACAGCGGAGCGTGTCTCTCTCCCATAAAGTGAATGCTAGGATCCATTTTATTCAAACAAAACAAAAAAACAAAAACAAACCGACGCTCCAAGCAAAGCACATAAGATGTGACGGAATAAAAATATAGTTTCAGGGGAGCAACCTGATAATGTTGTCGATGAAGAAGGGGATGCCTTGGGCATCCCCAAGCTTAGACGCTTGAGTCTTCTTGATATATGCAGGGGTGAACCACCGGGGCATCCCCAAGCTTAGAGCTTTCACTCTCCTTGATCATGTTGCATCATACTCCTCTCTTGATCCTTGAAAACTTCCTCCACACCAAACTCGAAACAACTCATTAGAGGGTTAGTGCACAATAAAAATTAACATGTTCAGAGGTGACACAATCATTCTTAACACTTCTGGACATTGCATAAAGCTACTGGACATTAATGGATCAAAGAAATTCATCCAACATAGCAAAAGAGGCAATGCGAAATAAAAGGCAGAATCTGTCAAAACAGAACAGTTCGTATTGACGAATTTTAAAATGGCACCAGACTTGCTCAAATGAAAATGCCCAAATTGAATGAAAGTTGCGTACATATCTGAGGATCACTCACGTAAATTGGCATATTTTTCTGAGCTATCTACAGAGAGGCAGGTCGGAATTCGTGACAGTAAAGAAATCTGAAACTGCGCAGTAATCCAAATCTAGTATGAACTTTTCTATCAACGACTTTACTTGGCACAACAAAACACAAAACTAAGATAAGGAGAGGTTGCTACAGTAGTAAACTACTTCCAAGACACAAAATAAAAACAAAGTACTGTAGGTAAAAACATGGGTTGTCTCCCATAAGCGCTTTTCTTTAACGCCTTTCAGCTAGGCGCAGAAAGTGTGTATCAAGTATTATCAAGAGACGAAGCATCGACATCATAATTTTTTCTAATAATAGAATCAAAAGGTAACTTCATTCTCTTTCTAGGGAAGTGTTCCATACCTTTCTTGAGAGGAAATTGATATTTTATATTACCTTCCTTCATATCAATAGTAGCACCAACAGTTCGAAGAAAAGGTCTTCCCAATATGATGGGACAAGATGCATTGCATTCAATATCCAAGACAACAAAATCAACGGGGACAAGGTTATTGTTAACGGTAATGCGAACATTATCAACTTTCCCCAAAGGTTTCTTTATAGAATGATCAACAAGATTAACATCCAAATAACAATTTTTCAGCGGTGGCAAGTCAAGCATATTATAAATTTTCTTAGGCATAACGGAAATACTTGCACCAAGATCACATAAAGCATTACAATCAAAATCTTTAACCTTCATCTTAATGATGGGCTCCCAACCATCCTCTAGCTTTCTAGGAATAGAGGCTTCGCGCTCTAGTTTCTCTTCTCTAGCTTTTATGAGAGCATTTGTAATATGTTGTGTAAAAGCCAAATTTATAGCACTAGCATTAGGACTTTTAGCAAGTTTTTGCAAAACTTTATAACTTCAGAGATGTGGCAATCATCAAAATTCAAACCATTATAATCTAAAGCAATGGGATCATCATCCCCAATGTTGGAAAAAATTTCAGCAGCTTTATCACAGGCAGTTTCAGCAGTTTTAGCAATTTCAGGTAGTTTCTCGCGCTTTGCATTAGAAGTGGAAACATTGCTAACACCAATTCTTTTATTAGTATTAATAGGAGGTGCAGCAACTTGTGTAACATTAGCATTACTAGTGGTGGTAATAGTCCAAACTTTAGCTACATTCTTCTCTTTAGCTAGTTTTTCATTTTCTTCTCTATCCCACCTAGCACGCAGTTCAGCCATTAATCTTATATTCTCATTAATTCTAACTTGGATGGCATTTTCTGTAGTAACAATTTTATTATGATGATTCTCATTAGGCATAACTTTCGATTTCAAAAGATCAACATCAGCAGCAAGACTATCGACTTTAGAAGCAAGTATATCAATTTTCCCAAGCTTTTCTTCAACAGATTTGTTAAAAGCAGTTTGTGTACTAATAAATTCTTTAAGCATGGCTTCAAGTCCAGGGGGTGAATTCCTATTATTGTTGTAAGAATTCCCATAAGAATTACCATAGCCGTTGCCATTATTATAAGGATATGGCCTATAGTTGTTACTAGAATTGTTCCGGTAAGCATTGTCATTGAAATTATTATTTTTAATGAAGTTTACATCAACATGTTCTTCTTGTGCAACCAATGAAGCTAACGGAACATTATTAGGATCAATATTAGTCCGATCATTCACAAGCATAGACATAATAGCATCAATCTTATCACTCAAGGAAGAGGTTTCTTCGACAGAATTTACCTTCTTACCTTGTGGAGCTCTTTCCGTGTGCCATTCAGAGTAATTGATCATCATATTATCAAGAAGATTTGTTGCTTCACCAAGAGTGATGGACATAAAGGTACCTCCAGCAGCTGAATCCAATAAATTCCGCGAAGAAAAATTTAGTCCTGCATAGAAGGTTTGGATGATCATCCAAGTAGTCAGTCCATGTGTTGGGCAATTTTTAACCAAAGATTTCATTCTTTCCCAAGCTTGAGCAACATGTTCAGTATCTAATTGTTTAAAATTCATTATGCTACTCCTCAAAGATATAATTTTAGCAGGGGGATAATATCTACCAATAAAAGCATCCTTGCATTTAGTCCATGAATCAATACTATTCTTAGGCAGAGATAGCAACCAATCTTTAGCTCTTCCTCTTAATGAGAAAGGGAACAATTTTAATTTTATAATGTCACCATCTACATCCTTATACTTTTGCATTTCACACAATTCAACAAAATTATTAAGATGGGCAGCAGCATCATCAGAACTAACACCAGAAAATTGCTCTCGCATAACAAGATTCAGTAAAGCAGGTTTAATTTCAAAGAATTCTGCTGTAGTAGCAGGTGGAGCAATAGGTGTGCATAAGAAATCATTATTATTTGTGGTTGTGAAGTCACACAACTTAGTATTTTCAGCGGTAGCCATTTTAGCAACAGTAAATAAAGCAAACTAGATAAAGTAAATGCAAGTAACTAATTTTTTTGTGTTTTTGATATAGCAAACAAGATAGCAAATAAAGTAAAACTAGCAACTAATTTTTTTGTATTTTGATTTAGTGCAGCAAACAAAGTAGTAAATAAAACTAAGCAAGACAAAAACAAAGTAAAGAGATTGGGAAGTGGAGACTCCCCTTGCAGCGTGTCTTGATCTCCCCGGCAACGGCGCCAGAAAAAGAGCTTGATGGCGTGTAACTCACACGTTCGTTGGGAACCCCAAGAGGAAGGTATGATGCGCACAGTAGCAAGTTTTCCCTCAGAAAGAAACCAAGGTTTATCGAACCAGGAGGAGCCAAGAAGCACGTTGAAGGTTGATGGCGGCGGGATGTAGTGCAGCGCAACACCAGAGATTCCGGTGCCAACGTGGAACCTGCACAACACAACCAAAGTACTTTGCCCCAACGAAACAGTGAGGTTGTCAATCTCACCGGCTTGCTGTAACAAAGGATTAGATGTATAGTGTGGAAGATGATTGTTTGCAGAAAACAGTAGAACAGTATTGCAGTAGATTGTATTTCAGTATAGAGAATTGGACCGGGGTCCACAGTTCACTAGAGGTGTCTCTCCCATAAGATAAACAGCATGTTGGGTGAACAAATTACAGTTGGGCAATTGACAAATAAAGAGGGCATGACCATGCACATACATATTATGATGAGTATAGTGAGATTTAATTGGGCATTACGACAAAGTACATAGACCGCCATCCAACTGCATCTATGCCTAAAAAGTCCACCTTCAGGTTATCATCCGAACCCCCTCCAGTATTAAGTTGCAAAGCAACAGACAATTGCATTAAGTATGGTGCGTAATGTAATCAACAACTACATCCTTAGACATAGCATCAATGTTTTATCCCTAGTGGCAACAGCACAACACAACCTTAGAACTTTCTGTCACTGTCCCAGGTATCAATGTAGGCATGAACCCACTATCGAGCATAAATACTCCCTCTTGGAGTTACAAGCATCTACTTGGCCAGAGCATCTACTAGTAACGGAGAGCATGCAAGATCATAAACAACACATAGACATAACTTTGATAATCAACATAACAAGTATTCTCTATTCATCGGATCCCAACAAACGCAACATATAGAATTACAGATAGATGATCTTGATCATGTTAGGCAGCTCACAAGATCCGACAATGAAGCACAATGGGGAGAAGACAACCATCTAGCTACTGCTATGGACCCATAGTCCAGGGGTAGACTACTCACACATCACTCCGGAGGCGACCATGGCGGCGTAGAGTCCTCCGGGAGATGAATCCCCTCTCCGGCAGGGTGCCGGAGGCGATCTCCTGGATCCCCCGAGATGGGATCGGCGGCGGCGGCATCTCAGTAAGGTTTTCCGTATCGTGGCTCTCGGTACTGGGGGTTTCGCGAAGGAGGCTTTAAGTAGGCGAAAGGGCAAGTCAGGAGGGGGCACGAGGGCCCCACACCACAGGTCGGCGCGGCCAAGGGGGGGCCGCGCCGCCCGAGGGTTTGGCCACCTCATGGCCCCACTTCGTCTCCTCTTCGGTCTTCTGGAAGCTTCGTGGCAAAATAGGACCCTGGGCGTTGATTTCGTCCAATTCCGAGAATATTTCGTTACTAGGATTTCTGAAACCAAAAACAGCAGAAAACAACAACTGGCACTTCGGCATATTGTTAATAGGTTAGTTCCAGAAAATGCACGAATATGACATAAAGTGTGCATAAAACATGTAGATAACATCAATAATGTGGCATGGAACATAAGAAATTATCGATACGTTGGAGACGTATCAGTGTACTACGGACAATGCCGTGGGGACTTAGGACTCCCCAGCCTCACCGCTTGCCCCCTTGGATTACAAGTGTACTACGGTAAAGCGCATCCTTTGATGAACGAGAGGTGGAAACACTTTTGACTATTCCGTCCCACTCCGGATCTTATGGTTAACACGGGTATTACGGCACAAGAATCACTGGACGACATTTGTTGTTTAATCCTAGATGTATATAAACCCTTGCAATGGAACCTCCACCATATCAACACAATCCACGGTTGCATTGCCCACCACATAGTCATATTCATAGTTATGAAAATAGTGGTTTTGGTTTTTATGCAATAGTGATAATCATAGTACTTTGCAAGTAATTTGATAAAGATACTCAAATGACATGAGCAAGTGATGAACTTGCCTGAATACTGCAAAGTTTTGCAGTTGGATGGTGTGGACTGACCCTTGTCCTCTGTTTCTGAAAAAATAGCATCATTGTCCGATAAGGGGAATGGTTAAAGAAGAAATTATGCATGATTCCAGTTTTAGGGTTTGTTCCCTCTTCCGATGACATTATTATTTCATGTAAGAGGTTAATACTAAGAATGATTTGGAGATACTCTATTTAAAGTAAAATACAACCTTGAAATGTTGTCAAGGTCTTTTTAAAGTCCAGAGGCATTAATGGACTTATTTTCATTATTGAAAATATTATGTGTGATTTAAATGATTATTTAAATCATCAAATTAAGACTTATTCTTAGTTGTCTTCAAAAATTCTCCTTGATATTTTATTCAGATAGAGAATTTTATGCTGATCAATTTTCATATTTTTAATTATTTTTTTAGAGCTTTTAAATATTTCTTGTGTATTTTCAAAATTTCTGTAATTAAAAGGATTTGTGAAAAGACAATTATGCCCCTGGGCCCCACCTGTCAGGGTGGCCCAGCGGGTTAGGTCAAACCCGAGCCACCCTTTCGGCTCGGTCGGCCCACTCGTCCTCTCCTCTCTCCTCGCGCAGAAACCCTAGTCTCTCCTTTCTCTCTCGCGATGCTGTGGTCGCCGCCGCCTTCGCCGAAATATTCCGGTCGCCACCGGCCATCCCCGCCGGCGAGATTGGACCAATCGAGCCGCCGTTCGACGGCGCATCGATTGGTTCGCGCCGATCTGCTTTTCTCCGCCGTTCCTGCTCGCCCCCAACCCAGCTGTACCACGGCCGCTTGGATCCGTGATGCTTCGCCGTTCAACGGCGTCCCTGGCGTTGTGGCGCCGCCGTGGGTGCTGCCGTGGGTGCTGCCGTGGGCGCTCGTGCTCGGCGACGCCAGGCCTGGCCGCGGCTTGGCGCTGCCGTGGTTGGCCCGTGCCGCCGTGCCGCCATGGCACGCTGTGGTGCTCGCTCCAGGTACGCCTCCATTTCCCCCCTTCTTCTTCCTTTTATGTGTTCTACTCGAGTGGCTGGCCTGCCTCTCCCCATGGAGATGCTGTGCCGTGCGCCACTGCTTGCTCTTGCTGTGTGTGCGTGTGTGCTGCTACTGCTCTTGCTCTGCTGCCATGGCCTAAGTTGTGTTGCTGACGTTCTTGCTATTAGCCCTACTGGCCCTGGCCAGTGTTGCCCAGGCCATGCTTAGTGCTTGTTATTCTTACTGAATTCTTGTTCTGTGCCTCTATTCTAGTTGCTATACTTGCCAGAGTTCAAGTGTGTTCATGTGTGATACCCTTGTTTGATTAAAGTGTGCAATTACTTGCAAGTTTGCAAGTGCCAGAGCCATAGTGGCTTATTCTGGTGCTCAGATTTAGGATTGTGCTCAATTGAGCATTACTGTGGGCTTACAGTGTTATTCAATTATGCTTTGATGTGTGCCTTGCTTGTGCATCTTGATCCAGTGGCTCATCAAGTCTTTGATGTGCTTCTGGATACAATCACAAGTCATTTATTCAGTTATCTGTTTTATTCAGTTATGACTTGATGTAATTCTTCAGTAGCTGGTTAATTCATGTTGCTATGGTTGGCTATGGTAATCTGTAGCAATAGCTAGTGGTGCCCTGATGATCATCTGTTCATCATTTGCTTAAGGATAGCTGTTGTGCTTCCTTCTGTGGCTCTCTGATGCTCACCAGTGCTGTATGTGCCTTTTATAGGCTTGGCCTATGTGTGTTGGTGCTTGCTCAAGCATTAGTGGATGCTTGCAGTGATCCATTGGGTCACTGGCAAGATGTTGGTGCTTTGGTTACTTATCTGTTTCATTTATCTGTAATTCCTTGCTTGGCTAAGTGGATAAATGATGTGAACTGCTTGCAGTGGTGATCATCTTACAGTTAATTAGATTGAGCTAGAGGGATGCCAATATCTGTTGGGAACCCTAGCTCCTTTTTGAACCCATCTGGGTGATGATACTTGTGCATGGTTTTTCTGTGGGATTTGGTGAAGTGGTTGAGGTGGCCCTGACAGGAAATCTTTGCTGTTAGGGTAGCTCCCACCTATGTTGGCTTGCTGTAATTTGGTGAATGCATTACTGGGTAATCCTTTGATGGATTCCCAGTGGTCTTTGATGTTGACAAACATGGATAGACACATTTTGTCTATCAGTCTGATGGCATCAATAGCTATAGGTGTTAAGTATGTGGGCTAGGCTAGCTGTGTCTTCATCTTTTGCTGGATTTCTTCAGTTATGCATTAATTACATAACTGATGTTCCCATAGGATGATTTCCTATTGGCCTTTACCATTTTTGCTTGCACCAAATGGCTTAGTAGCCAGATGATGACACAAACAGGGTACTCACACCCTTTTGCTTGTGTGTGATTGATGCACATGCTTATTTATGAGCAAGACAGATGCTTGCTCATGATTCTTGTGTATACCTCACTCCAGCTCCTAGAAATGGGTGTTGGTGTAGAGGATTGCTTCAGTGATTGCTTGTCCTGCTCCTCCTAGCTAGCTTGTGGTGTTGGATTTAAATGTTGTGGCTGTTTGAGCAGGTTGAACAGCAGTGGTTGTTCTTCCTGTTCTTGAGTTCTTGGTTTTCTGATGAACTTACCCTGCTGCCTGTCGATGGATGAAGATAATGGCTAGGGTTTTGGGCTGTGAAAAGCTTTTATACCAAGCTCTACTTGCTTCCCTGGTCGACAGCTCCACCATTCACTTTGGTGACTCACTGTGTGTGTGTGCTGCATGCACACAGCCTTGTGAGCAGGTTGTGTGTGTGTGTACACCAGATGCTGTGCACTTGGACTTGGAGAGGATCAGCTCGGCTGATCTTTGTTCATATCCTCTCTATTTCATTTCTTTGCTAACCTGCCAAGTGGCATTGCCACTTGGCATAATGTTGTGTTGGTTTTGTTTGTGTGCAGGGATCAAGCAATTGATCAAGATGAACATGGAGATCCTCAAGTCCAAGATCAGATGATAATTACCTTGTAGTATTTAGGTTAGAATCATAACTTGTACCTTTCTTTTATTTTCATTTTCTATTTTCTTCCAATTTGTGTAATGTGTTGTAATATATCATATTTCTATTCTGGATATTGTAAATGACATTGTATTATGTGTGATTATCAATAAAGCTCAAGTTTTCCTTAATGAGCTTTATCTAAGTGTTATATTATTTATGTCGTGGATGTGACCACGGCAGATGCTACAGGGGGTAGCACTTCGTTGATGCGAGGGGAAGGGAACATCGCCATCTACGGGTCGAGGTGCAAGAGACGCAAGGGTTTTACCCAGGTTCAGCCCCTCCGGAGAGTAAAAGGCCTACGTCCTGCTGGATCTTTATTGCTCAGTGGAGAATTACAATGGGGGGACTCAGTCGGCGGCTACGCCGAGAGCTTACAAGGGGAGATTAGATCTTGAGTAAGGTGTCCTCTAGGGTTTAAGCTCGGGGGTTTATATAGGCACCCCCGATCTAGGGTTACATGGAGATAACTCCGAATCGTATCAGTTGCTACTAATCCGGGATCTGCTGACCCTCTTGCAAGTAATCTCCCTATCCAGTCGCATAGATCACCTCCTTGGGGTTACGGCCCAGTCGCCATAGAGCCCAGTCGCTTGGGCGACTGGCAGTCCAGCTGGGCCTTCGTCTTTATGGCGAGTGGGACTGGCGACCCACCCCCTATGGGCATATCCCCATCAGTAGTCCCCGAGCGCGGTGGTGATGAAGCGCGGATTTAGAGCAAGTCTTGGAAAGGCGTAGTGACGGGTCAAGATGAATTGCCGCCGGGCTCCCGAAGATAAAGTTGCGTGCTTGGCGCCAGTCTCCAATCGCCAATGCTTGGTCAGTCATCGGCGTCGGCCAGTCGTCGTTTGCCAGTCGGCGTATGACAGTCGGCGTCAGCCAGTCGTCGTTTGCCAGTCGGCGCGCATTCGCCATTGAGACACGTGGAAGAGCCAACGGCTAGATTTCACGTTGACCGAGGCACGAACCGTTTGCATGTTGTTGACCGTTGGGCCCGACGTGACCGTTAACGGCTAGTTTAACGGCTATTCAGCCAAAGCCGGCGCAAGTCGTGACCGTTGATTGCGGAGCGGCGATTCCGGGACGAATTAACGAACGGATCTCATCCTTAATCTGGGCGAGTACAGGCGGTATAAAGGGTCGTCCCTAGGATTAGGGTTCACCACTCTTCCGCATTCTTCTCATATCTTTTCCTCATCCCATCCTCACTCCAAGCTCCACACGCATCCATGGCGGCGAAAGGCTGGGGCAAGTCGAAGGTCACGCGGGAGTCCCTCCTCCCGTACGTCGCTTCCGGGGTCATCCCGGAGTTCAATCAAGAGCGATGGCGAGTTCCGCCGGCGAACGAGGTGGAACCCCTCCCGCGGCCTGGGGAGTTCGTGATCTTCCTGAGCTTCCTCGACCGCGGGTTCGCTCTCCCCACCTCCGATTTCCTCCGGCAGCTGTTAGCCTTCTACAGCATCAAGGTCTCCGACCTCGGGCCGCATAGCGTCCAACAGATTTCTCTGTTCGTGGCGCTGTGCGAATGCTACTTGGGCTGTCCGCCCTACTTCCCACTGTGGGTGTCAATCTTCCACGGGCGGGCGACTCGGGCCAGCAAGAACAGCGAAGCGCTCATCCTGAACGGTGGGATCACCTTCCAGGTGAAGTCCGGGGAAAGCTTCATCGACATGGCGCTCCCCAAGAAGGCGCAGTCGCTGTGGCGCCGCTTCTGGTTCTATGCCAAGGAGTACACTCCCCCCGGCGAGGTCTGCATTCCTCAGTACAGCCCCGAGCCAAGCATCCCGTGGCGCCTCAATGTCCGGTCGCTGCCGCGCGAGCAGGAGGAGGTGGTGAAGGAGATGCGCCAAGCGATCCAGGCGCTGAAGGATAGCGGCCTGACGGCGGTCGATATGTACAACTGTTGGCTCGGCCGGCGGCTGATCCCCCTGCGGTGCCGAGCTCACCCCATGTGGGAGTACCGGGGGCAGAACGACCGCACCCGGTCGACAGCGACCGAATGGGACGAGGGCGAGTACCGGAAGGCGCTCGCCAAGATCACCACTGCCACCTTTACCTCCTTCGAGGACGGCCTGCAGCCCTACTCCGAAGATACCCCGGCGCCTCAGGTATTGCTTTGTATGGCGACTCCGCACGGCTTGGCCGCGTTTCTTCCTTTCTGACTTGTTCCTTTGATTCGACTATAGCGCTGGCAGAAGATCGCTGACCACCTCCCCCCTCTCGCCGGGAAGGAGCCACCGGAGATGACCGAAGGCGAGGAGGAAGAGGTCGACGACGAGGAGGAGTGCACCGAGTCGGATTCCGAGGCGCGGGACTTCATCAGACTCCCGCGCGGGTCGAAGAGGGGTACCGAGTCCTCGTCCCAGGGCGCAGCTGAAGAGGAGGCGACCTCTCGTCCGGAGGGCAAGGCGGAGCCCTCCAAGGAAGGGGCTGAGCCGCTATCGAAGCGACTGCGCCCCACTCTCCTGGAAGGGTCCATGAGGCTTCAGCGCCCCTTGAAGGACGCGATCGACGCGGGAGCTCGGGCCGGTCCAGGCGTAAAAGCGATTCCCACGGTGAGGTAAATCCTTGTCGAACTTGTTCTCCTTGCGGCTGGATTGGGTGTCGATTCACCTCGCCTCCCTGTAGGTCCAAGAAGAAGACCTTGGCGAAGCTGCCCGCGGCTGGGGTGGCGGCCACGAGGGCGGCCGAGGCGAAGAAGAAGGCCGCGGAGAAGAAGGCGGCGCCATCCGACCTTGGGGGCGCGGGGTCGGCTCCGGAAGAACCCGCCACCGCGAGCCAAGCTGAGAAGGTGAGCACCAGCCGCGCCGAGCCCACCGCCGAAGTTTTTCCTCTACCCAGCATGGTTCGCGGGGGCATGGCGAGCGCGGCGACGGGACCGGACGTTGTTCCACCCGTGGTGGAGGAGGAGTCGACTGATGTCGGGTCGACCGAGGGGCAGAAGGCACCCGAGGTTGAAGAGAACATCGTCGAGGAGGGCGGCCTGTCGGAGCCGCTGAAGGAGCGCCGGTCCAAGGCCGCTAGGGACCGAGCCCCGCCCAGTGATGCCGACACGCGGGCGGGCGAGGTGCCGTCGACTGAGGCGGTGATGCAAGCGGAAGAGGCGACCGAGTCACGTCATCCGCCGCCTTCTACCTTGACCTTCACCGAGCTCCACACGGCGCTTGGTGAAGCACACGTGGTGAATGTCTCTGAACTCGTAGTCTAGTCACCCCCAGTCCCCGAGGGTCGACTTGGTCTGAAAGGGCTAGTCGAGTCTCCTTTTTGTCCGTCTATTTTTCTTTTGTTGACCTTGGCATTGTTTTTGGATTTCCGCAGGCGGAGGTTAAGCGATTGACCGCGCTCGTGGAGGAGGCGGCGCAGAAGAACCGGAAGCTGATTGCTCTGGGCAGTAAGTCATGCCCGCTCGCCGTCCTCTCTCGGTATCACTGGCCCTGGCTTTCGTTCTCACCGTCTTCTTTTCTTGTAGCAGAGGCGCAGGCAAAGGCTCTTGCCGAGGCTCGGGAAGGATTCGTCAAGGAATCTTTCTACCGTGAAGCCGAATTCCGGGCGCAGCAGGCCGAAGAGGCCCGGAAAAGGGCAAAAGCGGAGGTGGCGGAATTGACGAAGGTCCTGGAGCAGAAGGGCCGGGAACTGGAGGACGTCATCGCCGAGTACAAGGTAAGGCTGGAGGCCGCGACTGATGCGCGGGACTCCGCGCGTGGGGCTGCCGCGTCTCTGCGGGAGGAGGTTGCGGCCTTGAAGCAGCAGCACGCCAAAGAGCTTGCTGCGGAAAAGGAGGCGTCCGAAGGCATCGTCCTGGCGGTGCAGGCCGAGAAGACCAACTTCGAGGCTTTCGTCAGAGAGATGTCGCGGCAGATTCTTGGTAAGTTCCTGTCTTCGCGCGTGCTGTTTACTTGCCGGGGATTCAAGTCTACGAGCATGGCGAGCCGGCTTCGGGGGCCAGTCCCCGAGCGTGGCGAGTCGGCTTCGGGGGCCAGTCCCCGAGCATGGCGAGTCGGCTTCGGGGGCCAGTCCCCGAGCATGGCGAGTCGGCGTCGGGGGCCAGTCCCCTAGCATGGCGAGTCGGCTTCGGGGGCCAGTCCCCGAGCGTGGCGAGTCGGCGCTGAAGGGGAGTTCTCATTTTTTCCTTCTTTGTGTTGTTGGTTGCAGGTACGTGCGACTTCGTGGAGACGTCGACTCCGCGGGAATGCCTGTCGACCGCGACTGCGCGTATCATCGCCTGTGCGGGGGAGATACTGGCCGCGCTCCAGTACCTGAGTCCGCGGGAGGTGATTCCGCGGGACACGCCGTCCGTCTTCAAGGCCGTGTCCAACATTCCGGCCGTTGTTGACTGGCTTCGCCGCTCCTCCTGCCGTGTTGGTATTACCATGGCTCTGAGCATGGTGCTGGCGCACTACTCCGAGGGATTCGACGTGGAGGAGGTCACCGCTGGCTTCCCCTCGGAGACTGGCGAGTTCGATGTTGCCGAAGTGCTGCGACTGATGGATGCGGTGCACCCCTTTGCCGACCGAGTACTGGCGACTGCGGACTTGGAGACTCACATCCCCAGCCAAGCGGCGCCTGGGGACGCGGAGAAGGAGCCAGGCCCGGTGGACTACCCCGCGGAGCGCCTCTTCCATGCCGCGGCCGCCAGCTCGTTGTCTACGTATCCGGTCGTGCTGTACACGCCGAAGTTTCGTCACGGCGATGATGGCGTCGAGCCTATCGTAGAGGGGGCTCCGGGGTCGTCCTCGTAGTTTTCTGAGTCCCTGCGTAAGAAGTAGCTTGGATTCCCGCGAGCGGGTGTCAGTTGTAAATAAAGTGATAACTTTTGCTTAAATATAATTCGGTGGTTTCTTTTGAATTTGCGTTATTTGTGGCGGCGATGCGTTGGAGTTGGTTCCGACTATCCATGGCCTTCAGGCCAGTCGCCTTGCGACCCCGATGAAGGCTATCGACTTGACTGTTTTCCTTTTCGAGCTGGGCGTCCCCAGTCGCAGTACGTAGTCGTTATAGTGCGAATAGCGGCCTCATGGGTGGAGTAGCGGTGAGTTGTAGTTTGCGCTGTTCATATGTAGCGCGCCACTCGTCGTGGCTCGGTGAGCCAGTCGCTAGGCGACTCCAAAGGGGGTCATTGCGGGCGTATTTTCCTTGGCGAGCCGCGGGTCCGTTTTGCGGGGTCCCTAGTCGAAGTACTTAGCCACGCAATTCGCCAGCCTAAGGTAGAGGAGGGCATTGGTGTGCTGTATAGCGTAGCACAAGACGGTCGCCGTGGCCCATTGGGCTGGCCGGGCATGCGGCCCTGCTGTGGGTTCCAGTCGCCGTTTTCACCCGACGGCGTAAGGGGTGGTGGGTGGCCGGACCTGGTGTTGCGTCCGGTCAAGCCGCCATGCCCTTGTTAGCCCGGCTACTTGGCCGATCGTGGACTTCGCTCTTCCAGCAGAGGCGACCGGAGGTCTCTCAGTACCTAGTCGCTTATCGCGGCGACTGGGCCGGTATGTACCGGGATGAGAGATGGGGATATTTGGCGGGTGAAGGAGAGGCAGTCGAAGCTGGAGATCAATACGGTCGGCGATTTTTATTAACCTCTGAATTTGCGGGCTACATTTTTGTCCTTAGATGTAAAACCGTCGGAGGAGGTTGACGTTCCAGGGGCGCTCCACCTCTTTGGTGAGTGGCTCGCCTTTGTCGTCCTTGCGGACGTCGATGAGGTAGTAGGAGTCGTTGCCGAGTACGCGGCTGACGGCGAACGGTCCTACCCAGGGTGGGGACAGCTTGTGCATGCCTTTCTTGTCCTGGATTAGTCGGAGTACCAGGTCGCCGACTTGGAAGGAGCGACTCCGAACGCGGCGACTGTGGTAGCGACGGAGGTCTCTGGCCTCGTCGAGGAGGTCGACGTCATCTTGGCGAGCTCGCTCGTTGTCTTCTTCGGCCTAGTTGGCGACCCGAGGCGAGTCGTAGGCGATGTCCGTAGGCATAACGGCTTCGGCGCCATACACCAGGAAGAAAGGCGTGAAGCCGGTTGACCTGTTAGGCGTTGTGCGGATGCCCCATAGTACTGAAGAGAGCTCCTCTGCCCAGCAACCGGCTGCGCGCTCCAGGGGTACGACCAGGCGCGGTTTGAGTCCGTGAAGGATGCTCTGGTTTGCCCTTTCTGCTTGGCCGTTCGACTCGGGGTGGGCGACTGAGGCGAGATCGAGTCGGATGCCCTTCTCTTCGCAGAAGTCAGCCATTTCCCCTTTGGCGAAGTTGGTGCCATTGTCGGTTATGATGCTGTGAGGGTAGCCATATCGATAGATAAGCTCGCGTAGGAACTTTGTGGCTGTCTTCCCGTCGCACTTCTTTATGGGCTTTGCTTCTACCCATTTGGTGAACTTGTCCACCGCAACCAGGAGGTGAGTATATCCGCCGGGGGCCGTTTTGAATTTTCCCACCATGTCCATGCCCCAGACGGCGAAGGGCCAGGTGAGGGGAATGGTCTTCAATGCCGATCCTGGCATGTGCGTCTGGCTTGCATATTTTTGGCACCCGGCGCACGAACGGACGAGAGCGATTGCATCTTCGTGGGCTGTTGGCCAGTAGAAGCCGTGACGAAAGGCCTTGGCGACGATTGAACGCGCGCCTGCGTGGTGGCCGCAGTCCCCTGCGTGGATGTCGCGCAGAATGGTGCGCCCTTCTGTGGTAGCGACGCATCGTTGGAACACTCCCGAGACACTGCGCTTGTATAGTTCATTGTTGATGATGGTGAAGGACTTGCATCTGCGCACGATGGCCCGTGCTTTGGCTTCATCCATTGGCAGTGTCTGGCGCTCGAGGTAGCTTATGTATGGCTCGGTCCAATCGATGCTGTCGGCAGCGAGTGCGACTAAGGTGGAGTCGGGAGCAGGTGGCTCGGCAATGTCCAGCTCGCGGGGTGCGCGTACCGAGGGGTGGCTGAGGATGTCCAGGACGACGCCCGGAGGAGGTTGGAGTCGCTTGGACCCGATTCTGGCTAGCGCATCGGCTTCTTCGTTCTTGCGCCTGTCGACCCATTCGACGACGTGGCCGGCGAAGCCAGCGCCGGCTTGGTCGACGGCGCGCTTGTATGCGATCATGTTGGCGTCGGTAGCGTCGCAGGTGCCGGAAGTCTGGCTGGCAACTAGGTCGGAATCGCCGAGGCAGCGCAGCCGTGTTGCGCCCATCTCTTTTGCGACTCGCATGCCGTGTAGGAGCGCCTCGTATTCGGCCATGTTGTTGGTGCAGGGCTCGAATCTGAGTTGTAGGACGTACTTCACTGTGTCGCCCTTTGGTGATGTGAGGACGACTCCCGCGCCCGCCCCTTCGAGGTTTTTAGAACCGTCGAAGTGCAGTGTCCAGTGTTTGAGGTCCGCGGGGGAGCTTGGCTGCTGGGTCTCTTCCCAGTCGGCGAGGAAGTCAGCGAGTGCCTGAGATTTGATGGCATGGCGCGACTCGTAGGTGATGTTGTGGACGCCGAGCTCGACTGCCCACTTGGCGATCCGGCCAGTTGCGTCGCGGTTGCGGATGATGTCGGCGAGTGGTGTTGAGGCGACTACCTTGATGGGGTGCTCGTGGAAGTACGGGGCCAGTCGCCTCTGGGCCCTGAGGACTGCGTACACCAGCTTTTGGTAGTGCGGATATCGCTGCTTGGATTCGATTAGAGCTTCGCTGATGTAGTAGACCGGGCGTTGTACCAGTTGCTCCCTTCCCTCTTCCTTCCGTTCGACGACCATGACCGCGCTTATGGCACGGTTCGACGCGGCAACGTATAGGAGCATAGTCTCTTTTGGCAGCGGGGCCGCTAGGATAGGGGCATTCGAGAGAGCGTGCTGGAGTTCCTCCAGGGCCTGCTGCGCCTCGTCTGTCCACTTGAATGATTCCGACTTCTTGAGCAAGCGGTAGAGTGGCATGGCCTTGTCGCCGAGCCGGGGTATGAAGCGACTGAGGGCGGCGACTCGGCCAGCGAGTTTCTGCGCGTCGACTAGGCAAGTCGGCTGCTTGGTGCGCATGACCGCCAGTGTCTTCTCCGGGTTTGGCTCGATGCCTCGTTTGGAGACGACGTAGCCTAGCAGTTGTCCGGACGGAACCCCGAAGGTGCACTTCAAAGGGTTGAGCTTGATCTTGTACCGCCGTAAGTTGGCGAACGTTTTGGCGAGGTCATTGACGAGGTCGGTCTGGTGAGTCGATTTGACCACTACGTCGTCGATGTAGACATGCACATTGCGGCCGATCTGGCTTTCCAGGCAGCTGTTCATGCATCGCTGGTATGTTGCTCCGGCGTTCTTGAGGCCGAAGGTCATGGACGTGTAGCAGTAGGCGCCTAGGGGCGTGATGAATGCTGTCTTCTCTTGGTCTTCCTTGGCCATCTTTATTTGATTGTACCCGGAGTACGCATCAAGGAAGCATAGCGACTCGGACCCGGCGACCGCGTCGATAATCTGGTCGATTCGCGGTAGGACGAATGGGTCCTTGGGGCACGCGCTGTTGAGGCTTGTGTAGTCGATACACATTCGCCACGTCTTGTTTTTCTTTAGCACCAGGACTGGGTTTGCCAGCCATTTTGGGTGTTTGATTTCGATGATGAAGCCGGCAACGAGTAGCCGGTTTACTTCTTCGGCGATTGCGCGTCGCCGTTCTTCTCCCACGGGGCGCATTGCCTGCCTAACGGGTCGCGCAGTGGGATCGACATGTAATTTGTGCTCAGCAAGTTCTCTCGGGACACCTGGCATGTCAGACGGTTTCCATGCGAAGATATCTCGATTCTCACGGAGGAACTTGATGAGCGCGCTTTCCTATTGGGCGGACAGGCCCGTCCCAATGGTAACTTGCCTACTTGGATCGTTTTCTACAAGATCTACTTGGCGAGTGCCTGTTGCGGCCTTGAAGGTTGCTGCAGACGAGTCGAGCTCGGTTGGCTTCTCCAGGATGGCGAGGTCGTTGCGGTCTACTGGGTACTTGGCAAGCTCGGCGGAGTTGTCTTGTTCGTCGGCGATGACGGCGTCGGCGAGCTTGGCGCTGTCGTCCTCGCATTCCAGTGCCATCTCCGGGTCGCCGTGGACGGTGATGACGCCTCGAGGCCCTGGCATCTTCATCATGTTGTATGCGTAGTGGGGGGTCGCCATGAAGCGGGCGAACGCCTGTCGGCCGAGTACGCAGTGGTAGGAACTGCGGAAGTTCACCACCTCGAACGTTATCCGCTCGGTACGGTAGTTCACGGGCGTGCCGAAGGTGACTGGCAACGTCACCTTGCCGATCGGGAAGGCCTTCCGCCCAGGGACGATGCCGTGGAACGTAACCTTGGTGTTCTCGAGGCGTGAGTCTGGTAGACCAAGCCGCTGGAAGGTTTCGTAGTACATAATGTTGATGGAGCTTCCCCCGTCCATCAGGGTTTTTGGTAGCCAGTAGTCGGCGACCTTGGGCCTGACGACTAGCGCCACTCGCCCGGGGTACTCGATGCGGGGGGCGTGATCTTCGCGGCTCCAGGTGATGCTTTGCTCGGACCAGTTAAGCCACCGGGGCACGTCAGAAAGTATGACTGCGTGTACCGCCACTGCCCTTGCGAGGACCTTCCTGTCCCGCCGGTCGCCGACCCCGGTGAAGGTGTGGAGCGAGCCGGCGCTGCGACCGAAGCCCTCTCCCTTGTGCTGGTCTTGGTCTTTGGCGCGGTCTTTGTGCTGGTTACCGCCGTCGTTTTCCTTGGCGCGGCGGGCTCTTTCTATCTGCTTCAGGGAGTAGCAATTTCCCGTCGTGTGATTGGCGGGCTTGCCCTCCTTGCTGTGATAGATGCATGGTGCGTCTAGGAGGCTGCGGGCGTCGAAGCGCTTGGGTTGGGGCCGATCCTCCCGTGGTGCGCGAGTGTCGCGCCGGAATGATTTTGGCTCGCGCTGCTCGTAATCGGTGGTGGCGACCAGCTCGTTGTGTCCTCCCTCTCCGCGGCGCTTGCCGTTGTTAGACCGGCCGGCGAATCGGTAGTCGCCACGTCGAGGCTCCGTGTGCGCAGGGCGGCGATTGCGTCGTTGACCGTACTCGTCGTCCGAGTCGACTGTAGGGTCTTCGTCGGCGTAGCGGGTGGCGATGTCGAAGAGCTCGGAGATTGAGATATTATCCCTCCTGACGCGACGGAGCTTTGCGCTTAGTGGTTCGTACCGGCAGCAGCGTCGGAAGCAATAAATTGCCGTGTCCGTGCTGATGCCGCTGGAGGTCGTCCACATGTCCTGCCAGCGCTGCACCCACCGGCGGGTCGACTCGCGCGGGCCTTGGACGCAGCGATCCAGGTCTTCTATGGTTGTGGCACGGGTGTACGCGCTGGCGAAGTGCTGGATGAATGCGGCGCGGGCTTCTTCCCAGGAGTCGATGCTATTGACGGTGAGGGTGTTGAACCAGTGGCGATTGACGCCGTCCATCATGAGAGGCAGGTAGCGTGCTGCGAGTAGCTCGGAGTGGCCCTGGATCCCCATTGCCATGGCGTACGAGTCGATCCAGACGGTAGGGTCGATGTGTGTGTCGTACTTCTCGATATCACGGGGTCCTTTGAACCCCACAGGGTACGGCTCGCCTCTGATCATTGGCCCGAAGCAAGCGGGGCCGATTCGGGTGAACGCGCTCTGGCGCGGGGCTTCATCGGCGTGGCGGTCGTTCAATCGATTGCGCGCCCGCCATTCTTGGTCGTTGATGATGTGGGTTCGGGCGTCGACTGGCTGTCCGTTGGCGGCGACCATCACCCGCGCGGGGCGCGGCTCGACTCGGTTGTTAGACGAGTGGGCCGCGCGCGGTGCTGGCGGCGGGCCGTTGTTGGCGTTGACGATTGCGCGGTTTGCCGCGTCCGACGACGCTGCGCGACTGACGGATGTGCGCGAATAGAGTCGCCCTTGCGAGTCGGCTGCGGCGTGCTGCTGCTCCAACGCCTTGGCTACCAAAGCCTTGGCGTGCTGGACAAGGATTGCACCGTCTCCCGTTTCGGGGATTCTTGCGAGGACGGCCTGTGCAGCTGCAACGTTGTCGGCTGGAGACGAGTGCAGTGGTAGGCCGTTGGCGTCGACTTCTGCCCGAGGAACTTCGGGTGGTGGCGGTGGGGGTGGCGGAGGTGCTCCGCGCGCCGCTCTATCTGCAGCAGCCCGACTTCCTTCCGGGATGTCCGGGTTCTGGATTCGGGCGACCCGGATTTCTCCATCTGGGTCGTCGAAGTTAAGGCGCGCGCTGGGGAAGTCATTTGCGCGGGCGCGCTCCATGCGCCGGCGGTTTCGCTGCTGACGATAATGGGATACGGCTCTCACTTCATCTTGCTCGAGGCGAAATTTCTGCCTTTCGGCGAGCTCCTTTTTCCTCTGCTCCTCGAGGGCCGCCCGGTGCGCCTCGATCTCGGTCGCGGTGGCGGTTGCAGGGAGGGGAGTGGTGAAGGCGTCGATTGGGAGCTCTTCTTCACCCCCTGCCATGAAGACTGCGGTCGGGTAGCGGTAGCGTGGGGCCTCGACGGAGTCCGAGTCGGAGTCGCTGCCGAGGAGAGAGAGGATGGAGTCGTCCTCGAAGCCACCTTCGAAGTCGCTCGGGTGGGAGACCAGGGAGATAGAGTCCTTGGTTGATGTTGTGGCGACAGAGCGGGCAGTCGGGGATGCAGCGGTGGACCCAGCAATCGATGTTATAGCGATGATGTCGGTGAAGTCGGCGTCGATCGCGGCGATGACGGAGTCGATGGCTGGAATGGTGTCGGTGGAATCGGCGGCTGGGACGGTGTCGGCGGAATCGGCGGCTGCCGAGGCGACGGTGGAATTGGCGGTTGGTGCCACGACCGCCGACTCGGCGTCGTCTTCCAGGGCCGTCTCAGCCTCCGCGTATACCTCGCCGGTGACCGGGCGAGTAGCAGTGAGGAGCTGCCCCGGCGCGAAGGGGTCGTGCGACCGACCGGGGCGAGGCTCAGAGGGGTCGCTGACGCCGGCGAGCCCGACGAAGAGGTTGATGGAGCCGATCGGCACCATCCAGGCGTGCTTGAGAGGCGACGAGGCGGGCCGGTAGGTGCTCGGTTGGATGTGGAAGAAATTGCCGGTGGCGATCATCCTGCCGGAAGCAACCGGCCGCCTCACTGGAGAGTAGGGCCTCGCCGTAGCTCAGAGGCTTGATGTCCCATGCCCCACGGTGGGTGCCACTGTCGTGGATGTGACCACGGCAGATGCTACAGGGGGTAGCACTTCGTTGATGCGAGGGGAAGGAAACATCGCCATCTACGGGTCGAGGTGCAAGAGACGCAAGGGTTTTACCCAGGTTCAGCCCCTCCGGAGAGTAAAAGGCCTACGTCCTGCTGGATCTTTATTGCTCAGTGGAGAATTACAATGGGGGGACTCAGTCGGCGGCTACGCCGAGAGCTTACAAGGGGAGATTAGATCTTGAGTAAGGTGTCCTCTAGGGTTTAAGCTCGGGGGTTTATATAGGCACCCCCGATCTAGGGTTACATGGAGATAACTCCGAATCGTATCAGTTGCTACTAATCCGGGATCTGCTGACCCTCTTGCAAGTAATCTCCCTATCCAGTCGCATAGATCACCTCCTTGGGGTTACGGCCCAGTCGCCATAGAGCCCAGTCGCTTGGGCGACTGGCAGTCCAGCTGGGCCTTCGTCTTTATGGCTAGTGGGACTGGCGACCCACCCCCTATGGGCATATCCCCATCAATTTATATTCTTGATTACTTATAATTATTTATTGAATTAACTCAAGTTTGAAATATGGAATATCCATTTGATGTTTGAATTTGAAATTCAAATTCAAATTTGGTTTGTATTCAATGATGCAACTTAATTTGGAATTCAATCATGCAACTTAGGATTGTGATGCATCTTCTCTTCTCTCTTCTCAAAACCCTAATCTAGTTAAGTAGGAACAAGTTCATCGCACTCTCGAAACCCTAACCCTGTAGGATGTCGAGAGAGAAACCTGTCCCCCTTCGATGCAGTTTTGTTTTAAAAGCGCGAAATTTCCCCAGAATTTATGATGCAATGCACATCCCTTTCTAAAATCTACCCCTCGATCGTCTCTAAACCTGGGACATTACAGCCTTTCCCCCTTAAAGAAAACTTCGTCCCGAAGTTGTGGTTGTAATACCTGAAGAGTTCGGGGTATGTTTTCCTCAGGTCTTCCTCCTTTTCCCAGGTGGCTTCCCTCTCGGGATGATGCTTCCATTGTATCTTGTAGTATTTTATGGCTCGATTCCTGAGTTGTTTCCAGTTCTCCTCGAGAATCTTCGCTGGCTTCTCGATGTAGGTCAAATCTGGTTGTAACTCGAGCTCTTCATGTGATACTGGCTCATCTGGGGTCTTCAAACACTTTCTGAGTTGCGACACATGGAATACGTTGTGAACTTGGGATAACCTTCCCGGTAGTTCCAATTCAAAGGCTAACCCTCGGTTTTGACTCAGAATCTTGAAAGGTCCGATGTATCTAGGGCTTAACTTTCCCTTTACTCCAAATCACAGAAGTCCTTTCATCGAGCTTACCTTGAGATATACCATGTCTCCAACTTGTGGCTCCCATGTCCTTCGCTTCTGATCAGCATAACTCTTCTGTCGACTTTGGGCGATCTTGAGCCTATCTCTTATAATGTCAATAATTTGTTGCTTTTCCTTGACATAATCGGGATTGAACTCTTTGCTTGCTCCAGCTTCATACCAGCATATGGGTGATCTACACTTCCTTCCATACAGAGCTTCGAACGGTGCCATCTTGATGCTGCTTTGATAGCTATTATTGTATGACAACTCTGCTAGTGGCAAGTGCTCCTCCCATGATCCTCCGAAGTCTAGGGCACAAGCCCTAAGCATATCCTCTAGGATCTGGTTAGTTCTCTCGGTTTGTCCACCTGTCTGAGGATGATAGGCGGTACTATAGTCCAACTTGGATCCTAAAGCTTCATGTAGTTGCTTCCAAAATGCTGACGTGAACACGGATCCTCGATCCGACACGATCTTCTTGGGCACTCCATGTTTACTCACGATCTCTTTGATGTAAAGATCGATGAGTTTCTCTCCTTTATCCTGCTGATTTACCACTATGAAGTGTGCACTTTTTGTCAACCGGTCCACGATTACCCATATCATGTCCTTCTTTTTATTGGTCATGGGTAGTCCGGTGATGAAATTCATTCCTATCTCCTCCCATTTCCATTCTGGGATTGGTAAAGGTTGTAACTTTCCTGCCGGACTCTGATGTTCAGCCTTCACTCTTTGGCAGGTATGGCATTCCGCCACATACTGTGCTATCTCTCTCTTCATGTTGTTCCACCAGAATAGCTCCTTTAGATCCATGTACATCTTTGTACTTCCCGGATGAATGGAGTATGGTGTTTGATGGGCTTCCCGGAGTATTACTTCCTTGATTTCAGCAATATCCGGAACACAAATCCTCTTTTGGAACCATAATGATCCTGATTCTCCTCGGTGAAATTCTGATGGTCTACCTTCATCTATCCTTCTCATCTCCTCCACGATGAATGGATCGTCCAACTGACCCATCATTATCTCATTCTTCAAGTTAACATTTAGCTCATCGGCTACTTGTAAAGCCGATAGTCCTTCATGAGCTTCTTTCTCCCAAAGTTGTATTTGGGCTTGGCTTATTTCCTTCCTCAACTCTGGTGATAATTCTTGTTCCACTCCTCCAGTGCTCTTCCTACTCAAGGCATCTGCTACAACATTAGCCTTTCCTGGAGTATAATTGATGGTCAAATCATAATCCTTGATTAGTTCAAGCCATCTTTTCTGCCTCATATTGAGTTCCTTCTGAGTGAAGAAGTACTTGAGACTCTTATGATCCGTATAGAGCTCACACTTGGCTCCATAGAGAAAATGTCTCCAAGTTTTAAGTGCAAATACAACTGCTGCTAATTCTAGATCATGTGTTGGATAGTTCACTTCATGAGGTCTGAGTTGCCTCGATCCATAGGATATTACCTTCCGATCTTGCATGAGTACGCAACCCAATCCATGCTTGGATGCGTCACAGTACACGGTGTAATCCTTGCCAACTTCAGGAACTGCTAACACCGGTGCTGTGGTGAGTTTCTCCTTCAGAGTTTGAAAACTCTTCTCACACTCCTCTGACCACACGAATGGTGTGTTCTTTCTTAACAGCTTCGGCATTGGTCCTGCTATCTTGGAGAATGCTTCAATGAATCTCCAATAGTATCCTGCCATTCCTAGGAATCCTCGGATTTCCTTGACAGTCTTGGGTGCTTCCCATTGTAGAACTGCTCCATCTTTGCTAATGACATGACCAAGAAATTCCACTTGATCTAGCCAAAATTCACACTTGTTGAACTTGGCATAGAGTTGATGTTCTCTTAGTGTTTGCAGCACTAACCTCAGATGTTCAGCATGTTCTGTTTTATCTTTGGAGTATATCAAGATATCATCGATGAATACGATGACAAACTTGTCTAGATATGGCATGAAAATCTTATTCATGAGATTCATGAAAATTGCTGGGGCATTGGTTAATCCAAAAGGCACTACAAGGTATTCATGATGTCCATACCTTGAGACAAAGGCTGTTTTCGAAACGTCTTCCTTCTTGATCTTTATCTGGTGATAACCGGATCTTAGATCAATTTTGGAAAAGACTCCCGCGCCTCTAACTTGATCGAATAAATCTTGTATTCTTGGAAGTGGGTACTTGTTCTTGATTGTGACGTTGTTCAAATTCCTGTTATCTCCACACATCCTTCTACCTCCATCTCTTTTATCAACGAAGATCACAGGTGATCCCCATGGTGAAACGCTTTCTTGTATGAATCCTTTATGTTCCAAGTCATCTAATTGCTCCTTTAGTTCTTTTAACTCCTTAGGCCCCATCTTATATGGTGCTTTAGCAATCGGAGTTGTTCCTGGAATTAGGTCGATAGTGAATTCTATCTCCCTATCTGGTGGCATTCCAGGTAATTCCTTAGGAAACACATCCTGGAATTCATTCACTACAGGTATATCCTCCAACTTCACCTCCTTCATGTTGTTCAGCTGTAGCTCGACTTCGATCTGTGTATGCTTGTCTCCTTGGTAGATCATTCTACTTCCATCGGGGCTTTTCAAAGACACAGTCTTGTTCACACAGTCGATCAATGCTTCGTTAGCTTCTAACCAGTTCATACCAAGAATGACATCAATGTCCTTCATCGGTAAAATGAACAGGTCTGCGTCAAACGCGCACTTATTGATCATGATGACTTGTTTTTGTTTGGTATGGGTTACTGATGACCCACAAGTATAGGGGGTGTATCGTAGTATCTTCGATAAGTAAGAATGTCGATCCCAACGAGGAGCAGAAGGTGTTGACAAGCAGTTTCGATGAAGGATTCACTGTAAATGCTCACAGACAAGTATTCAGGGGGTTTTGATGTAACAGGTGAATAAAGTACGAGTAAGTAAAGTGTGAGAGTAACAATTGCAGCGAGTGGCCCAATCCTTTTTAGCACAAAGGACAAGCCGGTTTGTTTACTTATAATGACCAAACGTTCTCGAGGACACACGGGATTTTAGTCTAGTGCTTTTGCTACATACGGCTAAATAATCTTCATTGTTATGATAAGTGTTGTGTGGGTGAACCTATGCTAATGTACCGCCCTTCCTAGGACTAATACATACTTGTGATTATACCCCTTGCAAGCATCCGCAACTACAAGAAAGTAATTAAGAATAAATCTAACCACAGCCTTAAACTCTGAGATCCTGCTATCCCTCCTGCATCGATATACCAACGGGGGTTTAGGTTTCTGTCACTCCGGCAACCCCGCAATTGGCAAACGAGTACAAGATGCATTCCCCTAGGCCCATAAAGGTGAAGTGTCATGTAGTCGACGTTCACATGACACCACTAGAAGAATAACACCACAACTTAAATATCATACCATTGAATATTACTCAACCATAGTTCACTACTAACATTTAGATTTCACCCATGTCCTCAAGAACTAAATGAACTACTCACGAGACATCATATGGAACATGATCAGAGGTGATATGATGATGAATAACAATCTGAACATAAACCTTGGTTCAATGGTTTCACTCAATAGCATCAACAACAAGTAGAAATCGATACCGGGAGAGTTTCCCCTATCAAACAATCAAGATCAAACCCAAATTGCTACGGCGGTGACGATGTCCAGCGGTGAAGACGGCGGTGATGATGGTGGAGATGATGATGATGGTGATGGAGATGATGTCCAGCTCGATGACGGTGACGATGGCGTCGATTTCCCCCTCCCGGAGGGAATTTCCCCGGCGGATCTCAACCGCCGGAGAGCTCTTTTCTCTCTGGTGTTCTCCGCCCCGCAGAGGCGGCTGTAACTCTTCGTGAGGTACCCTCTGTGGCTTAGGTCTTCAGGACGAAGGGTTTCGCGAAGAAAAGGAGGCGAAAGGGGCTGTGGGCCCCCCACACAACAAGGTGGCGCGGCCAGGCCATGGGCCGCGCTGGCCTGTGGTCTGGCCCCACCTTGGGTCTTCTCAGCACCCCCTTCTGGCTTCCTTCGTCATCTGGAAAAATAGGATTTTTGGTATAATTTCCTTCCACAGTTGATCTTCCGAAATATTACGTTCTGACAGTGCTTTTTCCAGTAGAATCCTGGCTCCGGTGCTTGATCCTCCAATAATGATGAAACATGCAAAATAGATGAAATAACATAAGTATTGTGTCCAAATATGAAATATATCAATGAATAACAGCAAATTATGATACAAAATAGTGATGCAAATTGGACGTATCAACCCCCCCCCCCCCCAAGCTTAGACTTCGCTTGTCCCCAAGCGAAACTGAACTCAGTAAACAGGACCACATGTTTATGGAGTGAAGAGTCGATAAATAAAATACGGACAAGAAGCATCATATTCATTCACACAAGGCATTCTAGTAAACAACTTCCTCATATGACTCAACTTGAAACAAGTATAAGGTAATCACAAATAAAGGTGCATAAGAAATCATAGTTGGTGATGGCAAACTTCGTTCTTGGTCAGAGAACAATTAACAGGTTATATTTATCTATTGAGCAGCGCTCTCATGTTAAAGTTTATATGGCACAACTTTCATACTCAATCATAATAGTCTCCTCATAATCATTGATAACTTGCAAAGCTATATTCATTCAGATAAAACTTGTACTAAACAAGGAAAAATAAAGACATGATGAAGCAAATCACAATATAATGGTTTGATCACAACAACTCAAATGCTTGCTTGAGATGGAGGGAAATGGGTTTACTGACTCAACATAAAGTAAAAGACAGGCCCTTCGTAGAGGGAAGCAGGGATTAAATCATGTGCTAGAGCTTTTTCAGTTTTGAAATCATATAGAGATAATAAAAGTAACATTTTGAGAGGTGTTTGTTGTTGTCAACGACTGGTAGCGGGTACTCTAACCCCTTGCCAGACAACCTTCAAAGAGCGGCTCCCATTTTATTTTTATTTTGTGTGGCACTCCTTCCAACCTTTCTTTCACAAACCATGGCTAACCGAATCCTCGGGTGCCTGCCAACAATCTCATACCATGAAGGAGTGCCTTTTTATTTTGGTTTTATTATGATGATGACACTCCCCCCAACCTGTGCTTACACAAGCCATGGCTAACCGAATCCTTCGGGTGCCTTCCATCAATCACATACCATGGAGGAGTGTCTAATTAGTTTAATTAATTTGGGACTGGGAATCCCATTGCCAGCTCTTTTTGCAAAATTATTGGATAAGCGGATGAAGCCACTAGTCCATTGGTGAAAGTTGCCCAACAAGATTGAAAGATAAAACACCACATACTTCCTCATGAGCTATAAAACATTGACACAAATAAGAGATAGTAAGTTTTGAATTGTTTAAAGGTAGCATATGAAGTATTTACTTGGAATGGCAGAAAATACCATGTAGTAGGTAGGTATGGTGGACACAAATGACATAGGTTTGGGCTAAGGTTTGGATGCACGAGAAGTATTCCCTCTCAGTACAGGTCTTTGGCTAGCAAGGTTAATTAGCAAGCATAAGAGTTGAAGGAAACAAACAAATATACATGTGATAGAAATAATCATGCATCTTCCTTATAAGCACAAACAGTTTTATCTTCAGAATAATAAGCTATGAGCTAACAAGAAAGAAAGACAATGAAACAACTACATGTATTTCTCTTTTCTACTTAAACCTCAAAGTGTTGTTGCTATTGACCAATGCTAAGTTTGCCAAAACCAAACAGATTTATTAATGCTCCCAAAGTGATACCAATACTAACAACAAGGTAAATCATATAGTAGAGATTGCAAACTAAAATAAGATATGCAATATGTAAATGATAAGACTTCTCATTAATATTCCATAACGATAACTCACACCAAGGGATACATAGATAACCAACTAAAGGAGAGATACTTCCAACTGCAATCCATCTTATATGATAATTTCCCTACTCATGATATGACACTACTTGACAGTAAAAAGTAAAAGGTAGTGATGATGTGATACCGCGGCACTCCCCCAAGCTTGGAACAAACCAAGGGGATGCCAATACCGATGATGAATTACTCCTTCGGCGATGGTGGTGATGAACTCCTCCCGCACTTCTTACAGATCTCCTTCAGCTTCAGTTTCTCAGCTTGGCAATTCTGCACTAAGATTCGAAGAGATTCATTGTTATCTGAAGTTGGCGATGATGACCTTGTGATGTGAATCGAGTGGTATTCCAGCATTCTACGGAGACGGCAATTCTCCTCCTGGAGTGTCTCCACTTCTCTTCTTAGGGCCCGATATTGATCACAAAACTCATCGGTAGTCCGTAGAGCTTCTTCCAACACAGGGAAGGAGTCGAGGCTAAGAGCGGGTGGTAAGGGTCCCTGCAAGTTATGAGAAAAAGAACGTCGAGTGTCAACAGATCCCACCAAGATTTGCTTGCTCCCAACGGCTTGCTGCTCTTGTTTTGATGGCACCCTCTTCACTTCTTCCTCCGAAAGCCCCTTGCCCTTGTTGTTGGAGGCCATGGTGCTTCTAGACCGAAAACAGATCCTGGCAGGAACAGCTCGAAACAAAACACGTCGAGAAACGATATACGGACCTCCAGGGGTCCGGGGGATTATATAGCAAAAAATTTCACGACAAAAGGAAAGTACCAGATCGAACTAGAGTCGGAAAGGGGCGACGAGGCGGCCAGACCATAGGGCGGCGCGGGCCCAGGTCAGGCCACGCCAGCCTATGGTGGCACGCCCTCGTGCGTCTTTTCCACTCCGTTTCGATCTCGTAATTTTTCATATTTTCCTAAAACAGCAAAAATATTGTTCGGAAAGTAAATTGCGTACTTTTCATTACCAGTACTGTTACCTATTCAAAGTCGAGTTCTGGCGGACTATCAACTTGTCCTTTGATGAAGGCCTCCGGTGTTTCCACTCGAATAATATCAACATCAACATTATAGGAATCACCTGAGATATAATGCTTGAGTCTTTGTCCATTTACCACTTGTGTAGCATTGCCTTGGAGAGAGCTAATTTTGATTGCTCCTGAACGATATACCTCCTCGACAACATATGGTCCTTCCCATTTCGAGAGTAATTTCCCTGCGAAGAATCTGAGACGAGACCGATACAATAGGACTTTATCTCCAATATTAAATTCTCTTTTGATAATCCTTCTATCATGCCATTTTTTAACTTTCTCTTTAAAGAGTTTAGCATTTTCGTAAGCTTCACTTCTCCATTCATCTAGAGAACTCAATTGCAACAACCTCTTATTACCGGCAAGTTTAGGATCTTTATTTAATTCTCTAACAGCCCAATAAGCTTTGTGCTCTAGTTCTAAAGGTAAATGACAAGCTTTCTAATGTCTACGCCCCCTCCTTTTCCTGTAGACAGTGTTGGGCCTCCAAGAGCAGAGGTTTGTAGAACAGCAGCAAGTTTCCCTTAAGTGGATCACCCAAGGTTTATCGAACTCAGGGAGGAAGAGGTCAAAGATATCCCTCTCATGCAACCCTGCAACCACAAAGCAAGAAGTCTCTTGTGTCCCCAACACACCTAATAGGTGCACTAGTTCGGCGAAGAGATAGTGAAATACAGTTGGTATGAATAAGTAGTAGCAGTAGCAACGGCACCAGAAAAGTGCTTTGCCCAGGACAGTAAACAAGCAGTAGTAACGCAGCAGTAGTAACGTTAAAGAAAAACAAAGAACAAGCAGCGATAGCAGTATTTAGGAACAAGGCCTAGGGATCAGACTTTCACTAGTGGACACTCTCAACATTGATCACATAACAGAATAGATAAATGCATACTCTACACTCTCTTGTTGGATGATGAACACATTGCGTAGGATTACACGAACCCTCAATGCCGGAGTAACAAGCTCCACAATTCAATGTTCATATTTAAATAACCTTAGAGTGCATGAAAGATCAATACGACTAAACCAAGTACTAACATAGCATGCACACTGTCACCTTCATGCTAAGAAAGGAGGAATAGATCATATCAATACTATCATAGCAATAGTTAACTTTGTAATCTACAGGAGATCACAATCATAGCATAAACCAAGTACTAACACGGATGCACACACTGTCACCATTACACCGTGTAGGAGGAATAAAACTACTTTAATAACATCACTAGAGTAGCACATAGATAAATTGTGATACAAAACACATTGCAATCATAAAGAGATATAAATAAGCACTTCACTATGCCATTCATAACAGTGAATAAGTATTCTGTGAAATATAGCCTAAGAGACCCACACGGTGCACACACTGTCACCTTTACACACGTGGGACAAGGAGTCTCCGGAGATCACATAAGTAAAATTCACTTGACTAGCATAACGACATCTAGATTACAAGCATCATCATATGGATCTCAATCATGTAAGGCAGCTCATGAGATCATTGTATTGAAGTACATAGGGAGAGAGATGAACCACATAGCTACCGGTACAGCCCCGAGCCTCGATGGAGAACTACTCCCTCCTCATGGGAGCAGCAGCGGTGATGAAGATGGCGGTGGAGATGGCAGCGGTGTCGATGGAGAAGCCTTCCGGGGGCACTTCCCCGTCCCGGCGGCGTGCCGGAACAGAGACTCCTGTCCCCCAGATCTTGGCTTCGCGATGGCGGCGGCTCTGGAAGGTTTCTGTGGGTTTCGTCGAACGTCCTAGGGTTTTCGCGACGGAGGCTTTAAGTAGGCGGAAGGGCAGCCTCGGAGGGGGCCTGGGGCCACCACACCATAGGGCGGCGCGCCCCCCCCCTCTGGCCGCGCCAGGGTGTAGTGTGGGGCCCCCAGGGCTTCCCTCTGGCGGCTCTCGGGTGTTCTGGATGCTTCCGGTGAAAATAGGAACCTGGGCGTTGATTTCGTCCAATTCCGAGAATATTTCGTTACTAGGATTTCTGAAACCAAAAACAGCAGAAAACAAAGAATCGGCCTTTCGGCATCTCGTCAATAGGTTAGTTCCAGAAAACGCATAAATATGACATAAAATGTGCATATAACATGTAGATATCATCAATAATGTGGCATGGAACATAAGAAATTATCGATACGTCGGAGACGTGTCAGCATCCCCAAGCTTAGTTCTACTCGTCCCGAGCAGGTAAAACGATAACAAAGATAATTTATGAAGTGACATGCCATCATAAACTTGATCATATAGTAAACATATGTAATGAATGCAGCGATCAAAACAATGGTAATGACATGAGTAAACAACTGAATCATAAAGCAAAGACTTTTCATGAATAGTACTTTCAAGACAAGCATCAATAAGTCTTGCATAAGAGTTAACTCATAAAGCAATAATTCAAAGTAGAGGCACTGAAGCAACACAAAGGAAGATGAAGTTTCAGCGGTTACTTTCAACTTATAACATGTATATCTCATGGATAGTTGTCAATGCAAAGCAATATAACAAATGCAATAAGCAAGTATGTAAGAATCAATGCACAGTTCACACAAATGTTTGCTTCTTGAGGCAGAGAGAGATAGGTGAACTGACTCAACAATAAAAGTAAAAGAATGATCCTTCAAAGAGGAAAGCATCGATTGCTATATTTGTGCTAGAGCTTTTATTTTGAAAACATAAAGAGAGCATAAAAATAAAGTTTTGAGAGGTGTATGTTGTTGTCAACGAATGGTAGCGGGTACACTAACCCCCTTGCCAGACAAACCTTCAAAGAGCGGCTCCCATTTTATTTTATTTTTGGATGGCACTCCTTCCAACCTTTCTTTCACAAACCATGGCTAACCGAATCCTCGGGTGCCTACCAACAATCTCATACCATGAAGGAGTGCCTTTTTATTTTAGTTTTATTATGATGAGACTCCTCCCAACCTTTGCTTACACAAGCCATGGCTAACCGAATCCTTCGGGTGCCGTCCAACAATCACATACCATGGAGGAGTGTCTATTTTTGTTAATTAATTTGGGACTGGGAATCCCATTGCCAGCTCTTTTTGCAAAATTATTGGATAAGCGGATGAAGCCACTAGTCCATTGGTGAAAGTTGCCCAACAAGATTGAAAGATAAACACCACATACTTCCTCATGAGCTATAAAACATTGACACAAATCAGAGGTGATAAATTTTGAATTGTTTAAAGGTAGCACTCAAGCAATTTACTTTGGAATGGCAGGAAATACCATGTAGTAGGTAGGTATGGTGGACACAAATGGCATAGTGTTGTTTGGCTCAAGGATTTGGATGCATGAGAAGTATTCCCTCTCGATACAAGGTTTAGGCTAGCAAGGTTGTTTGAAGCAAACACAAGTATGAACTAGTACAGCAAAACTCACATAAAAGACATATTACAAGCATTATAAGACTATACATCGTCTTCCTTGTTGTTCAAACACCTTACTAGAAATTATCTAGACCTTAGAGAGACCAATTATGCAAACCAAATTTTAGCATGCTCTATGTATTTCTTCACTAATAGGTGCAAAGTATATGATGCAAGAGCTTAAACATGAGCACAAAAATTGCCAAGTATCACATTACCCAAGACATTATAGCAATTACTACATGTATCATTTTCCAATTCCAACCATATAACAATTTAACGAAGAAGAAACTTCGCCATGAATACTATGAGTAGAAACTAAGGATATACTTGTCCATATGCAACAGCGGAGCGTGTCTCTCTCCCACACAAGCATTTATTCAAACAAAACAAAAACAAAAACACACAGACGCTCCAAGTAAAGTACATAAGATGTGACCGAATAAAAATATAGTTTCAAGAGAAGGAACCTGATAATTTGTCGATGAAGAAGGGGATGCCTTGGGCATCCCCAAGCTTAGACGCTTGAGTCTTCTTGAAATATGCAGGGGTGAACCACCGGGGCATCCCCAAGCTTAGACTTTTCACTCTTCTTGATCGTAGTATATCATCCTCCTCTCTTGACCCTTGAAAACTTCCTCCACACCAAACTCGAAACAAACTCATTAGAGGGTTAGTGCACAATAAAAATTAACATGTTCAGAGGTGACATAATCATTCTTAACACTTCTAGACATTGCATAAAGCTACTGGAAATTAATGGATCAAAGAAATTCATCCAACATAGCAAAAGAGGCAATGCGAAATAAAAGGCAGAATCTGTCAAAACAGAACAGTTCGTAAAGACGAATTTTAAAATGGCACCAGACTTGCTCAAATGAAAATGCCCAAATTGAATGAAAGTTACGTATATATCTGAGGATCACGCACGTAAATTGGCATATTTTTCTGAGCTACCTACAGAGAGGCAGGTCGGAATTCGTGACAGCAAAGAAATCTGAAACTGCGCAGTAATCCAAATCTAGTATCAACCTTGCTATCAACGACTTTACTTGGCACAACAAAACACAAAACTAAGATAAGGAGAGGTTGCTACAGTAGTAAACAACTTCCAAGACACAAATATAAAACAAATTACTGTAGCAAAATAACACATGGGTTATCTCCCAAGAAGTTCTTTCTTTTTAGCCATTAAGATGGGCTCAGTAGTTTTAATGATGCACTCGCAAGAAATAGTATTTGAAACAAAAGAGAGCATCAAGAGGCAAAAATAAAACACATTTAAGTTTAACATGCTTCCTATGAAAAGGAACCTTGTACACAAATAAATTCATGAAGAGCAAAATGACAAGATCAGGAAGATAAAACAAGTGTAGCTTCAAAAATTTCAGCACATAGAGAGGCGTTTTAGTAACATGAAAATTTCTACAACCATATTTTCCTATCTCATAATAATTTTCAGAGGCATCATGAACAAACTCAACAATATAAGTATCACATAAAGCATTCTTATTCACATGCATAAAAGTATTATTACTCTCCACATAAGCATAATCAATTTTATTAGTTGTAGTGGGAGCAAATTCAACAAAGTAGCTATCATTATTATTCTCATTATCAAATTGTTGATCGCCAAAACCCACCGGCGGGCAGCGGCCTGTCAACACGGTAGAGCCGGGAAGAGCCTAGAGCTGCGGCTGGCTGAGACCCCTCCGAGCGACGGCCCGCAATGCTCTTCTGGTCACACGCGGCGATGCGAAGTGCAAGGGCGTGCCACCTGACCTATACCTGGTCAGGAAGGTGATGGGGATGCCTCGCTTAGTTCCTGCATGGCATACACGTAAACATTAAATAAGAGCCTCGATCGGCTCTCAGGTTATCCTGTGAATCGGCTCAAAGAGCCGATCCACCCATGATCCGTACGGGGTGCACGAATACTTGGTGATCCTGCTTGATCAAGATAAAGCTAATGAGATCTACGACGATTTAGGGTTTTCACCGCATAATCGGATCATCCTACTCCAGGTTGGGCCTCGCGGCCACGCACGGTGCTCGTAAGCCGATCCTAAACAAGGCCACACAACCAACGTGACGTTGATCATCGGAACATCCTGTTTAGGACTTGCGAACGCCACCCTACGTGCCGCTGGATCCTCCCCCCCTTCGTAAGGCCTAACTATTGCAGATATTAAACTAATCCTTGCAGAGCAAGGAGCAATCGTAACGGATCAGATCTACTAGATGATGAACAAGCAGGGTGCCGCCCCACGCACGAGATAGGCGTGAGGGCGGCTAGACATGCGAGGGTTGCACTACGTAAGCATGTTTATACGAAGAGCTGTGCTAAGCGTAACACATCTATGATAACTACGTTGCCCGCCATCAAAGACGCTTCAGTACGGGCAACGCATGAACAACGTGGAGCTTGTGCTGCCTAGATCGCAAGATGCGATCTAGGCAGCATGTCGCTTACCTGATTGAAACCCTCGAGACGAAGGAGTTGGCGATGCGCCGAGATTGGTTTGTTTTGGGGTGAACGTTGTGTTGTTGTTTATTCCATAAACCCTAGATACATATTTATAGTCCGGCGGACTTTCTAATTCGGACGTGCACCTAACCGTGCACGGGTAAAACTCTAACTTCTAACTTAAGACACGATCTAATAAATTACAGATAAATGGGCAACCTAGCCCAACTCCGCATAAAAGGCCGATCTTCGTATTTTCTTCATATATAACCTTCAAGCTTATCTTGATCGTGGCCCACCTCCGACGTGGCCAAATTCTGGTGATAACACATGCCCCCCTGGTTTTGGAAATGACATTTCCAAAATCATTATACTTTGTCCGTCGGGTCATGTCGTGGCAGAGCAGAACCATTGCAGTATTTTTCGTCATGATGCCCTGTCTTCTCGACTGCTTCGCGTGATTTGACCGTTGTATTTGGGCACTGCCTCCTCGAAAACTGCTGTGGCATTGAATTTTTTCACCGTAGCCCCCTTTTATTTAACCGCTCTGAGCAATTCGCCACTTCACCATCCTGCTCTGTTCTGGCCATCGGCACCAAAAAACCCCAATCTCCCACAGCCATGTCTTCCTCTTCTTCCTCTTCGTCGTCGGCCTCCCACGACTCCTCCTCCGAGCTTTCCTACGGGTCCTCCTCCTCCCGTGAGACGCCGCCGGACATCCGCGCCCCAGAAGCATGGGACCTGGAAGACCACGCCTCCTCGGTTTGGTCCGAAGACGACCAGTCCCTGACCAGCAGGGACGAAGACCTTCAGTTCCTTGTCGTCGGGGAACTGGAGTCGGAGAGCGAGGACGATCAGTTCCCCTGGGACGGCTGCCCCACCTCTGAAGAAGAGGAAGAGGAAGACGACGATGACGACGACGACTCCCTCGAGGGCTACCCGCCAGCGAAGCGCCTCCACATGTGGTGGGACGACGACAGCAGCGACGATGAAGACGAAGATGAAGCTCCCGTAGAGGGCTATGGGAGCAGCGACGAGGAACCCATCGGCAGCAGTGCCGATGAGAGTTCCGAGGATGACGACGAAGGAAGCGACGGCCCATAGATTAGGATCTACTAGTGTAGGCCTAGTAGGAGTAGATTGGTCAATAGACCCTTCTTTTGTTCTTCCTTCCTAAGAAATCGGCTCTTTCTCTGTAAGAAATCCTCTTATCAATGAAGAAAATCCCTTAATTAATTTTGCTCCCTTGCCGATTGTCGAATGGAGTCGTCGTACAGGGAGCCGATAGCAGAACATCGGCTCATGTCGCTGCCTGAGGCCAAGCTGTTGTATAAACTTATTTCGCTAAAGTCGATATCAGCGTATCGGCTTTGTTTTCTGAAGTCGATGCCCGCGCATCGGCTGTACTTGCATACTGTTAATCTCCATATGTCTTCTCAAGTCGATGTCTGTGCATCGGCTGTGATTTTTCTTATTATTTATGATTTTTTACTGGCCGATTCTGAAATCGGCCCCCACATCTTACTGTCCATCATCCCACATGCTTGGGAAATATTTCTTGAGGTGTTGACCATTTACAGCCACTGGGAATTTTTCGCCGCTCAACTCTTCCAGCATGTATGCATTACCCTTCAAGGCCTGGACAACTTTGTACGGACCGTGCCAATTAGGAGACCATTTGCCATATGCCTTATCCCTGGTTCCCAATGGCAACACAGCTTCCCACACAAGATCACCAACTTGGAACTCCTTTGGCCTAACCTTTTTGTTGTAAGCACGAGCCACCCTGGCTTTGTTCTCCTTAATCTTCTCCAACGACCAAAGCCTGAGTTCTGTTGCGTCTTCAATAGTGTCGCTCATCAAAGCTGCATATTCTTCAGCTGTCAGATCATTCTGAAACGTGACACGTCTTGATCCAGCCGTAATTTCCCAAGGCAATACAGCTTCCTGTCCATAGACAAGCTGGTACGGCGAAGTCTTTATGGCTCCATGGCACGACATGCGGTAGGCCCATAATGCTTCTGATAACTTCTCATGCCAATCCCGAGGGTTCTCGTCGATTTTTCTCTTGATCAACTTGATCAGACTCTGATTGGACGCCTCAGCCTGCCCGTTAGCTTGAGCATAGTACGGGGATGATCGGATCAATTTAATCCCTAAGTCATCACAGAACTTCCTGAATTCTTTAGAAGTAAAGACCGAACCTCCATCGGTCGTGATAGTTTGGGGAATCCCAAATCTATGAATGACGTGTTCTTTCACAAAATTGATCACATCTTCTGATTTCACCTTTTTCATAGGGACGGCTTCCACCCACTTAGTGAAGTAATCTGTGATAACCAAAATCCATTCATGTTTTTTCCCTGACGCCGGATGGATTTTGCCGATCATATCCATGCCCCACCCCGAAACGGCCAAGGTTTGATGATTGGGTTCATCGGCGATGCCGGCACCATCTGAATCTTTCCAAACATCGACACGCTTGGCACCCCTTGTAATAATTGAAGCAATCTTCAAGCATAGTGGGCCAATAAAACCCCGATCGCCCGATCAACCACTTCATCTTATGAGCCGATCGATGCGTTCCACGTGCGCCTTCATGCACCTCATGTAAAAGCCGATTAGATTCAGTCGGTCCTAGGCACTTGAGTAGCAACCCCTCCAATGTCCTGTAAAACATGTCGTCTCCTATAAGGACATACTTCATGGCTTTGTATCTAACCCGTTTCGGTGCCCCCCGAGCCGAATCCTTTAAATAATCGAAGATCTCGGCTCTCCAATCATTCTGTTCCAGGAATTGTATCTGAACTTCCGGTCCGTCGGCTATATCTATGTAGCCTGACGCCATTTGTGCGAGATTGTTGGCATCGGTATTCTGGGATCTTGGGATCCAATTAAAGTTGATGTACCGAAACTGTGTCATCAACTCACGGCATTCCATCCAATATGGGAAAAGCGATTCACTTTCGCAATTATATTCATCCGTGAGCTGGTTAATCACCAACTTTGAGTCTCCAAAGAGCTCTACAGCTTCCGCTCCAGCTTCCAATAACAATTCCATTCCCTTGCGTATTGCCTCATATTCTGCTACGTTGTTGGTGCAAGGGGTAGATAATCTGATGGAGAAGGAGTATTCTGCCCCCCGAGGCGACACAAGCAGAATGCCGATGCCACAACCACCGTCACAAACCGATCCATCGAAGAACATAGCCCATGCTCGTATAGATAGTGCTGCTATATTGGTACTGATTCGTTCAGCGATGAGATCGGCCAACGCTTGGCCCTTGACTGCCCTTGCCGGCCGGTACCGGAGATCAAATTCTGACAGCGCCAACATCCACTTACCGAGTCGGCCTTTCAAAACAGGAGCCGACAACATGTGCTTGACAACGTCCGATTTACAGATGACGATGATTTCTGCCGTCAGAAGGATGTGATGAAGCTTGGTGCAAGTAAAGAACAGGCAAAGGCAAAGTTTCTCGACCTCAGGATATCTTGTCTCCGCGTCCAGCATCCTTCTGCTGAGGTAGAAAACGACTCTCTCAACGCCCTCGTAGAGTTGCACCACTACCGAAGCAATGGACGTGTCAGCTACTGACAGGTAGATGTAGAATGGCCTGTCTTGCTGGGGCGGAACTAATACAGGCGGTGTTGTCAGATATCGCTTGATTTCATCAAACGCCTGTTGCTGTTCTGCCCCCCAGTGAAACTCGTCGTCAGATTTAGTCTTCACCAACGCCATGAACGGCTCGATTCGTCCTGACAAATTAGAGATGAACCGCCGGACGAAATTGATCTTGCCGATGAGGCATTGGAGCTCCTTTTTCGTGGTGGGCGGCTGCATGGTGCGCACCGCCTCCTGACTTTTCAGGCCGATCTCAATTCCCCGCTCATGAACCAGAAAACCTAGGAATTGACCAGCCGTCACGCCAAAAGCGCACTTCTTCGGATTCATTCTCAGCCCGAATTTCCGAGTTCGTTCTAGGACGCGCCGTAAATCGTCCAAATGCCCCTCCATGGAGACCGATTTGACCACCACGTCGTCGATATAGATCTCCACCAACTTGCCGATCAGATCATGAAATATATAATTCATGGCTCGTTGGTATGTTGCACCAGCATTCTTTAGTCCAAAGGTCATGACCACGTACTCAAACAAGCCTACTGCCCCTGGTACTCTGAATGCGGTCTTGTGTATATCTTCCGGAGCCATGAAAATCTGGTTATAACCGGCGTTGCCGTCCATGAAGCTCAACACCTTGTGGCCAGCAGCAGCGTTTATCAATGTTTCTGCCACGGGCATTGGATATTCGTCCTTTGGGGTGGCTCTGTTAAGATCTCGGAAATCGATGGCCACGCGCCATCGGCCGTCCTTCTTCTCCACCGGAACGTCTTCGGAAATCCACTCAGCATACCTGCATGGCCTGATGAATCCAGCGGCCAACATTTTCTCGATCTCCTTCTTGACTTCTTCCAGGATCTCGGCCCTCATCTGACGTGCTCGCTGTTGGAACGGCCAAAATCCTTTCTTAAGGGGGAGCCGATGCTCAATGATGCTCCTGTCCAACCCAGGCATCTCCGTGTAATCCCATGCAAAGCAATCTGGGTATTCCTTCAACAGGGCTATCATCTGTCCCCTGAGCTGTGGATCTAACTTCTTGCTGATAAAAGTAGGTCGAGGTTTGTCCCCAGGACCGATGTCGACTTCTTCTAGCTCATCAGCTGATGTAAACCCGTACCCCAGCTTTCCGTCACCTGTGAGGTCGACGCCACATACCGGGAGAGCATGTGATACGGATACTACGGGCCGATCGCTAGCATCGGCTTCTACCTTGATCATTACCAAGATGTTTTGGCGGTGTCGGGGCCGATAGCATGGAGCAGCCTCCTCCTTATCTTTGCCACGAAAGCAGTTACCCTCGCCTTTTTCTCCATCCAGGGGGCGTCCCAGTTCTATCATGTTGACGCTGAACGAGTGCCCTGGTTGGCACCTCCCAGGATAAGTACCGTTGGTCCTGTCAACGGTGCGCGACGGTGAATGAGGCACTCCTGGTGCCGCCGATGTGCACGACAACGGCAGACGGGGCTGGAGTGGCATTTTTCCTCGGTAGGTCCTGAGAGCTGACTCTAATAGAGAGTGCTGATTCTTCATGACCTCCTTGACCATCCGAACGGCGACGTGCTCCAAAGTATTCACGAGGCTCTCGGAATGGAGACGCAACGAGTGAGCCACCATGCCACCAATCTCCTGGCGCACGGCCCTGGTACGTCCCTCTGACGGGACAGATAGATCCACTTCATCGAGTGCGCCTTCCGGTGAGAACCCTTTCCGCCTGACGCCATGTGAACGAGTTTTGTGATATGAGCCGATGAGGTCGGCTTCGAGGGTGGCCTTGATCTCGTCATGTTTCTTCTTGAGCTCAGCAGGCAGCTCCTCGTAGGTGACTGGCGTGCCGTCCGCCGCCATCTCAGATGTAGATGGCGATGTGGTTGATGTAGATGAGTGTCCCACCGGGCGTGCCAGAATGTGTTGATCGCCAAAACCCACCGGCGGGCAGCGGCCTGTCAACACGGTAGAGCCGGGAAGAGCCTAGAGCTGCGGCTGGCTGAGACCCCTCCGAGCGACGGCCCGCAATGCTCTTCTGGTCACACGCGGCGATGCGAAGTGCAAGGGCGTGCCACCTGACCTATACCTGGTCAGGAAGGTGATGGGGATGCCTCGCTTAGTTCCTGCATGGCATACACGTAAACATTAAATAAGAGCCTCGATCGGCTCTCAGGTTATCCTGTGAATCGGCTCAAAGAGCCGATCCACCCATGATCCGTACGGGGTGCACGAATACTTGGTGATCCTGCTTGATCAAGATAAAGCTAATGAGATCTACGACGATTTAGGGTTTTCACCGCATAATCGGATCATCCTACTCCAGGTTGGGCCTCGCGGCCACGCACGGTGCTCGTAAGCCGATCCTAAACAAGGCCACACAACCAACGTGACGTTGATCATCGGAACATCCTGTTTAGGACTTGCGAACGCCACCCTACGTGCCGCTGGATCCTCCCCCCCTTCGTAAGGCCTAACTATTGCAGATATTAAACTAATCCTTGCAGAGCAAGGAGCAATCGTAACGGATCAGATCTACTAGATGATGAACAAGCAGGGTGCCGCCCCCACGCCTGAGATAGGCGTGAGGGCGGCTAGACATGCGAGGGTTGCACTACGTAAGCATGTTTATACGAAGAGCTATGCTAACCCTAACACATCTATGATAACTACGTTGCCCGCCATCAAAGACGCTTCAGTACGGGCAACGCATGAACAACGTGGAGCTTGTGCTGCCTAGATCGCAAGATGCGATCTAGGCAGCATGTCGCTTACCTGATTGAAACCCTCGAGACGAAGGAGTTGGCGATGCGCCGAGATTGGTTTGTTTTGGGGTGAACGTTGTGTTGTTGTTTATTCCATAAACCCTAGATACATATTTATAGTCCGGCGGACTTTCTAATTCGGACGTGCACCTAACCGTGCACGGGTAAAACTCTAACTTCTAACTTAAGACACGATCTAATAAATTACAGATAAATGGGCAACCTAGCCCAACTCCGCATAAAAGGCCGATCTTCGTATTTTCTTCATATATAACCTTCAAGCTTATCTTGATCGTGGCCCACCTCCGATGTGGCCAAATTCTGGTGATAACACAAATATAGGAGGCATATTGTAATCATAATCAAATTTATCCTCCATAACAGGCGGTACTAAAAGACCAATATCATTATCATAAATAGGAGGCAAAGTATTATCAAAGAAAATTTTCTCCTCAATGCTTGGGGGACTAAAAAGATCATGAAAACCAGCTTCCCCAAGCTTAGAACTTTCTATATTATTATCAACAATGGTGTTCAAAGCATTCATACTAATATTACTACCAGCATGCAAATAAGATTCCATAGGTTTTTTAATTTTCGCATCAAACAATCCATGTTTTAAATCAGGAAATAGAGTAAGAAGCTCATTCTTGTCCATTATGCCAAACTAGTGTAAACAAGAAACAAAAAGATGCAATTGCAGGATCTAAAGGAAATAGCTTTGAGTACTTACAACGGCGAAAATAGCTTAGTAGCCGAGATCCGGAGTGTGAGTACCTTTTACCTTTCCTCCCCGGCAACAGCGCCAGAAAATAGCTTGATGTCTACGCCCCCTCCTTTTCCTGTAGACAGTGTTGGGCCTCCAAGAGTAGAGGTTTGTAGAACAGCAGCAAGTTTCCCTTAAGTGGATCACCCAAGGTTTATCGAACTCAGGGAGGAAGAGCTCAAAGATATCCCTCTCATGCAACCCTGCAACCACAAAGCAAGAAGTCTCTTGTGTCCCCAACACACCTAATAGGTGCACTAGTTCGGCGAAGAGATAGTGAAATACAGTTGGTATGAATAAGTAGTAGCAGTAGCAACGGCACCAGAAAAGTGCTTTGCCCAGGACAGTAAACAAGCAGTAGTAACGCAGCAGTAGTAACGCAGTAAAACAGTAAACAAGCAGCGATAGCAGTATTTAGGAACAAGGCCTAGGGATCAGACTTTCACTAGTGGACACTCTCAACATTGATCACATAACAGAATAGATAAATGCATACTCTACACTCTCTTGTTGGATGATGAACACATTGCGTAGGATTACACGAACCCTCAATGCCGGAGTTAACAAGCTCCACAATTCAATGTTCATATTTAAATAACCTTAGAGTGCATGAAAGATCAATACGACTAAACCAAGTACTAACATAGCATGCACACTGTCACCTTCATGCTAAGAAAGGAGGAATAGATCATATCAATACTATCATAGCAATAGTTAACATTGTAATCTACAGGAGATCACAATCATAGCATAAACCAAGTACTAACACGGATGCACACACTGTCACCATTACACCGTGTAGGAGGAATAAAACTACTTTAATAACATCACTAGAGTAGCACATAGATAAATTGTGATACAAAACACATTGCAATCATAAAGAGATATAAATAAGCACTTCACTATGCCATTCATAACAGTGAATATGTATTCTGTGAAATATAGCCTAAGAGACCCACACGGTGCACACACTGTCACCTTTACACACGTGGGACAAGGAGTCTCCGGAGATCACATAAGTAAAATTCACTTGACTAGCATAACGACATCTAGATTACAAGCATCATCATATGGATCTCAATCATGTAAGGCAGCTCATGAGATCATTGTATTGAAGTACATAGGGAGAGATATGAACCACATAGCTACCGGTACAGCCCCGAGCCTCGATGGAGAACTACTCCCTCCTCATGGGAGCAGCAGCGGTGATGAAGATGGCGGTGGAGATGGCAGCGGTGTCGATGGAGAAGCCTTCCGGGGGCACTTCCCCGTCCCGGCGGCGTACCGGAACAGAGACTCCTGTCCCCCAGATCTTGGCTTCGCGATGGCGGCGGCTCTGGAAGGTTTCTGTGGGTTTCATCGAACGTCCTAGGGTTTTCGCGACGGAGGCTTTAAGTAGGCGGAAGGGCAGCCTCGGAGGGGGCCTGGGGCCACCACACCATAGGGCGGCGCGGCCCCCCCTCTGGCCGCACCAGGGTGTAGTGTGGGGCCCCCAGGGCTTCCCTCTGGCGGCTCTCGGGTGTTCTGGATGCTTCCGGTGAAAATAGGAACCTGGCGGTTGATTTCGTCCAATTCCGAGAATATATCGTTACTAGGATTTCTGAAACCAAAAACAGCAGAAAACAGCAACTGGCCTTTCAGCATCTCGTCAATAGGTTAGTTCCAGAAAACGCATAAATATGACATAAAATGTGCATATAACATGTAGATATCATCAATAATGTGGCATGGAACATAAGAAATTATCGATACGTCGGAGACGTATCACTTTCCCATAAACCATTTTATAAGGTGACATTCCCATGGGATTTTTATAAGCAGTTCTATAAGCCCAAAGTGCATCCTTCAATTTACTAGCCCAATTCTTTCTAGTTTTATTAACAGTCTTTTGCAAGATAGATTTAATCTCTCTATTTGATAATTCTACTTGCCCACTAGTTTGAGGATGATAAGCGGAAGCAATTCTATGATTAATACCATATCTAGAAAGAGTCTTTCTAAAACCACCATGAATAAAATGAGAACCTCCATCAGTTATAATATATCTAGGAACTCCAAATCTAGGAAAAATAATATCTAAAAGCATTCTTAAAGAGGTCTCACCATCAGCACTTTTTGTAGGTATGGCTTCCACCCATTTAGTAACATAATCAACAGCAACAAGTATATGAGTGTTACCTTCTGAAGAGGGAAAAGGTCCCATGAAGTCAAATCCCCAACAATCAAACGGTTCAATAACAAGAGTATAATTCATAGGCATTTCATTGCGTCTGGAGATATTACCAACTCTTTGGCATTCATCACAAGATAAAATAAACTTCCTTGCATCTTTGAAGAGAGTTGGCCAATAAAAACCTGATGTCCTCCATAAGCACTACCATGGCATTTACTCAATATCTCCTGTTGTTCATATTCGGGAACACATCTTCGCATAATACCATCCATTCCTTCTTTATATAAGTGTGGGTCATCCCAGAAATAATGCCTCAAGTCATAAAAGAATTTCCTCCTTTGCTGAGCTAAAAAGGTTGGAGGCAAGTACTTGGAAACAATAAAGTTAGCATAATCAGCATACCAAGGACTGTCTCGCGAACTCACCTTTATTGCATCCAATTGTTCATTTGGAAAACTATCATTAACAGGAACAGGATCATAAGCAATATTTTCCAATCTAGACAAATTATCAGCAACAGGATTATCAGCACCTTTCCTATCTACAATATGTAAATCAAATTCTTGCAACAGAAGTACCCATCTAATAAGCCTAGGCTTAGCATCTTTCTTTTGCATAAGGTATCTGATTGCAGCATGATCAGTATGAATAGTAACTTTTGAATCAACAATATAAGATCTAAACTTATCACAAGCAAAGACTACAGCTAACAATTCTTTTTCAGTAGTAGCATAATTTCTTTGAGCAGCATCAAGAGTTTTACTAGCATAATGAATAACATTCAATTTTTTGTTTACCCGCTGTCCAAGAACAGCGCCTACAGCAAAATCACTAGCATCACACATAATTTCAAATGGTAAGTTCCAATCAGGAGGTTCAACTATAGGAGCAGTTGTTAAGGCTTTCTTAAGAGTTTCAAAATCTTCCTTACAATCGTCATCAAAAACAAAAGGTACATCTTTTTGAAGAAGATTAGTAAGAGGCTTTGAAATCTTGGAGAAATCTTTAATAAACCTCCTATAAAACCCAGCATGACCAAGAACACTACGAATACCTTTAACATCCCTAGGATAGGGCATCTTCTCAATTGCTTCAACTTTAGCTCTATCAACTTCAATACCTCTCAAGGAAATTTTATGTCCCAATACAATTCCTTCATTAACCATAAAGTGGCATTTCTCCCAATTAAGAACAAGGTTAGTTTCTTCACATCTCTGCAAAACTTTATCAAGGTTCCGCAAGCAATTATCAAAAGAATTCCCATAAACAGAAAAATCATCCATGAATACCTCTACAATACTCTCGCAAAAACCATGAAAAATAGCAGACATGCATCTTTGAAAAGTAGCAGGAGCATTACATAAACCAAAAGGCATACGTCTATAAGCATAAGTTCCATAGGGACAAGTGAAAGTGGTTTTCTCTTGATCTTTAGTTTTAACAGCAATTTGTGAAAATCCAGAATAACCATCAAGAAAACAAAAATGAGTATTTTTAGATAACCTTTCTAACATTTGATCAATAAAAGGCAAAGGGTAATGATCTTTCTTAGTAACCTTATTAACTTTTCGATAATCAATGCACATTCTATACCCTACAACCACTCTTTGAGGTATGAGCTCATCATTATCATTAGGCACAACAGTCATTCCTCCTTTCTTAGGAACACAATGCACATGACTAACCCATCTACTATCAGCAATAGGATATATAATACCAGCTTCAAGAAGTCGTAATACCTCATTTCTTACCACATCCTTCATTTTAGGAATTAGACGACGCTGAGGTTCAACAACAGGCTTCGCATCATCTTCCATATTGATGGCGTGTTGGCAAATAGAGGGAGAAATCCCCTTCAGATCATCAAGAGTGTAGCCAATAGCACCTCGGTGTTTCTTCAATATTTCCAATAATCTTTCTTCTTCAAACTCTGTAAGCTTAGAACTAATAATAACAGGATATATTTTCGTATCATCAATATGAGCATATTTAAGATTATCAGGCAAAGGTTTTAAATCAAAGACAGGATCTTCCTTTGGTGGCGGTGTTGTACCCAGATCTTCCACCGGTAAATCATGCTTAAGAATAGGTTGGCGAAGAAAAATTTCCTCAAGCTCATCTCTTTCTTTCCTGAAAACATCACTCTCGCTATTCTCCAAATGTTGCTGCAAAGGATTATTAGGAACAAGAACAATAGATGCACACTGTTCCATTTTAAAATCATTACTAGGCAAATCAGCTTTATAAGGAGTTTTGGTAAATTTAGAGAAGTTAAACTCATAAGATTCACCAGCAAATTTAGTCAAAATTTTCTCTTTCTTGCAATCTATAATAGCTCCACAAGTATTTAGAAAAGGTCTACCAAAAATAATAGGACAATAATCACTAGCAGCAGAACCAAGTACTAAAAAGTCAGCAGGATATTTAATCTTACCACATAGAACTTCCACATCTCGAACAATACCAATTGGAGAGATAGTTTCTCTATTAGCCAGCTGAATAACCACATCAATATCTTCAAGTTCACAAGAACCAATTTCGTGCATAATCTCCGTATAAAGCTCATAAGGAATAGCACTAATACTTGCACCAATATCACATAAACCATAATAGCAATGATCACCAATTCTAACAGATAGCATAGGAACACTAGCTTGCTTGGGTTTATTAGGATGTGAAACAATATTAGAAGCATCTTCACAGAAAATAATATGACCTTCCTCCAAATTTTCAATCACAAGATCTTTAACTATTGCAACAGCAGGTTCAACTTTTATTTGTTCTTCAGGTTCTATAGGTTTCTTTTCACTTTTATGAACCGCACTATTTATAACAGAGTATTCCTTCATTTTAGCAGGGAAAGGAGTTTTTTTCAAAATAAGCTTCAGGAATAACATGATCAACAGTTTCAACTACAACGCATTTATTAATAGATGAATCAATTTTATCTTTATATGGTTCATGATACTTATCAAAATTCTTCTTAGGCAATTCATAATGAGAGGCAAAAGCTTTATAAAGATTTGCAGCAACTTGAGAATCAAGACCATAAGTAGCACTCATATTACGAAATTTATCAGTATCCATAAAAGCTTCAATGCATTTGTAATCATAATTTATACCTGATTCTCGATCTTTGTCGATCTCCCATCCTTCAGTATTTTCCTGGATCCGATTAAGAAGGTCCCTTTTAAACTCTTCCTTATTGCGCGTGAATGATCCAGAACAAGAAGTATCCAGCAAGGTCTTGTCTTCAAAAGAAAGTCTTGCATAGAAATTATCAATAATAACATTACCAGGAAGCTCATGAATGGGGCATTTGAGCATTAAAGACTTCAATCTCCCCCAAGCTTGGGCAATACTCTCTCCATCATGAGGCCAAAAATTATATATGCGATTCCGATCCTTGTGAATTTCAGTTGGAGGATAGAACTTAGAATAAAACCGGGGCACAATATCATTCCATTCAAGAGAATCCCCATGATCCAGTAATTTATACCAATGCGCCGCTTTACCAGACAGCGATATAGAGAATAGTTTCTTCCTCACTTCATCCATAGAAATACCTGCACACTTGAATAAACCGCATAATTCATGCAAGAACAGTAAATGATCTCCAGGGTGGACAGTTCCATCCCCTGTATAACGGTTATTCACTACGCGTTCAATAATTTTCATAGGTATTTTGTATGGTATTTCCTCCTCACCTGGCGCCTCATCCACTACCTTTGCAGTAGTAGTGGATTTCCCAAATAAACATTCGAGAGAAGATCTCTCCATAATGAATTATGGCAGCAGGCAGAAATAAAATCAGCACAAACAGTAGATATTTCCCTTACCAATAGCGCTTCACTCCCCGGCAACGGCGCCAGAAAATAGTCTTGATGACCCACAAGTATAGGGGGTGTATCGTAGTATCTTCGATAAGTAAGAATGTCGATCCCAACGAGGAGCAGAAGGTGTTGACAAGCAGTTTCGATGAAGGATTCACTGTAAATGCTCACAGACAAGTATTCAGGTGGTTTTGATGTAACAGGTGAATAAAGTACGAGTAAGTAAAGTGCGAGAGTAACAATTGCAGCGAGTGGCCCAATCCTTTTTAGCACAAAGGACAAGCCGGTTTGTTTACTTATAATGACCAAACGTTCTCGAGGACACACGGGATTTTAGTCTAGTGCTTTCGCTACATACGGCTAAATAATCTTCATTGTTATGATAAGTGTTGTGTGGGTGAACCTATGCTAATGTACCGCCCTTCCTAGGACTAATACATACTTGTGATTATACCCCTTGCAAGCATCCGCAACTACAAGAAAGTAATTAAGAATAAATCTAACCACAGCCTTAAACTCTGAGATCCTGCTATCCCTCCTGCATCGATATACCAACGGGGGTTTAGGTTTCTGTCACTCCGGCAACCCCGCAATTGACAAACGAGTACAAGATGCATTCCCCTAGGCCCATAAAGGTGAAGTGTCATGTAGTCGACGTTCACATGACACCACTAGAAGAATAACACCACAACTTAAATATCATACCATTGAATATTACTCAACCATAGTTCACTACTAACATTTAGACTTCACCCGTGTCCTCAAGAACTAAACGAACTACTCACGAGACATCATATGGAACATGATCAGAGGTGATATGATGATGAATAACAATCTGAACATAAACCTTGGTTCAATGGTTTCACTCAATAGCATCAACAGCAAGTAGAAATCGATACCGGGAGAGTTTCCCCTATCAAACAATCAAGATCAAACCCAAATTGCTACGGCGGTGACGATGTCCAGCTGTGGAGACGGCGGTGATGATGGTGGAGATGATGATGATGGTGATGGAGATGATGTCCAGCTCGATGACGGTGACGATGGCGTCGATTTCCCCCTCCCGGAGGGAATTTCCCCGGCGGATCTCAGCCGCCGGAGAGCTCTTTTCTCTCTGGTGTTCTCCGCCCCGCAGAGGCGGCTGTAACTCTTCGTGAGGTACCCTCTGTGGCTTAGGTCTTCGGGACGAAGGGTTTCGCGAAGAAAAGGAGGCGAAAGGGGCTGTGGGGCCCCCACACCACAAGGTGGCGCGGCCAGGCCATGGGCCGCGCCGGCCTGTGGTCTGGCCCCACCTTGGGTCTTCTCAGCACCCCCTTCTGGCTTCCTTCGTCATCTGGAAAAATATGATTTTTGGTATAATTTCCTTCCACTGTTGATCTTCCGAAATATTGCGTTCTGACGGTGCTTTTTCTAGCAGAATCCTGGCTCCGGTGCTTGATCCTCCAATAATGATGAAACATGCAAAATAGATGAAATAACATAAGTATTGTGTCCAAATATGAAATATATCAATGAATAACAGCAAATTATGATACAAAATAGTGATGCAAATTGGACGTATCAGTTACTACTATCGTTCCCCCGCGGAAAGTATGGTTATGGGTGTTTCTAACTTAGTGCAACTAATCCCATGTTTGATGATGAATTGCTGAGAAATGAATGATATAGTTGCGCCAGTATCAAAAAGTACTTTGCCAGGATGAGTGAGTATCTGGAGCGTACCTATCACCGCCTGATCGGAGTTAACCACCTCCTCCAAGCTGGTGCAGTTCAATTTGCCGAAGGGTTTCTTGTTCTTCCAGTTCCCTTCGTTCTTTCCTCCTCGGCTTCCTCCTCCTCCTGACTGACCTCCTCCAGTATTTCTCTTGGGGCAGTCCTTCAGCATGTGCCCCTCCTGGCGACAACCAAAGCATATGATCCTTGGCTTCTTGCAATCCTTGGCAAAATGTCCTGTGAGTCCACAGCTTCTGCAAACTATTTGATTTGCAGTCTGAAATGCTTGGTTCTTCCTGCTACCGTAGTAGTAGTAGTAGTTGTTGTTGTTGTTGCACCTTGGCTTGAAACTCAAGCTGGTATTGGGCTTGTTGCTAACAAACCTCTTAGGCTCAAACTTGGACTTTTTCCTCTTCTCCTCTTGCAACTGCTTGAAATCATCTTCAAGAGTGATGGCTGCATCCACCAACTCTTGGAATTCAGTCGCTCTCATCATCCGGAGCTGTACCTTGAACTGGGGACTTAACCCCCGCAAGAACCTCTCCTTTTTCTTGTCCTCGGTGTTGACCTCCTCAACAGCGTACCGAGACAACTTTGAAAACTCCCTGACATAAGTCAGTATGGCCTTATCCTTCTGCTCGAGACTTTCAAATTCTCGACGCTTCAGTTCCACAATACTTTCAGGGACATTGGATTCCCTGAATTTCCTCGCAAACTCCTCCCAGATGAATACCTTTCCAGCCGGATAAACGGCTACGATGTTATCCCACGATGATGCGACAGGTCCACACAACAAGTGTATAGCATAACTGACCTTCTCTAGGTCGTTGCAACCAACAGTGTTGAGCTTTCTCTCAGTGTCCATAAGCCAGTCCTCCGCGTCCATTGGCTCGGCCGCGTATGTGAAAGATATAGGCTTCGTGTTCTGGAAGTCAGACAAAGTGACTCCCTGATTCTCGGGTCTCTCCACCCTGTTTTGTTGCAGCAGCTCCTGGAAGAATTTATTCTGCTGCTCCAACATTATACGTTGCCTCTCTTCCATCATCTGCATGTACTGGACGAAATTCTGCTGCGTCATGGGTGGTGGTGGTGGAAACTGATTCCTGGCTGCTTCGTCAGCCTCTTCCTTCTGTTTCGCCTCGCGCTCCATGCGCTGCGCTTATGTCTCCTCACCTACCGGTCCCGACATAACCCCCTAGTTCTGCAACACAAGATGATACTCATAATTACTCCATGCGCAAGTTTTCTGAGCTCAACTTTGTGCACAGAACAAGTCACGCAATGGAAATCAAGAAGCAAAACCAAAACATACAAAACATATACCATGTATATACATACTTAAGTGGTCTTATTACAATATTCAGTGATGTTGTGAGTATGCAAACTCACTTATTGAAGTATATGTACAAATTTCTACAAATATTACATACTATAATACACGTGGTACTTGTGTATTATAGTCTCGCCTCCCTTGGTGGTCTCTAGTCGTGCTTTACTCCCGGTACATCCCAGGCTTCCATCCGGTCGAACGTGTTGTCCTCCTGACAAAACCTGGAACATAAGGTCTCCCCGTCGGCTGGTAGTCGGAATCAGATGATGATCCCAGAGAGAAATCGGTGTTCACGAACTGGTCATTCAGTGCATCATAGTCCACCCATCTGGTGTACTCCCCTGTGACTCCACCATAGGTATTTCCAACATTCGTATCCGACTCAACCTGTATTGGATACTCTCCATCATCTCTCCCATTACAAGGATAACTCTGGTTCTGGGTCATGGCGTCCTCATTCATCTCCCCGTCATAATATACTGAAGTAATATGTGTTCCAGTATCAGATCCCCAACGCCAACCCGTGGAGTTCTCTATAGGAGTCACGGAACGCTGATTGTTTCTGGATTCCTCTCCAGCCTCATATCCTCTATAGGTACTACTGAGATAGTTCCCATGTGTAATGGGTGTAGTTTCTCTTTCAGGGTGGTCAATACTAATGTAGTCACCAGCTGAGTAAACTGGTGTGTGCACCTCATTCTCCATGGTTTCCTTCCCCTTAGGCTCCTCCTTGGGTTCAGTAAACTCCTCTAGCATTGTATCAATTGCTCCCATCAAATGACGGTTCAACTAAAAGAACAATGATAGTAAGTTGCGGCTATTGTCCATGTACTTAGCGGCTTCTGCTGGTTTGCGTTTTGCAAATTTGAAGTGGTTAAGCATAGGATCATCTTCCTCCTCCATATGAGGAATGTGTGTGAAATCGGAACCCATAAGCTCTTTCGTCTTATGCTCCCGAATATCGGTTATGGCTCTCATAATGGCTATGTGGTAGGCTGTGTTGATAGCCCTAGCCTCACCTGCTGGCATTACTATGCTCATTCCTAGGGATTCTGGAAGTCTTAGTCCTACCCTACATTTCGCCAATACAGTACCGTCGTAGTAAATGTATTTCTTTACTTGGATCTGGGGATCACACCCAAATTCAAGGAACATGGCACGTAGAATATCTGCAAGTCCTCATTCATATTCACTCAGTGTTGAATCCATCACTTTCACGTTTCGTCCCGGACGTGAACTTGCCATGGTTGGCTGTAGAGATAGAAAGAATATAAGATTAGTAATAATGCATCATAATAGAGATAATAAAGAATTATCGCACTAAAAGATATGATTGTTGTATTCTCAATTGAATATACACCATATTTTTAGAGAATTCTTTACTAGTCCTATTTGACTCCTAACGTTCGGTCCCATTTATTAGGTTCCAACCTAAGGTCAAAGCTTTTGCTCTGATACCAACTGTGGTGACCCTGCATACCACTGCATGTTGTAGTATGCCAGTCATTGATATAACATTCACGAAGTACCATTCCACAAATATTACATCCCTCAGAGTAGTACAACAGAACATAGCAGGTCCATAACTCATTCATTTATTATTACAAGCATAATACACATATCGTCTCGGAGCTCCTCTTGGGTCCTGAGAGGAATACTCCTGGGTTTGAGGCGAAAACCCAACTTAACTTACAATATAGAAGTTTCAATAGGTTATACATTTATTACCTCGAGCAGCTAAATACTAAGAGTTCGCACTGCTCGGCTACTACTACTACTCGATGCTTCTAGGCTTGATTTCCTCCGGAAGCCTCCCCGGTTCCGTAGACTATAAGGTATTCTACGCCTTCAACACCTCTAGAGAGGTCTGGTTCTTCATAGCCGATGATCTCGGCTCCTTCAGGGTTGTCGTAGTCCTCCTCCGGACGATTCAGACAATCTAAGCAAGGGATTTAAGAGTGGGATGAGTACGAGCGTACTCAACAAGTTCATTATAGATAAGAGGTGTTTAATGCACTAGCTACGATATTAGACCAGAAAGTCTAATACCCATGCAGGTTTTGATAAACATTTCTTCAAGAGATTGCTTTTATTTCAAAGAGCTATGTCCGTCAGCCTTCACCGGTTTACTAGAACTTCATGGAGCTCCTTTCCGGCTGCATTCGCAGTTCCATATCCCGGAACAGGGAGTGACATGTCACGGTTCTTTACACTCTGCAGAGGTGTGTTGCTTTACCCATAAGAGATCTTAACCTTGGTGCCAACCGGGCAGCTTTCCCGTCCACACTTCCTATGGTGTGAGGCCCGGTATAAGGTCTAGCCAATCATGTTCCTCCGCTACCTTGAACACCCACCCTTTGTTGCAAACCCCGACCCTGGGTCCACGCCGGTCCCATTATTCCCGTAGATTTCAGGGTGGACCCCGGCCACGACGTCAATGCAGGGCTCTACCATACATTCCTACGTCGGCAGCTGCAACCCAACATAGACCGCAATACCGTGGGGACTTAGGACTCCCCAGCCTCACCGCTTGCTCCTTCGGGCGACAAGTGTACTACGGACAATGCTGTGGGGACTTAGGACTCCCCAGCCTCACCGCTTGCCCCCTTGGATTACAAGTGTACTATGGTAAAGCGCATCCGTTGATGAACGAGAGGTGGAAACACTTTTGACTATTCCGTCCCACTCCGGATCTTATGGTTAACACGGGTATTACGGCACAAGAATCACTGGACGACATTTGTTGTTTAATCCTAGATGGATATAAACCCTTGCAATGGAACCTCCGCCATATCAACACAATCCATGGTTCCATTTCCCACCACATAGTCATATTCATAGTTATGAAAATAGTGGTTTTGGTTTTTATGCAATAGTGATAATCATAGTACTTTGCAAGTAATTTGATAAAGATACTCAAATGACATGAGCAAGTGATGAACTTGCCTGAACACTCAAAGTTTTGCAGTTGGATGGTGTGGACTGACCCTTGTCCTCTGTTTCTGAAAAATAGCATCATTGTCCGATAAGGGCAATGGTTAAAGAAGCAATTATGCATGATTCCAGTTTTAGGGTTTGTTCCCTCTTCCGATGACATTATTATTTCATGTAAGAGGTTACTACTAAGAATGATTTGGAGATACTCTATTTAAAGTAAAATACAACCTTGAAATGTTGTCAAGGTGTTTTTAAAGTCCAGAGGCATTAATGGACTTATTTTCATTATTGAAAATATTATGTGTGATTTAAATGATTATTTAAATCATCAAATTAAGACTTATTCTTAGTTGTCTTCAAAAATTCTCTTTGATATTTTATTCAGATAGAGAATTTTATGCTGATCAATTTTCATATTTTAATTATTTTTTTAGAGCTTTTAAATATTTCTTGTGTATTTTCAAAGTTTCTGTAATTAAAAGGATTTGTGAAAAGACAATTATGCCCCTGGGCCCCACCTGTCAGGGTGGCCCAGCGGGTTAGGTCGAACCCGAGCCACCCTTTCGGCTCGGTCGGCCCACTCGTCCTCTCCTCTCTCCTCGCGCAGAAACCCTAGTCTCACCTTTCTCTCTCGCGATGCTGTGGTCGCCGCCGCCTTCACCGAAATATTCCGATCGCCACCGGCCATCCCCGCCGGCGAGATTGGTACCAATTGAGCCGCCGTTCGACGGCGCATCGATTGGTCCGCGCCGATCTGCTTTTCTCCGCCGTTCCTGCTCGCACCCAACCCAGCTGTACCACGGCCACTTGGATCTGTGATGCATCGCCGTTCAACGGCGTCCCTGGCGCTGTGGCGCCGCCGTGGGTGCTGTCATGGGCGCTTGCGCTCGGCGACGCCAGGCCTAGCTGCGGCTTGGCGCTGCCGTGGTTGGCCCGTGCCGCCGTGCCGCCATGGCACGCTGTGGTGCTTGCTCCAGGTACGCGCCTCCATTTTCCCCCTTCTTCTTCCTTCTCTGTGTTCTGCTCGAGTGGCTGGCCTGCCTCTCCCCATGGAGATGTTGTGCCATGCGCCACTGCTTGCTCTTGTTGTGCATGTGTGTGTGCTGCTGCTGCTCTTACTCTGCTGCCATGGCCTAAGTTGTGCTGCTGCCGTTCTTGCTATTAGCCCTACTGGCCCTGGCCAGTGTTGCCCAGGCCATGCTTAGTGCTTGTTATTCTTACTGAATTCCTGTTTTGTGCCTCTATTCGAGTTGCTATACTTGCCAGAGTTCAAGTGTGTTCATGTGTGATACCCTGGTTTGATTACAGTGTGCAATTACTTGCAAGTTTGCAAGTGCCAGAGCCATAGTGGCTTATTCTGGTGCTTAGATTTAGGATTGTGCTCAATTGAGCATTACTGTGGGCTTACAGTGTTATTCAATTATGCTTTGATGTGTGCCTTGCTTGTGCATCTTGATCCAGTGGCTCATCAAGTCTTTGATGTGCTTCTGGATACAATCACGAGTCATTTATTCAGGTATCTGTTTTATTCAGTTATGACTTGATGTAATTCTTCAGTAGCTGGTTAATTACTGTTGCTATGGTTGGCTATGGTAATCTCTAGCAATAGCTAGTGGTGCCCTGATGATCATCTGTTCATCATTTTCTTAAGGATAGCTGTTGTGCTTCCTTCTGTGGCTCTCTGATGCTCACCAGTGCTGTATGTGCCTTTTATAGGCTTGGCCTATGTGTGTTGGTGCTTGCTCAAGCATTAGTGGATGCTTGCAGTGATCCATTGGTTCACTGGCAAGATGTTGGTGCTTTGGTTACTTATCTGTTTCATTTATCTGTAATTCCTTGCTTGGCTAAGTGGATAAATGATGTGAACTGCTTGCAGTGGTGATCATCTTACAGTTAATTAGATTGAGCTAGAGGGATGCCAATATCTGTTGGGAACCCTAGCTCCTTTTTGAACCCATCTGGGTGATGATATTTGTGCATGGTTTTTCTGTGGGATTTGGTGAAGTGGTTGAGGTGGCCCTGACAGGAAATCTTTGCTGTTAGGGTAGCTCCCACCTATGTTGGCTTGCTGTAATTTGGTGAATGCATTACTGGGTAATCCTTTGATGGATTCCCAGTGGTCTTTGATGTTGACAAACATGGATAGACACATTTTGTCTATCAGTCTGATGGCATCAATAGCTATAGGTGTTAAGTATGTGGGCTAGGCTAGCTGTGTCTTCATCTTTTGCTGGATTTCTTCAGTTATGCATTAATTTACATAACTGATGTTCCCATAGGATGATTTCCTATTGGCCTTTACCATTTTTGCTTGCACCAAATGGCTTAGTAGCCAGATGATGACACAAACAGGGTACTCACACCCTTTTGCTTGTGTGTGATTGATGCACATGCTTATTTATGAGCAAGACAGATGCTTGCTCATGATTCTTGTGTATACCTCACTCCAGCTCCTAGAAATGGGTGTTGGTGTAGAGGATTGCTTCAGTGATTGCTTGTCCTGCTCCTCCTAGCAAGCTTGTGGTGTTGGATTTAAATGTTGTGGCTGTTTGAGCAGGTTGAACAGCAGTGGCTGTTCTTCCTGTTCTTGAGTTCTTTGTTTTCTGATGAACTTACCCTGCTGCCTGTCGATGGATGAAGATAATGGCTAGGGTTTTGGGCTGTGAAAAGCTTTTATACCAAGCTCTACTTGCTTCCCTGGTCGACAGCTCCACCATTCACTTTGGTGACTCACTGTGTGTGTGCTGCATGCACACAGCCTTGTGAGAAGGCTGTGTGTGTGTGTACACCAGATGCTGTGCACTTGGACTTGGAGAGGATCAGCTCGGCTGATCTTTGTTCATATGCTCTCTATTTCATTTCTTTGCTAACCTGCCAAGTGGCATTGCCACTTGGCATAATGTTGTGTTGGTTTTGTTTGTGTGCAGGGATCAAGCAATTGATCAAGATGAACATGGAGATCCTCAAGTCCAAGATCAGATGATAATTACCTTGTAGTATTTAGGATAGAATCATAACTTGTACCTTTCTTTTATTTTCATTTTCTATTTTCTTCCAATTTGTGTAATGTGTTGTAATATATCATATTTCTATTCTGGATATTGTAAATGACATTGTATTATGTGTGATTATCAATAAAGCTCAAGTTTTCCTTAATGAGCTTTATCTAAGTGTTATATTATTTATATTTTTGATTACTTATAATTATTTATTGAATTAACTCAAGTTTGAATTATGGAATATCCATTTGATGTTTGAATTTGAAATTCAAATTCAAATTTGGTTTGTATTCAATGATGAAACTTAATTTGGAATTCAATCATGCAACTTAGGATTGTGATGCATCTTCTCTTCTCTCTTCTCAAAACCCTAATCTAGTTAAGTAGGAACAAGTTCATCGCACTCTCGAAACCCTAATCCTGTAGGATGTCGAGAGAGAAACTTGTCCCCCTTCGATGCAGTTTTGTTTTAAAAGCGCGAAATTTCCCCAGAATTTATGATGCAATGCACATCCCTTTCTAAAATCTACCCCTCGATCGTCTCTAAACCTGGGACATTACACTTCGCCTATTTAAAGGTCCCTGACCTAAATCTTCGATACAGAAAAGCCACGGTACGAGAAACCATCCAGAGCCGCCGCCATCGCGAAGCCAAGATCTGGGGGACAGGAGTCTCTATTCCGGCACGCCGCCGGGACGGGGAAGTGCCCCCGGAAGGCTCCTCCATCGACACCACCCCCATCTTCATCAGCGCTGCTGTCTCCCATGAGGAGGGAGTAGTTCTCCATCGAGGCTAAGGGTTGTACCGGTAGCTATGTGGTTAATCTCTCTCCTATGTACTTCAATACAATGATCTCATGAGCTGCCTTACATGATTGAGATTCATATGAGTTTTGTATCACTATTCATCTATGTTACTCTAGTGATGTTATTAAAGTACTCTATTCCTCCTCCACGGTGTAATGGTGACAGTGTGTGCATTGTGTAGTACTTGGCATAGGTTATGATTGTAATCTCTTGTAGATTATGAAGTTAATTATTGCTATGATAGTATTGATGTGATCTATTCCTCCTTCATAGTGTGATGGTGACAGTGTGCATGCTATGTTAGTACTTGGTTTAGTTGTGTTGATCTATCGTGCACTCTAAGGTTATTTAAACATGAATATCGAATATTGTGGAGCTTGTTAACTCCGGCATTGAGGGTTCGTGTAATCGTACGCAATTAGTGGTGTTCATCATCCAACAAGAGAGTGTAGAGTATAGCATTTATCTATTCTGTTATGTGATCAATGTTGAGAGTGTCCACTAGTGAAAGTATAATCCCTAGGCCTTGTTCCCAAATACTACAATCATCGCTTGTTTACTGTTTTACTACATCTGTACTGCCTGCAATATTACCACCATCAACCACATGCCAGTTGTAGCATCAAGCTATTTTCTGGTGCCGTTACTACTGCTCATATTTATTCATACCACATGTATTTCACTATCTCTTCGCCGAACTAGTGCACCTATTAGGTGTGTTGGGGACACAAGAGACTTCTTGCTTTGTGGTTGCAGGGTTGCATGAGAGGGATATCTTTGACCTCTTCCTCCCTGAGTTCGATAAACCTTGGGTGATCCACTTAAGGGAAAACTTGCTGCTGTTCTACAAACCTCTGCTCTTGGAGGCCCAACACTGTCTACAAGAATAGAAGCATCCGTAGACATCAGGTGCCAGAAAATAGCTTGATGTCTACGCACGCTTCTATTCCTGTAGACAGTGTTGGGCCTCCAAGAGTAGAGGTTTGTAGAACAGCAGCAAGTTTTCCTTAAGTGAATCACCCAAGGTTTATCGAACTCAGGGAGGTAGAGGTCAAAGATATCCCTCTCAAGCAACCCTGCAATTACGATACAAGAAGTCTCTTGTGTCCCCAACACACCTAATACACTTGTCAGATGTATAGGTGCACTAGTTCGGCGAAGAGATAGTAAGATGCAAGTGATATGGATGAATATGAGTGGTAATAACAATCTGAAATAAATATGGCAGCAAGTAAACATGCAGTAGAACAGTAAATAAACGGTGTTGCAATGCTTAGAAACAAGGCCTAGGGATCATACTTTCACTAGTGGACACTCTCAACATTGATCACATAACTGAATAAATAAATGCTACTTTCTACACTCTCTTGTTGGATAACAAACACAATTCATTGTGTAGGGCTACCAAAGCACACCTCAAGCCGGAGTAAACAAGCTCCACAACATCCGGAGTTCATATTTAAGTAACTTCTAGAGTGCATAATAGACCATTGCAATTTATACCGAGTACTAACATAGCATACACACTATCAACAATAGCTATGAAAGGGGGAATATATCGCATCAATACTATCATAGTAATAGTTAACTTCATAATCTACAAGAGATTACAATCATAACCTACGCAAAGTACTACATGATACACACACCGTCAACATTACATCATGGAGGAGGAATAGACTACTTTAATAACATCACTAGAGTAGCACATAGATTAATAGTGATACAAAGCTCATGATCACATAAAGATCACACCATGGGAGAGAGAGATGAAGCACATAGCTACCGGTAGAGCCCTCAGCCTCGGGGGAGAACTACTCCCTCCTCATCATGGGAGTCAGCAATGGCGATGAAGATGGTGGTGGTGTCGATGGAGATGACTCCGGGGGCAATTCCCCGTCCCGGCGGCGTGCCGGAACAGAGACTTCTGTCCCCCAAATTGGAGTTTCGCGATGGCGGCGGTGCCCCTGGAGTCTTTCTGGAGTTTCGTCAATTGGTATCGAAGTTTTAGGTCACGAGGGCTTATATAGGCGAAGAGGCGGAGTCGGAAGGGCACCAGGGCGCCCTCCCCACCTGGTGGCGCGGCCAGGCCTGGGCCCGCGCCCGGGTGTGGTGTGGGGCCCCCTGGCCATCTTCGTCTCCCCTTCGGACTTCTGGAACCTTCCCGGTGAAATAAGATGTTTGGTCTTTGTTTCGTCGAATTCCGAGAATATTGCCCGAACAGCCTTTCTGGAACCAAAAACAACAGAAAACAGGAACTGGCAGTGTGGCATCTTTTTAAAAGGTTAGTTCCGGAAAATGCATAATAATGATATGAAGTATGTCGTCGTGGTGAACGAGCAGATGCCATGGGATGGCTTAAGTTGGGGCCGAATGGGCGCTAGAGGATTCGGGGGAGGGTTTGCGACTAGATGGGATGAACTTCCGGATGCTATCCTCAAGAACACAACCAAAGGCCGGTATGCAAGAAGAGAGACAAGAGGAAGAACTCTGCTCTAGATCGCTAGCTTCATTGATCTCAACATAGTTACAGGTTCTTGGATACAAGGCCTATCGTCTAATCTCACACAACACCACCTGCCCGCAAGAGGCTATGCCCCCTCTCCTTATATAGGGGAGAGGGTGGCTTACAGAGCAAGAAACCCTAATGGCATCTTTGACTGGACAAACTACTTTACAAAGCTACTTTAATCATGGATGACGTCGGGGTCTTCTTTAATCAGGGACGCTGACGTCCTCCGGCTTCTTTCAGCGTCACCCCTCTCTTTGGCACCAGGGCTTCGATTAAAGTCACTTTGCTTAGCTCATCCTTGTCTTCTAGCTCTGTAGAGAATCTTTGACCAGTCTTGCCGACATGCCCTTCTTTCCGGTAGCCCGGTATCTTCTTTATCCGGTTCCGGTATACCCCTCTTGGGGATATCGGCTTAGCTTCACTTAGCCAAACTCTTATCTTTGTGCTCCGGTAAGAATATTAAAACGGTATCTTGATGGCTCAAACCATCCGGTTTGGCATGCCTTTGGCACACCGGGGGTCATCTTCCCAACATTAGTCCCCGAAGCTGGTATAGTCTGACGGATCTATCCTACAGACCATGCCAGGTTTTCATGTTTTTAGGATACCGGTTTAATCTCTCCGGTGTTGAGCTTGGATCCGGCATCTTTGCCCGGACTTATCTTTTATCTCTTTGCAAGGTATCCTCCGGCATCTTTTTGTTCGGTATCTTTAGCATTTACTCTTTCCTCGGCGAAGTCGAGAATTTCTCGGGCCCCGCGCCAGTCAGTGACATGCGCACTGTTAACTGTCGCGCCAGTGTCAGGGGTCACTTCGCTTCGACTCTCGCGCGTGTATTAAATGCCCCACAGTGGATCCCAGTCGCCACTACGGATCTGTGTGCGCCTCCATGTGTCTTTTTATTTCCTTGCGTGTACCTCCTCGCCACGTGGTGGCCCGTGGCGCGAACCGTCGCGGCCCGCGGAGCGAACCGCCGTGGCCCGACGGTTTTCGGCCCACCTCCTCTCTTCCTTTATAAGTCAGAACCGCCACATCTTCTTCCTCTTCTCGCATTCCCCACTCTTCGCGCACAGTGCCTCTTGCTCTCTGCGCCTCCGCCGTTCTCCGTCTGCCGCCGTTCGCTCGAGCTCCGCGGCCCGGCGAACTTGTGCCGCTTCTCCGCCGGACCTCACCGTGCAGAGATTCATCGCAGCGCTCTCGTTGCGACCGCTGCATTCAAGATTCCTCGCGCCCTTCTCCGCTCCGCCGTCGACGGAGTTCCTCGGCGACCGCAGGCCCACTGCTTCACCGTCGAAGTTCTTCTACAACGACTGCGCCGCCTCAGGTTAGGTCCAATCCCAGTTCGCTTCCCCTTTGCTTGTTTTCCAGATCTTGGGTCGATAGTGTTTTTATTTCCTCTTTTTCTTTGATTTTCCTCTTACTCGTAGATCTTCACGCGGGGGCCAATTGTGGGATTTCTGTTTTTCTGCGTCTAAACCGATGTCTAGCGAGGAATCTTCCGCTGCTTCCTCCTCTGCTTCCTCTTCTGGTAGCCGGCGTAGGCAATCTTCCGATAGATCCGCCGATTCCGTTTCGATGGATACCGATTCCGGTAGCCACGGAGAATCCGGTAGCTCTAGCCAAGCTTCTGGTGTAAACCCTTCCGGTGTCACTCGTGGAGCCTGGATGGGCTCCAACGTTACTAAGTACGAGATTGACTGGCTTTACCGGTCACGAAGGATTCCGGAAGGGGTAACCTGCCGGCTTCCTGGCGACGAGATCGAACCGGTGCTTCAGCCCGGTAAACACGTTGTTTTCCTTGCTCACTTTGAGCGTGGCTTCGGCCTTCCTGTCTCCGAATTTTTCCGGAAGTTCTTAGATTTCTATGAACTTCAACCTCATCATCTCCCTGGCAACGCCATTTTCTATCTTTCCTGCTTCGCCACCTTCATGGAGGCTTACATTGGCATTCGTCCCACTCGTGAGACGTTTGCCCGCTTCTTTGCTCTACGGATCAATTCCATTCAGGGCAAGGACATTCCTAAGCCCAAACCCCCCGTGCAGTGCGGGTCTTGCATCATCGGCTCCCACCAAGGGAGCCCTTTCTTCAAATTCTCCAGCCTCGAGTCCTGCCGCTTATGGCAAGGAACTTTCTTCTACGTGAAGAACAACGGCCCCGCGAACCTCATTGATCTGCCGCCTTTCAACGCGGCGCCGCCCAGCAGAGCCAATTGGAGCTACAACCCGAAGACGGATCATATCGAAACCAACCGGGTGGTACGCTTCATGGTGAACCTAGTGAAGGAGACCAACATTTGCTCCGATGATATCATTCGCACGTTCATCTCGCGTCGGGTGCTTCCTCTCAAGCGCCGTCAGCACAGGATGAGCGAGATGTATGGTCCTGGTGATCCCACCAAGATCACCGGCCTTCCTCTTAGCAAGAAGGACGTCATCCGCAAGGCTAGGCAGATCTGCCAAACTGCCATGCCGGTTGACTAGGAATGGGGCCTCCTTCCTCTCAGCACTACTAACCCTCCAACCCAAGAAGTAAGAGATTACGCAATTCGGGTCGGCTTACCGGTAACTTTTTGCTGTTGTTAACCTTCTTTTTTCTTGTTTCAGGCCAAGGATCGCTTCCCCACCATTCACGCAGAGCGATGAGGCCCTTGCGTGAAGCGTGCGCTTGATTTTGTCGACCCGGATCCTTACATCCGTTGGCGGGATCTGAAGATGGGCAAGACCCAAGCTTCGCGCCTCGGCAGATCTGTGCCGGAACCAACCGGTTCCTCCGATGATCTGACCTTGCTCGAGGTACCTTTCTTTTCCGGTTTCTTATACTTTTTCCATTATTGCTTTTTTGCGGATCCCTTCTCAGCTATCTTGAACTAATAGATCCACGAGCACGCGCTGCCCTTGCGAGCCGAGGCCGGCTCTGAGTTTGTGGAGAAGCTGATGGCCCAGGGCCAGAAGAACAAGGTTCCGGCCTCCGATGCCGGTTCCAGCCAGGCCCCTCCCCCGAAGCGCTTCCGGACGGAGCCCTTGGGGGAGAAGGAAGTAGGCATGCGGCGCTACAAGCGCAAGCAGATGCCGACCGCCTCCGGGTAAGCTTCTCGTTTTCTTGCTTGTTTCTTTTTACCAAGTTCTTTTTCCGGTTTCTCTTTCCCAACTGTCTCTTTTTCCTTTTTCTCAGCCCTACGCTCAAGCTTGGCCCAAGGCCTGCGGGCTCTGAGGGTTCCGCGAGGACTTCAACCCCTCCTCCTCACTCAAGCCCGGCACCCTCTGGTGCCGGCAACATCTCTGCCTCCCCTCTGGGGGGCACTACAAGTTCGGAGCGTGCGGCCCCTACACCGCTAGAACACCGCACGGAGGAGGACTTTGCCTCCCCTCCTGAACATCAGGATACCGGCGCCAGCAACATCGGCGCCGAGGAAGAAGCTGCCGGGCGGGCGGAACCTCTGGTTCCTCCCGTCCTTGAAAAGAAAAAGAAGAAGAAGACCGCTTCCGTGCCGGAAAGTTCCAAGATGGGTGACGCGCCTAGCGCTCCCCCTTCTCCCAGAACCACTCCAACTCCACCGCCGGATGCTCCTCGCGCCGAGCCTGCCGGCGCTACTCCAACTCCACCGCCGCCCAAGCCCTCCAAGCTCATCAAGGGGAAGGCGACGGCCTCCAGCGCCCCCTCTGGCGGTTAGCAGCCCTTGGTGCTGCACGTCTCCCGCGCCGCCAGCGCCGCCAGCGACAAGGCCACTGGCCTCCTTGGCCGGATCACCGAGTTCCAGCGCGGGGGCCGGGAGCTGGGGCACCTTCTGCCCTATGCTCAGAAGTGGAACGCCGCGGATATGACCCCGGCGACCCGCGGTATGGGCAAGGACAGGCAGCCGGCGCCAGATCCTGTTGGGGACCGGTCCTCCGAGGAGCACTTCATGCGGCTTCGGCGGGCCGTAAAGGAGCTGGACAGCGCGTGGTACGATGCCACGAACAACTTGATGGTATGTTTCCAGCAACTCTTTTCAACTTTTACCGGTTTCCCTGCTTCCGGATTTTTTCTATCTTTTCTTTAATTTCATGCCGGTTTCTCTTTTTTCTATAGAATCTTGTCTATCTTCCCAGTCCCCGAGTTTTGTGTTGAGAGTGTAGCTCTTAGCACGAAACTTAACTTAAAAAACGCGCGAAACCGGCATTGCCAGTCCCCGAGTTTCAGGTTAAGAACTCTGTTCTTAGCGCAAAACTTAGCTTAAAAACGCGCAAAACTAGCATTGCCAGTTCCCGAGTTTTGGGTTAAGAACTCTGTTCTTAGCGCAAAACTTAGGTAGAAAACGCGCGAAACTAGCATTGCGAGTCCCCGAGTTTTGGGTTAAGAACTTTGTTCTTAGCGCAAAACTTAGCTTAAAAACGCGCGAAACTAGCATTGCCAGTGCGTGAAACTTTAACTGATCTCTTTTTCTTGAACAGCTCACGGCTGACGCCCGGAAGGTCCTCTTTGAGGAGCTTCTATGAGAGCACCGGGATCTTGCTGAGGCACATGACAAGTGCCAAGGTAAGTTTTTGTACCGCCGGCATCTTTTTACCGGAAATCTTTCTTTCACTTAACACTTATGATTTTTTGTCTAACAGTCATCCCGGAAGCTTCCATTGAGGCCCTCAAGGAGCAGCTTGCCACCGCCCAACGTATGACTTCCTGTTTTTTCCGGTTTACTTGCTTTTCTTTTCATCTTAACAGTACAACTTTGTTAACATCCTCTTTTTCGGGTTCCAGAGGAGAAGGACCAGCTCATCCGGCAGCACCAGGAGGAGCTGACCGCCCAGAAGACCAGCTACCAGGAGCTCAAGGGCCAGCTCATCCAGCTTGGCCTTGACCACGCCAAGGCGCTAAAGGCTGCTGAAGCCGATGCGGCGACCAAGCTGCATGAAGCGCTGGAGGATGCCGGCAACTCCAACGTGGTGTTGCAGGCTGAGCTGGAGGAGCTTGGCAAGGCGCGGAAAGTTGCCAAGGAGAAGGCCGCACGGCTTGAGGCGGAGCAGAAGGAGTACGACCGGCTGGTCGTGCAAACTGATGCACATGCCTTCCGTAAGTTTCTTCCTTTTCCCTTTTCCGATTTCTGCGTATAAGCTTTTTTCTTCCGGTTGCATTCTCTTCCGGTTGCATTTTCTTCCGGTTGCATTCTCTTCCGGTTGCATTTTCTTAGCCTCTTTCTTTCTTTGGGTAGGTCTGTTCCCGGACTCCCAGGCTTTCGCCATGAAGAGGGTGGAAGAACACTGTGTCGCCCAGGCCTACGAGAACCTTGGTGCACCATGGGACCCCTACGACCATCTGGTTGCGCTGAACGCGCGGGTGTCCCATATGCGCGCCATTGATCGGAATCTTTCTGATATTCCTGATGTAGCTACCCAGCTCTTCAGGACTCTGTGGCCTGGGGAAGTGGTGCCAGATACCTTCTCCTTGATCAGCGACCGCCTCAAGGGTGCCGGCAGGAGGATCCGGGAGTGGCAGTGCTCTTCCGCCCGCGCTGGGGCAGACTGTGCGCTCCGCGTCGCCTGCTCTTGGTATCCGGAGCTGAACCAGGACGCCCTCACCGGAGTGCGCGAAGGAGCGGAAACCGATCTGGACCCGGTCCTCACCGCTAAGCGGCAGGATCGTGCGTACCACATCGCGGAGTACGCCGACGTGCGCACCTTCATCCCTCCCCCTCCTGATGTCAAGGACTATCTCGACGAGGAGGAGGATGAAGCTGACGAGGAGCCTCTGGATGGTCCTGATGCTGGCGATGCTCCTCCGGAAGCCCCTGTTGCCTAATTTTCCTCTGCTAATTACTTGTCTGTGATATGTTCGTTGGTCCTGTTCGACTCAAAACAATGCTTGTTAAAGTCTACCCCGGTATGCCGGGGTTTATGATGTAAAACTCTAAGTTTTCCTTTTGGTTGTGGCACAACAGTTTATGCCGGTATGTTATATCGGTGTTTAATTATCTTATGTTTGCCTTAGCATATTTGCTTATCGTTTTGCTTTTATCCTGCACTGCAAAGATTTCAAAATTGTTTCCGCATCCAATTCGATGCATACTTGGTTCTTTTGCCTTGACTCTGCCTGCCTTCTCTGGGCGTTCTTTGGCGTATGAGCACAAGGTTCTTTTACCAAACAAGCATTTTCTTGAACTTAGAAATAACTTCAAAATTTTGCAAAAAACCGGTTTAACCGGGGTTAGTTAAACTTTTCCGGATTATTTGTTCCCACTCTCTCTTTTCGCAGTTCGCGTGCTTAATTGCTACCGGTTTATCTTGCTTGCCATGAAGCCGGTTTGCGGACAGCAGCAGAGTCAAAGACTCCGGTAGGTTTAGCACGCTACTAAACCAGAAAGAAAAAATGTTCACTAAGCAACCGGTGAACTGAAAAAATAAACATATTGCATGCAACTTAGGTTGGGGTAGTCCCCGAGATTCATTCGAGATTCCGACATCTTTTTATTCATAGCATATAAGGTACAAAAAGGAACTTCTTACTCCACAACTTCAAGAGTAGAGAGGACGCAACAGAGCTACATTCCATGGACGCTTGCTCTCCTCTCCGGACCTGTCCGCCTTTCCTTTTTTCCACTCCTGTGCATCGATCAAGTAATAGGCATCATTGTGAAGAGCTTTGCTCACAATGAAGGGACCTTCCCATGGTGGTGAAAGCTTATGCCGACCTTCAGTGCGCTGCACTAGGCGTAGCACCAGATCTCCTTCCGGAATACTCTCGGGTTAACTTTCCGGCTATGATAGCACCTGAGGTTTTGCTGGTAAATGGTTGTTCTTGCCAATGCCAACTTTCTTGCTTCTTCTAGCAAATCCACATCATTTTCTCTGGCCTCTTTGACCTCTTGCTCAGTATAGAGCTGTACCCTTGGTGAGTCATGGATGATGTCGGTTGGTATGACCGCTTCTGCTCCATATACCATGAAGAATGGAGTGTATCCGGTTGACCGGTTTGGAGTTGTTCTTATGCTCCACAACACTGATGGTAGCTCATCAAGCCAACACCCTGGTGACTTCTCCACCGCTTCGATGAGCCTTGGTTTGATACCGAAAAGTACCAAAGCATTCATTCTTTCCACTTGGCCATTGCCTTGTGGGTGTGCCACCGAGCACAAATCCAACCGGATGTTGTTGTCCTCACACCTTTTGAACTCACCTTGAGCGAAGTTGGTTCCATTGTCAGTGATGATGCTATGCGGGTATCCATACCGCAAAATGACATCTTTTAAGAACTTCACCGCTGTGTGCCCATCACACTTTGCGATAGGTTTCACTTCTAGCCACTTGGTGAATTTATCCACCATAACCAAGATGTGAGTCATGCTGCTCCTTGCAGTTTTGAATGGGCCCACCATATCAAGGCACCAAACAGCAAATGGCCATGTTAACGGTATGGTTTTTAAGCCGGATGCTGGGGTATGATTTTGCTTGGCGTACCTCTGGCACCCATTGCATTTTCTTACCAAATCCTCAGCGTTTTCCAAAGCAGTAGGCCAGTAGAACCCATGCCGGAATACTTTTGCTACCAGCGCCCTTGATGAAGCGTGGTGCCCACATTCTCCTTGGTGAATCTCCTCAAGCATTTCTTTTCCTTCTTCTGGCTCCACACATCTTTGAAGGACACCGGTAACGCTTCTCTTGTACACCTCGCCATTGATGAATGTGTATGCCTTGGACCTTCTTTGGATTCTTCTTGATTCATTTTCGTCATCCGGCAAGGTGCCGTTGATCAGGAATTCCTTAATAGGTTTAACCCACGACGGTGTCTCTCGAACCAGAAACACCGGTGCGACTATCTCCATGCTATCCACCAGCATTGTCTCCTCCGGTATGGCTGTAGCAGTCCCCGAGCTTGTCGGTGCAGTCCCCGGGTTTACCGGTGCAGTCCCCGGGTTCCCTTCATCGATATCCATGGGTACCACATGCGATTCCGGTACGAAAATTGATTCCGATTCCGGGCTTGGTTTGATCGACGGCTCTCTTAAGTGTGCCAAGGCTATTCCAGGAGGAATTTCCTGCCTAGATGAGCCCAGTTTGGACAAAGCATCCGCGGCTTCATTTTCTGCCCGTGGCACATGGTGAAACTCACAGCCCTCAAAGAAGCCGGCAATCTTTTGCACGTGAAACCGGTACAACGCCATGTTAGCATCCTTTGCGTCCCAATCTCCGGAACATTGTTGCACCACCAGATCTGAGTCTCCATAGCAAATGATCCGGTGCGCACCGATTTCTTTTGCGACCTTTAACCCATGGATCAAGGCCTCATATTCAGCGACATTGTTTGATGCCCTGAAATGCACTTGCAGAACATACCGGAGATGATCTCCCTTAGGCGAGGTAAGCACCACACCAGCATCTAAACCCTCTTTGAGCTTGGATCCATCAAAGTGCATTTTCCAGTATTCTATTTTCTGATCCGGCGGCTTGTATTGCATCTCCGCCCAATAAACAAGGAAATCAGCTAAAGCCTGTGATTTTATGGCATCTCTCCTTTCGTACACCGGTACGTACGGTGATATCTGGATTGCCCACTTTGCAATCCTTCCGCTAGCATCCTTGTTGCACATGATGTCGGAAATGGGTGCTTCACTCACCACTTTCATGGGGTGTTCTTCAAAGTAATGCTTGAGCTTGGTGGCGGCCATGTACACGCCATAAGTCATTTTTTGGAAGTGGGGGTAGTTTTGTTTTGAGAGGGAGAGCACCTCGCTCAGGTAGTATACCGGCCTCTGGACGGTTTTTCCTTCCTCTTCTCTTTCAACTACAATTACTACGCTCACAACTCGGTTTGTTGCTGCTATGTATAATAGCATAGGCTCCCTTTCTAGAGGTGAAGCCAATATAGGCGCTGTAGCCAACATAGTTTTCAGCTCTTTAAACGTCGCTGTCCTCACTGAGGGGTCCGTATCAACGTGTCAGATTTTTTCATGAGAGCATAGAGTGGTAGAGCTTTTTCTCCTAACCTGCTTATGAACCGGCTTAGCGATGCTAAGCTTCCGGTAAACTTTTGCACGTCTTTGAGATCGCGCGGTATAGTCATTCTTTCGATTGCCCGGATTTTTACCGGATTTACCTCAATGCCCCGGCTTGATACGAGAAAGCCAAGCAACTTGCCGGCTGGGACACCGAAGGTACATTTTGCCGGATTGAGTTTCATCCGGAACCTTCTCAAGTTATCAAATGTTTGCCGGAGGTCATCGATTAAGGTTTCTTTTACCTTGGTTTTTACCACGACATCATCCACATAGACTTGCACGTTTTTTCCGATTTGATCAAACAAGCATTTTTGCATACAGCGCTGGTACGTTGCACCAGCGTTGCGTAAACCGAAAGGCATAGTGACATAGCAATAAGCCCCGTGCGGGGTAATGAACGCAGTTTTTATTTGATATTCCTTTTTCAAGGGGATTTGGTGGAAACCGGAATAAGCATCCAAGAAAGACAACAGCTCACATCCTGCAGTGGAATCAATCACTTGATCGATCCGCGGTAGAGGGAAAGGGTCCTTTGGGCAAGCTTTGTTCAAATTGGTGTAGTCGATGCACATGCACCACACCTTTGGAGCTTTTGCTTCCATGTTCTCTTCTTTCTTCTTCTCGACCAGCACCGGATTGGCTAGCCACTCAGTGTGCAGTACTTCCACAATGAAACCGGCAACCAGCAACTTTGTCACCTCTTCTCCAATGATCTTTCTCCTGTCTTCAGCAAACCGGCGCAGCGGCTGCCTTACCGGCTTTGCATCTTTCCGGACGTTTAATGAGTGCTCAGCCAGCTCCCTCGGAACACCTACCAAGTCATCAGTAGACCAGGCAAAGATATTCCGATTCTCAAGGAGGAAGCTAACGAGCGGGCTTTCCTATGCTTCATTCATGCCGGCACCGATATGAACGGTGCGCTCAGGGTAAGCCGGGTCCAGCACAATGTCCTTTGTTTCTTTTGTCGGCTTGAATGCCGGTGTGCCCAGGTTTGCACTCATTGCCGCTAAACTCAGCTGCGAGGACTGAGCCAGCGCAACCGCAGTTTGCATCCTTCTTTTTTCTTCAGCGATCACCAGCGATTCTGCCAGGTTTGATCCGGCGGAAGCTGTTTCCAGTGAGACTTTGTAGTTTCCCACCACAGTCAAGGGTCCACGAGGTGCTGGCATCTTCATCTTGAGATATGCCGTGTGAGTCGAGGCCATGAAAGCAGCCAATGTCGGCCTCCCCAGCAAAGCATGGTAAGGACTATCTAAGTCCACCACCTCAAACTCAAGGTTTTCAACCCGGCAGTTGTCACGTCCTCCAAACGACACATCCACCCGTACTTTTCCAACCGGTGCACAGGACAGGCCCGGAACGATTCCGTGGAACGTTGTGCGCGTTGGCTGAAGCATGTTTTCTGTTATGCCCAGCATGTTCATGGTGTGCCGGTACATGATGTTTATGCTGCTCCCATTGTCTATCAGCACCTTGCTGAACTTGACTCGAGCGTTTGGCCCTTGCATGATTGGGTCCAAGACAAGAGCATAGCCTCCCGGGTTAGGCATGATCTTGGGGTGATCCTTGAACGACCACGAGATCTCTTGATCAGACCACAGCATGTACTTTGGTACTGCCGGCATCACCGCGTTCACTTCCATAGAACGGCGATGCAGGCTCTTTCTGTCAGTTGGCTCAGTTACGAACACAACGCAGCACATATCTGGGTCATGGTAAACATTCCGGCCCAAAGGTGCCGGTGGAGGCGGTTGGCCATTGCCTTCTCCCACCTGGTTAACTTGCTGGTATTGCTGCCGGTTTGGCTGTACCGGTAAGGCGTTTGCCCCAGTAAGCGGTGGTGGTGGTAGCTGTTGTTGCCGCGGCATGTCTTGCGGTGGTTGTGCATCTTTTACCGTTCCCTTTTGCATCAAGTACTTGGTCCAGGTACAATCCTTTGTCAGATGGTTTGATGTGTGTGCCGGATTCGGCGTGTGCCACCGGCAAGGTTGGTCCATGGCAGCTTCCATGGTGTACTTCGCGGGTTCTTGCCAGTTCTTTTTCTGGCCCCAGGGTTTCTTTTCCACCCACTGTTTTTTAGGACCTGCCCATGGCTGCGATCCGGTTCTCTGTCTCTGACTGCCGCTGGCCTCAGAGTTTTCTTGTACAGCAGCAACTTGCTGCGGACCGTATCTTCGATCCGGAAAATCTTCCCTTCTTTTGTTGTTCCGGTTATCCCGGTGTTGCTCTTGGCGTTGCTGTTCCGGCTCAGGTTGCACAGCCGGTTGCGTTGGGTCTCCCAACGCATAGCTATCCGCCACACGTATCATCTCTGCCAACGTTGTCGGCATGTTCCGCTGCAGCTTTTGCCACAACGGCGAACCTCTTCTGCATCCACTGCTAAACCAAGCAATGGCTTGTGCCTCTATCACCCCTTCACAGGAGTTCCTTGTAGTGTTCCATCGGGCCAGATAATCGCGGTCTGTTTCATTTGTGCGCTGTATGCACAAAGCAAGCTGCTGCGGCCTGTTTGGCCTTTGATAGGTGCTGCTGAAGTTGCTCAAAAAGGCTTCTTCGAAGTCCAGCCAGCCATTTATGCTTCCAGCCGGCAAGTTGTTTAGCCAGATTCTTGCCGGTCCTACCAAGAACGACGGTATGATTCTCACGGCCCAACGCCGGTTTCCTCCTCCTGCTACGGTTCCTCCGCCGCCTGCGACGTATACCGCGGTCACGTAATCCGCGAGCCAGTCTTCCGGCTTTGTGGTGCCATCATATGTTTTTGTGTCACGGGGCAACATAAAGTTGCGAACTGGGGGTTTCTCTTTCATGATCCTTGGGCCAAAGCACTTTGGGCCCGGGGGACCTTCTTCCTCGATCATTTCTGACAAGTATACTCTATCCAGACGGTGCCTCGCATCCCGTTCCGGTAGGTATCTTTCTCCCAAGCGTTCTCCCAATGGGTTTCGGTATGCTGCCGGTCTTGCGGAATCAGCTTCATCATAACATTCTGGTACCGCGGCCCTTGCCTGCCGGTACCTTGGGGGATCTATTTCCTCCTCATCGTACGCTGCCCTTGCAGCCCGATAATTTTGCCCGGTTTCTTGTCTACCGGCATGATTGTTTCCGGCGTAGGCTTCTTTGGCGTAGCCTCTGTTTGCCCCTTGGCTTTTTCTACCGGCATCGGGTTGCCCGGCTTGTTGTTTTCCGGCAAGAACCGGATCGTACACAGTCATCTGCTGCGCATTCACCTCTTTTTCTCTTCTTCTGTCCGGATGGGGGGACGAAGCCTGCCCATGGGACTTGCTACCGGCATTCTTTGTTGAACACACGGATTTTGAGTCCACAGCTTTGTTTAGCTTAACAAGCTGCTCAGCGTGCTGCTGTTCGATAGTCTCAAGCAGTTCCCGGACACGCTCTTGTTGCTTTACCAGAGCGTCCCCGGAAAGCGATTCACATAGTGCTACCGCGGCTTTAGCAGCTTTCATAGTTTTATCCGGACTACTGTACTTAGGTTTTTCTACAATGCTCACAGATGCAGAGATACTCTTGCCGGCAGCAACTTCTTTGCACAGATCCTGATCTAGATTGCGAGCCTTAAGCCGGTTTTCTGGTATCCTAGCAGCATGCGCGCTAACAGAAGCAAAGCCATGGGCAGCGTTATACTCACGTACAGTTAGGTTCAGCTCGCGCTGCACCCTGACGATGTCCTTGCTGCTCTCGAGTATCTTCTGGCGCTGCGCCTCTAGCTCCGCCTGAGCCGCTGCCGGGTCGATGTTCTGCGCGATGGGGGTGGCGAGGACGTTCATCGCCGCTTGGAGCGGTGTTTCCGGTGGTGCGGACGACGCTCCCGCAGCGCCTGCACCGCGTTCCAGCGGTGGCTTGGCCGCACGGGTCGAAACCGCACGCCCAGCACCTTCTTCTGTAGCTTCTTTGCCGGCGTCGACCGCGCCTGCCATCATCACCTCCACGCTGCCAGGAGCGCGGCCTGCATGTAACCATCTTGGTGGATCCGGCGCCACCAGTACCGGCGAGAGGCACTGGCGCACAGGGACGGTGCCGAAGTAGATGCGGTGGCTGCCGAACTCGATGATGCGGCCGTTCTTGGGGAAGATGCCGCCGTTGGCGAAGCAGCCCGCGTTGTCGTTGATGAAGTCCATGGCGTAGATGCGCTGCACCAACGCGGAGACCGTACGCTGGCCGGCGACGTCGAGGATGCCCGCCCGAATGTGAACTCCAGCAAGCGCCACTTCATGCCCCACGGTGGGCGCCAACTGTCGTCGTGGTGAACGAGCAGATGCCATGGGATGGCTTAAGTTGGGGCCGAATGGGCGCTAGAGGATTCGGGGGAGGGTTTGCGACTAGATGGGATGAACTTCCGGATGCTATCCTCAAGAACACAACCAAAGGCCAGTATGCAAGAAGAGAGACAAGAGGAAGAACTCTGCTCTAGATCGCTAGCTTCATTGATCTCAACTTAGTTACAGGTTCTTGGATACAAGGCCTATCGTCTAATCTCACACAACACCACCTGCCCGCAAGAGGCTATGCCCCCTCTCCTTATATAGGGGAGAGGGTGGCTTAGAGAGCAAGAAACCCTAATGGCATCTTTGACTGGACAAACTACTTTACAAAGCTACTTTAATCATGGATGACGCCGGGGTCTTCTTTAATCAGGGACGCTGACGTCCTCCGGCTTCTTTCAGCGTCACCCCTCTCTTTGGCGCCAGGGCTTCGATTAAAGTCACTTTGCTTAGCTCATCCTTGTCTTCTAGCTCTGTAGAGAATCTTTGACCAGTCTTGCCGACAGGTTCCTTCTTTCCTGCAGAGTCTTGTATCTTCTTTATCCGGTTCCGGTATACCCCTCTTGGGGATACCGGCTTAGCTTCACTTAGCCAAACTCTTATCTTTGTGTTCCGGTAAGAATATTAAACCGGTATCTTGATGGCTCAAACCATCCGGTTTGGCATGCCTTTGGCACACCGGGGGTCATCCCCCCAACAAAGTATGAGCAAAACATGTAGGTATTGTCATAAAATTAGCATGGAACATAAGAAATTATAGATACGTTTGAGACGTATCAGCTACCATCCGTGTTGTGGAGCATAAGAACAACACCAAACCGGTCTACCAGATACACTCCATTCTTCATGGTTTATGGGGCGGAAGCCGTGGTACCAACCGATATCATACATGATTCACCAAGGGTTCAACACTATACCGAGGATATCACCGTTTAAAGAGCTGAAAACAATGTTGGCCACTGCGCCGGTACTAGCTTCGCCTTTGGAAAGAGAGCCCATGCTTTTGTACATAGCAGCAACAAACCGGGTCGTGAGTGTTGTAGTTGTGGTGGAAAGAGAAGAGGAAGGAAAAACCGTGCAAAGTCCGGTATACTACCTGAGCGAGGTGCTCTCTCTCTCTCAAAGCAAAACTACCCTCACTTCCAGAAAATGACCTACGGCATGTTCATGGCCGCCACAAAGCTCAAGCACTATTTTGAGGAACACCCCATGAAGGTGGTGAGTGAGGCACCCATTTCAGATATCATGTGCAACAAGGATGCTAGCGGCAGGATTGCTAAGTGGGCAATTCAGATATCACCGTACATACCGGTATACGAAAGAATAGACGCCATAAAATCACAAGCTTTAGCTGATTTCTAGGTTGATTGGGCGGAAATGCAATACAAACCACCGGAACAAAAGATAGAATACTGGAAGATGCACTTTGATGGATCCAAGCTCAAAGAGGGTCTGGGTGCCGGTGTGGTCCTAACTTCACCAAAGGGAGATCATCTCCGGTATGTTCTGCAAGTACACTTCAGAGCATCAAACAATGTAGCTGAATATGAGGCTCTGATCCATGGGCTCAAGGTTGCAAAAGAAATCGGTGCGCACCGGATCATTTGCTATGGCGATTCAGATCTTGTGGTGCAGCAGTGTTCCGGAGATTGGGACGCAAAAGATGCAAACATGGCCTCATACCGGTTCCACATGCAAAAGATTGCCGACTTCTTTCAGGACTGTGAGTTTCACCATGTGCCGCGTACGGAAAATGAAGCCGCGGATACCCTCTCTAAGCTAGGTTCCTCCTGGCAGGAAATTCCTCCCGGAGTGGCTTTGGCTCACCTAAGGACACCATCGATTAAACCGAGTCCGGAATCGGAGTCAATATTTGTACCGGAGTCACACATTGTGCCAATGGACATTGACGAAGGAAACCCGGGGACTGCAAGATCTAAGCCGGAAGAAGGAAAAGAAATGTTGGTGGAAATTCACCAAGGAGAGTGTGGACACCATGCTTCATCAAGTGCACTGGTGGCAAAAGTGTTCCAGCATGGGTTCTACTAGCCCACGGCTCTGGAAAACACCGAGGATTTGGTACGAAAATGCAATGGGTGCCAGCGGTACACCAAGCAAAATCATACCCCAGCGTCCGGTCTCAAAACTATACCATTAACTTGGCCGTTTGCTGTTTGGTGCCTTGACATGGTTGGTCCATTCAAAACCACAAGGGGCAACATGACCCATGTCCTGGTGATGGTGGATAAATTCACCAATGGCTGGAAGTAAAACCTATCGCAAAGTGTGATGGGCATACAGTGGTGAAATTCCTGAAAGATGTAATCTTGCTGTATGGATACCCGCACAGCATCATCACTGACAATGGGACAAACTTTGCTCAAGGGGAGTTTAAACTATTCTGTGAGGATAACAATATCCGGTTGGATTTGTGCTCCGTAGCACACCCACAAGGCAATGGCCAAGTTGAAAGAACTAACGCTCTAGTGCTTTCCGGTATCAAGCCAAGGCTGATCGAACCGCTTGAAAGATCACCGGGATGTTGGCTTGACGAGCTACCATCCGTGCTGTGGAGCATACGAACAACACCAAACCGGTCTACCGGATACACTCCATTCTTCATGGTTTATGGGGCGGAAGCCGTGGTACCAACCGATATCATACATGATTCACCAAGGGTTCAACTCTATACCGAGGATATCACTGTTTAAAGAGCTAAAAACAATGTTGGCCACTGCGCCGGTACTAGCTTCGCCTTTTGAAAGAGATCCCATGTTGTTGTACATAGCAGCAACAAACCGGGTCGTGAGTGTTGTATTTTTGTGTGGAAAGAGAAGAGGAAGGAAAAAACGTGCAAAGTCCGGTATACTACCTGAGCGAGGTGCTCTCTCTCTCAAAGCAAAACTACCCTCACTTACAGAAAATGACCTACGGCGTGTTCATGGCCTCCACAAAGCTCAAGCACTATTTTGAGGAACTCCCCATGAAGGTGGTGAGTGAGGCACCCATTTCAGATATCATGTGCAACAAGGATGCTTGCGGCAGGATTGCTAAGTGGGCAATTCAGATATCACCGTACGTACCGGTATACGAAAGAAGAGACGCCATAAAATCACAAGCTTTAGCTGATTTCATGGTTGATTGGGCGGAAATGCAATACAAACCGCCGGAACAAAAGATAGAATACTGGAAGATGCACTTTGATGGATCCAAGCTCAAAGAGGGTATGGGTGCCGGTGTGGTCCTAACTTCACCAAAGGGAGATCATCTCCGGTATGTTCTGCAAGTACACTTCAGAGCATCAAACAATGTAGCTGAATATGAGGCTCTGATCCATGGGCTCAAGGTTGCAAAAGAAATCGGTGCGCACCGGATCATTTGCTATGGCGATTCAGATCTTGTGGTGCAGCAGTGTTCCGGAGATTGGGACGCAAAAGATGCCAACATGGCCTCATACCGGTTCCACATGCAAAAGATTGCCGACTTCTTTGAGGGTTGTGAGTTTCACCATGTGCCGCGTGCGGAAAATGAAGCCGCGGATACCCTCTCTAAGCTAGGTTCCTCCCGGCAGGAAATTCCTCCCGGAGTGGCTTTGGCTCACCTAAGGACACCATCGATGAAACCGAGTCCGGAATCGGAGTCAATCTTTGTACCGGAGTCACACATTGTGCCAATGGAAATTGACGAAGGAAACCTGGGGACTGCCCTGGTAATCCCGGGGACTGCAAGATCTAAGCCGGAAGAGGCTATGCTGGTAGACAATATGGAGATAGAACTACCGGTATTTCTGGTTCGGGAAGCACCAACTTGGGTTGAACCTATTAAGGAATTCCTGATCAACGGCACCCTGCCGGTTGACGAAAACGAGTCGAGGAGGATCCAAAGAAGGTCCAAGGCCTACACTATCATCAATGGTGAGGTATACAAAAGAAGTGTCACCGGTGTCCTCCAAAGGTGTGTGGAGCCGGAAGAAGGAAAAGAAATGTTGGTGGAAATTCACCAAGGAGAGTGTGGACACCATGCTTCATCAAGTGCACTGGTGGCAAAAGTGTTCCAGCATGGGTTCTACTGGCCCACGGCTCTGGAAAACGCTGAGGATTTGGTACGAAAATGTAATGGGTGCCAGCGGTACGCCAAGCAAAATCATACCCCAGCGTTCGGTCTCAAAACTATACCGTTAACTTGGTCGTTTGCTGTTTGGTGCCTTGACATGGTTGGTCCATTCAATACCGCAAGGGGCAACATGACCCATGTCCTGATGAAGGTGGATAAATTCACCAAGTGGCTGGAAGTAAAACCTATCGTAAAGTGTGATGGGCATACAGCGGTGAAATTCCTAAAAGATGTAATCTTGCAGTATGGATACCCGCACAGCATCATCACTGACAATGGGACAAACTTTGCTCAAGGGGAGTTTAAACGATTCTGTGAGGATAACATTATCCGGTTGGATTTGTGCTCCGTAGCACACCCACAAGGCAATGGCCAAGTTGAAAGAACTAACGCTCTAGTGCTTTCCGGTATCAAGCCAAGGCTGATCGAACTGCTTGAAAGATCACCGGGATGTTGGCTTGACGAGCTACCATCCATGCTGTGGAGCATACGAACAACACCAAACCGGTCTACCAGATACACTCCATTCTTCATGGTTTATGGGGCGGAAGCTGTGATACCAACCGATATCATACATGATTCACCAAGGGTTCAACTCTATACCGAGGAAGAGGTAAAAGAGGCCAGAGAAAATGATGTGGACTTTCTAGAAGAAGCAAGGGAACTGGCTTTGGCAAGAACAACCATGTACCAGCAGAAGCTCAGACGCTATCATAGCCGGAAGGTTAATCCGAGAGTGTTCCGGGAAGGAGACCTGGTGCTACGCCTAGTGCAGCGCAATGAGGGACGCCACAAGCTCTCACCTCCGTGGGAAGGACCTTTCATTGTGAGCAAGGCTCTACACAATGATGCCTACTACTTAATTGATGCACAGGAATCGAAGAAGGGAAAGGCGGACAAGTCAGGAGAGGAAACTAAGCGCCCATGGAACGTAGCCCTGCTGCGTCCTTTCTATTCCCGAAGTTGTGCTGTAAGGAGTTCTTTTTTGTACCTTATGTTCTATGAATAAAAGATGCCGGCACCTCGAATGAATCTCGGGGACTGCCTCTACCGAAAGTTGCATGCAATGTGTTTATTTTTTCAGTTTACCGGTTGCTTGGTGAACGTTTTTTCTTTCCGGTTTAGTAACGTGCTAAACTTACCGAAGTCTTCGACTTTGCTGCTATCCGCAAACCGGCTTCATGGCAAGCAAGATAAACCGGTAGGAACTAAGCACGTGAAACACGGAAAGAGTGAATGGGAACAAATAATCCGGAAAAAGTTTAACTAACCCCGGTCATACCGGTTTTTTGTGAAAATTTTCGAATTATTTCTAAGTTCAAGAAAGTGCTTGCTTGGCAAAAGAACTTTGGGACTCATACGCCAAAACACCCAGAGAGGTAGGCAGAGCCAAAGCAAAAGAACCAAGTGTGCATCGGATTGGATGCCGAAACAATTCCGGAATCTTCACAGTGCAAGATAAAAAGCAAACGATATGCACAATGCTAAGATAGCATATAAACTTAACTTAATAAGTTACCGGTATAACATACCGGCATAAAACAATGTAGCATAGCCAAAAGAACGACAGAGTATTATATTACATCTTAAACCCCGGCATACCGGGGTAGAATTTAATGGGAATTGTTTTTGAGGCTATCAAGTCTGGCACACAAACTAAGAGATACTCAGGCAACGGGAGGCTGCGCGCCGGCCTCAGGAGCTTCCGGAGGAGCATCGCCTTCTTCCGGAGCGGCAGCACCTTCTTCAGCTCCCTCATCCTCCTCGTCCTCGATGTTTTCTCCCTGGTCGTCAGAAACTGCATCCTTGACGTCGAGGGGGGGGGGGATGAAGGTGCGCACGTGGGCGAACTCTGCTATCCGGTAGGCGCGGTCCTGGCGCGTGGCGACGAAGGCTGGATCCGTATCTGTGGGCGCGTCGCCGCGAAGGCTGTGGAAAGCATCCAGATCCAAGTCATCGTACCAGGAGCGGGCGATGCGTAGCGCCGCATCTGCTCCGGCACGGGCCGCGGAACACTTCCACTCACGGATCCTCCGGCCTGCGTCCTTCAGGCGGTCGGCAGTAAGCGTTATGTTAGCCGGCACGGCTTCCCCAGGCCACAGTGTTGGAGATATGCCCAAGAGGCAATAATAAAATGGTTATTATAATATATCTTTGTGTTTATGATAATGTTTACATACCATGCTATAATTGTATTAACCGAAACATTGATACATGTGTGTTATGTGAACAACAAGGAGTCCCTAGTAAGCCTCTTGTATAACTAGCTTGTTGATTAATAGATGATCATGGATTCATGATCATGAACATTGGATGTTATTAATAACAAGGTTATGTCATTAATGAATGATGTAATGGACACACCCAATTAAGCGTAGCATAAGATCACGTCATTAAGTTCATTTTCTATAAGCTTTCGATACATAGTTACCTAGTCCTTTCAACCATGAGATCATGTAAATCACTTATGCCGAAAGGGTACTTTGATTACATCAAACGCCACTGCGTAAATGGGTGGTTATAAAGGTGGGATTAGGTATTCGGAAAGTATGAGTTGATGCATATGGATCAACAGTGGGATTTGTCCATCCCGATGACGGATAGATATACTCTGGGCCCTCTCGGTGGAATGTCGTCTAATTAGCTTGCAAGCATATGAATGGTTCATAAGAGACCACATACCACGGTACGAGTAAAGAGTACTTGTCAGGAGACGAGGTTGAACAAGGTATAGAGATACCGATGATCAAACCTCGGACAAGTAAAATATCGCGTGACAAAGGGAATCGGTATCGTATGTAAATGGTTCAATTGGTCACTAAAGTCATCGTTGAATATGTGGGAGCCATTATGGATCTCCAGATCCCGCTATTGGTTATTTGTCGGAGTGAAGTCTCAGCCATGTCTGCATAGTTCGCGAACCGTAGGGTGACACACTTAAGATTTGATGTCGTTTAAGTAGATATGGAATATGGAATGGAGTTCGAAGTTTTGTTCGGAGTCTCGGATGGGATCCAGGACATCACGAGGAGTTCCGGAATAGTCCGGAGAATAAGATTCATATATAGGAAGTCACTTTCCAAGTTTGTAAATGAACCGGTGAATTTATGGAAGGTGGTTTCTAGAATTATCCGGAATAAATCACTATGGAAGGAGGAGTCCCGGAGGGACTCCACAAACCCTAACCAGCCAACCAAGTGGGAGGGTGGAGTCCATGGTGGACTCCACCTCCTTGGCTGGGCAAAGAAAAGGGGGGAGGGGAGAGTCCCTGTTCCTCTAGGTTTCGTCCATAAGGCAGTTTTTCTGTTGGGGTCTTATTCGAAGACTTTGGGCAAACCCTTGGGGTTCCACCTATATAATGAGGAGGAGAGGGAGGGGGCTGCCCATGGCTTGGCCGCACCACCTAGGGCATCCAAGGGCCGGCGCCCAAGTGCCCCTCCCCTCTCCCCAAACCCTAGCCTCTCCTCCTCCACATAATACTCCCGCAGCGCATAGGCGAAGCCCTGCCGGAGTTCTCCACCACCACCGCCACCACGACGTCATGCTGCCGGGATTCCGAGGAGGATCTACTACTTCCGCTGCCCGCTGGAACAGGGAGAAGGACGTCATCTTCATCAACACCGAGTACGGAGGTGCTGCCCGATTGTGGAACCGTCAAGATCTTCTACGCGCTTTTGAAAGCGGCAAGTGATCGTCTACCGCAGCAACGAGAGCCTCCTCTTGTAGGCTTTGGAAATCTTCAAGGGTTAGTCTCGTTCATCCCCTCGTTGCTCCCGTCTTCTAGATTGCATCTTGGCTTGGATTGCATTCTCGCGGTAGGAAGTTTTTTGTTTTCTATGCTACGAATCCCTACAGTGGTATCAGAGTCGTGTCTATGCATAGATGGTTGCACGAGTAGAACACAATTTTTTTTGTGGGCGTTGATGCTTATGTTGTCTTTAGTTTGAGTACTTTGCATCTTTGTGGCATAGTGGGATGAAGCGGCTCGGGCTAGCTTTACATGACCGCGTTCATGAGATTTGCTCCACGCTCGACATGCAACTTGTATTGCATAAGTGGCTTTGCGGGTGTCTGTCTCTCCTACTATAGTGAAGATTCAATTTACTCTTCTATTGACAACACTAGTATCACCGTTGTGGTTCATGTTCGTAGGTAGATTAGATCTCACTCGAAAACCCTAAACCACGTAAAATATGCAAACCAAATTAGAGACGTCTAACTTGTTTTTGCAGGGTTTGGTGATGTGACATGGCCATGATGTGATGATGAATATGTATGCGATGATCATTATTGTATTGTGGCAACCGGTAGGAGCCTTATGGTTGTCTTTAAATTTCATGTTGAGTAGTATTTCAAAGTAGTTGTAATAGTTGCTACATGAGGTGAACAACCATGAAGACGGCACCATGGACCTTGACGCTACCCCGACGATGATGGAGATCATGCCCGTTGATGATGGAGATCATGTTCGTGCTTTGGAGATGAAGATCGAAGGCGCAAAGACTAAAGGGCCATATCATATCACATATGAATTTCATGTGATGTTAATCCTTTATGCATCTTATTTTGCTTAGAACGCGACGGTAGCATTATAAGATGATCCCTCACATTAATATCAAGATAATAAAGTGTTCTCCCCTCGTATGCACCGTTGATATAGTTCGTCGTTTCGAAGCATCTCGTGATGATCGGATGTGATAGACTCAACGTTCACATACAACGGGTGTAAGCCATGTTGCACACGCGGAATACTTGTGTTTGCTTGACGAGCCTAGCATGTACAGACATGGCCTCAGGACAACGGAAACCGAAAGGTTGAACACGAGTCATATGGATGATATGATCAACATGTTGATGTTCACCATTGAAGCTACATCATCTCACGTGATGATCGGTTTTTGTGTAGTGGATGTGGATCGTGTACCACTTAACAACTATGAGGGATGTTGTATTAAGTGGGAGTTCATTAGTAATTAGATTAAAACATGAACTAATTATCATAAACATAGTCTGAGTAGTATTTTGAATTAATTTTGTAGTAATGGCATCCATTTTCTACCATGCGCTAGTCTTGTAATTGAGATAGAAATACTGTTAAGTCTGACAAGAAACTTTACGGACTGGTACCGTATTGTCAAAGAATCAAGAAATGATTAAGTCCTATTGCGAACTTTTAGTAAACCTCACATTATTGATTCAAAGAGTTGTGGTTTCAATTAGTACCTAAAGTTATCTTGTCTCCATGAAACTGGAAGTTCAAATCTATTTGAAAAAGTAAGGAGCTGAAAATTTAGTTTTCAGAAATAAGCAAGGTATGAGATAAATGTGATATCTAAAACCTTATTACAAGATGATAGAATATAATCTAGTGAGACTACATAAACTCATAAGTTTTATGGGAATGTACGAAGGTTGAAGACGGCCAATCCTCCAACTAAGTTGGACACTAAAGATATTTGCATATCTATGAAGTGATCGTCCTTAGTATGCACCATTGCTAAGACTCGTCGTTTCGAAGCATCTCGTGATGATCGGGTGTTATAGATTCTACGAGTGCATGCAACGAGTGCAAGTCAGATTTGCACATGCGAATATTAAGGTTAAACTTTACGAGCCTAGATGTACAGACATGGTCTCGGAAAGTCATCATAATACAATGGATAATATTATGAGTGAAATTGTTCATCATATTAAAAGGTTACTAATAGTGAAATCTGAAACACTTGTCATATGATGATCAACTTCAAAGTAAGAACCTCAAGGTTATTGGTATTTGACCAACAAACCTAGAAGTTATTGATGTTGAAGTGTTTTCTGAATAATGAGGAAAGCTAAAAGAGAAACTACAAAAGATTATTGGCAGAAAGAAAGAAAAGACTAGAAAGTCTAGCTCAGGTGTATATAAATGATATACATGTTATGGATGTATTCCTCGTTAGGTCACACAATGAAATTCTTGGGTATTAGTACCATATTGTTTGGTATGAAGTGTCATACAAAATAACGCAATACAAGAATACAATGGCCTAAGTGACTGACAAGGAATATGATAGGAATGCACATCTGGAACAAAAATAAAGTGTTATTATGTTCGTCGTTGGCATTCTATCTAGCCCTTATAATTTATAATAAATAACTTAATAATTGTTATTTTGCTCTGGTCAAATAATGAAAACAATGAGTTGTTCAAATTATGACATTACTCCATGTATGATGGATAAGTTATTATAAATCTTAATGGTGAAACACACACACATAACACTGACGCTAAAATGCCATAAGGCAAAATGATTTGAATTCCACTTATTTGTGGAACCGCCATTTAGGTCATGTTAGAAAGGAACGCATGAAGGAACTCCATGCAAATGGATTTTTGGAGTCATTTGATTTTGAATCGTTTGGTGTTTGCAAATCTTTTCTAAAAAGAGAATGACTAAAATACCGTTCATAGGCCAAAAGTTGAACGGGCAACTAACTTAGTGAAAACATACATGATGATGTATGTGGTTCACTGGGCATAGTTGTGTGCGGGAGATTCTTCTACTTCATGAAAACTTCCAACAATGAATTGAGTATATATATGTGGATATATTCGATAAGGAAGAAGTTTGAAACATTTGAATAGATTCAAATAAATTTCAGCATGAAGTGGAAATCATCGTAATAGAAAAGTCAAATATCTATGATTGGATCATGGTGGAAATATTTGAATTACGAGTTTTAGCGAACATCTAAGAGAGTTATGAAATTGTTCTACAACTCACATTTCTTGGAGTATCATAGTGATGATATAGTATCCGAGAAATGTATCCAAACCTTGTTGGGTTAATGATGAGATAAAAATAAAATGATGCCATTATATTTTTGTGGATTATGCTTTAGTGACTACCGCTTTTACACTAAATAGAGCATCATCGTGATCCGTTGAAATGACACCATACGAGTTATGGCATGGGTATGAACCTTAATAGTCTTTTCTTAAATCTTGGTATGCATAGCATATATAATTTAAGTTTACAACCAAAATCAGATGAATGTCTTTGTTGGTTATCCCAAAGAATTGATTGGGAATTCTTCCCACTATGGAGACAAAACAAAAGTGTTTGTCAATGTTTCTTACTTATTTCCAAGAAATTGTTTATAGCGAAGTATTTTGAGTGGGAGGACAATAGAACTTGATAAGGTTTATGAACCTGAGCATAATGATCAGAGTAGCGCAGCATCGGAATTGGTTCCGGAAGCGGCCACGACGATCATGGCTCCCATGACTACAAAGTGTTTTAGCCATGGAGATCGAAGTACTTATTGAACCTTGTAGGTATGGTTTACTTTGTGATCAAATAAATGATTTGTGAACAAAGGATTGTTTTTTGAACAATGATAGATCAACTACATACAAAGAAGTTATGATGGGCCCTGACTCCATTAAAATGGCTATACGCCATGAAATCCAAGATAGATGAATATTTTTTGAAAGTAAATGGATCTATAAAATTGATGGACTTGGATAGAATATCCTTGAAGAAGCTTGACTTGTTGAAAAGTTGTTTACGACAAAGTTCAAAGAGTTGACTACGATAAGATTAGATCTTTCGTAGCAATGCTTATGGTCTATGTGGATTATTCTAGTAATCGCTACATATTTCTTTTATGAAATATGCTAGTAGGATGGCAAAATACATTACTTAACAGAAGTGTGTATTAAAGGTGTATACAAGATACAACCAATTGTTTTGCTAGTCCGTGGAATATTAGATAGGTATACGAACTTCAATTGGATGAAGTGAGTATCACGGAGTTGGAATCTTCACCAGATCAAATAGTCAAAGATTTTTTGATTTCATCAGAAACGATGGAGAGGCTTGCATTTGCAAGAAATTAAGTGGGAGCGCTGAAACATATTTATAATACTTTATGTAGATGACATATAGTTGGTTATAAATGATGTAATTATATACTTGATTAAAAGGTTTCATTGAAAATTAACTTCAATGAAAGGATATGGACTGAAAAATATTTAGTGTCAAGATCTATGAAGATAGATTGAAACACATAATAAGTTTAAGTCAAAGTACATAGAATGGATATTGAAGTAGTTCAATATAGAAATATTAAGAAAATGTTCTTGTCATGTGAAGGTTTACCAAGACTTCAGTGTATCTAACACTCGATGAGTAAAAACACATGAGTGATTATAGATTACGAATAATATGTACACAATCAGATGTCATGTGCTCTAAAGTGTTATGAGCATATACCAGTATGATTCATGTGATGATCATTGAACGATAGTAAGAATATCCTTGAGTACTTTAGAAGAACCAAGGATATATATATAGTTTTTATATGGAGAAATGACAAACAAATCGCTGTAAGATGTTGCACCGATATTGGTTTTGTCACATATAAAATTTCAATCTCAAATTAGGCTAAGTGTTGTTTTAAAAGGTAGCACAATGAGCTAGAAGTTGTCTATGCTAGATTTAGATGAATTCTAAATATTGTGACGGATTCTACAAATGAAGGCAGAGTATGTCATTGTTTTGACAATGACTGAGGATGTTAAGTCAAGAGGTTCTTTGAGAACTTGGTGTAGTTCCGATAGTGTCAGAACTTTGAAGCTATATATTGTGTGTGACAATATTAGTGACATATTTCAGACTGCGGAATTAAGGTTCCACCATGACCAAACATATTTAATGCCGACTCATTTGGAAAATGAGTGATGCGTTGAGATGCAAATGAATTGCAAAATACATACGTTTCTGAGCATGTCAGATCCGTTGACTAAAACTTCTCCCGTGAGCAAAACATGATAAAGCACCAGAAGGCCAAGGTGTTATATCTTTACATATGTAAACTAGATTATTGACTCTAGTGCAAGTGGGAGACTGTTGGAGATATGCCCAAGAGGCAATAATAAAATGGTTATTATAATATATCTTTGTGTTTATGATAATGTTTACATACCAAGCTATAATTTTATTAACCGAAACATTGATACATGTGTGTTGTGTGAACAAGGAGTCCCTAGTAAGCCTCTTGTATAACTAGCTTGTTGATTAATAGAAGATCATGATTTCATGATCATGAACATTGGATGTTATTAATAACAAGGTTATGTCATTAATGAATGATGTGATGGACACACCCAATTAAGCGTAGCATAAGATCACGTCATTAAGTTCATTTGCTATAAGCTTTCGATACATAGTTACCTAGTCCTTTCGACCATGAGATCATGTAAATCACTTATGCTGGAAGGGTACTTTGATTACATCAAACGCCACTGCGTAAATGGGTGGTTATAAAGGTGGGATTAGGTATTCGGAAAGTATGAGTTGATGCATATGGATCAACAGTGGGATTTGTCCATCCCGATGACGGATAGATATACTCTGGGCCCTCTCAGTGGAATGTCGTCTAATTAGCTTGCAAGCATATGAATGGTTCATAAGAGACCACATACCACGGTACGAGTAAAGAGTACTTGTCAGGAGACGAGGTTGAACAAGGTATAGAGATACCGATGATCAAACCTCGGACAAGTAAAATATCGCGTGACAAAGGGAATCGGTATCATATGTAAATGGTTCAATCGATCACTAAAGTCATCGTTGAATATGTGGGAGCCATTATGGATCTCCAGATCCCGCTATTGGTTATTGGTCGGAGAGAAGCCTCAACCATGTCTGCATAGTTCGCGAACCGTAGGGTGACACACTTAAAATTTGATGTCGTTTAAGTAGATATGGAATATGGAATGGAGTTCGAAGTTTTGTTCGGAGTCTCGGATGGGATCCAGGACATCACGAGGAGTTCCGGAATGGTCCGTAGAGTAAGATTCATATATAGGAAGTCACTTTCCAAGTTTGGAAATGATCCGGTGAATTTATGGAAGGTGGTTTCTAGAATTATCCGGAATAAATCACTATGGAAGGAGGAGTCCCGGAGGGACTCCACAAACCCTAACCAGCCAACCAAGTGGGAGGGTGGAGTCCATGGTGGACTCCACCTCCTTGGCCGGCCAAGAAAAGGGGGAAGGGGAGAGTCCATGTTCCTCTAGGTTTCGTCCATAAGGCAGTTTTTCTGTTGGGGTCTTATTTGAAGACTTTGGGCAAGCCCTTGGGGTTCCACCTATATAATGAGGAGGAGAGGGAGGGGCTGCCCATGGCTTGGCCGCACCACCTAGGGCATCCAAGGGCCGGCGCCCAAGTGCCCCTCCCATCTCCCCAAACCCTAGCCTCTCCTCCTCCACATAATACTCCCGCAGCGCATAGGCGAAGCCCTGCCGGAGTTCTCCACCACCACCGCCACCACACCGTCGTGCTGCCGGGATTCCAAAGAGGATCTACTACTTCCGCTGCCCGCTGGAACGGGGAGAAGGACGTCGTCTTCATCAACACCGAGTACGGAGGTGCTGCCCGATTGTGGCACCGTCAAGATCTTCTACGCGCTTTTGAAAGAGGCAAGTGATTGTCTACCGCAGCAACGAGAGCCTCCTCTTGTAGGCTTTGGAAATCTTCAAGGGTTAGTCTCGTTCATCCCCTCGTTGCTCCCGTCTTCTAGATTGCATCTTGCTGGCTTGGATTGCATTCTCGCGGTAGGAAATTTTTTGCTTTCTATGCTACGAATCCCTACACACAGCACCTTGAAGATCTGGATGACAACATCCGGTAGATCAGCAAGATGCCGGTCAATAGAGCGCATGTGCTGGATCCAGGTGGAGAGCGCGACCAGGTAGTCATAACCATCCCAGGGTGCATCCGGGTTGGGCATGGCGTGCTTGGCCCTGCGCTCCGCTACCTTCGCGACAGCATGCGCCTGGGAGTCCGGGAAGATCCCTACAAAGAAAGAAAAATGCAACCGGTATAAGAACATACCGGTAACAAGTTTAAGCTTCTAAGCAAGAGAGAAAGGAAGAACCGCTTACTGAGGGCGAGGGCGTCGATCTGCATCACCAACCGGTCGTATTCGGTTTGGTCGGTGGTGAGCAGGGCGATCCGGTCCTGCGCCGCTTTCCGCGCCACGGTCTCCTCCTCCAGCTCTGTCCGCAGCACCGCGATGGCCTGCGTGTACTCCTTCAGCGATTCATCCAGCTTGGACTCCGCTGCGGCTTGGGCCTCCTTGAGCTCCCGCGCGTGCCGAAGTTCAGCTTGCATGAGCTGATCCTTCAGCGCGGCATTGATGCTCTCCTGGGTGTCCAGCGCTTGGCGGTGCTCGGAGACGAGCTGCTCCTTTTCAGCTGAAATCCGGAAAAGATATGTTAACAAAAAGAAGAATCCGGTAGGTTAAAAATATGCGAGACAAGCGAAAACAGGAGATGGTACCTTTGAGCGCAGAGAGCTGGGCGGTGAGGTCCTCGAAGGAGGCTTCCGGGAGAGCTGAGGTGCAAAAAAATTATAAGTGCTAAAAAAGAAAAGCAACCGGTAAAAAGAAGCCGGGGGAGCGAAAAGCCAACCTTGGCACTTGCTGTGGGCCTCAGAGAGCTCCCGGTGCTTCCACAGAAGCTCCTCGAAGAGCTGCTTCCAGGTGTCCAGCACGCTCTGTTCAAGTTAAAGAGATCCGGTAAAGAAGATACCAGTATTGACAAAAAGTTTCACGCTAAGAAATGCGATCTCAACCTGAAACTCGGGGACTGGCTAAGCCGGTTTCTTATGTTTCTAAGAAAGTTTCGCGCTAAGAACTGCGATCTCAACCCAAAACTCGGGGACTGGCTAAGCCGTTTCTTGTGTTTCTAAGAAAGTTTCGTGCTAAGAACTGCGATCTCAACCCGAAACTCGGGGACTGGCTAAGCCGGTTTCTTGTGTTTCTAAGAAAGTTTCGCGCTAAGAACTGCGATCTCAACCCGAAACTCGGGGACTGGCTAAGCCGGTTTCTTGTGTTTCTAAGAAAGTTTTGCGCTAAGAACTACATTCTCAACCCGAAACTCGGGGACTAGGAGAGTATATACATAAGATTGAAAACCGGCTGGAATGTAAAAAAGATTGAGGTTGTGCAACTTACCACCACATTGTTGTTGGCGTCGTGCCACGCGTTGTCAAACTCTTTGACCGCGCGCCGCAACCGGCCAAAGTGTTGCCCTGTGCTCCGAGGGCCAGCGGGGTCGATCACTGGCAGCTTATCCTTGCCGAGGCCACGCGTCGCTGGCGATAGATCTGCCTGATTCCACTTTTCAGCATAATCAAGCAAATGGCCCAGGTCGGCTCCTTTGCGGTGGAACTCGGTGATCCGTCCTACATGGGCTAAGGCCGTCTCACCGGCCGCAACGGCGGCGCGGCCGGCGTGCAGAACTAGTGTCTGTGAGACAGAGGAAGGAGCGGTGGCCACGTTCACCACCGCAGCAAGTTGTTGGGCGGTGAGCTTGCCGCCCTCTGGCGGTGTTGGCTTGGCGGAAGTCGGCTTGCCGGCTGAGGTTGCCGGAGGAGGTGTTGGTGCAGTCTTGGTTGGCGCAGGAGCTTCAGGTGCGTCCTTTGCCGGAGCGGAGCTTGCCGGCGCGGAAGAATCCGGCACGGTCTTGGAGGGGGGAGGAAGCATGAGCTTTCTTCTTCTTCTTTGGGACGGGAGGAACCTGAGGTTCCGCCCTCCCGGCATCTTTAGTGACCGCGCCGGTGTTGCTGGCGCCGGTGTCTTGGGTTTCTAGAGGGGAGGCAAGGTCCTCCTCCGCGCGGTGATCTGTAGGTTTAGGGGCCGCGCGCCCCACACTTGTGTTGCCTCCCCGAGGGGAGGCAGAAGAGTTGCCGGCACCAGATGGTACCGGACTTGGTTGAGGAGGAGGTGAGGCCCTGGTGGCGTCCGCCGAGGTCTCCGGCCTCTTGCCGGTGGCGCTCTTGGAGATCTTGAGAGCAGGCCTGAAAAGATGGAAAAAAGGAAGTTCAGAAGAAGCAACCAAAAAAAGAGAGACTCACGAAACAAAAGGAAAGTGGAAACGGAAACTTACCCGGAAGCAACCGGCATTTCCCGCTTCCGGTAATGCTTCGCGGTGACCTTCTTCCCGCCGATTTCCATCCGGGAGCGCTTGGCAGGGGGAGCACCGCTTGAGCCGGCTTCGGGCGTGGGCGCCTTGTTCTTTTGGCCCCGGGAGGTGAGCTTCTCGAGGAATTCTTCCCCGACCTCGGCTTGCAGCGGGGTGGCGCGCTCCACAACCTGTAGGTTGGCGCTGGCTGAGGGGACGTCTACAGAAAGCAATAGATGATAAAGCGAAAGAACAAAGTATATCAAGAATAGTGACCTCATCATCAGAACCGGAGTCGTCGGTAGAAAAGTTACCGGGGAGCGAAGTGTGGGTGCGGCCCATCTTGTTTTTGGTCCAGACCACGTAGGGGTCCGGGTCCACCTCGTCCAAGTCGCACTTGCGGCAAGGGCCTCGTGCCTCCACAGCAATGCGAGGAAAGCGCTCGCAGGCCTGAAAAAGAGGAGAGTCAATTAGTATGCATTGAAAGGCTACCGGAAAAACTTTCCGGATTGCTTAAGTTCTTACTTCAGCAGATGGAGGATTCATGGAGCTGAGGGGAAGGTGGCCCCACTCCCAATCCATTAGCATATCAGTATTGCAAATCTGCTTAGCCTTGAGGGATATGTCCTTTTTGCTTAGTGCCAAGCCGGTGATTTTGGTGGGATCGCGGGGGGCGCACATCTGGCTCATCTTGTGAGCCCGACGCTGGAGGGGAAGCACCCGACGTGAAATGAACACACGGATAATATCATCGGAGCAGATGTTCGTCTCCTTCTTGAGATTCTCCAGGAACCGAACAATCCGGTTAGCCTCGATATGGTTAGTTCCCGGATTGTAGCCCCAGTTGGCCTTTGTAGGCGTCGCCGGATTGTAGGCCGGCAGATTGATAAAATCTGAGGAACCCTTGTTCCTCACATAAAAGAAGGTCTCCTGCCATGCCCGGCATGAATCCAGGCCGGAGAATTTGAAGAAGGGGCTCCCCTGACAGGAGCCCACGATGCAGGATCCGCATTGCACCGGAGGTTTGGGCTTGGGGATGTCTTTGCCTTGGACCGAGTTGATCCGAAGGCAGAAGAAGCGAGCGAAAGCTTCTTTTGTAGGAGGAGACCAACGTAGGCCTCCATGAAAGAAACGAAACAAGAAAGATAGAAAATGGCATTGCCAGGAAGATGATGGGGTTGGAGTTTGTAAAAATCAAGAAATTGGCGGAAGAAATCGGAGGCCGGAAGGCCGAAGCCACGCTCAAAGTGAGCGAGAAAAACTACGGATTCTCCGGGTTCAGGCGCGGGTTCCACCTCATCGCGTGGAATCCGGCAAGAGACCTATGCCGGTATCCTTCAGGGGCAGTACAGCCAGTCGATATCCGGCTGCGTCACATCTGAGCCTTTCCAGGCTCTGCGGGTGATATTAGCCAAGTCCACTCCGGAACCTTGGCCGGAGCTGCTGGCCTCCTGGCCCCTTCTGGAACCGGCATCCAGAGCGGATGAGGAAGCTTCCATCCGGTCAAGTTCAGCCTCGAGCCCGTCAGAGGCCTCGCTGTGATGGCTGCTGGCAGCTGGTTCGGAAAGATATTCTTCGGTAGACATTCAAGTCTAGAGATACCAGAATCTACGTAAAAAAAGATTTCCCAAGATCTAGCCACGCGCGAAGATCTATGAGCAAGAGAAAAACCAAAAGAAAAAGGGAAGGTAAATCCCCAACCGGCCAAAGAACTAGGAAGCAAAAGAGAAGAGAGCCAAGAGGCATTGCGGCTAACCTGAGGCGGCGGAAGGCGTTGAGGACGACAGTCGCCGAAGATGGGGCGAACCCGCGGTCATCGACGAGGACTGGCGAGGAAGAAGAGCAGAGGTTGCCAAGGGGCGCCCGATGCAGCAACAGCGGAAGCGCAGCGGAGATTCTCTACGTGGTGGAAGTTGATGCGGAAGTTCGTCGGGGAGCAATGCTCTGGCGACGAACGACGGCGATGGGAGCGCAAGGGGCAAGGAGCTCAGAGCGCGTGAGAAGTGGTGACTGCGGAGAAGAAGAGGAGAAGGAACCGCTCCGCCCTTAAATAGGGAGAAAAAGTAGTGGGCTGGCAACCGCTGGGCCGCGGAGGTTCGTTTCATGGGCCACCACGTGGCGCAATGATACACGCACGGGAAACAAAAAGACACATGGAGGCCACACGGATCCGCAGCGGCGGCGAGGATCCGGTGTGGCGCCATAAATGCTAGCGCAGAAGTCGAATGGAAGTGACCCCTGACACTGTCGCGCCAGGCACAGTGCACATGTCACTGACACGTACTCTGTCCGAGAAATTCTCGACTTCGTCGAGGAGAGGTTTAATGACAAAGATACCGGAGGAAATCGGAAAGATGACATAAGTTCGGCAGAGACGCCGGAGAGTTTGAGTTGATTGCCGGTAGGTTTAAACCGGTACCTTGAGTTAGGAGAACCTGGCATGGTCCATTGGATAGGATCCACCGGACTATACCAGCTTCAGGGACTAATGTTGGGGGGATGACCTCCGGTATGCCAAAGGCATGCCAAACCAGATGGTTTGAGCCATCAAAGTACCGTTTTAAAGGTTATTCCGGATAAAAAAAAAGGTTGGTTATATGTGAAGTGGATCATACCGGTATCCCAGGAGGGGGATACCGGAACCGGCTAAGAAGGTACCGGAATACCGGTACAGGCTACACTGTAGCACGTCGGCAAGACTGGTCAAAGATCCTCTCAGGAGCTAGAGGACAAGGATGAGCGAAGCACTTCAGCTTTAAACGAAGCCCTGACGCCAAAAGCAAGTGATGACGTAAAAGGTACCGGAGGATGTCACCGGTCCTGATTAAAGACATACCGGCGTCACCGGTAGCCAAAGTGGCTTTGTAAAGTAGTTTGTCTAGTCAAAGATGCCATTAGGGTTTCCTAGAGTTTCTTCCCCTGTAAGCCACCCTCTCCCCTATATAAGGAGAGGGGGCACACCCTTACGCGGGTACGCTCAAGAGATAGGCTATCCTGTATCCAGAAACCTGTAATCTTACATGATCAAGAAATAGAGAGATCTAGTGGAGACATTGTCCTCGTGTTCTTCTTCTTCTACCTCTGGCCCAGGCCAAGTTATTGAGGAAAGCATCCGGAATCCATCCCATTCTTACCAAAACCCTCCCCCGAATCCTCTAGCGCACATTCGGCCCCAACTTAAGCCATCCCATGGCATCTGTCTGTTCAGCACGACGACACATACTAATAACATTGCCATTAGCACGCATATAAAGTTCCATAAGTTTTTTAATTTTCTCTTCAAACACCTCATGTCCTAATTCAATATAAATTTCATAAAGATCTCTAATTTTTTTGTTGTTTTCCATTAAGCCTAACAAGTGAAATAAAAAAAAGAAACAAAAAGATATAATTGCAGGATCTAAAGTAAATAGCTTCGAGCACTCACACACCGGCAACAGTGCTAGGAAATAGCTTAGTAGTCGGAGGATGTGAATACCTTTTACCTTACCTCCCCGGCAACGGCGCCAGAAAATAGCTTGATGTCTACGCACGTTTCTATTCATGTAGACAGTGTTGGGCCTCCAAGAGCAGAGGTTTGTAGAACAGCAGCAAGTTTCCCTTATGTGAATCACCCAAGGTTTATCGAACTCAGGGAGGTAGAGGTCAAAGATATCCCTCTCAAGCAACCCTGCAATTAAGATACAAGAAGTCTCTTGTGTCTCCAACACACCTAATACACTTGTCAGATGTATAGGTGCACTAGTTCGGCGAAGAGATAGTGAAATACAAGTAATATGGATGATTGTAAGTAGTAATTGCAATCTGAAATAAATATAGCAAGCGAACATGTAGCAGAACTTGTTGGAAACGGTGTTTCAATGCTTAGAAAAAAGGCCTAGGGATCATACTTTCACTAGTGGACACTCTCAACAATGATCACATAATTGGACAATTAGATAACTTCTCTTCACTTGTGCTACTCTGAATTACTCTCCTATTTGAATCACTAATCATCACGTAGTGGCTACAAAAGCTCCACCCAAAGTTCATCAAGTACTTGACAAACACCACTCATAGGGATATCCTCATCAAATCATAATCCAAGATAATACCATTGCAATTTAGACCGAGTACTAACATAGCATACACACTATCAACAACAGCTATGAAAGGGGGAATAGATCACATCAATACTATCATAGTAATAATTAACTTCATAATCCACAAGAGATTACAATCATAGCCTACGCCAAGTACTACATGATGCACACACTGTCCTCTTTACATCATGGAGGAGGAATAGACTACTTTAATAACATCACTAGAGTAGCACATAGATTAATAGTGATACAAAGCTCATGATCACATAAAGATCACACCATGGGAGAGAGAGAGATGAACCACATAGCTACCGGTAGAGCCCTCAGCCTCGGGGGAGAACTACTCCCTCCTCATCATGGGAGACAGCAACGGCGATGAAGATGGTGGTGGTGTCGATGGAGATGCCTCCGGGGGCAATTCCCTGTCCCGCGGCATGCCGGAATAGAGATTTTGTCCCCCGAAACTTGTCTTCGCGATGGCGGCGGCTACGGAACTCTTCGTGGAATATGACTTGTTCCTTTAGGGTTTTCGCGACGGAAGGAATATATAGGCGAAGGGGCGATGTCGGTGGAGTCCCGAGGGGCCCACCCCATAGGGCGGCGCGGCCAGGGGTGGGGCCGCGCCCCCCTAGGGTGTGGCCGCCTCGTGGCTCCTCTTCGTGTCCTCTTCGGTGTTCTGGAAGCCTCCGTGGAAAATAAGACCGTGGGCTTTTGTTTCGTCCAATTCCGAGAATATTTCCTGTGTAGGATTTCTGAAACCAAAAACAGCAGAAAACAGGAACTAGCGCTTCGGCATCTTGTTAATAGGTTAGTACCGGAAAATGCATCAAAATGATATAAAGTATGAATAAAACATATAGGTATTTTCATAAAACTAGCATGGAACATAAGAAATTATAGATACGTTGGAGACCTATCAAGCATCCCCAAGCTTAGTTCCTACTCGCCCTCGAGTAGGTAAATGATAAAAAGAATAATTTCTGAAGTGACATGCTACCAACATGATCTTGATCAATACTATTGTAAAGCATATGAGATGAATGAAGTGACTCAAAGCAATTGTCTATAGTTTGCTAACAAATAGATAATGACTAAACAACTGAATCATATAGCAAAGACTTTTCATGAATAGTACTTTCAAAACAAGCATCAAAAAGTCTTGCATAAAAGTTAACTCATAAAGCAATAGATTCTTAATAAGAGGTTTTGAAGCAACACAAAGGAAGATTTAAGTTTCAGCAGTTGCTTTCAACTTTCAACATGTATATCTCATGGATAATTGTCAACACAAAGTAATATGATGAGTGCAAATAAGCAAGTATGTAAGAATCAATGCACACACTTGACACAAGTGTTTGCTTCTAAGATAGAAAGAAGTAGGTAAACTGACTCAACATAAAGTAAAAGAAAGGCCCTTTGCAGAGGGAAGCAGGGATTACTCATGTGCTAGAGCTTTTTGTAGGATAACGTTGCATAGAAAACAAAAAATTTCCTACGGCGAACACGCAATCCAAGCCAAGATGCAATCTAGAAGACGGTAGCAACGAGGGGGTATCGAGTCTCACCCTTGAAGAGATTCCAAAGCCTACAAGATGAGGCTCTTGTTGCTGCGGTAGACGATCACTTGCCGCTTGCAAAAGCGCGTAGAAGATCTTGATCACGATCGGTTCCGGCGCCACGAACGGGCAGCACCTCCGTACTCGGTCACACGTTCGGTTGTTGATGAAGACGACGTCCACCTCCCCGTTCCAGCGGGCTGCGGAAGTAGTAGCTCCTCTTGAATCCGACAGCACGACGGCGTGGTGTCGGTGGCGGTGAAGAAGTCCGGCGGAGCTTCGCTAAGCTACGCGGGAGATATGGAGGAGAGGGGGGCGGCTAGGGTTTGGGAGGGGGTGGCCGGCCACTCAAGGGGGGCGGCCAGCTTGTGGTCTTGGGGTGGCCGGCCCCCTCCCTTGGCCCCTCATTATATAGGTGGATCCCCAAGTGTTGGTGTCCAAGTCTTCGAATAAGACCCGAACCAAAACCTTCCATAAGAGGGGAAACCTAGCCCAACTAGGACTCCCACCCAAAGGTGGGATTTCCACCTCCCATGTGGGGGGTGGCCGGCCCCCTATGGTGGAGTCCACTTGGGACTCCACCCCATCTAGGGCTGGCCGGCCATGGAGGTGGAGTCCCATGTGGACTCCACCTTCCTTGGTGGTTTCTTCCGGACTTTTCTAGAACCTTCTAGAACCTTCCATAGAACCTTCCGCGACATTTTATTTCACATAAAATGACATCCTATATATGAATCTTATTCTCCGGACCATTCCGGAACTCCTCGTGATGTCCGGGATCTCATCCGGGACTCCGAACAAATATTCGAACTCCATTCCATATTCAAGTACTACTATTTCAACATCCAACTTTAAGTGTGTCACCCTACGGTTCGAGAACTATGCGGACATGGTTGAGTACTCACTCCGACCAATAACCAATAGCGGGATCTGGAGATCCATAATGGCTCCCACATATTCAACGATGACTTTAGTGATCGAATGAACCATTCACATACATTACCAATTCCCTTTGTCTTGCGATATTTTACTTGTCCGAGGTTTGATCTTCGGTATCACTCTATACCTTGTTCAACCTCGTCTCCTGACAAGTACTCTTTACTCGTACCGTGGTATGTGGTCTCTTATGAACTCATTCATATGCTTGCAAGACATTAGACGACATTCCACCGAGAGGGCCCAGAGTATATCTATCCGTCATCGGGATGGACAAATCCTTTGTTGATCCATATGCCTCAACTCATACTTTCCGGATACTTAATCCCACCTTTATAGCCACCCATTTACGCAGTGGTGTTTGGTGTAATCAAAGTACCTTTCCGGTATAAGTGATTTACATGATCTCATGGTCATAAGGACTAGGTAACTATGTATCGAAAGCTTATAGCAAATAATTTAATGACGAGATCTTATGCTACGCTTAATTGGGTGTGTCCATTACATCATTCACACAATGACATAACCTTGTTATTAATAACATCCAATGTTTATGATTATGAAACTAATCATCCATTAATCAACAAGCTAGTTTAAGAGGCATACTAGGGACTTCTTGTTTGTCTACATATCACACATGTACTAATGTTTCGGTTAATACAATTATAGCATGATATATAAACATTTATCATAACCATAAAGATATAAATAATAACCACTTTATTATTGCCTCTAGGGCATATCTCCTTCAGTCTCCCACTTGCACTAGAGTCAATAATCTAGTTTACATTTGTAAAGATATAACACCTTGACCTTCTGGTGCTTTATCATGTATTGCTCACGGGAAAGGTTTTTAGTCATCGGATCTGACACGCTCAGAAACGTATGTATTTTGTAATTCATTTGCGTCTCAACGCATCACTCATTTCCAAATGAGTTGGCATTAAATATGTTTGATCTTCTGGTGGAACCTTAATTCCGCTGTCTGAAATATGTCACTTATATTGTCACACACAATATAGCTTCATAGTTCTGACTCTGTCGGAACTACACCAAGTTCTCAAAGAACCTCTTGACTTAACATCCTTTGTCATTGTCAAAACAAAGACATACTCTGCCTTCTTTTGTAGAATCCGTCACAATATTTTGAACTCTTCTAAATCTAGCATAGACAACTTCTAGCTCATTGTGCTACCTTTTAAACAATACTTAGTCTAATTTGAGATTGAAATTATATTTTATATGTGACAAAACCAATATCGGTGTAACACCTTACAGCGATTTGTTTGTCATTTCTTCATACAAAAAAATATATATATATATCCTTAGTTCTTCTAAAGTACTCAAGGATATTCTTACTATCGTCCAATGATCATCATATGAATCATTCTGGTATATGCTCATAACACTTTATAGCACATGATATCTGATTGTGTACATATTATTCGTGATCTATAATCACTCATGTGTTTTTACTCATTGAGTGTCAGATACACTCAAGTCTTGTTAAACCTTCACATGACAAGAACATTTTCTTAATATTTCTATATTGAACTACTTCAATATCCATCATATGTACTTAAACTTATTTATGTGTTTCAATCTATCTTCATAGATCTTGACACTAAATTTGTTTCAGTCCATATCCTTTCATTGAAGTTAATTCTCAATGAAACCTTTTATTCAAGTATATAATTACATTATTTATAACCAACTATATGTCACCTACATAAAGTATTATAAATGTGTCTTAGCGCTCCCACTTAATTTCTTGCAAATGCAAGCCTCTTCATCATTTCTGATGAAATCAAAAACTCTTTGACTATTTCATCTGGTGAAGATTCCAACTCCGTAATACTTACTTCATCCAATTGAAGTTCGTATTCCTATCTAGTATTCTACGGACTAGCAAAACAATTGGTTGTATCTTGTATACATACTTCTGTTAAGTAGTGTATTTTGCCATCCTACTAGCATATCTCATAAAAGAAATATGTAGTGATTACTAGAATAATCCACATAGACTATAAGCATTGCTACGGAAGATCTAATCTTATCGTAGTCAACTCTTTGAACTTTGTCGTAAACAATTTTTCGACAAGTCGAGCTTCTTTAAGGATATTTCATCCAAGTCTATAGATCCATTTACTTTCAAAAAGTATTCATCTATTATGGATTTCATGGCGTAAGGCCATTTTAACGGAGTCAGGGCCCATCATAACTTCTTTGTTTGTAGTTGGTTTATTATTGTTCAAAATCAATCCTTTGTCCACAAATCATTTATTTGATCACAAAGTAAACCGTACCTACAAGGTTCAATATGTACTTCGATCTCCATGGCTAAAACACTTTGTAGTCATGGGAGCCATGATCGTCGCGGTCGCTTCCGGAACCAGTTTCCGATGCTGCGCTACTCTGATCATTATGCTCAGGTTCATGAACCTTATCAAGTTCTATTGTCCTCCCACTCAAATACTTCACTAGAAACAATTTCTTGGAAATAAGAAACATTGACAAACACTTTTGTCTTTGTCTCGTGGGAAGAATTCCCAATCAAATCTCTGGGATAACCAACAAAGACATTCATCCGATTTTGGTTGTAAACTTATTTACTTGTGCTATGCATACCAAAATTTAAGAAAAGACTACTAGGGTTTATACCCATGTCATAACTCGTATGATGTCATTTCAACGGATCATGATGATGCTCTATTCAGTGTAAAAGCGGTAGTCACTAAAGCATTATCCACAAAAATATAATGGCATCAATATTTTATCTCATCATTGATCCAACAAAGTTTGGATATATCTCTTGGATACTTCATCATCACTATGATACTCCAAGAAATGTAAGTTGTAGAACAATTTCATAACTCTCTTAGATGTTCGCTAAAACTCGTAATTCAAATATTTTCACCATGATCCAATCATAGATATTTGACTTTTCTATTACGATGATTTCCACTTCATGCTGAAATTTATTTGAATCCATTCAAATGTTTCAAACTTCTTCCTTATTGAATATATCCACATATATATACTCAATTCATTGTTGAAAGTTTTCATGAAGTAGAAGAATCTCCCGCACACAACTATGCTCAGTGAACCACATACATCATTATGTATTTTTTCCACTAAGTTTGTTGCCCGTTCAACTCTTGGCCTATGAACGGTATTTTAATCATTCTCTTTAGAAAAGATTTGCAAGCACCAAATGATTCAAAAATCAAATGACTCCAAAAATCCATTTGCATGGAGTTCCTTCATGCATTCCTTTCTAACATGACCTAAATGGCGGTTCCACAAATAAGTGGAATTCAAATCATTTGCCTTATGGCATTTTTAGCGTCAGTGTTATGTATGTGTGTTTCACCATTAAGATTTATAATAACTTATCCATTTTACATGGAGTAATGTCATAATTTAAACAACTCATTGTTTTCATTTGACCAGAGCAAAATAACAATTATTAAGTTCTTTATTATAAATTCTAAGGGCTAGATAGAATGTCAACGACGAACATAATAACACTTTATTTTGTTCCAGACGTGCATTCCTATCATATTCCTTGTCACTCACTTAGGCCATTGTATTCTTGTATTGCGTTGTTTTGTATGACACTTCATACCAACCAATATGGTACTAATACCCAAGAATTTCATTGTGTGACTTAACTAGGAATACAACCATAACATGTATATCATTTATATATACCTGAGCTAGACTTTCTAGTCTTTTCTTTTCTTTTTGCCAAAATATCTTTTGCAGTTTCTCTTTTAGCTTTCCTCATTATTCAGAAAAACACTTCAACATTAATAACTTCTAGGTTTGTTGGTCAAATACCAATAACCTTGAGGTTCTTACTTTGAAGTTGATCATCATATGACAAGTGTTCCAGATTTCACTATTAGTAACTTTGTAATATGATGAACAATTTCACTCATAATTTTATCCATCATATCATGACGACTTTCCGAGACCATGTCTGTACATGCTAGGCTCGTAAAGTTTTAACCTTGGTATTTGCATGTGCAAATCTAGCTTGCACCCGTTTTATGCACACGTAGAATCTATCACACCCGATCATCACGTGATGCTTCGAAACGACGAGTCTTAGTAACGGTGCATATTAAGGATGGTCACTTCATGGATATGCGAATAACGTTAGTGCCCCAATAGTTGGAGGATTGTGACGCCTTGCGTCTTCAACCTTCGTACATTCCCATAAAACTTATGAGTTCATGTATTCTCACCAAATTATATTCTATCATCTTGCAATAAGGTCTTAGATATCACATATATCTCATACCTTGATTATTTCTGAAAACTAAATTTTCAGCTCCTTACTTTTCAAACAGATTTGAACTTCAAGTTTCACGGAGACAAGATAACTTTAGGTACTAATTGAAACCATAGCTCTTTGAATCAACAATGTGAGGTTTACTAAAAATTTGCAATAGGACTTAATCAATTCTTGATTCTTTAACAATACGGTACCAATCCGTAAAGTTTCTTGTCAGATTTTAACAGTATTTCTATCTCAATAACAAGACTAGCGCATGGTAGAAAACGGATGCCAATACTACAAAATTAATTCAAAATACTACTCAGACTATGTTTATGATAATTAGTTCATGTTTTAATCTAATTACTAATGAACTCCCACTTAATACAACATCCCTCATAGTTGTTAAGTGGTACACGATCCAAATCCACTACACCAAAACCGATCATCACGTGAGATGATGTAGCTTTAATAGTGAACATCAACATGTTGATCATATCATCCATATGACTCGTGTTCAACCTTTCGGTTTCCGTTGTCCCGAGGCCATGTCTGTACATGCTAGGCTCGTCAAGCAAACCCAAGTATTCCGCGTGTGCAACATGGCTTACACCCGTTGTATGTGAATCGTTGAATCTATCACATCCGATCATCACGAGATGCTTCGAAACGACGAACTGTTACAACGGTGCATACGAGGGGAGAACACTTTATTATCTTGATATTAATGTGAGGGATCATCTTATAATGCTACCGTCGCGATCTAAGCAAAATAAGATGCATAAAAGGATTAACATCACATGCAGTTCATATGTGATATGATATGGCCCTTTTGTCTTTGCGCCTTTGATCTTCATCTCCAAAGCACGGACATGATCTCCATCATCTTCGGGCATGATATCCATCATCGTCGGCGTAGCGTCAAGGTTCATGGCGCCGTCTTCATGGTTGTTCACCTCATGTAGCAACTATTACAACTACTTTGAAATACTACTCAACATGAAAATTAAAGACAACCATAAGGCTCCTGCCGGTTGCCACAATACAATAATGATCATCTCATACATATTCATCATCATATCATGGCCATATCACATCACCAAACCCTGCAAAAACAAGTTAGACGTCTCTAATTTGGTTTGCATATTTTACGTGGTTTAGGGTTTTCGAGAGATCTAATCTACCTACGAACATGAACCACAACGGTGATACTAATGTTGTCAATAGAAGAGTAAATTGAATCTTCACTATAGTAGGAGAGACAGACACCCGCAAAGCCTCTTATGCAATACAAGTTGCATGTCGAACGAGGAACAAGTCTCATGAACGCGGTCATGTAAAGTTAGTCCGGGCCGCTTCATCCCACTATGCCACAAAGATGCAAAGTACTCAAACTAAAGATAACAAGAGCATCAACGCCCACAAAACCATTGTGTTCTACTCGTGCAACCATCTATGCATAGACACGGCTCTGATACCACTGTAGGATAACGTTGCATAGAAAACAAAAATTTTCCTACGGCGAACACGCAATCCAAGCCAAGATGCAATCTAGAAGACGGTAGCAACGAGGGGGTATCGAGTCTCACCCTTGAAGAGATTCCAAAGCCTACAAGATGAGGCTCTTGTTGCTGCGGTAGACGATCACTTGCCGCTTGCAAAAGCGCGTAGAAGATCTTGATCACGATCGGTTCCGGCGCCACGAACGGGCAGCACCTCCGTACTCGGTCACACGTTCGGTTGTTGATGAAGACGACGTCCACCTCCCGTTCCAGCAGGCAGCGGAAGTAGTAGCTCCTCTTGAATCCGACAGCACGACGGCGTGGTGTCGGTGGCGGTGAAGAAGTCCGGCGGAGCTTCGCTAAGCTACGCGGGAGATATGGAGGAGAGGGGGGCGGCTAGGGTTTGGGAGGGGTGGCCGGCCACTCAAGGGGCGGCCAGCTTGTGGTCTTGGGGTGGCCGGCCCCCTCCCTTGGCCCCTCATTATATAGGTGGATCCCCAAGTGTTGGTGTCCAAGTCTTCGAATAAGACCCGAACCAAAACCTTCCATAAGAGGGGAAACCTAGCCCAACTAGGACTCCCACCCAAAGGTGGGATTTCCACCTCCCATGTGGGGGGTGGCCGGCCCCCTATGGTGGAGTCCACTTGGGACTCCACCCCATCTAGGGCTGGCCGGCCATGGAGGTGGAGTCCCATGTGGACTCCACCTTCCTTGGTGGTTTCTTCCGGACTTTTCTAGAACCTTCTAGAACCTTCCATAGAACCTTCCGCGACATTTTATTTCACATAAAATGACATCCTATATATGAATCTTATTCTCCGGACCATTCCGGAACTCCTCGTGATGTCCGGGATCTCATCCGGGACTCCGAACAAATATTCGAACTCCATTCCATATTCAAGTACTACTATTTCAACATCCAACTTTAAGTGTGTCACCCTACGGTTCGAGAACTATGCGGACATGGTTGAGTACTCACTCCGACCAATAACCAATAGCGGGATCTGGAGATCCATAATGGCTCCCACATATTCAACGATGACTTTAGTGATCGAATGAACCATTCACATACATTACCAATTCCCTTTGTCTTGCGATATTTTACTTGTCCGAGGTTTGATCTTCGGTATCACTCTATACCTTGTTCAACCTCGTCTCCTGACAAGTACTCTTTACTAAATGCCGTGGTATGTGGTCTCTTATGAACTCATTCATATGCTTGCAAGACATTAGACGACATTCCACCGAGAGGGCCCAGAGTATATCTATCCGTCATCGGGATGGACAAATCCCACTGTTGATCCATATGCCTCAACTCATACTTTCCGGATACTTAATCCCACCTTTATAGCCACCCATTTACGCAGTGGTGTTTGGTGTAATCAAAGTACCTTTCCGGTATAAGTGATTTACATGATCTCATGGTCATAAGGACTAGGTAACTATGTATCGAAAGCTTATAGCAAATAATTTAATGACGAGATCTTATGCTACGCTTAATTGGGTGTGTCCATTACATCATTCACACAATGACATAACCTTGTTATTAATAACATCCAATGTTTATGATTATGAAACTAATCATCCATTAATCAACAAGCTAGTTTAAGAGGCATACTAGGGACTTCTTGTTTGTCTACATATCACACATGTACTAATGTTTCGGTTAATACAATTATAGCATGATATATAAACATTTATCATAACCATAAAGATATAAATAATAACCACTTTATTATTGCCTCTAGGGCATATCTCCTTCACTTTTTATTTTGAGAACATGGAAACAATTGTGTCAACGGTAGTAATAATTCATATGTGTTATGCATAAAACCTCCTATAAGTTGCAAGCCTCATGCATCGAATACTAATAGTGCCCGCTCCTTGTCCTAATTAGCTCGTATTTCCATGGATTATCATTGCATTACATATGTTTCAACCAAGTGTCACAAAGGGGTACCTCTATGCCACCTGTACAAAGGTCCAAGGAGATAAATCGCATTTGATTTCTCTATTTTGATAGATCTCAACTTGAGGACATCCATACTGGGACAACATAGAAAACAGATAATGGACTCCTCTTTTATGCTTTAAGCATTCAACAAAAGATAACATTCTCATAAGAGATTTGAGGATTAATGTCCAAGCTGAAACTTCCACCATGATACATTGCTTTGGTTGGCGGCCCAATGTTCTTCTCTAACAATATGCATACTCAAACCATTTAACCATGGCAAATCTCCCTTACTTCAGACAAGACGAACATGCATAGCAACTCACATGATATTCAACAAAGGTGTGACAGGTTGATGGCGTCCCCAGAAACATGGTTACCGCTCAACAAGCAACTTATAAGAACTAAGATACATAAGCGACATATTCATCACCACAATATTTTTTTAGGCTACTTTCCCATGAGCTATGTATTGCAAAGACAAGGAATGAAATTTTTAAAGGTAGCACGCAAGCAATTTACTTGGAATGGCAGAAAAATACCACATAGTAGGTAGTTATGGTGGACACAAATGGCATAAGTTTTGGCTCAAGGTTTTGGATGCACGAGAAGCATTCCCTCTCAGTACAAGGCTTTGGCTAGCAAGGTTGTTTGTGTAGGGATTCGTTGCATAGAAAACAAAAAATTTCCTACCGCGAACACGCAATCCAAGCCAAGATGCAATCTAGAAGACGGTAGCAACGAGGGGATGATCGAGACTCACCCTTGAAGAATTCCAAAGCCTACAAGATGAGGCTCTTGTTGCTGCGGTAGACGTTCACTTGCCGCTTGCAAAAGCACGTAGAAGATCTTGATCACGGCGCCACGAACGGGCAGCACCTCCGTACTCGGTCACACGTTCGGTTGTTGATGAAGACGACGTCCACTTCCCCGTTCCAGCGGGCAGCGGAAGTAGTAGCTCCTCTTGAATCCGATAGCATGACGGTGTGGTGTCGGTGGCGGTGGAGAATCCCGACGGAGCTTCGCTAAGCGTGCGGGAAGTGGTGGAGGAGAGAGGACCGCTAGGGTTTGGGAGAGGGGCGCGCCGGCCACTAGGGGGTGCGGGCACCTTGTGGTCTTGGGGTGGCTGGCCCCCTCCCCTTGGCCCTCATTATATAGGTGGAACACCCAAGAGTTGGTCTACAAGTCTTCGAATAAGACCCCAAACCAAAACCTTCCATATCACATGAAACCTACCCAAGCTAGGACTCCCACTAGAGGTGGGATTCCCACCTTCCCTTGGGAGGGGGTGGCCGGCCCCCTTAAGGGAGTCCACTTGGGATTCCTCCCCCTTAAGGTTGGCCGGCCATGGGAGGTGGAGTCCCTCCGGGACTCCGCCTTCTTTAGTGGTTTCTTCCGGACTTTTCTAGAACCTTCTAGAACCTTCCATAGAACCTTCCGGATCATTTTAAAACTTATAAAATGACTTCCTATATATGAATCTTATTCCCCGGACCATTCTGGAACTCCTCGTGATGTCCGGGATCTCATCCGAGACTCCGAACAAATATTCGAACTCCATTCCATATTCAAGTTATACCATTTCAACATCAAACCTTAAGTGTGTCACCCTACGGTTCGTGAACTATGCGGACATGGTTGAGTACTCTCTCCGACCAATAACCAATAGCGGGATCTGGAGATCCATAATGGCTCCCACATATTCAACGATGACTTTAGTGATCGAATGAACCATTCACATACGATACCAATTCCCTTTGTCACGCGATATTTTACTTGTCCGAGGTTTGATCATCGGTATCACTCTATACCTTGTTCAACCTCGTCTCCTGGCAAGTACTCTTTACTCGTACCATGGTATATGGTCTCTTATGAACTTATTCATATGCTTGCAAGACATTAGACGACATTCCACCGAGAGGGCCCAGAGTATATCTATCCGTCATCGGGATGGACAAATCCCACTGTTGATCCATATGCCTCAACTCATACTTTTCGGATACTTAATCCCACCTTTATAACCACCCATTTACGCAGTGTCGTTTGATGTAATCAAAGTACCTTTCCGGTATAAGTGATTTACATGATCTCATGGTCATAAGGACTAGGTAACTATGTATCGAAAGCTTATAGCAAAAAACTTAATGACGTGATCTTATGCTACGCGTAATTGGGTGTGTCCATTACGTCATTCATATAATGATATAACCTTGTTATTAATAACATCCAATGTTCATGATTATGAAACTAATCATCCATTAATCAACAAGCTAGTTAAGAGGCATACTAGGGACTCTTTGTTGTTTACATATCACACATGTATCAATGTTTCGGTTAATACAATTATAGCATGGTATATAAACATTTATCATAAACATAAAGATATATAATAACCACTTTTATTATTGCCTCTTGGGCATATCTCCTTCAGTCTCCCACTTGCACTAGAGTCAATAATCTAGATTACATTGTAAGGTACCTAACACCCATGGCATTCTGGTGTTGGTCATGCTTTGCCCTAGGGAGAGCTTTAGTCAACGGATCTGCTACATTCAGATCAGTGTGTACTTTGGAAATCTTTACTTCTCCATCTTCGATGTACTCGCGAATCGAGTGGTAACGCAACTTGATATGCTTCAGCCTCTTGTGTGACCTTGGTTCTTGTGCATTGGCGATGGCACCCATGTTGTCACAGTATATGACTAGTGGGTCCAATGCACTAGGAACCACACCGAGCTCTACAATGAACCTCTTCATCCATACCGCTTCTGATGAATCCTCTGAAGCCGCTATGTACTCTGATTCTGTTGAAGACTTCGCCACCGTGCACTGCTTCAAGCTTGCCCAGCTTACTGCAGCACCATTCAATATAAACACATACCCAGACTGTGACTTAGAGTCATCAGGATCAGTGTTCCAACTTGCATCGGTGTAACCTCTTACAACGAGCTCTTGGTCACCTCCATAACAAAGAAACATATCCTTAGTTCTTTTCAAGTACTTTAGGATATTCTTGACCGCTGTCCAGTGTTCCATTCCTTGATCACGTTGATATCTGCTAGTCAAACTAACAGCATGTGCTATATCCGGTCTAGTACATAGCATGGCATACATGATAGATCCTACTGCCGAGGCATAGGGGATATTACTCATCCTTTCTCTTTCTTCTGCCGTAGCCGGTCCTTGAGTCTTACTCAAGACCTTGCCTGGTAACATAGGTAAGAACCCTTTCTTACTTTCGTCCATTCTAAACTTCTTTAGAATCTTGTCCAGGTATGTACTCTGTGATAGCCCTATTAGGCATCTTGATCTATCTCTATAAATCTTGATGCCTAATATATACGATGCTTCACCAAGGTCTTTCATTGAAAAACTATTATTCAAATAACCTTTTACACTGCTTAATAGTTCTATATCATTCCCGATCAATAATATGTCATCTACATATAATATCAGGAATGCTACAGAGCTCCCACTCACTTTCTTGTAAATACAGGCCTCTCCATGACACTGTATAAACCCGAAGTCTTTGATCACCTTATCAAAGCGTCGGTTCCAACTTCTTGATGCTTGCTTCAGTCCATAGATTGAACGCTGAAGTTTGCATACTTTGTCAGCATTTTTAGGATCGACAAAACCTTTGGGTTGTACCATGTACAACTCTTCCTCAATGTCTCCATTAAGGAACGCCGTTTTGACATCCATCTGCCAAATCTCATAATCGAAAAATGCAGCTATTGCTAACAAAATCCTCACAGATTTTAGCTTCGCTACAGGTGAGAAAGTCTCATCGTAGTCAACTCCTTGAATTTGTCGGAAACCCTTTGCGACAAGTCGAGCTTTATAGACAGTAATATTACCATCAGCATCTGTTTTTCTCTTGAAGATCCATTTATTCTCGACAGCCTTACTTCTATCAGGTAAGTTTACCAAAGTCCATACTTTGTTATCATACATGGATCCCATTTCGGATTTCATGGCTTCTTGCCATTTGTTGGAATCTGGGCTCATCATCGCTTCTTCATACGTCGCAGGGTCCTCATCATTGTTGTCCACAATCATGACATTTAGACAAGGATCATACCAATCAGGAGTGGCACGTTCCCTTGTCGATCTGCGAGGTTCAGTAGTTTCCTCGTTCGAAGTTTCATGATCATTATCATTAGCTTCCTCTGTTACCGGTGTAGGCGGTATAGGAACAGTTTTCGGTACTGCGCTACTCTAATCAACGAGTATAGATTCATCAATCTCATCGAGTTCTACTTTTCTTCCAGTCACTTCTTTAGTGAGAAATTCTTTCTCAAGAAAGGTTCCGTTCTTAGCAACAAAGATTTTGCCTTCGGATCTGTGATAGAAAGTGTACCCTATAGTTTCCTTAGGGTATCCTATGAAGACGCATTTCTCCGCTTTGGGTTCTAGCTTGTCCGGTTGTAACTTCTTTACATAGGCTTCGCAACCCCAAACTTTAAGGAACGACAGCTTAGGTTTCTTATTAAACCATAATTCATACGGTGTCGTTTCTACGGATTTTGATGGTGCTCTATTTAAAGTGAATGCGGCTGTCTCTAATGCATGACTCCAAAATGATAACGGCAAATCAGTAAGAGACATCATAGAACGAACCATATCTAAGAGAGTTCGATTACGACGTTCTGACACACCGTTTCGTTGAGGTGTTCCCGGCGGTGTCAATTGTGAAAGTATTCCGCATTTCTTTAAATGCATGCCAAACTCATAACTCAGATATTCACCTCCATATCAGATCGTAGAAATTTAATCTTCTTGTTACGTTGATTTTCTACTTCACTTTGGAATTCCTTAAACTTCTTGAAAGTTTCGGATTTATGTTTCATGAAATAGATATACCCATATCTACTCAGATCATCTGTGAAGGTTAGAACATAACGATAACCACCGCGCGATGCTACACTCATTGGTCCGCACACATCGGTATGTATGATTTCCAATAAGTCGGTAGCTCGCTCCATCATACCAGAAAATGGAGTCTTAGTCATTTTTCCCATTAGACATGCTTCGCATCTATCAAGTGACTCAAAATCAAGTGATTCAAGTAATCCATCAGTATGGAGTTTCTTCATGCGTTTCACTCCAATATGACCAAGACGACAATGCCACATATAAGTAGAATTATCATTCAATTTAATTCGTTTCGCATCAATGTTATGTATATGCGTATCACTACTATCGAGATCTAACAGAAATAAGCCATTCTTTTCAGGTGCTCGACCATAAAAGATATTATTCATAAAAATAGAACAACCATTATTCTCAGACTTGAATGAATAACCGTCTTGCATTAAACAAGATCCAGATATAATGTTCATGCTCAACGCGGGTACAAAATAACAATTATTTAGGCTTAAAACTAATCCCGAAGGTAGATGTATAGGAAGTGTGCCGACAGCGATCACATCGACTTTGGATCCGTTTCCAACGCGCATCATCACTTCATCTTTCAGTAGTCTTCGTTTATTCTTTAGTTCCTGTTTCGAGTTACAAATATGAGCAACCGAACCAGTATCAAATACCCAGGTACTAGTACGAGAACCAGTGAGATAAACATCTATAACATGTATATCAGATATACCTTCTTTCTTTTTCTTGACAAGGCCGCTCTTCAGATCAGCCAGATACTTGGAGCAATTACGCTTCCAGTGTCCCTTCTCCTTGCAGTAATAGCACTCAGCATCAGGCTTAGGGCCGTTCTTAGGTTTCATAGGAGGCGTGGCAGCTTTCTTGCCACCCTTCTTGAATTTCCCCTTAGACTTGCCCTGTTTCTTGAAATTGGTGGTCTTGTTGACCATCAACACTTGGTGCTCTTTCCTGATCTCAATCTCAGCAGCTTTTAGCATGCCAAAGAGTTCAGGTAACTCCTTGTTCATGTTCCGCATATTGTAGTTCATCACAAATTTCTTGTAACTTGGTGGCAGTGATTGAAGGACACGATTAATCCCCAGTCTATTAGGAATCACTATTCCCAAGTCACTGAGTTTCTTCGCATGCCCGGTCATAACGAGCATGTGCTCACTAACGGAGTTGCCTTCTTCCATCATACAGCTGAAGAAGTGTTTCGATGCTTCATAGCATTCCACGGCCGCATGAGTCTCAAATATAGCTTTCAGCTCATTGACCAACTCATGAGGATCGTGGTGCTCAAAACGTTTTTGAAGATCGGATTCCAGACTGCACAGGATGGCACACTGTACTTGAGAGTACCGAGCTTTCCGAGTTGCGTAAGCATTCTTTACTTCCTCGGTTTCAGTTTCTGCAGGAGGGTCACCTAGCGGTGCATCAAGCACATATTGCAGATTTCCGCCAGCGAGGAAGATCCTCACATGACGGAACCAGTCGGTGAAGTTGCTACCGTTGCTCTTAAGCTTTTCTTTCTCTAGGAACTGGTTCAAATTGATTGGGACGCCATCTCTACAACATATATTTGCAAAAGTTTAGACTAAGTTTATGACAAATTGGGTTCAAATTTTAATTTAACATAATTAAAAATCTAGGTGAACTCCCACTCAAAACAATATCCCTCGCATTGTCTTAGTGATCACACGAACCAAATCCACCACACCTAAGTCCGATCATCACGAGACAAGGTGTAATTTCAATGGCGAACACTCAAAGTGTTCATCATATCAACCATATGATTCATGCTCTACCTTTCGGTATCACGTGTTCCGAGACCATGTTTGTACATGCTAGGCTCGTCAAGGCCACCTTAGTATCCGCATGTGCACAACTGGCTTGCACCCGTTGTATGCACTTGTTGATTCTATCACACCCGATCATCACGAGATGCTTCGAAACGACAAGTCTTGGCAACGGTGCTACTAAGGATGAACACTTTATTATCTTGATATTTTAGTGAGGGATCATCTTATAATGCTACCGTCGCGATCTAAGCAAAATAAGATGCATAAAAGGATTAACATCACATGCAGTTCATATGTGATATGATATGGCCCTTTTGTCTTTGCGCCTTTGATCTTCATCTCCAAAGCACGGACATGATCTCCATCATTTTCGGGCATGATCTCCATCATCGTCGGCGTAGCGTCAAGGTCAATGGCGCCGTCTTCATGATTGTTCACCTCATGTAGCAACTATTACAACTACTTTGAAATACTACTCAACATGAAATATAAAGACAACCATAAGGCTCCAGCCGGTTGCCACAATACAATAATGATCATCTCATACATATTCATCATCACATTATGGCCATATCACATCACCAAACCCTGCAAAAACAAGTTAGACGTCTCTAATTTGGTTTGCATATTTTACGTGGTTTAGGGTTTTCGAGAGAGATCTAATCTACCTACGAACATGAACCACAACGTTGATACTAATGTTGTCAATAGAAGAGTAAATTGAATCTTCACTATAGTACGAGAGACAGACACCCGCAAAGCCTCTTATGCAATACAAGTTGCATGTCGAACGAGGAACAAGTCTCATGAACGCGGTCATGTAAAGTTAGTCCGAGCCGCTTCATCCTACTATGCCACAAAGATGCAAAGTACTCAAACTAAAGATAACAAGAGCATCAACGCCCACAAAACCATTGTGTTCTACTCGTGCAACCATCTATGCATAGACACGGCTCTGATACCACTGTAGGGATTCGTTGCATAGAAAACAAAAAATTTCCTACCGCGAACACGCAATCCAAGCCAAGATGCAATCTAGAAGACGGTAGCAACGAGGGGATGATCGAGACTCACCCTTGAAGAATTCCAAAGCCTACAAGATGAGGCTCTTGTTGCTGCGGTAGACGTTCACTTGCCGCTTGCAAAAGCGCGTAGAAGATCTTGATCACGGCGCCACGAACGGGCAGCACCTTCGTACTCGATCACACGTTCGGTTGTTGATGAAGACGACGTCCACCTCCCCGTTCCAGCGGGCAGCGGAAGTAGTAGCTCCTCTTGAATCCGACAGCACGACGGCGTGGTGTCGGTGGCGGTGGAGAATCCCGGCGGAGCTTCGCTAAGCGTGCGGGAAGTGGTGGAGGAGAGAGGACCGCTAGGGTTTGGGAGAGGGGGCGCCGACCACTAGGGGGTGCGGCCATCTTGTGGTCTTGGGGTGGCCGGCCCCCTCCCCTTGGCCCTCATTATATAGGTGGAACACCAAGAGTTGGTCTACAAGTCTTCGAATAAGACCCCAAACCAAAACCTTCCATATCACATGAAACCTACCCAAGCTAGGACTCCCACTAGAGGTGGGATTCCCACCTTCCCTTGGGAGGGGGTGGCCGGCCCCCTTAGGGGAGTCCACTTGGGACTCCTCCCCCTTAGGGTTGGCCGGCCATGGGAGGTGGAGTCCCTCCGGGACTCTGCCTTCTTTAGTGGTTTCTTCCGGACTTTTCTAGAACCTTCTAGAACCTTCCATAGAACCTTCCGGATCATTTTAAAACTTATAAAATGACTTCCTATATATGAATCTTATTCCCCGGACCATTCCGGAACTCCTCGTGATGTCCGGAATCTCATCCGGGACTCCGAACAAATATTCGAACTCCATTCAATATTCAAGTTATACCACTTCAACATCAAACCTTAAGTGTGTCACCCTACGGTTCGTGAACTATGCGGACATGGTTGAGTACTCCCTCCGACCAATAACCAATAGCGGGATCTGGAGATCCATAATGGCTCCCACATATTCAACGATGACTTTAGTGATCGAATGAACCATTCACATACGATACCAATTGCCTTTGTCACGCGATATTTTACTTGTCCGAGATTTGATCATCGGTATCACTCTATACCTTGTTCAACCTCGTCTCCTGACAAGTACTCTTTACTCGTACCGTGGTATGTGGTCTCTTATGAACTTATTCATATGCTTGCAAGACATTAGACGACATTCCACCGAGAGGGCCCAGAGTATATCTATCCGTCATCGGGATGGACAAATCCCACTGTTGATCCATATGCCTCAACTCATACTTTCCGGATACTTAATCCCACCTTTATAACCACCCATTTACGCAGTGGCGTTTGATGTAATCAAAGTACCTTTCCGGTATAAGTGATTTACATGATCTCATGGTCATAAGGACTAGGTAACTATGTATCGAAAGCTTATAGCAAAAAACTTAATGACGTGATCTTAGGCTACGCTTAATTGGGTGTGTCCATTACATCATTCATATAATGATATAACCTTGTTATTAATAACATCCAATGTTCATGATTATGAAACTAATCATCCATTAATCAACAAGCTAGTTAAGAGGCATACTAGGGACTCTTTGTTGTTTACATATCACACATGTATCAATGTTTCGGTTAATACAATTATAGCATGGTATATAAACATTTATCATAAACATAAAGATATATAATAACCACTTTTATTATTGCCTCTTGGGCATATCTCCTTCAGTTTGAAGCAAACACAAGTATGAACCGGTACAGCAAAACTTACATAAGAACATATTGCAAGCATTATAAGACTCTACACTGTCTTCCTTGTTGCTCAAACACTTTTACCAGAAAATATCTAGACTTTAGAGAGACCAATCATGCAAACCAAATTTCCACAAGCTCTACGGTAGTTCTCCACTAATAGGTTTAAACCACATGATGCAAGAGCTTAAACATGATCTACTTGAGAGCTCAAAACAATTGCCAAGTATCAAATTATTCAAGACAATATACCAATTACCTCATGAAGCGTTTTCTGTTTCCAACCAAATAGCGATAAATGCAGCGGCTTTCAGCTTCCGCCATGAACATTAAAAGTAAAAGCGAAGAACACTAGTGTTCATATGAAAAAGTGGAGCGTGTCTCTCTCCCACATAAGCATAAATTTATTCAGAGAATGAAAATAATAAAAGCACACAGATGCTCCAAGTAAAGCACATAAGATGTGACGGAATAAAAATATAGTTTCACTAGAGGTGACCTGATAAGTTGTTTGAAGAAGGGGATGCCTTGGGCATCCCCAAGCTTAGATGCTTGAGTCTTCTTGAAATATGCAGGGATGAACCACGGGGGCATCCCCAAGCTTAGTCTTTTCACTCTTCTTGATCATATTATATCATCCTCCTCTCTTGATCCTTGAAAACTTCCTCCACACCAGACTCAAAACAATCTCATTAGCGGGTTAGTGCATAATCAAAAATTCACATGTTAAGCAAGGACACAATCATTCCCAACACTTCTGGACATGACCCAAGGTTACTGAAATTTAATGGAGCAAATAAATCCACTCAAACACACTAAAAGAGGTAATGCGAAATAAAAGGCAGAATTTGTCAAAACAGAACAGTCTGTAAAGACGAATTTGTTCGAGGCACTTAACATGCTCAGATGAAGAAGCTCAAATTTAATGAAAGTTGCGTACATATCTGAGGATTACTCATGAATTTTTGCAGATTTTTTAGACTTTCCTACAGAGAGATCAACTCAAATTCGTGACAGCTAAAAATCTGTTTCTGCGCAGAAATCCAAATCTAGTATCAACTTTCTATCAAGGACTTTGCTTGGCACAAAAACGAAAGAAACATGATAAGGAGAGGTTGCTACAGTAGTAACAACTTCCAAGACACAACAAAACAGTAGCAAAATAAAAACATGGGTTATCTTCCAAGAAGTGCTTTCTTTATAGCCATTAAGATGAGCTCAGTAATTTTAATGATGCTCTCGCAAGAAATAAGAGTTGAAGCAAAAGAGAGCATCAAAAGAAAATAAGGAACACTTTTAAGTCTAACCCACTTCCTATGAAAAGGAAACTTGTAAATAAACAAGTCATGTAAGCATAATGCAATAAGCATAGGAAAACAAGACAAGCGCAACTTCAAGATTCTCAACCTAAAGAGGGGAAACTTAATATTAATAAGATGCATATAACCATGTTTCCCTCTCTCATGATAACTTTCAGTAGCATCATTGATGAAATCCACAACATAACCATCACTTAAAACATTCTTATCATGGTTCATATGCATAAAAGTATCATTCTCCACATAAGCATAGTCATTACTATTAATTGTAGTAGGAGTAAATTCAATAAAATAGATATCATTATCTTTCTTATTCCCAGGAGATGACTCCGGGGGCAATTCCCCGTCCCAGCGGCGTGCCGGAACAGAGATTCTGTCCCCCGAAACTTGTCTTCGCGATGGCGGCGGCTACGGAACTCTTCATGGAATATGACTTGTTCCTTTAGGGTTTTTGCGACGGAAGGAATATATAGGCGAAGGGGCGATGTCGGTGGAGTCCCGAGGGGCCCACCCCATAGGGCGGCGCGGCCAGGGGTGGGGCTGCGCCCCCTAGGGTGTGGCCGCCTCGTGGCTCCTCTTCGTCTCCTCTTCGGTGTTCTGGAAGCCTCCGTGGAAAATGAGACCGTGAGCTTTTGTTTCGTCCAATTCCGAGAATATTTCCTGTGTAGGATTTCTGAAACCAAAAACAGCAGAAAACAGGAACTGGCGCTTCGGCATCTTGTTAATAGGTTAGTACCGGAAAATGCATCAAAATGATATAAAGTATGAATAAAACATGTAGGTAGTGTCATAAAACTAGCATGGAACATAAGAAATTATAGATACGTTGGCGACGTATCATGTGTGCATGCATTGTATCCCTTGTTCGTCTATCCTGGAATGTTACTAAGAGCAGGCCAATCATTGATGGTTACGAATAACAACGCTCGTAGGTCAAATTCTTGTTCGGTGTGCTCATCCCACACACGTACACCTGATTTGACCCACAACTCCAAAAGTTCATCAACTAATGGCCTTAGGTACACATCAATGTTGTTGCCGGGTTGCTTTGGGCCTTGGATAATCACTGTCATCACAATGAACTTCTGCTTCATGCACAACCAAGGAAGAATGTTGTAGATACATAGAGTCATGGGTCTGGTGCTATGACTGCAGCTCTGCTCCCTAAAAGGAGTCATGACATCTGTACTTAGACCAAACCATGAGTTCCTTGCCTCACCTGCAAAATCTGGGAACTCTCTCTCTCACGTTCTTCCATGCGCCTCAACATCGCGTCTTTCTTACGTTCTTCCATGTGTCATCGCAACAACTTGGCATGCTCTTTGGTTCTGAACAAACGTTTCAACTGTGGTATTATGGGAGCATACCACATCACCTTCGCAGGAACCCTCTTCCTGGGTGGCTCGCCCTCAACATCATCAGGGTCGTCTCTTCTGATCTTATACCGCAATGCACCGCATATCAGGCATTTATTCTCATTCTCGTACTTCTCACCGCGGTAGAGGATGCAGAATTAGGGCATGCATGTATCTTATGCACATCTAATCCTAGAGGGCGGACAAGATTCTTTGCTTCATATGTACTGGTGGGCAATTCATTCTTTCTTGGAAGCAGCTTCTTTAATATTATCAGCAACTTTTCAAATCCCGAGTCAGTCACAACGGCCTTTGCCTTCCATTTCAGCAATTCCAATATGCTACCCAGCTTTTTCTGCCCATCTTCGCAACTTGGGTACAATAATTTTTGGTGGTCCTCTAAAATCTTGTCGAACTGCAACCTCTCCTTATCTGTGCCGCAATCTCTCCTTGCATCAGAAATGGCCCGACGAAGATCATCATCACCAGGCTCATCTAGTGCCTGTTCTTTACCTCCTTCTTCATTGTCTTCCATTGCGATATCACCGTATTTAGGGAACATAGATTGGTATTTGTCATCGTTATCTTCTTCATCGCCGTCTTCCATCATAAACCCTTCTTCTCCGTGCTTGGTCCAAACATTATAGCCGGACATGAATCCGTGCCGAAGTAGGTGGCTCTGAATGTCTCTTGAGCAAGAGTAATCCTTCTCATTCCGACATTTCAGACATGGATGACAAATAAAACCTTGCTTCCCCTTGTTGGCCTCGGTCACAAGCAGGAAAGATTTCACGCCCTCTCTGAAAGCGGGATCGCATCGGTTACCGTACATCCATGGATGACTCATCTACACCATAAGTACAATTACCTAAGTACAATTATGTATCAAATGCAATCACCATGCTAAAATTAGTATTGTGCGGTCTATATATACAAGAAAATAGTTGCTAACCTTTTAGGATAAAAAAGAGGAGAAATGTTATAAAATGAATTCAAGGGGCATCGTTCTCACAAACATTTCATCAAACACCTCTTGTGCACATGAGGAAAAAAAAACTAGCATAAAGCTCCATCTTCCACCACCAAGGAAAAAATGTAGGGAGAAGGGGCTGGCTATATATATAGGCCGAGAACTTTTATCCCGGTTTGAGCCACGAACCGGGACAAAAGGGCTGCCAGCATGCCGCAAAAGGCCTCGGACCCTTTTGTCGCGGCCCAAGCCTCCAGACGCGACAAAAGGTCCCTAAATAACCTTAACAAAAGGCCACGTGCCCTCCCGCTGGTTTCGGGACGAAGTGGTCTGGCCATTTGTCCCGGCTCCAGACTGGGCCGGGACAAAAGGCCTGGACGGAAGCCCAGTTTTCTACTAGTGGATTCATCTTCTCGTGAGTTGTCGAGGACGCTTTTTATGAAGAAGTCGATCGACTCACTGAGGTTTATCTTCAGGGCAACAATTATGGGGTAATGGATTAACTATTTTAAGCAAACAACCAAAAATGGTCCATGATTTCTTACCGGGAAATTGGTTGAATGGGTCGTGGGCGTTGTGACTAGCGGCTGGTTCCGGTCGATATGGCGGCGGGGTAGGAGCTATGGCGAGGCCTACAAGGGCACTCGACGCCGTTACCAAAAAGTGTCCTCCGGCGATGTGTGTGCCAAACAAAAATGTTCTACCAATGGCGAGCGGCAGGGCCGGTAGCGGCCAAGCTCTAGGGTTGCAAAGGGGAAGGGAGGGGTGTGAATGGGCGAGGTGGATTTGGTGTCCCTCGCGGGTGGGCCCATGGTCGAGTAGAGGAAGCGCGTGGACTTGTTTGTTGTCTGCGCCGATGCATCCGTGGCACATGGGCCGTGGCGCAGACATCGTTGTCGACGAACCATAAAAGGAAGGGAAAAATTGCTACATTGACATCGTTTTTCCAGCATTTGCTAAAACACACTGCCAGATTATACCTTTACCATGTACAATTCTAATTCTGCAACATATTGTCCAGAACACATCCCCTAGCTCAAAACTGAAAGTTTTGCACTTCTGCTAACCATGCTATGACTGGAGTGATGTGCTCTCACAATTGTATCACAAAATTGCAATAGTACCTAGCAAAGACAAACGGTATGTTTTGCTAAAAGCTAAAAAATAACATTGAAGTATTTTTTTTTCCTAAAAAGAATGACACGAAGCGTAACAAACACTTCATAACTCCTCTTAATGCAAACAAATTTATATGCTTTATTTATTGGCATCTAAGCTATATATATACTAGACCATAAACGCGCGCGTTGCCGCGCCCGCCCATTCTAAAAGAAGAAACGATAGAAATATTTGAGATGTTTGGAACCACACTAACACATGATAAATTTGTACGGGTCATATTTTTAGTTTGCATAGATATAGTCATAGACATTAAGACATGTTTGCTTACAAACTTTAAAATTACTGCATAAACTGGTGGTCACTACATAAGCCGATATGTATTATCAGGGGAGAAATGCTATAGATGTCTAATATGGTGGCATTGCAGATAACTTAGCATAGCTGTTGTCATAATTACTACATCAATTCTCACATAAGTTCACCAAAGAAACTTTAAACATGTCAATGACAATGTTGTTGTTAGTACATTTTGAGTTGTTGGTTATATGAGCTTCCATTCCTTTGCATCTTTGTTCTCGCTAATTTAAACAATGTTGACAGATGGATTTAGGACCCTTTTTTTAACAAGAGATGGATGTAGGCCTTTCTTTAAAGAGGATGTAGGCCTTTGTTGCTGCAGTCATCATTGTTGTCATCCAAAATCGTATAAAAAACGGTAGTGCTATTTTCAGCATGTGTATAAAATCATGTGTGAGAAGTCATGGAAGAGAAAAGTTGAATGTAGTGTACATCCTATGGCTGTCTGAGCTCTATAATATATTTTACTTTCTATGGTTGTCTTTGCTCTGGAATATACTGAGCCCGGCAGGGCCGACATATTTATCATGTCTACTTGTGTGCAAGAAAGCAATAATCTGTGATGTCCAAGCATTTGTTAATGTAAATCTTACGGTCCTACCAGAGGCTAGGCAGGCAAAGATACATTTGCTTCCATCCAATAGTTAGCACCGTTTCATTTTTTTTCTATTGATACGATTGCATTGGCTTCCAGCCCTTGTGCAATATTGAAGCCAGGTACATCCATAGTTGAATTCAGATTTGATTGGCTACTGCATGTGGGATGCCCTGATCATTATCTGAAAAGAAGCATATATACTTAGTTATTTTAAAACCGCATATCCTAGAAAATGCAATGAGTAAATGTGCATATTTTTTAGAAGCACAATGGAATGTTAATTTAGGCCACAGTAGTCCGGTACAGGTGGTATAAGAAACTATTTAATGTAGCTTTCCAAGATGCAATCTACATGATATCTATCATATACATTGATGCGGTTTATAGTCTGGTCATGTGCGGTAGTTGAAGAACCAATCGATAATTTGTAGGTGAGCTAGGCCTAAGCTAAACAAAATAAGTATTAACATTCTGAACTTTATTCTTTGGAAGGAAACTGGCAGTAAGAGTGCCAAAGAGTATTTTATCTGTAAATAACATAAAAGGCTAAAATGTAATTAGAAACAAATGGTGAGAAGACCTCCAAAATATAGTCCAGTGAAAAGTAATACTTTTGACTTTCAGCCTAAAAGAAGAACTGTACCTCCTAGAGTGAACTTGCAAAGCAATGCAAAACCGGTGTTCATTGCTGGAGCCATCAGACGACCTAAATGTCAGATGAATTTGTGTAGACGCACACATACAGAAGAATATTTAGTGTGCCTTTGCATCCAAGCCGAAGTAGACAGATAAAGAAGCACCTGCGGAAAATAAAATAGGCAGAAACTGCAAATTCTGCAAGAAAAAATTTAAACCAAATGATAGATTATTTTTTTGATCAAAGAGTAGTTGAGATCTTAAATTGTGCATGTCTATATTTTATAGTATTCATCAATTAGTGGTTTTGTGTGCATATAAAGACATCTTGCCATAAATAAGAAATATGCAGCAATGAACTTAGCAGAGTTTTGAGGAAATAATCTGGGGACATATATACAACAACAACAACAACAACAACCAAGCCTTTCAGTCCCAAACAAGTTGGGGTAGGCTAGAGTTGAAACCCATAAGATCTCGAAACCAAGTCATGGTTCCGGAACGTGGATAGCTAACTTCCACGCACCCCTATCCATGGCTAAATCTTTGTCGATATTCCAAATCTTCAGGTCTCTCTTAACGGACTCCTCCCATGTCAAGTTTGGTCTACCACGACCCCTCTTAACATTCTCATCACGCTTTATCCGTCCGCTATGCACTGGCGCTTCCGGAGGCCTCCGTTGGATATGTCCAAACCATCTGAGACGATGTTGGACCAGCTTCTCTTCAATCGGTGCTACCCCAACTCTCTCCCGTATATCGTCGTTCCGTACCCGATCCTTTCTTGTGTGGCCACATATCCATCTCAACATGCGCATCTCTGCTACACTTAACTGTTGGATATGTCGTCTCTTCGTTGGCCAACACTCAGCGCCATACAACATCGCAGGTCGGATAGCTGTCCTATAAAACCTGCCTTTTAGCTTTTGTGGCACTCTCTTGTCACAGAGTACGCCCGAAGCTTGGCGCCACTTCATCCAACCAGCCTTGATTCGGTGGCCCACATCTTCATCGATATCGCCATCCTTCTGCAACATGGACCCCAAATATCGAAAAGTGTCTCTCTCCGGTACCACCTGCCCATCAAGGCTAACCTCTCCCTCCTCGTGCCTAGTAGAACTGAAACTGCACCTCATGTATTCAGTTTTAGTTCTACTAAGCCTAAAACCTTTCGATTCGAGAGTTCGCCTCCACAACTCTAACTTTCTATTAACCCCCGTTCGGCTATCATCGACTAGCACCACATCATCCGCAAAGAGCATACACCATGGGATGTCTCCTTGTATATCCCTTGTGACCTCATCCATCACCAAATCAAAAAGATAAGGGCTCAAAGCTGACCCTTGGTGTAGCCCTATTCTAATTGGAAAGTCATCAGTGTCGCCATCGCTTGTTCGAACACTTGTCACAACATTATCATACATATCCTGGGGACATATATCTACAAAAAAAAAGTCCCCCAGGCATGACCAAGCATGTTTGCTTTCATGCAACTTCAAGATTACTCTTTGAGAAAATACATGATAAATATCAATCAAGCAAAAGTAGGTTCTTACTATTAGTTGTATATTTTGTGTTCAATTTAACAAATAGCTAAGTCCAGTTGTTCATCACCTAGGGTACTATTTGAAGTGAAATGTATTCAACGAATGCACTATTAGCAAATAAAAAGGAGTATAGTGGTAGGAGAGATAACAACAGAGGTTTGAGGCTAGACAGGACAGAACAGTTACCTCAATTTAGCCAGTCGCTTAAGATGCTTTGAAACCTGTTGTTGCTGCCACGCCTCTCTGTAGAATCAGTGGTGGATACTTCCTGTCGCTGCTGGAGCACGGTGACTAAGCATACTTACTTGAAAGTTTGAAGCTTTACTCAGGATCATGGGGTAGAAAGGTGATATACTCCATATCCTTTACGCAGCTCCTTTGAAGTCTTCAACCAACTTCAGAAACCAGGGATACACACCATACAATACGCGCATCTTCCTGTAACAACATGCAAAATTTAAATACAGCTATATGTTATTCTCAACTGGCTAAAACACAAAAACACAATCATATGTGATTTATTCCGAACCAACTCATTTATTTTGTTTAGCATCTAGACGTTACGAGTGTCATACTTGCTCATGTAGAACATGATAGCCTTAGATAATAAGATATCGAGGTGTAGATCCTAAAATCAATGAAGTCAAAGGAAGTTAACTTCAAAATACAAATAACTCACCGAGTAGTTATGAAAATTACATGAACCTTTCAACACACAACTGAGGTCTAAGGACACGTTTTTATATACAAGCATTTAGTATGACTAAGACTAAATAATCTTAGTGAACTTTATCTGTGGCTGGCCAGTAAGGCTCCATATCTGGAGGAAAATTAGAAAGGGTCCTAGTACCAGTAGAAAAGCCCCAAAAGTGTGAAGAATTAAATTTCATGATGGACCTCTGAACAAAACAACCCGGATCATCCTTAAACTATTGTGTTTTGGCCTGTAATGGAATTAATGCGGTAGCTTGGCGTGACTAACATCCAGCTGCTATGACCATCAACAAGAGACGCAGACTAACCAACTTGAGGAGACAATTGTGGAGGGTTGCTGGGGCTGCTGCCGCCGACGAGATAGGAGATCGTTTCCGTGCTGGTGATACCATGCTGCACCTGGGCCGCCCCCTTCCTACCGTACTTTCTTCTTGTCCTCAGATCCTCCGTGGTCTTCCTGAACGGTGGTGGTGACGGCGCATTGCCCAAGGGCGCGAAACACCCAGGTGGAGACGACCCAGAGAGGGGACCAGGATGCAGTCGACATCGATAGGAGAGGACGCAAGCTCTTGTGGGTGAGGGTTGGGTAACCTGCGGCGGCGGATGGTCTCCGGAGAGAAGATAGATCAGGGGGCTTCATTTTTTCCCCAGAACGAAGGGGTCAAGTGGGAGAAAAAAACGAAGACAAGAGAGTGGTGCTGAAACCAGGCTCATTGTGGCTGTGCGGATCACACTGGGTCGGCCTGTTTGATGACAAGACACCCAGGTCCATTCGCAGAGAAGCAGCCCTTCTACGTTGGGCTGGCCGTGACGCCCGTGAACCGGAGCCCGTGAACGGTTAAAGTGAAACGACGCAGCCACACGGACGCTTGGACGTACGGTGGGAACATCTGGGACATCCAACAGCGTGATCGGACGGCCGCGAACGACAAATCGCTGTGGAAGCTTCTAGATAGGTGTATATAGGTAAAATAGTAGGGGCACCATGGTGCCCAGGCTCCTAGATAGCAACCACTTTATTCACCACCGATAAAATTATTATACTCACTCTATCCCATAAAACATGTTAAAAGTTTGTTTAAATTTAAACGTATGTTTAAATGTATTTAAATTTAGATATACTAGCAAAAGTGCCCGTGCGTTGCTACGGGTTATTTTATTAAACATTTCTAAGTTTGTGGAGAGCTTCATGTGTTGAAGTCAGCCACCAAATTGATTTCGATTCTTGCCTCCTTCTCCACGCCGGCCCCTCTATGAGACGTGAAACACTCTCGAGGCAAGACCCGTGCTCAGGAAGGTTCCTGGAGGGAATTCGGTGATGCATGGGTAACCTAGAGGTGATACACCGTGCTTATCAGGTGCGAAAAGTATATAAGATAATATTGTGATTAGTACTTGGAAACAAAAGTGTAATCATAAGTGGTTCGTTAGTTGGATTTGGCATAATCTTGGCACTAATAAATATATCTTTTCACTAACAAAAAGATAACATAACTACGGTATTCCTGATTTAATAAGTTTGATCTTAATTCTACTCGTTTCAATAAAAAAAAACTTGACTACTAATTTGGTTAGCAAACTATTTGATATATATCACAAAAAATATATCATTGGTATGTTTTTTAATGTGAATCTAATGCCATAATTTTTGTGACATATATCCCATATTTTGATGACCAAATTAATGGTTAAAAAGCTTCTCGGAGTGTGTAATACCTGTATAATCAATATGAAGGTAGTGGTTATTTTTATTAGATTGAGCAGAAAGTGCAACAACAGTATGTCAGCATGGTATCAGGACTTTATGATAGCCTCAATAACGGTACCGTTCCTCTACAATTTAGGCAACACTACACTGAAGCTCACCCGTAATGCATCTTGCACTTCACTAATACCTTGGACTCGATGACTTGTGCAGCGTCCTGGGTATCTGAACAATGGTGCACAAATTCCTCCACGCAACGATCGATCAAAAACAATCAGAGAAGAGCAACCAAAACGATAGTGTGATAGTGTGCTCCATTAAACTCTCACGGCTGGACTTTGGTATGTTCAGGCAATCAGACTTTGATATGCTCTCTGTGATAACCGTTGCCGCCCGTGGCGGCATGAGGCTGGCAAAATCGAACGCTGAAATCAGCTCCACGAGATGCGCTGAATAGCATTGGCAAATCAGGTGGTGGACAGAGAAGATGAAGTAGAGTTAGTCCTAGGCTGAGGCTGCGCTAGATCCGCCGATGCTGTCGTCCCTGATTTTGATGAGCGACCAGTTGGGCGCCGATGGACTGACCCAGGCTAGTCACGAGTGCCTGTCAAGGGGCTAATCGAACACAAAGACGGAGAAGGGGCTGAGGAAAGCAAGGAACCGACCCAGGGCAACCTAGAGATAATCTCGCCGATTCAGAGACGACACAACCAGTCTGTGAAGTCCACGGCCGGTGGCGCTTCAGTGTCCTCGCCGGTACCGCTGGACCTGCAGATAGATCTTGGCTGCGGGGGCTCTCGGGAGAATCTGCCGTGGAGGATCCCACGGCGGCGAGGAATCAGAGCAGCGCGGAGGTGGGAGATAATCTCGGGATCCCGGGGCGAAAGTCTGGAGGCGATGTTGATGCTTCGATCTGGTAGTTGTGTCGGTGCAGCAGCAGCATAGAACTCGGGGGATCGCAGGCTTGGAGTTCGTCGGGGGAGGGGGGCTGCCCGCTCGAGGGGTCAACGGGAGGGTGGCCGCTAGCAGCAGCTTCACGCTGACCGGAGCCGTCGATGGACGGGAACGCGTCAGCTTCGATTGCCGGAGATCGAGCGGATGGCGGAGAACGAATCAGAGAAGGGGCTAATCGGGTTTGGTTTGGGTGACCGTACGAACATAAGCTGGTGGGCTGCGTGTCGTTCTAATCTAATCGGTACCGATGGCAGACATAGTATTATGCGATTTGGTGGGAGGGCAAAACGGTCTAAAAAAAACGTTGACGAAACTTTTGGCAGAAATCTTAGATCATACGGACCAAACCGAGGAAACGCTTCTCCCTTTATTATTAGGTATAGATTTTTGACATGTTTCATTGGACGGAGGGAGTACTCTTCCATTAAGTGAACGTAATTCTAAGTTCAAAAACCTAATTGAACCTTTCGATAACTCTATCAAATTTATAGAAAGAAAACAAATCAACTGTAATTTAAGGAAAGATGTTGCACGTTGTCCCATCTAAAGGTATAATTGTTGCACCCCCATGGGGCTCTCACAGCGCTTTGAGCTTCTCAGCCATTGGATCTTCCCATCGAATACATCTGGTCCGTTCATTCTGAGCTGAAAGCAAGGGTGCTGGTTGGTCCTCCTGCTAGATAAAGCCAAGAAACAGCCTTGTTTTACCCGCCTGAGACTGCTCGTGGGTCCCACCTTTGGCCGGGCCCACTCGTCGGTCGCTGCGGCTGGGAGTTGGTTTGGTCAGGCGTGGCATTAGCGCATGGAAAAGATCTCCAAAGGGAACCCTAGCCGCTGGCCCCCAATCGCCGCACATCCTCCCTCTCCGCTGCCTTTCCCCGTCTCCACCCCTCTGATGACCCACAAGTATAGGGGATCGCAACAGTCTTCGAGGGAAGTAAAACCTAATTTATTGATTCGACACAAGGGGAGACAAAGAACACTTGGAAGCCTTAACAGCGGAGTTGTCAATTCAGCTGCACCTGGAAACAGACTTGCTCGCAAGGGTTTATCAGTAGTAACAGTTTTATAGCAGTAGCAGTAGTGAAATAACAGCAGCAGAGTAACAGAGACAGCAGTAGTGATTTTAGTAAACAGCAGGATTAAAATACTGTAGGCACGGGGATGTATAACGGGCGTTGCATGGATGAGAGAAACTCATGTAACAATCATAGCAGGGCATTTGCAGATAATAATAAAACGGTGTCCAAGTACAAAGCAATCAATAGGCATGTGTTCCATATATAGTCGTGCGTGCTCGCAATGAGAAACTTGCACAACATCTTTTATCCTACCAGCCGGTGGCAGCTGGGCCTCAAGGGAAACTACTGGATATTAAGGTACTCCTTTTAATAGAGTACCGGAGCAAAGCATTAACACTCCGTGAACACATGTGATCCTCACATCGCTACCATTCCCTCCGGTTGTCCCGATTTCTGTCACTTCGGGGCCATTGGTTCCGGACAGCGACATGTGTATACAACTTATAGGTAAGACTATAAACAATGAATATCATGATGAAATAATAACATGTTCAGATCTGAGATCATGGCACTCGGGCCCTAGTGACAAGCATTAAGCATAACAAGTTGCAACAATATCATCAAAGTACCAATTACGGACACTAGGCACTATGCCCTAACAATCTTATGCTATTACATGACCAATCTCATCCAATCCCTACCATCCCCTTCGGCCTACAGCGGGGGAATTACTCACACATGGATGGGGGAAACATGGCTGGTTGATGTAGAGGCGTTGGCGGTGATGGCGGCGATGATCTCCTCCAATTCCCCGTCCCGGCGGAGTGCCAGAACGGAGACTTCTGGCTCCCGCGACGGAGTTTCGCGATGTGGCGGCGTTCTGGAGGGTTTCTGGCGACTTCGACTTCTCCCCGTGCGTTTTTAGGTCGAGGCCGATAAATAGTCCGAAGGAGGGCGTCGGAGGCCGGCCGAGGGGGCCACACCACAGGGCCGCGCGGGCCCCCCTGGGCCGCGCCACCCTATGGTGTGGGGCCCTTGGGCCTCCACCTTACTTGACCTTCTGGCTCCGTCATTATTCTTGGAAAATAGGGCCTTCTGCATAAATTCCGAGGATTTTCCCGAAAGTTGGATTTCTGCACAAAAACGAGACACCAGAGCAGTTCTGCTGAAAACAACGTTAGTCCGTGTTAGTTGCATCCAAAATACACAAATTAGAGGCAAAACAATAGCAAAAGTGTTCGGGAAAGTAGATACGTTTTGGACGTATCAACTCCCCCCAAGCTTAGCTTATTGCTTGTCCTCAAGCAATTCAGTTAACAACTGAGCGATAAAAGAACTTTCACGAACACATTTGCTCATATGATGTATATATTCTCATGCTATGGCTAATACTTAAGCAGTTCATAATGAGATACATGCAAATAAGATCATCTAACAGCTATGTCAATCATGGAGAGGTACCAATAATTAATAATAAGCATCATGAATCATGTATATAAGCAGGATTGCAATGTTCATAAGAGAGTATGATAAAGTGGTATCTCGCTTGCCTGTATTTGATTGGCAAAACATAAATGCCCGGGCACCTCTGGAGTTCATAGAAAGACTAGAAGTAGTGATTGTCAAAGATAAAAGCATCAAAGTTATACAACAATCAATCATATTTTGAGACAAGCATATTATACTAAGAATGACAGTTGTGCTCTCAAGATAGTGCTCAAAGAAATAATGGAGACACAACATAAAAGTAAAAGATTGACCCTTCGCAGAGGGAAGCAGGGATTAACATGCGCTAGAGCTTTTCATTTTTATAAAGACAGGAGTAAAATTATTTTGAGAGGTGTTTGTTGTTGTCAACGAATGGTAATGGGTACACTAACTACCTCGCCAACCGGACTCCCAAGAGCGGCTCCCATGAATTATTGCATATTTATTTGGCACTCCTTCCAACCTTTCTTACACAAACCATGGCTAACCGAATCCTCGGGTGCCTGCCAACAATCTCATACCATGAAGGAGTGCCTTTTTATTTTATTTTTATTATGATGATGACACTCCCCCCAACCTTTGCTTACACAAGCCATGGCTAACCGAATCCTTCGGGTGCCGTCCAACAATCACAAACCATGGAGGAGTGTCTATTTAAGTTAATTAATTTGGGACTGGGAATCCCATTGCCAGCTCTTTTTGCAAAGTTATTGGATAAGCGGATGTGCCACTAGTCCATATGAGAGTCCGTCAAAAGTAAATGACAAGGTTGAAAGCTAAACACCACATACTTCCTCATGAGCTATGAAACATAAACACAAATTGAGAAGCATTTTGAAGGTTTTAAAGGTAGCGCATGAGAATTTACTTGGAATGGTTTGAAATGCCATGCATAGGTATTTATGGTGGACACTCTGGAATAACTTGGTTTTCATGTGTTTGGAAGCACGAGCAGCGTTCCCGCTCAGTACAAGTGGAGGCTAGCAATAGACTAGGGAGCGACAAATCAAGAGAGCAGTAACTGTCATAATCATGCTTGCGGCAAAATAAATTAACGGAGGCATAAAAGTGATACAAGAACTCTGAAGCAATATAGATCATCAAGGCTTAATTGACTTTTTGTTCAGTCATATGCATGCGTGAGCATGTGCCAAGTCGATATAAATGAATTATTCAGAGGAGGATACCACAATGCCATACTTACTTATGAATAAAACAATGCAAGCAAACATCCATGACATGCTACTCATATTAATAGATTGGAGCTAAACATGAGAGATCATGAACTACTAGACTTTCTCAAATAACATATACCTCACATGAACCGACTAAGCATGCTCACATGGATGAGTATATGTACAAAAATGAAAACAAACAGAGTTCATACCAGCCTCTCACCACAATCCAATTGTCGTAGATCGTCATTATTGCCTTTTCACTTGTGTAGCTTGGATAATATGAAATGAAAACCACGCTCCAGCCACCGAAGACCATTGAACTCATAAAGAACTTTACAAACCAAAGAAGAACAGCAAATATTTTTGGTTGTTGGGGGGATGACCCCCGGTATGCCAAAGGCATGCCAAACCGGATGGTTTGAGCCATCAGGATACCGGTTAGATGTTCATGCCGGAGTCTAAGATAGGCGTTTGGCTGAACAGGCTAAGCCGGTATCCTCATAAGAGGGATACCGGAACCGGATAGAAAAGGTACCGGGCCACCTGAAGGAATGGCTTGTCGGCAAAGCTGGTCAAAGATCCTCTCCAGAGCTAGAAGACAAGGATGAGCTAAGCAAAGTAGCTTTAAACGAAGGGCTGACGATAAAGAAGAAGATGACGGAGAAAGAAGCCGGAGGACGTCAGCCTCCCTGATTAAAGAAGACCCCGGTGTCATCTATGATTAAAGTAGCTTTGTACAGTAGCCTTGTAAAGTAGTTTGTCCAGTCAAAGATGCCATTAGGGTTTCTTGCACTGTAAGCCACCCTCTCCCCTATATAAGGAGAGGGGGCAGCCCTTCTTCACGGGCGCGGAACACAGAGAGAGAAAAACCTGTAACTTGTGTGAATCAAGGAACATGGTGATCTAGAGTGAGTTCTTCCTTGTGTCTTTCTTCTTCAACCTCTGGCCTTGGCCAAGTTCTTGAGGAAACCATCTGGAAGTTCATCCCACCTGATCACAAACCCTCCCCCGAATCCTCTTGCGTCCATTCGGCCCCAATCTAAGCCATCCTATGGCATCTGTCTGTTCACCACGACGACAGTTGGCGCCCACCGTGGGGCTGGAAGTGGCGCTTGATGGAGTTCACATTCGGACGGGCGTCCTCGAGATCTCCGGCGAGCGTACGGTGTCCGCGCTGGTGCAGCGCATCTACGCCATGGACTTCATCAACGACAACGCGGGCTGCTTCGCCAACGGCAGCGTCTTCCCCAAGAACGGCCGCGTCATCGAGTTCGGCAGCCACCGCATCTACTTCGGCACCGTTCCCGTGCGCCAGCGCCTCTCGCCGGTGCTGGTGGCACCGGACCCGCCAAGATGGCTCTATGCTGGCCGCGCCGCCGGCAGCGTCGAGGTAATGATGACCGGTGTGGCTGGTGCAGGAAAGGAAGCCGTGGCTGAAGGTGCTGGTCGCACGGTTTCGACCCGTGCGGCCAAGCCACCGCTGGAGCGCGACGCAGGCGCAGCGGGAGCATCATCCGCGCCACCGGAAACACCGCTTCAAGCGGCGATGAACGTCCTCGCCACCCCCATCGCGCAGAACGTCGATCCGGCAGCGGCTCAGGCGGAGCTGGAGGCGCAGCGCCAGAAGGTGCTCGAGAGCGGCAAGGACATCCTCCGGGCGCAGCGCGAGCTGAACCTAACCCTACGTGAGTACAACGCTGCCCATGGCTTTGCTTCTGTTAGCGCGCATGCTGCTAGGATGCCGGAAAACCGGCTAAAAGCTCGCAACCTAGATCAGGATTTGCGCAAAGAGATTCATGCCGGCAAAAGTACCTCTGCATCTGTTAGCATCGTGGAGAAACCTAAGTACAGTAGCCCGGATAAAACTATAAAAGCTGCTAAAGCTGCTGTAGAGCTATGCGAGTCGCTTTCTGGAGATGCTTTGGCAAAACAGCAGGAGCGTGTTAGAGAGCTGCTAGAAACTATTGAGCAGCAGAACGCTGAGCAGCTGGCTAAGCTGAACAAGGCAGCAGCCTCAAAATCCGGGCGTTCAACAAAGAATGCCGGTAGCAAGTCCCATGGGCAGGCTTCGTCCCCCCCATCCGGACAGGAGAAGAGAAAAAGAAGTGAATGCGCAGCAGATGACTGTGTATGATCCGGTTCTTGCCGGAAAGCAACAAGCCGGGCAACATGATGCCGGTAGAAAAAGCCAAGGGGCAGAGCGAGGCTACGCCAGAGGAGGCTATGCCGGAAACAATCATGCCGGTAGATATGAGACCGGGCAAAATTATCGAGCTGCAAGGGCAGCGTACGATGAGGAGGAAATAGATCCCCCGAGGTACCGGCAGGCAAGGGCCGCGGTACCGGAATGTTATGATGAAGCTGACTCTGCAAGACCGGCAGCATACCGGAACCCGTTGGGAGAACGCTTGGGAGAGAGATACTTACCGGAACGGGATGCGAGGTACCGTCTGGATAGAGTGTACTTGTCGGAAATGATCGAGGAAGAAGGTCCTCCAGGTCCAAAGTGCTTTGGCCCAAGGATCATGAGAGAAAAACCACCAGTTCGCAACTTTACGTTGCCCCGTGACACAAAAACATACGATGGCACTACGAAGCCGAAAGATTGGCTTGCGGATTACGTGACCGCGGTATATGTCGCAGGCGGTGGAGGAACCGTAGCAGGAGGAGGAAACCGGCGTTGGGCCGTGAGGATCATACCATCGTTTTTGGTTGGACCGGCAAGAATCTGGCTAAAAAACTTGCCGGCAGGAAGCATAAATGGCTGGCTGGATTTTGAGGAGGCTTTTGTGAGCAATTTCAGCAGCACCTATCAGAGGCCAAACAGGCCGCAGCAACTTGCTCTGTGCGTATAGCGCCCGAACGAAACAGACCGTGATTATCTGGCCCGGTGGAACACTACAAGGAACTCCTGTGAAGGGGTAATCGAGGCACAGGCCATTGCTTGGTTTAGCAGTGAATGCAGAAGAGGTTCACCGTTGTGGCAGAAGTTGCAGCGGAACATGCCGACAACGTTGGCAGAGATGATACGTGTGGCGGATAGATATGCGTTGGGAGACCCAACGCAGCCGGCAGTGCAACCTGAGCCGGAACAGCTGCGCCACGAACAACACCGGGATAACCGGAATAACAAAAGAAGGGAAGATTTTCCGGATCGAAGGTACGGTCCGCAGCAAGTTGCTGCTGTGCAGGAAAACTCTGAGGCCAGCGGCAGTCAGAGGCAAAGAACCGGATCGCAGCCATGGGCGGGTCCTAAGAAACAATGGGTGGAAAAGAAACCCTGGGTCCAGAAAAGAAACTGGCAAGAACCCGCAAAATACACCATGGAAGCTGCCATGGACCAACCTTGCCGGTGGCACACACCGAATCCGGCACACCCGTCAAACCATCTGACGAAGGATTGTACCTGGACCAAGTACTTGATGCAAAAGGGAACGGTAAAAGATGCACAGCCACCACAAGACATGCCACGGCAGCAGCAGCTACCGCCACCACCGCCACTTACCGGGGCAAACGCCTTACCGGTGCAGCCAAACCGGCAGCAGTACCAGCAAGTTAACCGGGTGGAGCAAGATAACCAACCACCTCCACCGGCACCTTTAGGCCGGAATGTTTACGAAGACCCGCATATGTGCTGTGTCGTTTTTGTCACTGAGCCAACAGATAGGCAAAGTATGCATCGCCGCTCCATGGAAGTAAACGCCGTGATGCCGGCAGTTCCCAAATACATGATATGGTCCAATCAGGAAATTACCTGGTCATCTAAGGATCACCCCAAAATCATGCCGAATCTGGGTGGATATGCTCTTGTTGTGGACCCAATCATGAAAGGGCCGCAAACTCGAGTAAAGTTCAGCACGGTGCTGATAGATAACGGCAGCAGCATAAACATCATGTACAAGCATACCATGCATACGTTGGGCATAACAGAAAACATGCTTCAGCCAACGCGCACAACGTTCCACGGAATTGTTCCGGGCTTGTCCTGCGCCCCGATAGGAAAAGTTCGGGTGGACGTGGCATTTGGAGGACGTGACAATTGCCGGGTTGAAAATGTTGAGTTTGAGGTGGTGGATCTAGACAGTCCCTACCATGCATTGCTAGGGAGACCGGCGTTGGCAGCCTTCATGGCCACAACTCATACGGCTTACCTCAAGATGAAGATGCCGGCACCTCGTGGACCATTGACTGTGGTGGGAAACTATAAGGTCTCACTGGAAACTGCATCTGCCGGATCGAACCTAGCGGAATCCCTGGTGATCGCGGAGGAAAAGAAAAGAATGCAAACAGCTGTTGCGCTGGCTCAGTCCTCACAATTGAGCTTAGCGGCAATGAGTGAAAACATGGGCTCGCCAGCATTCAAGCCAACAAATGAAACAAAGGACATCGTGCTGGATCCGGCTTACCCAGAGCGCACCGTTCGTATCGGTGCCGGACTTGATCAAGCATAGGAAAGCGCGCTCGTCAGCTTCCTCCGTGAGAATCGGAATATCTTTGCCTGGTCAACTGATGATTTGGTAGGTGTTCCGAGGGAGCTGGCTGAGCACTCCTTAAACGTCCGGAAAGATGCCAAGCCGGTGCGGCAACCACTGCGCCGGTTCGCTGAAGATAGAAGGAAAATCATAGGAGAAGAGGTAACCAAACTGCTTGTTGCCGGATTCATTGTGGAGGTCACGCACACAGAGTGGCTGGCCAATCCGGTAATGGTTGAAAAGAAGAAGGATGAGAACCTGGAGGCAAAAGCTCCGAAGGTGTGGCGCATGTGCATCGACTACACCAACCTAAACAAGGCTTGCCTAAGAGACCCTTTTCCTTTACCACGGATCGATCAAGTGATTGATTCAACTGCTGGCTGTGAGTTGTTGTCCTTCCTGGATGCCTATTCCGGTTTCCACCAAATTCCCTTGAAAAAGGAAGATCAAATAAAAACTGCGTTCATTACCCCGCACGGGGCTTATTGCTATGTCACTATGCCCTTTGGTTTGCGCAACGCTGGTGCAACGTACCAGCGCTGTATGCAAAAATGCTTGTTTGATCAAATTGGAAAAAATGTGCAAGTCTATGTAGACGACATTGTGATAAAAACTAAGGTAAAGAACACCTTAATCGATGACATCCGGCAAACATTCGATAACCTAAGACGGTTCCGGATGAAACTTAATCCGGCAAAATGCACCTTCGGTGTCCCTGCCGGCAAGCTGCTCGGTTTCCTGGTATCAAGCCGGGGCATAGAAGTTAATCCGGTAAAAATCCGGGCAATAGAAAGAATGAATATCCCACGAGAGCTAAAAGATGTGCAAAAATTTACCGGTAGCTTGGCATCGCTAAGCCGGTTCATAAGCAGGTTGGGAGAAAAAGCTCTGCCACTCTATGCTCTCATGAAAAAATCTGACACGTTCGTCTGGACCCCTCAGGCAGACGCGGCGTTCAAAGAGCTAAAAACAATGCTAGCCACAGCACCTATACTGGCTTCACCCCTAGAAAGAGAACCTATGCTATTATACATAGCGGCAACAAACCGGGTTGTGAGTGTAGTGGTTGTGGTTGAAAGAGAAGAGGAAGGAAAAACCGTCCAGAGGTCGGTATACTACCTGAGCGAGGTGCTCTCCCTCTCGAAACAAAACTACCCTCACTTCCAAAAAATGACTTATGGCGTGTACATGGCCGCCACCAAACTCAAGCATTACTTTGAGGAGCACCCCATGAAGGTGGTGAGTGAAGCACCAATCTCCGACATCATGTGCAACAAAGACGCCAGTGGCCGGAATGCAAAATGGGCAATCCAGATATCACCATACGTGCCGGTATATGAAAGAAGAGATGCCATAAAATCACAGGCTTTGGCTGATTTCCTCGTTGATTGGGCGGAGATGCAATACAAACCGCCGCATCGGAGGATGAAATCTTGGAAAATGCACTTTGATGGATCCAAGCTCAAAGAGGGTCTAGGTGCCGGTGTGGTGCTCACCTCACCTAAAGGAGATCACCTCCGGTATGTTTTGCAAGTACATTTCAGGGCATCGAACAATGTCGCTGAATATGAAGCTTTGATCCATGGGCTTAAGGTCGCAAAAGAAATCGGTGCGCACCGGATCATTTGCTATGGAGATTCAGATCTTGTGGTACAGCAGTGTTCCGGAGATTGGGATGCAAAAGATGCCAACATGGCCTCGTACCGGTTTCACGTGCAAAAGATTGCCGGATTCTTCGAAGGTTGTGAGTTCCACCATGTGCCACGCGCAGAAAATGAAGCCGCGGATGCTTTGTCCAAGCTGGGCTCATCTAGGCAAGAAATTCCTCCCGGAATAGCTCTAGCTCACTTAAGAGCACCGTCAATCAAACCAAGCCCAGAATCGGAATCAATTTTCGTACCGGAATCACATGTAGTACCCATGGATATTGATGAAGGGAAACCGGGGACTGTACCGGCAAGCTCGGGGACTGCTCCGGCAAGCTCGGGGACTGTTGTACCCATACCGGAAGAAATGATGCTGGTAGATAGTATGGAGATAGATGCACCAGTATTTCTGGTTCGAGAGATACCGTCATGGGTTAAACCTATTAAGGAATTCCTGATCAACGGCACCTTGCCGGCTGACGAAAATGAGTCAAGGAGGATACAAAGAAGGTCCAAAGCTTACACCTTCATCAACGGTGAGGTGTACAAGAGAAGCGTTACCGGTGTCCTTCAAAGATGTGTGGAACCGGAGGAAGGGAAAGAAATGCTTGAGGAAATTCACCAAGGAGAATGTGGGCACCATGCTTCATCAAGGGCGCTAGTAGCAAAAGTATTCCGGCATGGGTTTTATTGGCCCACTGCTTTGGAGAACGCTGAGGATCTGGTAAGAAAATGCAACGGTTGCCAGAGGTACGCCAAGCAAAATCATACCCCAGCATCCGGTTTAAAGACAATACCGTTAACATGGCCATTCGCCGTTTGGTGCCTTGACATGGTTGGCCCATTCAAAACTGCAAGAAGCAGCATGACCCACATCTTGGTCATGGTGGATAAGTTCACCAAATGGCTAGAAGTAAAACCTATCGCAAAGTGTGATGGGCATACAGCGGTGAAATTCCTAAAAGATGTCATTTTGCGGTATGGATACCCGCACAAAGATCATCAACGATAATGGAACCAACTTTGCTCAAGGTGAGTTCAAAAGGTTCTGTGAGGACAACAACATCCGGTTGGATTTGTGCTCAGTGGCACACCCACAAGGCAATGGCCAGGTGGAAAGAATGAATGCTTTGGTGCTTTCCGGTATCAAGCCTAGACTCATTGATGCAGTGGAAAAGTCACCGGGATGTTGGCTCGATGAGCTACCATCAGTTCTGTGGAGTATAAGAACGACTCCAAACCGGTCTACCGGATACACTCCGTTCTTCATGGTTTATGGAGCAGAAGCGGTCATACCAACCGATATCATTCATGATTCACCAAGAGTATAGCTCTATACTGAGCAAGAGGTCAAAGAGGCCAGAGAAAATGATGTGGACTTGCTAGAAGAAGCAAGAGAGTTGGCTCTGGCAAGAACAGCCATTTACCAGCAGAACCTCAGACGCTATCATAACCGGAAGGTGAACCCGAGAGTTTTCCGGGAAGGAGATCTTGTGCTTCGCCTAGTGCAGCGCACTGAAGGCCGGCATAAGCTCTTGCCGCCATGGGAAGGTCCCTTCATTGTAAGCAAGGTGCTTCACAATGATGCATACTACTTGATCGATGCACAGGAGTGGAAAAAAGGAAAGGCGGACAGGTCCGGAGAGGAGAGCAAGCGTCCATGGAACGTAGCTCTGTTGCGTCCTTTCTACTCTTGAAGTGGTGGTGTAAGAAGTTCCTTTTTGTACCTTATATGCTATGAATAAAAGATGCCGGAACCTTGAATGAATCTCGGGGACTACCCCAACTTAAGTTGCATGTAACTTGTTTATTTTTTCAGTTTACCGGTTGCTTATTGAATGTTTTTTCTTTCCGGTTTAGTAGTGTGCTAAATCCTACCGGAGTCTTCGACTCTGCTGCTGTCCGCAAACCGGCTTCATGGCAAGCAAGATAAACCGGTAGGAGATAAGCACATGAACTGCGAAGAGGGAGAGAAGGAAAGAACAATCCGGAAAATTTAACTAACCCCGGTTAAACCGGTTTTTTGCAAAATTTCAAAGTTATTTCTAAGTTCAAGAAGATGCTTGTTTGGTGAAAGAACCTTGTGCTCATACGCCAAAGAACGCCCAGAGAAGGCAGGCAGAGCCAAGGCAAAAGAACCAAGTATGCATCAAATTGGATGCGGAAACAATTGGGAAATCTTTGCAGTGCAGGATAAAAGCAGAACCGAAAGCAAATATGCTAAGGCAAACTTAGAAATACTTAGCTACTGGTATAACTTACCGGCATAAAATGTGGTACGGCAACCGAAAGCAAATTTAAAGTTTTACATCATAAACCCCGGCATACCGGGGTAGAATTTAACAAACATTGTTTTGAGGCAAACAGGGCCAACAGACAGATCACAGGCAAACATTTGACAGAAGATCATCAGGCAGCGGGGGCATCAGGTGGAGCGGCACCGGCCTCAGCGTCTTCAGGGGGAGCAGCCCCGGCCTCGGGAGCTTCCGGCGGCACGTCCTCGGCAGCCTCATCTTCATCTCCCTCGTCTTCTTCTTCCTCATCGCTGAGGTAGTCCTTGACACCAGGAGGGGGAGGGATGAAGGTGCGGACCTCGGCATACTCAGCAAGCCGGTAGGCCCGATCCTGCCGCTGCGCGGTGAGCGCCAGATCCGTGTCCGTGGGAGCATCTGCGCGTACGCCTTGAAGGGCATCCAGATTCAGGGCAGGGTACCAGGAGCAGGCGGAGCGCAGCGCCGTGTCAGCTCCGGCACGAGCCGCGGAGCATTGCCACTCGCGAATCCGGTGCCCGGCATCCTTGAGCCGGTTGGCAGTAAGCGTGATGTTCTCCGGCAGCTCCTCCTCAGGCCACAGCACCTTGAAGATTTGGATGGCGGCAGTTGGTAGGTCGGCAAGGAGCTGGTCGACGCAGCGCATGTGTTGGACTCGCGCGGAGAGGGCGACAAGATAGTCGTACCCATCCCAGTGCGCGTCCAGATTGGGAAACTCCCGCGCCACCCGATCCTCCCTCACCTTCTTCACGGCATAGACCTGGGATTCCGGGAAATGCTCTACAGGAGGAAGGAAAAAGCATAAACACAAGACACCGGGAAAAAGCATGTCAGAAAAACAAGGAACAAAGGTATATTTTGAAAAGGAGAAAGCTTATAAGCGAAAGAAGGGGCAAGGCAGGAACTTACGGAGAGCCAGCGCATCTATCTTCATAACCAACCGATCGTATTCCCGGTGATCAGTGGTCATGGTGTCAATGAGGCGCTCCGCTGCTTTCCGCGATTTCCTCTCCTCCTCCAGCTCTGCCGTCAATACGGTGTTGGAGTTCGTGGAGTCCTCCACGACCTCCGCCAACCTGGCCTCAGCTGCAACCCGGGCGTCCTTCAAGGCTTGCTCATGCCGAAGCGCGGCTTGCATAGCCTGTTCCTTAAGCTCCCCCAAGGCGGTCTTCTGAGCGTCCAGTGCCTCGTTGTGCTCCTTGAGAAGCTGCTCTTTTTCGCCTAAGTACCGGAAAGAAAGGTTTTAGCAAGCAACAATAGATGAAATGAAAAAAGGAACAGATTAGCCGAAAAAGAAAGGATGGTACCTTGAAGCTTGGTAACCTGGGCCTTCAGGGCCTCGATGGTAGCTTCCGGAACAACTGTTAAACAAAACGATGCGTAAATATCAGAGAAGGAAACATTCCGGTGAAAAGATGCCGGAGGGAAAAGGAACAAAACAAACCTTGGCAGTGGCTGTGGGCCTCGGCAAGGTCCCGATGCTCCCACAGAAGCTCCTCAAAGAGTTGCTTCCGGGCGTCAGCAGTGCTCTGATCAAAGGAAGATGGTTGTGAGAAAGAAAGAAACAAGGTTTCAACCCGAAACTTGGGGACTGGCTATGTCGGTTTCACATGCCTCTAGTTAAAGTTTCGCGCTGAAAACTGCGTTTTCACCACGAAACTCGGGGACTGGGAGAATAGACAAGATCCGGAAAGAAAAGAAACCGGCATCAACAGAAATTACAAAAGGATTGGCAAAACTTACCACCACGTTGTTGGTAGCATCGTACCAGGCACTGTCAAACTCTTTCACGGCGCGTTTAAGCCGCGTGAAGTGTTCTTCAGTGGACCGAGGCCCAGCAGGGTCTGGTGCCGGAAGGCGGTCCTTCCCCAGGCCGCGGGTAGATGCGGAGATATCCGCCTCATTCCACTTCTGGGCGTAGGGGAGGAGGTGCCCCAGGTCTTTGCCCGCGCGTTTCAGCTCAACGATCTGGCCTAGGAGGCCGGTAGGCTTGTCTTGTACAGCGGCAGCAGCGGGACCAACGTGCAGCACCACGTCCCGCGAGCCGCCTGAGGCGTCGCCCTCCACAGCCTTGCCGCGGGAAGCCCCGGGCTTGAGGAACTTGGTGATCTTGGGGGTCTCTAACGGCGCCGTTTGCTTGGCCGCGGAAGGTCCTTGGCTGGGCGGCGGTGTCGGCGTGGCCTCGGGAGGAGGAGAAGATACCGGCGTGGAAGTATCCGGCGCGGTGGGGGAAGAGCTTGACTGCTTCTTCTTTTTCTTCGGGGGAGGAGGAACCAAAGGTTCCGCCTGCCCGGCATCTGTCTGGCCGGCGCCGATGTTGCTGGCGCCGGTGTCTTGAGCTTTTGGAGGGGAGGTGAAGTCCTCCTCCGCGCGGTGATCAGGAGGTGTTGGGGCCGCGCACCCCGAACTTGTAGTGCCTCCCGAAGGGGAGGCAGAGGTGTTGCCGGCACCAGATGGTACCGGACTTGAGTGAGGAGGAGGAGTGGAGGTCCTCGCGGAGCCGGCAGAGCCAAGCTCAAGCGCAGGGCTGAAAGAAAGGAAAAAGAGAGCGAATTGGAAAAAAGCAACCGGAAAAGAACTCGGTGGAAACAAAGAGAGCACAAAAAGAAATAAAAACTTACCCGGAAGAAACCGGCATCCGCTTCTGCTTGTAGCGCTTGGTGCTAACCTGCTTCCCTCCAATGACTTCAGTCCGAGGGCGTTTGGCAGGGGGAGCATGGCTGGGGCCGGCGCCAGCAGCTGGAGGATCACTCTTCTGGCCTTCGGCCATGAGTTTATCCAGGAACTCATCCCCAACCTCGGCCTGCAGGGGGGGCTCATGCTCATGGACCTGAGGGTTGATGCTGGCTGAGGGAATGTCTACAGAATAGCAGTAACAAAAAGAATATAAGAAAACGAACGGAAAGGCTACCTCAAGCAAGGTCAAGTCATCAGACGAACCAGCTGGTTCCGGCGGAGACTTGCCGAGGCGAGAAGATGGAGTCCGGCCCATCCTTAGATCCAGCCAATGAATGACGGGATCCGGATCATACTTGTCCAGAGGCCTCTTCCGGCAAGGGCCTCGTCGGTCTGAGTCGATCCGGGGGAAGCGAGCCCTAGCCTGGAAACAAAGGAAAAAAGAGAGATTAGTCGCAAATATGAAAGTTACCGGTAGTACGACCCGAGCCGCACAGTTTCTTACTTCTTGGGACGGGGGATTTCTGGAGCTGAGAGGGCAAAGGCCCCACTCCCAGTCATCCGGCATGTCCGTTTGGCAAATTTGGCTAGCCTTCAGGACCACGTCAGCCTTGCTCAAGGGCAAGCCGGTGATCTTGGTGGGATCACCGGGGCCGTACATCTCACTAATCTTGTGAGCGCGCTGTTGAAGGGGAAGCACCCGGCGGTAGATGAAGGCGCGGATGATATCGTCGGAGCAGATGTCGGTATCCTTCATCAACCTCAGCATGAAGCGCACCACCCGGTTCGTCTCGGCGTGATCCGTACCGGGGTTGTACTGCCAGTTGGCCTTGGCGGGCGGCGCCGGGTTGAACGCCGGCAAGTTGATGAGGTCGACGTCGCCCGCGTTCTTCACATAGAAGAACGTCGTCTGCCACAACCGGCAAGACTCGAGGCCGTTGAACTTAAAAAAGGGGCTCCCTTGGCGGGAGCCGATGATGCAAGACCCGCATTGAACGGGGGGTTTGGGCTTGGGAATGTCCTTGCCTTGGACCGAATTGATCCGAAGGGAGAAAAAGCGGGCAAACGTCTCGCGAGCGGGACGGATGCCAATGTAGCCCTCCATGAAGGCCACAAAACAAGAAAGATAAAAAACGGCATTGCCGGGAAGGTGGTGAGGTTGGAGACGATAGAAGTTGAGGAATTGGTGAAAGAAATCAGAAGCAGGAAGGCCGAAGCCACGCTCGAAATGAGCAAGGAAAACAACGACCTCACCGGGTTCGAGCACCGGTTCGATCTCGTCACCTGGAAGCCGGCAGATGACTCCTTCCGGAATCCTCCTAGACCGGTAGAGCCAGTCGATCTCATACAGAGTCACGTCGGAACCCCTCCAGGCTCCGCGTGTCTTGTCTTTTCCGGAGGCCCGGCTAGATGTGCCGGCCTCTTGTTTCCGGCTAGATGCCAGATCCATCCGGGCGAGGTCTTCGGTTAGCCCGTCAGAAGTGCTACTACCTTGGTTGCTAGAGGTGGCAGCGGGGAGAGACCCTTCGCTAGACATAAGAATCTAGGTGACACCGAAATCTATTGAAAAACGGTTTTCCCCAAACAGACCCTCGCGCGAAGATCTACGAGTAAGAGGAAAAGCAAAATAAAGAAGGGATAAATACTCTACCGCCCCCAAGATCCGAAGTCCGAAAAGGAAAGGGGTAAAGGCGCATCGGGCCTAACCTGAGGCGGCGGAGTCGCAGAGGAAAAGGTTCGCCGGAGGTACGGTGAGCCTGCGGCCGGCGAGGAGGTCCGTCGACGGCGAGGCGAGGAAGTTCTTGAGGAAGCACGAATGCAGCGGACGTGGTGAGCGCGCTGCAGAAGGTTCCCACACGACGAGGTCCGGTGGAAGTGCATCGTGAGTTCGCCGGGCGACGGGGCTCGGGCGAGCGACGGCGGACGGAGAACGGTGAAGGCACGGAGGCGAAGAGCACTGTGCGCAAGGAAGTGGAGAATGCGAGAAGAGGAAGAAGGAGCGGCGGTTGCGCTTATAAAGAAGAAGGGAAGTGGGCTGAAAACCGCTGGGCCGTGGCGGTTCGCCTCGCGGCCCGCGGCGGTTCGCACCATGGGCCGCCACGTGTCGGAGAGATACACGCGAAAAAATAGGAGGCCACACGGAGGCACACAGGAGATCCAAAACGGCTAGTGGGATCCGCAGCGGTGCATTAAATGGGCGCGCGGGAGTCGAAGCGAAATGACAGCGACAACGGCGCGTCGATCCACAGTGCGCATGTCTCTGTCAGGCGCGGGGCCCGAGATATTCTCGACTTCGCCGAGGAGGTGTTTAATGGTTAAGGTACCGGAAGACAAGATACCGGAGAATGACTTACAAAGAAAGATAAGGAAGATCCGGGCAAAGATGCCGGATCCGAGCCTGACGCCGGATGGATCAAACCGGTATCCAAAGACGTAAGAACCTGGCATGGTCTGTTGGATAGGATCCGCCAGACTATACCAGCTTCGGGGACTAATGTTGGGGGGATGACCCCCGGTATGCCAAAGGCATGCCAAACCGGATGGTTTGAGCCATCAGGATACCGGTTAGATGTTCATGCCGGAGTCTAAGATAGGCGTTTGGCTGAACAGGCTAAGCCGGTATCCTCATAAGAGGGATACCGGAACCGGATAGAAAAGGTACCGGGCCACCTGAAGGAATGGCTTGTCGGCAAAGCTGGTCAAAGATCCTCTCCAGAGCTAGAAGACAAGGATGAGCTAAGCAAAGTAGCTTTAAACGAAGGGCTGACGATAAAGAAGAAGATGACGGAGAAAGAAGCCGGAGGACGTCAGCCTCCCTGATTAAAGAAGACCCCAGTGTCATCTATGATTAAAGTAGCTTTGTACAGTAGCCTTGTAAAGTAGTTTGTCCAGTCAAAGATGCCATTAGGGTTTCTTGCACTGTAAGCCACCCTCTCCCCTATATAAGGAGAGGGGGCAGCCCTTCTTCACGGGCGCGGAACACAGAGAGAGAAAAACCTGTAACTTGTGTGAATCAAGGAACATGGTGATCTAGAGTGAGTTCTTCCTTGTGTCTTTCTTCTTCAACCTCTGGCCTTGGCCAAGTTCTTGAGGAAACCATCTGGAAGTTCATCCCACCTGATCACAAACCCTCCCCCGAATCCTCTTGCGTCCATTCGGCCCCAATCTAAGCCATCCTATGGCATCTGTCTGTTCACCACGACGACATTGGTGTTTTCGAATTAGAAACAAGAACAAAAGGAAACAAGCAAACAAAACAAAATCTTTTTGGGTTTTCTTATAGCAAACTAGCAATAGCAAATAAAGTGAAACAAATGCAAGAAACCAAAGCAAACAAATGGTGAAGAGAAACAACAGAAATATTTTTGGTTTTTTTGTGTTTTGGGAAGGAAACAAAGCAAAAACAAGAAATAGCAAACTAAAAGAAACACTGAAAAGAGAGATGGCAGAAATCTGCCAAAACCTGACAGCAGTACAGAAATCGATTTTTACAAAAATCTTACGTTGCTCAGCTCGAAAAGTGTTCAACTAATAAAAGTTAGATAACAACCTGGGGAACATGCACAAAAATTGGCAGCTCAAAATAACGTTCTGGCTGTGCGCACGAATTTTTCTAGTAACAGCCCAGAATCTGTTTTCAGGCAGCACTTCCCCAAATATCATCTCCCTCTCATTAGAAAACCACCCAAAGAGACTAAACAAGTATGTATAAGTATCCAGCAATCATAATATGCAAAGAATGAGTTATGCTGGTATACCTCCCCCCAAGCTTAGGCTTTTGGCCTAAGTGGAGATCAACCCCATGGTGCCCATGAACATTTTTGGGTGTTAAAATTATTATTACAGGGCAGAATTTTTGAAATCTTCGATTAACTAAGGAACTTTGCAAATTAAAAATGCTACAGCAACTAGAGCAAATGGAGGAAGAAAGAGATGTTGTTTACCTCCTCTATGCATATAAAAAGTATTCGTTAACAAGGTTGATCAAGTCTTGTCACCAAATAAATTTTACATAGCATAAGAAGAAATAAACCTCAAATCAATCATGTTACCTTGAATTGTATTGATATGGATCCAATCACAAGAGTTTGATATTCTTCCTTAGGCTCATATATAGGACAATCAATAGTTCCCACTTTGATAGTTCTCACATTAGAAATAGTATTAACTCCACACGCTTTCTCAATCTTCTTGGGGAAATAAACGGTATGCTCCTTATCATCAACATTGAAAGTAACCTTTCCTTTATTGCAATCAATAACAGCCCCTGCGGTGTTAAGAAAAGGTCTCCCAAGAATAATAGACATATTATCATCTTCAGGCATTTCCAACACAACAAAATCAGTTAATATCAAGCAGTTAGTAGTAACTTGAACAGGAACATTCTCACATATCCCAACAGGAATAGCAGTAGATTTATCAGCCATTTGCAAAGATATATCAGTAGGTATCAACTTATCTAAGTAAAGTCTCTTATAAAGAGAAAAAGGCATAACACTAACACCGGCTCCCAAGTCACATAGAGCAGTTTTAACATAATTATTCTTAATAGAACAAGGAATAGTAGGTATACCTGGGTCGCCCAACTTCTTTGGAACTTTTCCATTGAAAGAGTAATTAGCAAGCATAGTGGAAATTTCCTCATTGGGGATTTTCCTTTTGTTAGTAACAATATCTTTCATATACTTTGAATAAGGAGGCAATTTAATAGCATCAGTCAAAGGGATTTGCAAGAATAAAGGTTTCATCCAATCACAAAATTTATTATAGTGTTCTTCTTCCTTTGATTTTAGTTTCTTAGCAGGAAAAGGCATTTGCTTTTGAACCCAAGGTTCTCTTTCATTACCATGTTTCTCAGCAATAAAATCTTCTTTAGTGTACTTTTTATTTTTAGCATGCTTTTCAGGTTCTTCTTCTACCTCTTCTTTATCAGAAGCATCATTCTTATCATTATCTTTATCATGTTCATTACCACTTTCAGTTTCAGCATCAGAAATAGAAATACTATTAGGATCATTAACAGGTTCAGAGGATTCTACAACATTTTTATGTTTCTTCTTCTTTTTCTTCCTAGAATGAGCACTAGGTTCAATGCGTTGAGAATCTTGTTCAATTCTTTTGGGATGCCCTTCAGGATATAGAGGATCCTGGGTAGAGACACCACCTCTAGTTGTTACTTCATAAGCATGTTTCTCTTTAGAATTATTCCCTAACAAGTCATTTTGCACTTTAGTGAGTTGATCAATTTGAGTTTGAATCATATGAAAATGTTTAACAAGCATCTTAACATCATTGGAGGTTCTCTCCACAATACCATGCAATTCACTAATAGCTCGAGAATTTTCCATTAAATGATTCTCTACTCTCATATTAAAATTTTCTTGCTTAACAATATAATTATCAAACTCATCTAAGCATTGTGCAGGAGGTTTCGAATACGGAATATCTTCCCTAGTAAAGCGTTGAAGGGAGTTTACCTCAATCATGGATGAAGGGGAATTATCTCACATATATCTTCTATAGGAGGTAGATTCTTCACATCTTCAGATTTAATACCTTTCTCCTTGAGAGACTTCTTGGCTTCCCTCATATCTTCATCATTCAATTTAATTAAACCCCTCTTCTTCAATATTGGCGTTGGAGTTGGTTGGGCGTAGTCCAATCATCATGATTCCGGCTTATTTTAGCCAATAATTCTTCAGCGTCATCGGGAGTTCTTTTCCTGAAAACACAACCAGCACAACTATCCAGGTATGCCCTAGACTCAATGGTTAGTCCACTATAAAATATATCAAGTAAATCATGCTTTTCCAAATCATGATCAGGCTGAGCTCTAATAAGAGAGCAAAATCTCGCCCAAGCCTCAGGCAATTTCTCTTCATCTCCCTGGTCAAAATTATAAATTCTCTGCAAAGCAATATGTTGAGCACTAGCAGGAAAGTATTTGCGGAAGAAAACATCAAGCAATTCTTTCGGACTTTTAATAGAATTAGGTGGCAAATTATTATACCAAGTTCTAGCGTCATCCTTTAATGAGAATGGAAAGATTTTAGCAACAAAGTAAGTACGCATCTTGACATCATCAGAAAACAAGCTACTTAGAGTAGATAACTCAGTCATGTGTTCAACAGCACTTTCTTTTTCAGTACCACAAAAGGGTGTTTTCTCAACAATAGCTATATGAGATAGATCAAGAGAAAAATCATAATCTTTATCCCTAATGTTTATAGGAGATGTGGCAAACTTAGGATCAGGAGATAGTTTATATCTAACAGCATGTTCTGCAAGCAACTTTTTAATTTTTCTTGCATCAGTAGTAGCATTGCATTTTTCAATAAAATCATCATTAAGCTCCACATAATCTTCATCAGGATCATCACTAAAATAATCAAGTTCAGGTGAACTAACAGGTGTAGTAGCATTAGGAGTTTCAGTATTTTCAATTTGTCTAGACCTAGCAATTGTAGCATCTAGAAAAGATCCCAATGAACCACTATCATCAAGCACAGTAGAAATATTATCAATATTATGAGAGTGTTCAGATTCAGCAGAAGTACCCGCATGCGAAGCATGTGGCGGTGAAACAAGTTTATCAATCACAGATGGTGAATCAAGTGTAGCGGAGGTACTCAGAATTGTACCTTTTCTTGTAGTGGATGGTAATATGGCGATCTTAGTATCGCGAGGTTTACCCATGATGGAGAATTTGCAGCAAACAATATTAATCCAAGTGAACTTCCAAATAAAGCTATGCTCCCCGGCAACGGCGCCAGAAAATAGTCTTGATGACCCACAAGTATAGGGGATCGCAACAGTCTTCGAGGGAAGTAAAACCCAATTTATTGATTCGACACAAGGGGAGACAAAGAACACTTGGAAGCCTTAACAGCGGAGTTGTCAATTCAGCTGCACCTGGAAATAGACTTGCTCGCAAGGGTTTATCAGTAGTAACAATTTTATAGCAGTAGCAGTAGTGAAATAACAGACGAGTACTTGAGAGACAGCAGTAGTGATTTTAGTAAACAGCAGGATTAAAATACTGTAGGCACGGGGACGGATAACGGGCGTTGCATGGATGAGAGAAACTCATGTAACAATCATAGCAGGGCATTTGCAGATAATAATAAAACGGTGTCCAAGTACAAAGCAATCAATAGGCATGTGTTCCATATATAGTCGTGCGTGCTCGCAATGAGAAACTTGCACAACATCTTTTGTCCTACCAGCCGGTGGCAGCCGGGCCTCAAGGGAAACTACTGGATATTAAGGTACTCCTTTTAATAGAGTACCGGAGCAAAGCATTAACACTCCGTGAACACATGTGATCCTCACATCGCTACCATTCCCTCCGGTTGTCCCGATTTCTGTCACTTCGGGGCCATTGGTTCCGGACAGCGACATGTGTATACAACTTATAGGTAAGACCATAAACAATGAATATCATGATGAAATAATAACATGTTCAGATCTGAGATCATGGCACTCGGGCCCTAGTGACAAGCATTAAGCATAACAAGTTGCAACAATATCATCAAAGTACCAATTACGGACACTAGGCACTATGCCCTAACAATCTTATGCTATTACATGACCAATCTCATCCAATCCCTACCATCCCCTTCGGCCTACAGCGGGGGAATTACTCACACATGGATGGGGGAAACATGGCTGGTTGATGTAGAGGCGTTGGCGGTGATGGCGGCGATGATCTCCTCCAATTCCCCGTCCCGGCGGAGTGCCAGAACGGAGAATTCTGGCTCCCGCGACGGAGTTTCGCGATGTGGCGGCGTTCTGGAGGGTTTCTGGCGACTTCGACTTCTCCCCGTGCGTTTTTAGGTCGAGGCCGATAAATAGTCCGAAGGAGGGCGTCGGAGGCCGGCCGAGGGGGCCACACCACAGGGCCGCGCGGGCCCCCCTGGGCCGCGCCGCCCTATGGTGTGGGGCCCTCGGGCCTCCACCTTACTTGACCTTCTGGCTCCGTCATTATTCTTGGAAAATAGGGCCTTCTGCATAAATTTCGAGGATTTTCCCGAAAGTTGGATTTCTGCACAAAAACGAAACACCAGAGCAGTTCTGCTGAAAACAGCGTTAGTCCGTGTTAGTTGCATCCAAAATACACAAATTAGAGGCAAAACAATAGCAAAAGTGTTCGGGAAAGTAGATACGTTTTGGACGTATCACCCTCCCTCTCCCTTGCGCGTGCGGCGGCCACCCACGCCATCCCCGCCGCCACCCCTCTGCCTCCACCGCGTCAGCTATGCAGCGATGGTGGCCAGCGGCGCCCTTGCGCTGTACGGCTGCATCCGCTGCGCAGGTGCAGGGGGCGCTCGAGCTCCATCTAGCAGCTCCCCTTTCTGGACGGCTAGTGGGGAGGAGAAAGGGAGGCCGCCGGCCGCCGCCATCCACGGCCCCACAGCTATGGCGCGACTCTCTCCTGCCTCCCCTCTCCCGCTCGTTCACGTGCTCTCTCCTCCACGAATCACCCTCCGGCCGATTTCCCGTCATCGTCGTGGCCGGTCGAGAGCAGCGCGGGCCTGGGCGCGAGGCAGCACGAGCGGGGCGTCGGCCTTGGCGCGAGCTGCGTGCAGCACGAGCGCGACGCCGGCCTTCGACGCGAGCCCCGTGTCCGGCACGAGCGGGACAGAAGATTTGTGGAGGCGGCCGCCGGTCCTGCTGATGGCAAAGAAGAGGAAGGGCGGGCTGTCTCTGCCATGGAGGCGCTATTGGAGGTGGTCAAGGAGGCTCCCACTTCAACGTCATGGACTCCTTCAGCAGATCCAGTGGTATAGGACAGTCCGCATTCTCCTTCATCTCTTAAATTTTTCTTCAGCTGCTCATAGTGAATTTTGTGCATGATTCCTCATCCCACTTGCACCAATTTTTTGACAATGGATCTGTTTTGCTCACTGGATATTCTGTCCGTTGACAAACATAGGTATTCTGGTGTAATATATATTACAAATTGCAGGAGGAAGATGTAAAGGCATCCAGGTGAGTTATATTCTCACGGCTTCTCTTATGTTGTTTTTCCTCATTTTGTTTTGCAATTGCAGTATCTTCATCTTTGATGGCTTTATGTTGGAAAAATCATGTCTCTTTTTTACATATCGGACCTGGGTTGCTAACCAATCTGTTAGACATAAACACATCATTTTATATGAGATGGTTCATCCTCTGTTAGCTCTGTTTGTTAGTTGCATCATCAACATGCCTGTTGCCGGTGCATCCATGACAACGGCCACATTAAATCTTCCTTTGATATATCACTTTGTTGAACAAATGAAGTTTCTTATTCATTTTTCTACCTCGTGATGTTCAGCAGCAGTAGTAAAAATGATATGTTCTTGCGGTGGATTTGTATGAAATTCATTCTACACATGATATTTTTTATATGAGAACTATTGCTTTGATTGCACCTAGTGCTTGAATTGAGGTTTATTTTGTCTCTCTAATGATATGGAAGGTGGTCAGGTTTCATCCCCGCTAATTGTAGGTGGATCAATTTGTACTTAACCAAGTAGAGCCCAAAACCGCATCATTTTATGACACCTCAGCTTGTACTTCAACTAGCTGGAGAATTTCTCACTGCGCTCTACCACCATAGCCTGATAGTAGAGGTTCATATCTCTGTTATAGCTTTAGCAGCAAAAGAGCTCTGAAGTGTTGAAGAGCTCCGAATTGTGATCAAACTATAAGAGATGTGATGCAGTTTGTCAGTAACTTGTGTGATCTTCAACAGTGTGACCTTAGTATGAAGAAATTGTGGATGTATGAATGATGAATTATTCAGATAGCAACCTACAGTTTGTCGTGTTATGCAACATTTGATTTATTTGATGACTCCCACACATTTTTGCAGGTTCAGGGGCCACCTGTGCCACACAGATGTTGTTTCCTTCACATATTGACTATCTAACTCCAAATTATTAAATAGGTAAGTGGTGTATTCTTTCTGTACTTAGGTCAATAAACAGCAATTCTTGTTGTTGTTGCATTCTGTGCTGCTGATAAATTTAGTTGATACATGTTTTTTCTTTATACACTTTCTCTTTTTACAAATTCTTTCGTATTCTAAGTCAATCCTTACACTGGTCTAGGTAGTATTACTGAAATAATTTAGAGTATTGACCTATTACTCTATGATCAATGTATTATTGGCAGGTAACTCAGAATGTACTAGAACACTTCTGAGTTAGAAGAACTGAGGTTCTATATAATTTTGAGGAGTATGTTGTAGATGTTGGCTTAGGACCCAAACCCACTGATGGTCTTCTGTGCTGCCACGACCTCCTTTCTATGTCTCAGCGGAAGTTGTGTGGGTAGCCACTCGAACCGGCCTTTTTATCTTCCCTGGTTGGTGGCTATGGGTATAGATACATGGAGCTCTGGACATCGAGGCTATTTAGTGACTAGATACATGAGGCGACAACGAGGCTTGCCATGTCCAGGTTGTTCTTTCTCCCATCCCTTCATTCATCTTTGAACTCAATTCATAAGTGTGATCAAGATGTGAGTTGACCCTTTCATGTGTTATGTGTTCTCTGCTTGTTTGGTGACTAGGTCAATAAGGAGCACGGTATGTTCATTCTGATGGCAAAAGAGATGGATCCCTGATTTATTAAACTAAATGTGTGTACTCTTTTATAGATTAAGAGGTACAATGTTGTTACACGGCTTGCTGTTACTAGAAACCAGTTTTATTGTCATGTTTAATTGTGCGTCACTCTTTTTGGAAATAGTTGCAACTATAAAATCTGGTGGGCTTCTATTTCTCCGTTGATGGATCTACATGTTAAATTACTTACTCCCCTGTTGTTTTTTTGGTTGGTATTCATAGTCTGTGCCTCGAGTTGGGAAAACAATTTGTTTGTGTACCCGTGCATACTACAGTGCTTCAGAATCTACTACATTTCTTGATTTTAACGTTTTGCTCTCCTCATGCAGGTACACAACAGTAGATGTCGTGCCTTTCTAAGCAGCATTTTTGATGTGTTACTAGGTTTGTTAGGAGCCTCATGTGCTATTTATAGGTTGACATGCCCTTTGCCTGGTTGACCTGCTTCGCCTTGTGCGTCCTACTGCGGAATCATTTTCACTCTGGTTCATCATACTCATGGAGGAGGTCAGCCAGCGATGCGGCTCATGGTCTTCGTACTCGCCTTCCCATGCCATTAAGGTACCTTATGTTGCTTTTGTCCTCAGTTCTTCCAACGTTATGTGCTTTTGCTCCAAGAATAATATGTAGAGAAGAAAGACGGAAAGTATTATAGCAAATGTAAACGTCAACTTTCTATAAGAGTTTAAGTTACTTTATAGATACTGGAGAACCTAACTTAAAATCTACAGTAAATTCTTCAGGTTTCTAGGGAGAACGCTTACCACACATGAACAAATTAAAAGGGAGAGGGGTATAAGAATTGTTCATATACTATTGGACTAAACATGTGGGGGACTTTAAAAAATTAGGGTCTACAAACAGAGAAGCAGCATATAGGATCTTATTGCAAGTCTGGTATACCATGAAAGCTTGGGAGCTGGGTAATAGCCTTTGTGTCTTCACGGTGTAAAACATATCTGGCCATTTCTTAATACAAAACTAGATCATTTTCTCGAGGTAACTGTATGATTAAATATTTCTTTTGTATGATGTGTAGCTGATTGTGCGGAAGAACAGGGCTTGTGAATACATTTAAATATTTGATGCATCATCTCATATCAACCATTTGTCGATGGAGAAATGTTGATATAACTGTATATGATGAATAGGGATGAGACATGTCGTATAAGATTATACCCCAGCGATTAACTAATCTGCCATGTTAGTCCACTTATTATGATCTTAAATTTTGAATTTTGACCTGACACCTTCCTAAAATATCTTTGTACAACCTACTGGAGTCCATGTTTTTATTTAATACAATGGGGAGCATAGTTCACTTATTCATGGGGCTTGATCCTTAGAACTTCTGTATTAGTAAGAACGTTTTGTATTATCTTCTTTTATTATTTCTGAGTTCCGATATAAGTTTTTGGCGGACCAAAACAATTCACATACATTGGAAATTTATGAAGATAAGAATGGCAAGTATAAGCTATATGTACAGAACATCCATTTGACAAAATTTCCATGCTTGGCGTACCTATGAACAGATGGAATGTACGACACCTCAAGTGAGTACCCATGTCACTTGTCTTCTTAATTAGTCCAGATCCAGGTGTGAATCGTTGCTGAGTACCCAGATTTAAATGTGTGCCTCCATTTCATTCTACTTTGTCCAGTACCTTGACTTTCTTTGAAAACATGTGGGCAATTTCTATTATTCATGAAGTTTTTGTCTAACTCTCGACTTTATGTTTTACCGCATCTTTCTAGGTGTGGTTCTGCTATCAGAAAGACCGTACAGGCCGGTTATTTTGTATGTTCAAGTGTTGCTCATGGTTCAGGTAAAACACCATTTCTCCACCTTTGTGTCCGCTGCCCTTGTTTCTGGTAAGAGTGCATCAGTGCGCAATAGATTAGTTCAGAGCGTGTGGCACCATATTTGTTTCGGTTGTATTCATGATTGATCAGTGGTTGGTTCATTGCTGCATGTTCGAATTTTATGCTAAAATATTAAAGCATGGGTCTTCTTATATGATAGTTTTACCAGTAACTTTTCCTTGCTTCAGTTATGTGCAATATGTATCTTATTTTGATGTACATTCTTAAACGGAAAAATCACATGATTACAAATTCTTTTATTTTGTTTTTAGTGTTTATGTATTTCATTTTAGTGGGAACTAAAGCGAGGTACTTAGATATTGTTGTTCTAACTCTGTTTATTTTCTAATATAATGCTTCATTCATTTTGTCTTTTAGAAGTGGAAAAATGATCCTTACATAAAATGTATTCCTATTTCATTTTTTAGTTGTCCTAGCTCTATGTGCTAATATTCGTCCTTGCTTTTGATTACTTTGAGTAAGGTGCTATGCATGTATTCTTACAAGCACAGAACCTGCCATTGGATTTGCTCGTATATACAGTAATTGAAAACAAATATATAGAATGGTTAATGCCAAAGCTAACTATTTATTATGTTTTCATCTCCTTAGATCCTGTAGGATAATATTTCTTTCTTCCATGGCTTCAGGTTTATGGAGACCATCAAAATCCCTCCCGCCATCATTTTGGAAGCAATGTTGAAAAAGTTATCCTTTTAGTTTCCCCAAGGATGAAAGCCATGCCATCGGAGGAAGCTTCTTTCAGATTGATGTGATGTTTTATTCTTCTGCCTGTTTCCCCCAATCTTCACTCCATCCCCACTCGCTGTTCAGCCATCCAACATTGTCCTTGGAAAAAGCAGCACCGTCGTCTTCATCGCCCCTCAGCGAACATGACTATGCACACCGGCGAGGAGAGGGACAGAGGAGAAGGCCTTTTTGCTCGCCCCTTCGCGCTCTGGTAGCCAGCTTTGCCACCGCGTCTTCATCGTCGCTGAGGATGTAGGCCAGCATCCTCTGATTCTTCTTCATCTGGGACCTGCATCGGTTAGGTACATAAAAATGGCACCAACATGGCGGTTGCAGATTTTAACTGTAATCATTGGAAGACATAGAAGACTAGAACAAATACCGTATGCATCACTCATAGAATCTGATGAAACTAAGAAAATGTTTGGTAGAGGCTGTGGCTTCTTGCTGTCATACATATGTTTTCCTTCTCTAAGAAAATACAAAGCACCGTGCTTCTTAACTACTCTCTTAAAAAAGTTCTATCCATGAAATTTGGAAACTCTCTGGAACAATATTGCAGACCTGGGTTTTAGGCTTTAATGTGTGCTTCTTGTCACCAGCTGATATCTCTTCTATTTATTCAGTAAAAAAGAAACGAGTAGTTTCTTATTCTTTAATTGTTGCTTCCTTATTCAGTAACAGCAAAGTACTTTTACTGAGTGCAAAATATATTGGAAATAATTTCATTCCATTGTATTTGTGGTCTCCTGATTTTCATTAAACAACAAAGGGACACATAAATGCAATTTTTTTGAAAATAATAGTATCTTAGCAATCTTCCACAAATACTATTTATGGACTGTTCCGTCTCTATGAGAGCTGCTATTTATTGACTGTCAGTTGGTACCTATATGGCTATATTATATAGCTAGAGTTCTCTTTTGTAAACTAAGACTTGCTACTGATTTTTTTACTAGAAATCCTATTGCTAACATTTCCTATAGGGGCTATCATCAGTAATCAATTAGTCTTCTTCTAGGCACACTTTTAGAGAGGTTTATGATCGGTGTTGTGGCATCTGGCGTGGGAAACTTCTCGCCGAGCTCTCCATTCTTCCTCTGACCTCCTTTCATGTTGTCATTCGGAGAAATATCAAAGGTAATGCTCGCTATAACGTTCTTCTGTTCAAATGCAGTTCCGTTGCTCTGATTTGACATGATGCACCTTTTTTTTTGCTTACGATATGTTCTCACTTGCTTTTGAATAGTTGATGCCAACGTCTTCAATTATGGAAGACTGTTTCTTCATGTCTATTACTACACTCAAGCCTTTCCAGTCTTCATAGCTCAAAGTAATTTTTATTTCCCATTGTTAGCATATGCCCTCATGTATATTTGTGTTACAAATTCAGCTCTGCCTTTCTGTGTTTCAGAGGTTGTTGCTGCTGAAGTCAGCTTTTTCTGATGGCGTGCTATGCTCAATTGTCCAATAGGCAGCTTATGTAGATGTTACTTTTTTGTTCCTTTCTCACTTTTGTTGCTCTTGATAGAACTATCGAGTGTTTTTTGTATGCTTTATCCTAATTTTATCATATCGACTTCATTTTGTAAAACCTAAGAATCATTTCAACACCTTATTTATTTTTTTGATATGCAAAATGTTAATCTATGAATTTCGTGGGGTAGTGCGCTAAGGCTTGATACCCATTGAAAGGTGTTCATCATTTTGGAATGTGCTGGGGGGTAATGCATAAATTGTTGATCGGATCCTGTAGTGGTCAGAGTGCTTTATATCGAATTATATTATTATGTCTTAGATCTAATCATCATATTATTATGCTAGGAATCTAATCAGTGTGACTTATTCGAAATTTCAATACGAAAATTGGGAAACACGCGCAAAACCTAAGAAATGTGTTATCATATTGGTAGCTATTTTTATCATTGTTATGCGAAATAAACATTGACATGAGCTTCACGGGGTCGTGCGCCAAGGCGCACATCAAAATCTAGTATTGGTAGAAGGGGCCATTGCCATGACCATCGCCATTATCTCGTTGGAAGTAGCCATAGCCCGCGCTAAGGTTGTTGTAGCCATAGCCATGGTTGAAATGCAGAGGAAGAGGTGGCGGCGACGGTAGCACCATCGGCGCGAGCGCATGGCCGACGTCACCGCCCATCAGCTTCATCGTGGTATCGACCATGACATCATGGCCGCCGTCGGCGCCGTAGGTCGTCGCGAACGGGGCGGAGCAGTCGTAGTGATACAGGCTGCCGCGCAGCCTCATCATAGTGTCCAGGGTCAACGCATGGCTGCCGGTGCCGCCGTCGTCAATGAAGGAACCAGAGCAGCTGAGGTAGTCGAAGAGGTTATTACCGGCGCCGACCCCCATCAGTTTCATCGTGGTGCCCATGGCTTCCTCCTCATGGCTGCCAGAGGCATCGGGCGTGTAGGAGGGACCGGATCCGAGGTAGCCGAGGAGGCTGCCGCCGCCGGTGCACTGCTGCATCATATCCCTCCTGGGCGAAGATCTCGTGCGCCCGCACCGCGGCCTCCGCCTGGACCCTCTCGAGCGCGCCAAGAGCGGCATGCAGCTCCGGCAGCTCCCAGCCACGCAAGTCGCCGTCGATACGGACGCCGGCCGCGCGCATCTTTGCTTCCAGCTCCTCCCCCCTGCGCAGCTCCGCGTCGCGGGCCTTCATCAGCTGCTCCTCCCCCCTGCGCAGCTCCGCGTCGCGGGCCTTCATCAGCTGCTCCTCCCCCCTGCGCAGCTCCGCGTCGCGGGCCTTCATCAGCTGCTCCTCCTTGTGGAGGAGCTCGCGCAGCTCCGTCTGGCGCGCCGCCTCGTCGGTGGCGGGACAGGAGGCGTAAGGGTCGACGAGGCGGTCGAGGACGGCTTCCAGGGAGCTGTGGCCGTAGGTGTAGGGCTTGCCGGCGGGGGAGAAGACGATGAGCCCCACCTGCGCGCCGCAGAGCACAGAGAGCTCGAAGGCCTTCTTGACGAGGCCGTTGCGGGCCTTGCGGCGCTTGGAGAAGCAGACCTGCAGCCTCTTGGCGTCGTCGATGCGCTCCATCGGGATCTTCTTCCGCCCCTGCGTCAGCTTCCTCCTCCTCCCTCCCTCCTCCCCGTCGCCGCCGCCCTTCTCAGCCGCATTCTCCATTCTCTACGACGCACGCACAGCCGGAGCGATCGAGCAATGGAGAGACAAATTGATTTACGTCGAGGGTATATGCAATGAGCCAACGACGACGTACTATATGTAGTGTGGCTGTAGCCAACGTGGCTAAGGAAAGGAAATATATTTTGATAAGAAAGGAAAGAGACCGACTGATTGATTGACCAGCTGATCGATACATAGAATCTGGTGGAGTTTTCGATCTGTCAATCAGCAGAGGAGAGGAGGAAAGGTAATGTTGGGTTGGATGATCAGATTGTCACGGTAGATTTCCATGTTTACGACGAGTAATCGAACTTTAGTGCCAACGGTCGGCCGCCTCGCCGGCGACAGAACGGCCGTGGCCGGAGGAACGGGACCAGATTGCATGGAGTTTTCTTCTTGTGTTATTTGGTAGCATCCAGTAATAATTTGTTCGTTTTGATATGAGACTCATCATGGACGTCTGTAATTCTTCCATTATAATAGGACGCAGCCCATTGGAATATACCATCAGATGCCCTCGGGTGTAGGTGCATCCGTTTTCTCTAATATTAGAAAAAAAATGCTATTTAAAAATCAGCCCATTTGCTTATTCAGGTACGCCGGGTACAACCTTAAGCCCTTGTTAAAAAATTACTTGGTGGGTTAGTGGCATTTTGGAGGCTCGGGTCGGGTGGGGTCTTTACAACTCCTGGTAAAACAGCCTACCGTACTTCGGTGTGGAGAGGTTTCATCTCTTCATGTGCATCTTGTATTAGGGCGAACTGGTGAAAAACGACCATCAAATGATTGTCGTCACATAAGTTGCCAACGGCGGAGTCATGTTGTGGATGTGGGGTCGACCGACCCCATAACTTTTCGGCTATCTTTTGACCCCCAGCTATGAGTACTTAACCTGAACGCACATGTTACAGCAACTGACTCCACTGTCATTCAACAATTTGGTAGAGAAATTGGTATGCAGGGACCACGGATGATGCCCACATGATAAGTATCCGGATTTTGTGGAAAAAATGCAAAATGTTTGCAGAGTGAAACCTATTCGAATAGTCGTGTCCACGGTTATGGACGGTTGGGAAGGCATGATAATTCCATCAAATTACTTTGATTTTCGTATTTTTTTCAAAAATGGTATGGAAAGGACACCACTAGGAAGTCGAGTATGGGAGGTACAGTGGTAAGAGAAGGTAATTCTCGGTCATATGGAGATGATCAGAGCCGGATAAACTGGGTGACCCTTATCTATTAGTCTTCAAAAATAAACTCTTGTTTTGTAAAATATCTTATTCAATAAAGATATATAGATGTTATACTAACAAGAGAAACTATTGTTTCTCGGTAAACCTTAGATTAGAGCATTTTCATTGCTACATCAAAAATGCATTTCCTTTACTTCTCTTCTAAGGCCGTTTGCGAGTTCATTCAACATACTCACTGGTATTGTTGTTTTGGCTATTTACTTGGTCAGTCTTGGAAGAGTATGACGATCAAGAAGGATCCGATGGCGTCAACTAGGAGCGTTCTCCCAGTCAGCTGCACGTAGGATTAAGTATTTCCGCTGCATTAGAGTTGAACTATTCCTTCATGGCTGTTATGTAAGACTATGTAACACCTTTATTCAGTATGCAATGGATGATGTAATCAGGTACCAGTTCGATTATGTATTCACGACACACTGATCATAGGATCATGAATGTGTATGCATAACAAGGTATTTCGGACTATTAAATCCGGGAGGGGGAGAAAATGTGTTCATCGGTTATTGGTAATTATCTTAAAGCTCGCCCTTATTAAACACATGAACCTGATTGTTTTTACGTCATCAATGTTCTTACACTTTGGAACCAAGTGACAATGGATTAACTTATCAATGCCTACAGATTGTAGACTAGGGTTTTAGTCGGAAGTAGAGGGCAAGTAGATCTCGAAGGTTTTAGCCGAAAAGTGCTCGACGGTGTGAAAACTAGGGTTGCGTGAAACAATGAATCGATGCTATCTTTGTCCCTCGACTCCCCCTTATATATGAGGTGGAGTCGAGGGATTCATAATACACAAGTTACAGAGTCCGGGAGGGTTTCTAACTCATCCCGTAAGATTACAAGTATGTATTTCCTAATACAACTCTAGCTTTCCTTAGTATTAACTTGGGCTTCCGAATCTTCATAACCATCGAGTCATGGGCCTTCAGTAAATCCCGGGTACCATCTTCGGCAGGCCCATTTGGGGATGCCTATGTCACCAAGGTAACAAATCCATGATTCAACATTTTTTAATCCATTTCATGAAGAAAAAATTATCCAACCTTTAAGACAATTTTAATACAATACCAAAGGCCCGACAAACTCAGGTGGAAATCCATGTAGCCATGGTGATTCATTATCTTCCATACCAGACACCACTTATTAAATTTATTCAAGTGTGAAAAGAGAAACTAAAATATTTCTCGCAGTATCATCAATGTTGTCAATCCCTTCCTAAGACTGGAAAACATTTGTTCCAATAGGATGCCTAATGTGCATCTTCAAAATTTCTATCAAGTCTCCCATTAGTTTTAGCTTGGAGAAGAATCTCCTTCATTGATTTCAACTTCTTTCGTTAGCTCGTTCATCCCACTTCGCCTCTTCCTATCTAAGAAACCATGCAATTTGTTCTATCATGTGTCATACCCATTCAAACAATAGCTTCAATTCTCTCAAACAACTTAACTTTTTATGTTTTATACTGATTGACAACTATCCTTGATTTTTTACTCCATCTACTTAAAACCTTTCTTGATTTTCTCGACTTGGTGTGACATACATCCGGACTAGCTTGTTATGGTTTAATTCCAATCCTAACCATAATGTCACGAAAACATTATTCATTAACCAAGCATTCTTGAATCTAAAAGGGGAATCCTAGATCACCATATCACCAGCTTTTCAAAAGAAGGGGAGCACGATCAGACAACCTTTTTCTAGAGATGTAACCAAAGTCAAGGGAAATTGTTCCTCCAAATCCAGTGATATTAAAATCCTAGGTAACTTTTCAAAGATGGCCACCACATGATTGTAACTCCAAGTGAAAGCACTCCTATAAGATTTAATTCCATATGAATATTATGCTCAATAATTGCATTAAGCATAAAACTACAAGTAGACATACCACATACCGTATATTTATCCTATTATTTCCTAATTATATGAAAATCCCCGCCAGTCTAAAGTGGCAATTTAAAAGATGAACACATATTACATAATTTAGCCAAGAACGCTATGTTTGTTCTTGTTGTGCATCTTTCTTCACTTTTGAAGCTTCACAGCTCCTAACTTTGGTAGGCATTGTGTGACGAATTTCAAAGAATTGCCAAGTTGTGAATAAGCACCTTTGAACACTTAAAATTCAGTAAAAACAAAGACATTTTTGGTACATGGGTAAGGGTGTAGTTCTAATAAATATAAACCGACTAAAATAAACCGAAATGGCATATAAGAACATGTCAATTTTGTGCGTTGAGCAATTATTTTTCTACTGCCATTTTTCTCGCTTTGTATGTTCCATTGTCAAGGTGAATAGTAATACTATTATATTGTGATCCAAATTCATATACTAAAGGGAGACTAACTTCTGACGAGCGAAGTGAGGCCCGCTGTATGGATCATTGGCACCGCCTATATATACATCTTGTAAGCCGCCAGCTAGGTTATCAGATTATAAGATAACCCACGGTGTTTGTAAACACTCCCCGATATAGTGAAGTTTTGCTGGCTGGTGCCCGTGGTTTTTTCCCTTCTGTGTTGGAAGGGGTTTTCCACGTTAAATCTTGTGTCTCCATTGCGTTCACCTTTATCGTTCTTCGTTATTTTCTTGTCGCTTTTTTAACAAGTGGTATCAGAGCCCGTGTTTTAATCTAGGGTTCTGCGACATGTATTCCTTGAAGTTCGATCTACCGCATCTAGATTATACCACGAGATTTTCTCTGTGGCAAGTGAAGATGAGGGCGATCATGACCCAATCTTCTGATCTGTATGAAGCTCTTGATGGATTTGGCAAGAAAGATGCCAAGACCTGGACTGACGATGAAAAGAGGAAAGACCATAAGGCTTTTTCATTAATTCAGCTTCATCTATTCAACAATATCTTGCAGGAAGTGCTGCTTGAGAAATCTGCAGCGGCGCTCTGGTTGAAACTGGAATCGATCTGTGATACGCGTACAGCACGCGTCCGTTGGGAACCCCAAGAGGAAGGTGTGATGCGTAGAGCAGCAAGTTTTCCCTCAGTAAGAAACCAAGGTTTATCGAACCAGTAGGAGCCAAGAAGCACGTTGAAGGTTGATGGCGGCGGAGTGTAGTGCGGCACAACACCAGGGATTCCGGCGCCAACGTGAAACCTGCACAACACAACCAAATTACTTTACCCCAACGTGACAGTGAGGTTGTCAATCTCACCGGCTTGATGTAACAAAGGATTAGATGTATAGTGTGGATGATGATTGTTTGCAGAGAATAGTAGAAGTATTCAATGTAAAAGAATGGACCGGGGTCCACAGTTCACTAGTGGTGTCTCTCCCATAAGATAAATAGCATGTTGGGTGAACAAATTACAGTTGGACAATTGACAAATAAAGAGGGCATGACCATGCACATACATGTTATGATGAGTAGTGTGAGATTTAATTGGGCATTACGACAAAGTACATAGACCGCTATCCAGCATGCATCTATGCCTAAAAAGTCAACCTTCAGGTTATCATCCGAACCCCCTCCAGTATTAAGTTGCAAACAACAAACAATTGCATTAAGTATGGTGCGTAATGTAATCAACAAATACATCCTTAGACACAGCATTGATGTTTTATCCCTAGTGGCAACAGCACATTGTTGCGCGTAGTTGACGTATGTCTTTCCGTTCAACACGCGTCCGTTGGGAACCCCAAGAGGAAGGTGTGATGCGTACAGCAGTAAGTTTCCCTCAGTAAGAAACCAAGGTTTATCGAACCAGTAGGAGCCAAGAAGCACGTTGAAGGTTGATGGCGGCGAGATGTAGTGCGGCGCAACACCAGGGATTCCGGCGCCAACGTGGAACCTGCACAACAAAACCAAAGTACTTTGCCCCAACGTAACAGTGAGGTTGTCAATCTCACCGGCTTGCTGTAACAAAGGATTAGATGTATAGTGTGGATGATGATTGTTTGCAGAAAACAGTAGAACGAGTATTGCAGTAGATTGTATTCGATGTAAAAGAATGGACCGGGGTCCACAGTTCACTAGAGGTGTCTGTCCCATAAGATAAATAGCATGTTGGGTGAACAAATTACAGTTGGGCAATTGACAAATAGAGAGGGCATGACCATGCACATACATGATATGATGAGTATAGTGAGATTTAATTGGGCATTACGACAAAGTACATAGACCGCTATCCAGCATGCATCTATGCCTAAAAAGTCCACCTTCAGGTTATCATCCGAACCCCTTCCAGTATTAAGTTGCAAACAACAGACAATTGCATTAAGTATGGTGCGTAATGTAATCAACAACTACATCCTTGGACATAGCATCGATGTTTTATCCCTAGTGGCAACAGCACATCCACAACCTTAGAACTTTCTGTCACTGTCCCAGATTTAATGGAGGCATGAACCCACTATCGAGCATAAATACTCCCTCTTGGAGTTAAGAGTAAAAACTTGGCCAGAGCCTCTACTAATAACGGAGAGCATGCAAGATCATAAACAACACATAGGTATAAATTGATAATCAACATAACATAGTATTCTCTATCCATCGGATCCCAACAAACACAACATGTAGCATTACAGATAGATGATCTTGATCATGTTAGGCAGCTCACAAGACCCGACAATGAAGCACAATTAGGAGAAGACGACCATCTAGCTACTGCTATGGACCCATAGTCCAGGGGTGAACTACTCACTCATCACTCCGGAGGCGACCATGGCGGTGAAGAGTCCTCTGGGAGATGATTCCCCTCTCCGGCAGGGTGCCGGAGGCGATCTCTGAATCCCCGAGATGGGATTGGCGGTGGCGGCGTCTCTGGAAGGTTTTCCGTATCGTGGCTCTCGTGCCGGGGGTTTCGCGACGAAGGCTATAAGTAGGGGGAGGAGATAGGTCGGGGGCTTTGACAGGGCCCACAGTAGGCCGGCGCGGCCAGGGCTTGGGCCGCGCCGCCCTACTGTCTGGCCACCTCGTGGCCCCACTTCGTGACTCCTTCGGTCTTCTGGAAGCTTCGTGTGAAAATAGGCCCCTGGGCGTTGATTTCGTCCAATTCCGAGAATATTTCCTTACTAGGATTTCTGAAACCAAAAACAGCAGAAAACAAAGAATCGGCTCTTCGGCATCTCGTTAATAGGTTAGTGCCGGAAAATGCATAAATATGACATAAAGTATGCATAAAACATGTAGGTATCATCAATAATGTGGCATGGAACATAAGAAATTATCAATACGTCGGAGACGTATCAGCATCCCCAAGCTTAGTTTCTGCTCGTCCCGAGCAGGTAAACGATAACAAAGATAATTTCTGGAGTGACATGCCATCATAACCTCGATCATACTATTGTAAGCATATGTAATGAATGCAGCGATCAAAACAATGGTAATGACATGAGTAAATAAATGAATCATAAAGCAAAGGCTTTTCATGAATAGTACTTTCAAGACAAGCATCAATAAGTCTCGCATAAGAGTTAACTCATAAAGCAATAATTCAAAGTAGAGGTATCGAAGCAACACAAAGGAAGATGAAGTTTCAGCGGTTGCTTTCAACTTGTAACATGTATATCTCATGGATATTGTCAATGCAAAGTAATATAACAAGTGCAATATGCAAGTATGTAGGAATCAATGCACAGTTCACACAAGTGTTTGCTTCTTGAGGTGGAGAGAAATAGGTGAACTGACTCAACATAAAAGTAAAAGAATGGCCCTTCGCAGAGGGAAGCATTGATTGCTATATTTGTGCTAGAGCTTTGGTTTTGAAAACAAGAAACAATTTTGTCAACGGTAGTAATAAAGCATATGTATCATGTAAATTATATCTTACAAGTTGCAAGCCTCATGCATAGTATACTAATAGTGCCCGCACCTTGTCCTAATTAGCTCGGATTACCGGGATTATCATCGCAATACATATGTTTTAACCAAGTGTCACAAAGGGGTACCTCTATGCCGCCTGTACAAAGGTCTAAGGAGAAAGCTCGCATTGGATTTCTCGCTTTTGATTATTCTCAACTTAGACATCCATACCGGGACAACATAGACAACAGATAATGGACTCCTCTTTAATGCATAAGCATGTAGCAACAATTAATGTTCTCATATGAGATTGAGGATATTTGTCCAAAACTGAAACTTCCACCATGATTCATGGCTTTAGTTAGCGGCCCAATGTTCTTCTCTAACATTATGCATGCTCTAACCATTAAATAAGTGGTAAATCTCCCTTACTTCAGACAAGACGGACATGCATAGCAACTCACATGATATTCAACAAAGAGTAGTTGATGGCGTCCCCAGGAACATGGTTATCGCACAACAAGCAACTTAATAAGAGATAAAGTGCATAAGTACATATTCAATACCACAATAGTTTTTAGGCTATTTGTCCCATGAGCTATATATTGTAAAGGTAGAGGATAGAAATTTTAAAGGTAGCACTCAAGCAATTTACTTTGGAATGGCGGAGAAATACCATGTAGTAGGTAGGTATGGTGGACACAGATGGCATAGTGGTTGGCTCAAGGATTTTGGATGCATGAGAAGTATTCCCTCTCGATACAAGGTTTAGGCTAGCAAGGTATTTGAAACAAACACAAGGATGAACCGGTGCAGCAAAACTCACATAAAAGACATATTGTAAACATTATAAGACTCTACACCGTCTTCCTTGTTGTTCAATCCTTACTATAAATTATCTAGACTTTAGAGAGACCAATTATGCAAACCAAATTTTAGCAAGCTCTATGTATTTCGTCATTAATAGGTGCAAAGTATATGATGCAAGAGCTTAAACATGAGCACAACAATTGCCAAGTATCAAATTATCCAAGACATTTTACCAATTACTACATGTAGCATTTCCCGTTTCCAACCATATAACAATTTAACGAAGAATATTCAACCTTCGCCATGAACACTATGAGTAAAGCATAAGGACATATTTGTCCATATGCAACAGCGGAGCGTGTCTCTCTCCCACACAAAGAATGCTAGGATCCATTTTATTCAAGCAAAAACAAAAAACAAAAACAAACAAACAGACGCTCCAAGCAAAATGCATAAGATGTGACGGAATAAAAATATAGTTTCAGGGGAGGAACCTGATAATGTTGTCGATGAAGAAGGGGATGCCTTGGGCATCCCCAAGCTTAGACGCTTGAGTCTTCTTGAAATATGCAGGGGTGAACCATCGGGGCATCCCCAAGCTTAGAGTTTTCACTCTCCTTGATCATATTGTATCATTCTCCTCTCTTGATCCTTGAAAACTTCCTCCACACCAAACTTAAAACAACTCATTAGAGGGTTAGTGCACAATCAAAATTTACATGTTCAGAGGTGACATGATCATTCTTAACACTTCTGGACATTGCACAAAGCTACTGAAAGTTAATGGAATCGAAAAATCCATCAAGCATAGCAAAACAGGCAATGCGAAATAAAAGGCAGAATCTATCAAAACAGAACAGTTCGTAAAGACGAATTTCTAAGAGGCACCATACTTGCTCAAATGAAAATGCTCAAATTGAATTAAAGTTGCGTACATATCTGAGGATCACTCACGTAAATTGGCTTAATTTCTGATTTACCTACAGAGAATTTTTCCCAAATTCGTGACAGCAAAGAAATCTGTTTCTGCGCAGTAATCCAAATCTAGTATGAACCTTACTATCAACGACTTTACTTGGCACAACAATGCAACAAAATAAGATAAGGAGAGGTTGCTACAGTAGTAACAACTTCCAGGACTCAAATATAAAATAAAAGTACTGTAGTAAAATCATGGGTTGTCTCCCATAAGCGCTTTTCTTTAACGCCTTTCAGCTAGGCGCAGAAAGTGTGTATCAAGTATTATCAAGAGACGAAGTATCAACATCATAATTTGTTCTAATAATAGAATCAAAAGGTAACTTCATTCTCTTTCTAGGGAAGTGTTCCATACCTTTCTTGAGAGGAAATTGATATTTAATATTACCTTCCTTCATGTCAATAACAGCACCAACAGTTCGAAGAAAAGGTCTTCCCAATATAATGGGACAAGATGCATTGCATTCAATATCCAAGACAATAAAATCAACGGGGACAAGGTTATTGTTAACGGTAATGCGAACATTATCAACTCTCCCCAAAGTTTTCTTTGTAGAATTATCAGCAAGATTAACATCCAAATAACAATTTTTCAATGGTGGCAAGTCAAGCATATTATAAATTTTCTTAGGCATAACGGAAATACTTGCACCAAGATCACATAAAGCATTACAATCAAAGTCATTGACCTTCATCTTAATGATGGGCTCCCAACCATCCTCTAGCTTCCTAGGAATAGAAGTTTCGCGTTCTAATTTCTCTTCTCTAGCTTTTATGAGAGTATTTGTAATATGTTTCGTGAAAGCCAAATTTATAGCACTAGCATTAGGACTCTTAGCAAGTTTTTGTAAGAACTTTATAACTTCAGAGATGTGACAATCATCAAAATCCAAACCATTATAATCTAAAGCAATGGGATCATCATCCCCAATGTTGGAAAAAATTTCAGCAGTTTTATCACAGGCAGTTTTAGCAGTTTCAGGTAGTTTTTCGCGCTTTGCATTAGGAGTGGAAACATTGCCAACACCAATTCTTTTACCATTATTAGTAGGAGGTGCAGCAACATGTGGAGCATTAGCATTGCTAGTGGTGGTAATAGTCCAAACTTTAGCTATATTATCTTCTTTAGCATTTTCTTCTTTTTCCCACCTAGCACGCAATTCGGCCATCAATCTTATATTCTCATTAATTCTAACTTGGATGGCATTTGCTGTAGTAACAATTTTATTATTATGATTTTCATTAGGCATAATTTTCGATTTCAAAAGATCAACATCAGCAGCAAGACTATCGACTTTAGAAGCAAGTATATCAATTTTCCCAAGCTTTTCTTCAACAGATTTGTTAAAAGCAGTTTGTGTACTAATAAATTATTTAAGCATAGCTTCAAGTCCAGGGGGTGTGTTCCTATTATTGTTGTAAGAATTCCCATAAGAATTACCATAACCGTTACCATTATTATAAGGATATGGCCTATAGTTGTTAATAGAATTGTTCCGATAAGCGTTGTTGTTGAAATTATTATTTTTAATGAAGTTTACATCAACATGTTCTTCTTGAGCAACCAATGAAGCTAACGGAACATTATTAGGATCAACATTAGTCCGACCATTCACAAGCATAGACATAATAGCATCAATCTTATCACTCAAGGAAGAGGTTTCTTGGACAGAATTTACCTTCTTACCTTGTGGAGCTCTTTCCGTGTGCCATTCAGAGTAATTAATCATCATATTATCATGAAGCTTTGTTGCTTCTCCTAGAGTTATGGACATAAAGGTACCTCCAGCAGCTGAATCCAATAGGTTCCGCGAAGAAAAATTCAGTCCTGCATAAAAGGTTTGGATGATCATCCAAGTAGTTAGTCCATGGGTTGGGCAATTTTTAACCAAAGATTTCATTCTTTCCCAAGCTTGGGCAACATGCTCATTATCCAATTGTTTAAAATTCATTATGCTACTCCTCAAAGATATAATTTTAGCAGGGGGATAATATCTACCAATAAAAGCATCCTTGCATTTAGTCCATGAATCAATACTATTCTTAGGCAGAGATAGCAACCAATCTTTAGCTCTTCCTCTTAATGAGAAAGGAAACAATTTTAATTTTATAATGTCACCATCTACATCCTTATACTTTTGCATTTCACACAATTCAACAAAATTATTGAGATGGGCAGCAGCATCATCAGAACTAACACCAGAAAATCGCTCTCGCATAACAAGATTCAGTAAAGCAGGTTTAATTTCAAAGAATTATGCTGTAGTAGCAGGTGGAGCAATAGGTGTGCATAAGAAATCATTATTATTTGTGGTTGTGAAGTCACACAACTTAGTATTTTCAGGAGTACCCATTTTAGCAACAGTAAATAAAGCAAACTAGATAAAGTAAATGCAAGTAACTAATTTTTTTTGTTTTTGATATAGAGTGCAAGACAGTAAATAAAGTAAAACTAGCAACTAATTTTTTTTGTGTTTTGATATAATGCAGCAAACAAGAAACTAAATAAAGTAAAGCAAGACAAAAACAAAGTAAAGAGATTGGATGTGGAGACTCCCCTTGCAGCGTGTCTTGATCTCCCCGGCAACGGCGCCAGAAATTTACTTGCTGCGCGTAGTTGACGTATGTCTTTCCGTTCAACACGCGTCCGTTGGGAACCCCAAGAGGAAGGTGTGATGCGTACAGCAGTAAGTTTCCCTCAGTAAGAAACCAAGGTTTATCGAACCAGTAGGAGCCAAGAAGCACGTTGAAGGTTGATGGCGGCGAGATGTAGTGCGGCGCAACACCAGGGATTCCGGCGCCAACGTGGAACCTGCACAACACAACCAAAGTACTTTGCCCCAACGTAACAGTGAGGTTGTCAATCTCACCGGCTTGCTGTAACAAAGGATTAGATGTATAGTGTGGATGATGATTGTTTGCAGAAAACAGTAGAACGAGTATTGCAGTAGATTGTATTCGATGTAAAAGAATGGACCGGGGTCCACAGTTCACTAGAGGTGTCTCTCCCATAAGATAAATAGCATGTTGGGTGAACAAATTACAGTTGGGCAATTGACAAATAGAGAGGGCATGACCATGCACATACATGATATGATGAGTATAGTGAGATTTAATTGGCCATTACGACAAAGTACATAGACCGCTATCCAGCATGCATCTATGCCTAAAAATTCCACCTTCAGGTTATCATCCGAACCCCTTCCAGTATTAAGTTGCAAACAACAGACAATTGCATTAAGTATGGTGCGTAATGTAATCAACAACTACATCCTTGGACATAGCATCGATGTTTTATCGCTAGTGGCAACAACACATCCACAACCTTAGAACTTTCTGTCACTGTCCCAGATTTAATGGAGGCATGAACCCACTATCGAGCATAAATACTCCCTCTTGGAGTTAAGAGTAAAAACTTGGCCAGAGCCTCTACTAATAACGGAGAGCATGCAAGATCATAAACAACACATAGGTATAAATTGATAATCAACATAACATAGTATTCTCTATCCATCGGATCCCAACAAACACAACATGTAGCATTACAGATAGATGATCTTGATCATGTTAGGCAGCTCACAAGACCCGACAATGAAGCACAATTAGGATAAGACGACCATCTAGCTACTGCTATATACCCATAGTCCAGGGGTGAACTACTCACTCATCACTCCGGAGGCGACCATGGCGGTGAAGAGTCCTCCGGGAGATGATTCCCCTCTCCGGCAGGGTGCCGGAGGCGATCTCCTGAATCCCCCGAGATGGGATTGGCGGCGGCGGCGTCTCTGGAAGATTTTCCGTATCGTGGCTCTCGGTACTGGGGGTTTCGCGACGAAGGCTATAAGTAGGCGGAGGAGATAGGTCAGGGGGCCTGACAGGGGGCCCACACAGTAGGCTGGCGCGGCCAGGGCTTGGGCCGCGCCGCCCTACTGTTTGGCCACCTCGTGGCCCCACTTCGTGACTCCTTCGGTCTTATGGAAGCTTCGTGTGAAAATAGGCCCCTGGGCGTTGATTTCGTCCAATTCCGAGAATATTTCCTTACTAGGATTTCTGAAACCAAAAACAACAGAAAACAGCAACTGGCTCTTCGGCATCTCGTTAATAGGTTAGTGCCGGAAAATGCATAAATATGACATAAAGTATGCATAAAACATGTAGGTATCATCAATAATGTGGCATGGAACATAATAAATTATCGATACGTCGGAGACGTATCACACATCCACAACCTTAGGGGTTGCTGTCACTCCCCCAGATTTAATGGAGACATGAACCCACTATCGAGCATAAATACTCCCTCTTGGAGTTACAAGTATCAACTTGGCCACAGCCTCTACTAGCAACGGAGAGCATGCAAGATCATAAACAACACATAGATGATAGATTGATAATCAACATAACATAGCATTCACTATTCATCGGATCCCAACAAACGCAACATGTAGCATTACAAATAGATGATCTTAATCATGTTAGGCAGCTCACAAGATCCAACAATGATAGCACAATCGGAGAAGACGACCATCTAGCTACTGCTATGGACCCATAGTCCAGGGGTGAACTACTCACACATCACTCCGGAGGCGACCATGGCGGTGAAGAGTCCTCCGGGAGATGATTCCCCTCTCCGGCAGGGTGCCGGAGGCGATCTCCTGAATCCCCCGAGATGGGATTGGCGGCGGCGGCGTTTCTGGAAGGTTTTCCGTATCGTGGCTCTCGGTACTGGAATTATTATCGACGAAGGCTTAAGTAAGCGGAAGGGTAGGTCAGGGGGCGCCACGAGGGGCCCACACAACAGGCCGGCGCGGCCAGGGCCTGGGCCGCGCCGCCCTAGTGTGGCGTCGCCTCGTCGCCCCACTTCGTATCTCCCCCGGTGTTCTGGAAGCTTTGTGGAAAAATAAGATCATGGGTGTTGATTTCGTCCAATTCCAAGAATATTTCCTTACAAGGATTTCTGAAACCAAAAACAGCAACTGGCTCTTCGGCATCTCGTTAATAGGTTAGTGCCGGAAAGTGCATAAACATGACATAAAGTATGTATAAAACATGTGAGTATCATCATAAAAGTAGCATGGAACATAAGAAATTATCGATACGTTGGAGACATATCAATCTGCATGTCCAAAGATCTAATAGTAAGATACACGTGAAGATGAAGTTGTTCTCGCACAAGCTGCAAGAAGGTGCATCAATGATGAATCACCTATCGATCTTTAGAGAGATTGTTTCTGATTTGCTGTCCATGAAGGTAAATTGTGATGACGAGGATCTCGCTCTTATACTGTTAGTCTCATTGCCTAATTCTTTTGCGAATTTTCGAGACACTTTGTTATACATCCGTGATGAACTAACCCTTGCTGAAGTTTATGAGGTCCTCCAGCAGCGGGAAAACATGAAATCTATGGTGCAGGCAAAGGGTTCGTCATCTAAGGCAGAAGCACTGCAGGTCCAAGGCAGGACCGAGAACAGAGACAATAACTACAACAACTATAACAGAGATAAGAGCAAGACTGACAGAGGTCGCTCAAAGTCCAAGGGACGAGATGGTAAGTTCTGCAAGTATTGTAAGAAAACTATCCACAATATTGATGATTGCTGGAAGTTGCAGAACAAAGAGAAAAGAAACGGTACTTACCAACCAAAAAACAAATCTGAGGGTGATGGTAAAGCTGTTTTTGTTTCCAGTGATAATTCTGATGGCGATTGCCTAGTTGTGTTTGCTAGTTGTGTTTCTGGTAATGATGAGTGGATCCTTGATTCTGCATGTTCGTTTTATATTTGTTGTAACAAAGACTGGTTCAGTTCTTATGAGTTTGTGCAGAGTGGAGATGTTGTGCGTATGGGAGATAACAACCCACGTGAGATCGTGGGCATTGGCTCCGTTCAGATCAAGATGCATGATGTCATGACATGCACTCTGACAGATGTGAGACACATACCTGGCATGGCCAGAAATCTGATCTCTCTCAGTACCCTTGATGTTGATGGGTACAAACACTCCGGTTCTCGCGGAGTACTGAAGGTATCAGAAGGTTCTCTCGTTCACATGATTGGTGATATGAATTCTGCAAAATTATATGTTCTTAGAGGTAGCACTTTGTCTGGTATTGCTACTGCTGTTATTTCTGATGAACCTAGTAAAACTAATCTGTGGCATTTGTGTCTTGGACATATGAGTGAACATGGCATGGCAGAATTGCACAGGAGAGACCTGCTAGATGACTGCAATTTGAGTAAGTTTGAGTTCTGTGAGCAATGCATTTTTGGTAAGCATAAAAGAGTTAAATTCAATGCTTCTGTTCATACCACTAAAGGGATTTTAGATTATGTGCATGCTGATGTGTGGGGACCTTCCCGCAAGACTTCTCTTGGTGGTGCAAATTACATGCTTACTATCATAGATGATTACTCCAAAAAAGTGTGGCCTTTCTTTCTGAAACATAAATCTGATGTGTTTGATGCTTTTAGAAAGTGGAAAGTTATGGTAGAGAAGCAAACATAAAATAAAGTTAAATTGCTTCGTACTGACAATGGTATGGAGTTTTGTTCTACTATTTTCAATAATTATTGCAGCGACGAAGGCATTATCAGGCACCACACCATCCCATATACTCCCCAGCAGAATGGTGTGGCAGAGAGGATGAACAGAACCATCATCTCCAAGGCTCGCTGCATGTTGTCCAATGCTGGTATGCATAGACGTTTTTGGGTTGAATCAGCCTCCACCGCTTGTTACTTCATAAACAGGTCACCTTGCATTCCGCTTGATAAGAAAACTCCTATTGAGGTATGGTCTGATTCATCTGCTGATTATTCACAGTTGAGAGTTTTTGGCTGCACTGCTTATGCTCATGTTGATAATGGAAAGCTAGAGCCTAGGGCTGTTAAGTGTGTATTTCTTGGTTATAGTTCAGGAGTTAAGGCATACAAGTTATCCTGAAACTAAGAAAGTTTTGCATAGCAGAAATGTAGTCTTTAATGAGGCTGTCATGTTTTATAAGAGTTCATTTACAGATGTTACCGATGTTGTTGATTTTTCTGATAATTCTGATGATGAACAACAAAGGATTAGCGTGCAGGTAGAGCACGTGGACGACAAAAAATGATGTTTCTGAAAATAATGACACTGTTGTTCAGCACTCACCACCTGTTTTGCAGCAAACAAATAGTTCCATTGCTGCTGATAGACCGAGGAGTAACAAAGCTCCACGTCCTCGTTTAATTGAAGAAATGTAATCTTGTTCATCATGCTTTGAGTTGTGCTGAATAATACATCCCAAACGTATCTATTATTTTTGATGCTCCATGCTTGTTTTGTTACAATTTTATATGTTTTATGTGCACTTTTCCACACTTTTTAGCATTTTCTAGGACTAACCTATTACCGCACTGTCGCAGTGTCAGTTCCTGTTTTCTGCTGTTTTTGTGTTTCAGAAAAGTTGTACATGAAAGTTTCTCGGAATTGGACGAAACAAAAGTCCAGAGTCTTATTTTCCGGGACGAAGACGGAGCCAGAAGGATACACGCAGGAGAGATGCCACGTGGCAGTACATAGGGCAGGCACGGCCCACCCTTGGCCATGCCTGGCCCATGTACTGGCGCCTCGTCGCCTCGTTTGCTCCGCCCTTCCGCCTATTTATTCCTCATATCAGGAAAACCCTAGGGACCAGAGCCTCCATCCACGAAAAGTTCTGATGCCGCCGTCAACCGAAACCCTAGTTCGGGAGGGTTCTGTAGTCCATTGATACGCGTACAGCACGCGTCCATTGGGAACCCCAAGAGGAAGGTGTGATGCGTACAGCGGCAAGTTTTCCCTCAGTAAGAAACCAAGGTTTATCGAACCAGTAGGAGCCAAGAAGCACGTTGAAGGTTGATGGCGGCGAAGTGTAGTGCGGAGCAACACCAGGGATTCCGGCGCCAACGTGGAACCTGCACAACACAACCAAAATACTTTGTCCCAACGTAACAGTGAGGTTGTCAATCTCACCGGCTTGCTGTAACAAAGGATTAGATGTATAGTGTGGATGATGATTGTTTGCAGAGAACAGTAGAACGAGTATTACGATGGGTGTATTTGATGTAAAAGAATGGACCGGGGTCCACAGTTCACTAGAGGTGTCTCTCCCATAAGAATAAGCATGTTGGGTGAACAAATTACAGTTGGGCAATTGACAAATAAAGAGGGCATGACCATGCACATACATGTTATGATGAGTATTGTGAGATTTAATTGGGCATTACGACAAAGTACATAGACCGCTATCCAGCATGCATCTATGCCTAAAAAGTCCACCTTCAGGTTATCATCCGAACCCCCTCCAGTATTAAGTTGCAAACAACAGACAATTGCATTAAGTATGGTGCGTAATGTAATCAACCAATATATCCTTATACATAGCATTGATGTTTTATCCCTAGTGGCAACAGCACATCCACAACCTTAGAGGTTTCTGTCACTCCCCCAGATTTAATGGAGACATGAACCCACTATCGAGCATAAATACTCCCTCTTGGAGTTTCAAGCAAAAACTTGGCCAGAGCCTCTACTAGTAATGGAGAGCATCCAAGATCATAAACAACACATAGATAATAGATTGATAATCAACATAGCATAGTATTCCATATTCATCAGATCCCAACAAACACAACATGTAGCATTACAGATAGATGATCTTGATCATGTTAGGCAGCTCACAAGATCCAACAATGATAGCACAATTAGGAGAACACGACCATCTAGCTACTGCTATGAACCCATAGTCCAGGGGTGAACTACATCACTCCGGAGGTGACCATGGCGGTGAAGAGTCCTCCGGGAGATGATTCCCCTCTCCGGCAGGGTGCCGGAGGCGATCTCCTGAATCCCCCGAGATGGGATTGGCGGGGGCGGCATCTCTGGAAGGTTTTCCGTATCGTGGCTCTCGGTACTGGAGTTATTATCGACGAAGGATTAAGTAGGCGGAAGGGTAGGTCAGGGGGCGCCACGAGGGGCCCACACCACAGGCCGGCGCGGCCAAGGCTTGGGCCGCGCCGCCCTGGTGTGGCGTCGCCTCGTCGCCCCACTTTGTATCTCCCCCGGTGTTCTGGAAGCTTCGTGGAAAAATAAGATCCTGGGCGTTGATTTCGTCCAATTCCGAGAATATTTCCTTACTAGGATTTCTGAAACCAAAAACAGCAGAAACAAAGAATCGGCTCTTCGGCATCTTGTTAATAGGTTAGTGCCGGAAAATGCATAAATATGACATAAAGTATGCATAAAACATGTAGGTATCATCAATAAAGTAGCATGGAACATAAGAAATTATCGATACGTTGGAGACGTATCAGCATCCCCAAGCTTAGTTCCTACTCGTCCCGAGTAGGTAAACGATAACAAAGATAATTTCTGAAGTGACATGCCATCATAATTTTGATCATACTATTGTAAGCACATGTAATGAATGCAGCGATTCAAAGCAATGTAAATGCAATGAGTAAACAATTGAATCATATATCAAAGACTTTTCATGAATAGTACTTTCAAGACAAGCATCAATAAGTCTTGCATAAGAGCTAACTCATAAAGCAATAAATTCAAAGTAAAGGCATTGAAGCAACACAAAGGAAGATGAAGTTTCAGCGGTTGCTTTCAACTTATAACATGTATATCTCATGGATATTGTCAATGTAAAGTAATATAACAGGTGCAATATGCAAGTATGTAGGAATCAATGCACAGTTAACACAAGTGTTTGCTTCTTGAGATGGAGAGAAATAGGTGAACTGACTCAACATAAAAGTAGAAGAAAGGCCCTTCACAGAGGGAAGCATTGATTGCTATATTTGTGCTAGAGCTTTGGTTTTGAAAACAAGAAACAATTTTGTCAACGGTAGTAATAGATCATTGTATTATGTAAATTATATCCTACAAGTTGCAAGCCTCATGCATAGTATACCAATAGTGCCCGCACCTTGTCCTAATTAGCTCGGATTACCTGGATTATCATCGCAATACATATGTTTTAACCAAGTGTCACAAAGGGGTACCTCTATGCCGCCTGTACAAAGGTCTAAGGAGAAAGCTCGCATTGGATTTCTCGCTTTTGATTATTCTCAACTTAGACATCCATACCGGGACAACATAGACAACAGATAGTGGACTCCTCTTTAATGCATAAGCATTTAGCAACAATTAATATTCTCATAAGATATTGAGGATATTTGTCCAAAACTGAAACTTCCACCATGGATCATGGCTTTAGTTAGCGGCCCAATGTTCTTCTCTAACAATATGCATGCTCTAACCATTCAACTCGTGGTAAATCGCCCTTACTTCAGACAAGACGAACATGCATAGCAACTCACATGATATTCAACAAAGAGTAGTTGATGGCGTTGATGTCTACGGGAGCTTCTATTCTTGTAGACAGTGTTGGGCCTCCAAGAGCAGAGGTTTTTAGAACAGTAGCAAGTTTCCCTTAAGTGGATCACCCAAGGTTTATCGATCGCAAGGAGGAAGAGGTCAAAGATATCCCTCTCAAGCAATCCTGGAACCACAAAGCAAAAAGTCTCTTGTGTCCCCAACACACCTAATAGGTGCACTAGTTCGGCGAAGAGATAGTGAAATACAGGTGGTATGAATAAATATGAGCAGTAGCAACGGCACCAGAAAACTGCTTTGCTGTCAGTGCAGCGTGTGGTTGATGGTGGTAATATTGCAGCGATACGGATGCGGAGAACGATAAACAAGCAGCGATAATAGCAGTATTTAGGAACAAGGCCTAGGGATCATACTTTCACTAGTGGACACTCTCAACATTGATCACATAAATAAATAGATAAATGCTAGACTCTACACTCTCTTGTTGGATGATGAACACCACTAATTGCGTAGGATTACACGAACCCTCAATGCCGGAGTTAACAAGCTCCACAATATTCGATGTTCATATTTAAATAACCTTAGAGTGCAAGATAGATCAACATAACCAAATAGATCACATCAATACCATCATAGTAATAGTTAACTTCATAATCTACAAGAGATCACAATCATAAACTACGCCAAGTACTACATGATGCACACACTGTCCACATTACATCATGGAGGAGGAATAGAGTACTTTAATAACATCACTAGAGTAGCACATAGATGAATAGTGATACAAAACTCATATGAATCTCAATCATGTAAAGCAGCTCATGAGATTATTGTATTGAAGTACATAGGAGAGAGATTAACCACATAGCTACCCGTACAGCCTCGAGCCTCGATGAAGAACTACTCCCTCCTCATGGGAGACAGCAGCGGTGATGAAGATAGCGGTGGTGTCGATGGAGGAGCCTTTCGGGGGCACTTCCCCATCCCGGCGGCGAGCCGGAACAGAGACTCATGTCCCCCAGATCTTGGCTTCGCGATGGCGGCGGCTCTGGAAGGTTTCTCGTACCGTGACTTTTTCGTATCGAAGATTTAGGTCAGGGACCTTTAAATAGGCGAAGAGGCGGAGTCGGAAGGGCGACGAGGCAATGACACAATAGGGGGGCGCGGCCCAGGCCCTGGCCGCGCCACCCTGTCATCTGGGGCCCCTGTGGCCCCCTCTGGCGGCTCTCGGGTGTTCTGGAAGCTTCGTGAAGTTTTAAGACTCTGGGCGTTGATTTCGTCCAATTCCGAGAATATCTTCTTACTAGGATTTCTGAAACCAAAAACAGCAGAAAACAGGAACTGGCACTTCGGCATCTCGTCAATAGGTTAGTTCCGGAAAACGCATAAATATGACATAAAGTATGCATAAAACATGTAGGTATCATCAATAATGTGGCATGGAACATAAGAAATTATCGATACGTCGGAGACGTATCAGCATCCCCAAGCTTAGTTTCTGCTCGTCCCGAGCAGGTAAACAATAACAAAGATAATTTCTGGAGTGACATGCCATCTTAACCTTGATCATACTATTGTAAACACATGTAATGAATGCAGAGATCAAAGCAATGTTAATGACATGAGTAAACAATTTGATCATATAGCAAAGACTTTTCATGAATAGTACTTTCAAGACAAGCATCAATAAGTCTTGCATAAGAGTCAACTCATAAAGCAATAATTCAAAGTAAAGGCATAGAAACAACACAGTGGAAGATTAAGTTTCAGCGGTTGCTTTCAACTTGTAACATGTATATCTCATGGATAGTTGTCAATGCAAAGCAATATAACAAGTGCAATAAGCAAGTATGTAAGAATCAATGCACGGTTAACACAAGTGTTTGCTTCTTGAGGTGGAGAGAAATAGGTAAACTGACTCAACATAAAAGTAAAAGAAAGGCCCTTCGCAGAGGGAAGCAGGGATTAAATCATGTGCTAGAGCTTTGTAAGTTTTGAAATCATATAGAGAGCATAAAAGTAAAATTTTGAGAGGTGTTTGTTGTTGTCAACGAATGGTAATGGGTACTCCAACTACCTCGCTAACCAGACTTTCAAGAGCGGCTCCCATGAAGGACGTTATCTCTACCAGCAAGGTAGATCATCCCTCTTCTCTTTTGTTTACACATGTACTTTAGTTTTTATTATGAGTGACACTCCCCCCAACCTTTGCTTACACAAACCATGGATAACCGAATCCTCGGGTGCCTACCATCAATCTCATACCATGGAGGAGTGTCTATTTGCAAAATTAAGTTGCTTACTGATGAGTCAGAGCAAAACATGTGAAGAGAATTATTAATGAAGTTTGATTAATCGGGGCTGGGAACCCCGTTGCCAGCTCTTTTTGCAAAATTATTGGATAAGCGGATGTGCCACTAGTCCATTATGAAAGTCCGTCACGAGTAAATGACAAGGTTGAAAGATAAACACCACATACTTCCTCATGAGCTATAAAACATTGACACAAATTGAGAAGCATTTTGAAGGTTTAAAGGTAGCACATGAAGCAATTTACTTGGAATGGCAGAGAAATACCATGTAGTAGGTAGGTATGGTGGACACAAATGGCATAGTGTTTGGCTCAAGGATTTGGATGCACGAGAAGTATTCCCTCTCAGTACAAGGCTTAGGCTAGGAAGGTTGTTTGAAGCAAACACAAGTATGAACTAGTACAACAAAACTCACATAAGAACATATTGCAAGCATTATAAGACTATACATTGTCTTCCTTGTTGTTCAAACCCTTACTAGAAAATATCTAGACTTTAGAGAGACCAATCATGCAAATCAAATTTTAGCAAGCTATATGTAGTTATTCATTAATAGGTGCAAAGTATATGATGTAAAAGCTTAAACATGAGCACAACAATTGCCAAGTATCACATTGTTCAAGACATCATACCAATTACTACATGTAGCATTTTCTGTTTCCAACCATATAACAATTAACGAAGCAGTTTCAACCTTCGCCATGAAAATTAAAAGCTAAGAACACATGTGTTCATATGAACCAGCGGAGCGTGTCTCTCTCCCACACAAGCATTTATTCAAACAAAAACAAAAATAGAAACACACAGACGCTCCAAGTAAAGCACATAAGATGTGACCGAATAAAAATATAGTTTCAAGAGAAGGAACCTGATAATTTGTCGATGAAGAAGGGGATGCCTTGGGCATCCCCAAGCTTAGATGCTTGAGTCTTCTTGAAATATGCAGGGATGAACCACCGGGGCATCCCCAAGCTTAGACTTTTCACTCTTCTTGATCACATTGTATCATCCTCCTCTCTTGACCCTTGAAAACTTCCTTCACACCAAACTCGAAACAAACTCATTAGAGGGTTAGTGCTTAATCAAAAACTCACATGTTCAGAGGTGACACAATCATTCTTAACACTTCTGGACATTGTCCAAAGCTACTGGAAGTTAATGGAACAAAGAAATCCATCCCACATAGCAAAAGAGGCAATGCGAAATAAAAGGCAGAATCTGTCAAAACAGAACAGTCCGTAAAAACTAATTTTATTGAGGCACCAGACTTTCTCAAATGAAAATGCTCAAATTGAATGAAAGTTGCGTACATATCTGAGGATCACTCACGTAAATTGGCATAATTTTCTGAGTTAGCTACAGAGAATTTTGCCCAGATTCGTGACAGACAGAAATCTATTTCTGCGCAGTAATCCAAATCTAGTATCAACCTTTCTATCAAAGACTTTACTTGGCACAACAATGCAACAAAATAAAGATAAGGAGAGGTTGCTACAGTAGTAACAAATTCCAAGACTCAAATATAAAACAAAGTTACTGTAGCAAAATAAACACATGGGTTATCTCCCAAGAAGTTCTTTCTTTATAGCCATTAAGATGGGCTCAGCAGTTTTAATGATGCACTCACAAGAAATAGTATTTGAAGCAAAAGAGAGCATCAAGAGGCAAATTTAAAACACATTTAAGTCTAACATGCTTCCTATGCATAGGAATCTTGTAAATAAACAAGTTCATGAAGAGCAAAGTAACAAGCATAGGAAGATAGAACAAGTGTAGCTTCAAAAATTTCAGCACATAGAGAGGTGTTTTAGTAACATGAAAATTTCTACAACCATATTTTCCTCTCTCATAATAACTTTCGGTAGTGTCATGAGCAAACTCAACAATATAACTATCACATAAAGCATTCTTATCATGAGTCTCATGCATAAAATTATTACTCTCCACATAAGCATAGTCAATTTTATTAGTAATAGTGGGAGCAAATTCAACAAAGTAGCTATCATTATTATTCTCATCATCAAATATAGGAGGCATATTGTAATCATAATCAAATTTATCCTCCATAACAGGCGGCAACAAAAGGCTACTATCATTATAATCATCATAAATAGGAGGCAAAGTATCATCAAAGTAAATTTCCTCCTCAATGCTTGCGGGACTAAAAAGATCATGCTCATCAAAGCCAGCCTCCCCAAGCTTAGAATTTTCCATATCATTAGCAACAATGGTATTCAAAGTATTCATACTAACATGTTCCATGGGTTTTTTAATTTTCGGATCAAACCATCCATGTCTTAACTCAGGAAATAGAATAAGAAGCTCATTGTTGTCCATTATGCCAAACTAGTGTAAACAAGAAACAAAAAGATGCAATTGCAGGATCTAAAGGAAATAGCTTCGAGAACACACACAATGGCGCCAGAAAAGTACTTAGTTACCTGGAACCGGAGTATGAGTGCCTTTTACCTTTCCTCCCCGGCAACAGCGGCAGAAAAGTACTTGATGTCTACGGGAGCTTCTATTCTTGTAGACAGTATTGGGCCTCCAAGAGCAGAGGTTTGTAGAACAGCAGCAAGTTTCCCTTAAGTGGATCACCCAAGGTTTATCGATCTCAGGGAGGAAGAGGTCAAAGATATCCCTCTCAAGCAACCCTGTAACCAGAAAGCAAGAAGTCTCTTGTGTCCCCAACACACCTAATAGGTGCACTAGTTCGGCGAAGAGATAGTAAAATACAGGTGGTATGAATAAATATGAGCAGTAGCAACGGCACCAGAAAAGTGCTTTGCTGTCCAGGTCTGGCGTGTGGTTGATGGTGGTAATATTGCAGGCAGTACAGATGCAGTAGAACAGTAAACAAGCAGCAATAATAGCAGTATTTAGGAACAAGGCCTAGGGATCATACTTTCACTAGTGGACACTCTCAACATTGATCACATAAATAAATAGATAAATGCTAGACTCTACACTCTCTTGTTGGATGATGAACACCACTAATTGCGTAGGATTACACGAACCCTCAATGCCGGAGTTAACAAGATCCACAATATTCGATGTTCATATTTAAATAACCTTAGAGTGCAAGATAGATCAACATAACCAAATAGATCACATCAATACCATCATAGTAATAGTTAACTTCATAATCTACAAGAGATCACAATCATAAACTACGCCAAGTACTACATGATGCACACACTGTCCACATTACATCATGGAGGAGGAATAGAGTACTTTAATAACATCACTAGAGTAGCACATAGATGAATAGTGATACAAAACTCATATGAATCTCAATCATGTAAAGCAGCTCATGAGATTATTGTATTGAAGTACATAGGAGAGAGATTAACCACATAGCTACCCGTACAGCCCCGAGCCTCGATGAAGAACTACTCCCTCCTCATGGGAGACAGCAGCGGTGATGAAGATAGCGGTGGTGTCGATGGAGGAGCCTTTCGGGGGCACTTCCCCGTCCCGGCGGCGTGCCGGAACAGAGACTCCTGTCCCCCAGATCTTGGCTTCGCGATGGCGGCGGCTCTGGAAGGTTTCTCGTACCGTGGCTTTTTCGTATCGAAGATTTAGGTCAGGGACCTTTAAATAGGCGAAGAGGCGGAGTCGGAAGGGCGACGAGGCGATGACACAATAGGGGGGCGCGGCCCAGGCCCTGGCCGCGCCACCCTGTCATCTGGGGCCCCTGTGGCCCCCCTCTGGCGGCTCTCGGGTGTTCTGGAAGCTTCGTGAAGTTTTAAGACTCTGGGCATTGATTTCGTCCAATTCCGAGAATATTTTCTTACTAGGATTTTTGAAACCAAAAACAGCAGAAAACAGGAACTGGCACTTCGGCATCTCGTCAATAGGTTAGTTCCGGAAAACGCATAAATATGACATAAAGTATGCATAAAACATGTAGGTATCATCAATAATGTGGCATGGAATATAAGAAATTATCGATACGTCGGAGACGTATCAGGCGTCCCTAGGAACATGGTTATCGCACAACAAGCAACTTAATAAGAGATAAAGTGCATAAGTACATATTCAATACCACAATAGTTTTTAGGCTATTTGTCCCATGAGCTATATATTGCAAAGATGAAGAATGGAAATTTTAAAGGTAGCACTCAAGCAATTTACTTTGGAATGGCGGAGAAATACCATGTAGTAGGTAGGTATGGTGGACACAAGTGGCATAGTGTTTGGCTCAAGGATTTTGGATGCATGAGAAGTATTCCCTCTCGATACAAGGCTTAGGCTAGCAAGGTTATTTGAAACAAACACAAGTATGAACCGGTGCAGCAAAACTCACATAAAAGACATATTGTAAGCATTATAAGACTCTACACCGTCTTCCTTGTTGTTCGACCCTTACTAGAAATTATCTAGACCTTAGAGAGACCAATTATGCAACCCAAATTTTAGCAAGCTCTATGTATTTCTTCATTAATAGGTGCAAAGTATATGATGCAAGAGCTTAAACATGAGCACAACAATTTCCATGTATCACATTATCCAAGTTATTATTCCAATTACTACATGTAGCATTTCCCGTTTCCAACCATATAACAATTTAACGAAGCAGTTTCAACCTTCGCCATGAACAATATGAGTAAAGCCTAAGGACATATTTGTCCATATGCAACAGCGGAGCGTGTCTCTCTCCCACACAATGAATGCTAGGATCCAATTTTATTCAAACAAAACAAAAACAAAAACAAACCGACGCTCCAAGCAAAGTACATAAGATGTGATGGAATAAAAATATAGTTTCACTAGAGGAACCTGATAATGTTGTCGATGAAGAAGGGAATGCCTTGGGAATCCCCAAGCTTAGATGCTTGAGTCTTCTTGAAATATGCAGGGATGAACCACCGGGGCATCCCCAAGCTTAGAGCTTTCACTCTCCTTGATCATATTGTATCATCCTCCTCTCTTGATCCTTGAAAACTTCCTCCACACCAAACTCAAAACAACTCATTAGAGGGTTAGTGCATAATCAAAATTCACATGTTCAGAGGTGACATAATCATTCTTAACACTTCTGGATATTGCACAAAGCTACTGAAAGTTAATGGAATAGAAAAATCCATCAAGCATAGCAAGACAGGCAATGCGAAATAACAGGCAGAATCTGTCAAAACAGAACAGTCCGTAAAGATGAATTTCTAAGAGGCACCAGACTTGCTCAAATGAAAATGCTCAAATTTAATGAAAGTTGCGTACATATCTGAGGATCACTCACGTAAATTTGCAAAATTTTCTGAGTTACCTACAGAGAATTCTGCCCAGATTCGTGACAGCAAGAAATCTGTTTCTGCGCAGTAATCCAAATCTAGTATGAACCTTACTATCAAAGACTTTACTTGGCACAACAATGCAACAAAATTAAGATAAGGAGAAGTTGCTACAGTAGTAACAACTTCCAAGACTCAAATATAAAATAAAAGTACTGTAGTAAAATCATGGGTTGTCTCCCATAAGCGCTTTTCTTTAACGCCTTTCAGCTAGGCGCCGAAAGTGTGTATCAAGTATTATCAAGAGACGAAGCATCAACATCATAATTTGTTCTAATGATAGAATCAAAAGGTAACTTCATTCTCTTTCTAGGGAAGTGTTCCATACCTTTTTTGAGAGGAAATTGATATTTAATATTACCTTCCTTCATGTCAATGATAGCACCAACAGTTCGAAGAAACGGTCTTCCCAATATAATGGGACAAGATGCATTGCATTCAATATCCAAGACAACAAAATCAACGGGGACAAGGTTATTGTTAACGGTAATGCGAACATTATCAACTCTCCCCAAAGGTTTCTTTGTAGAATTATCAGCAAGATTAATATCCAAATAACAATTTTTCAATGGTGGCAAGTCAAGCATATTATAGATTTTTCTAGGCATAACGGAAATACTTGCACCAAGATCACACAAAGCATTACAATCAAAGTCATTGACCTTCATCTTAATGATGGGCTCCCAACCATCCTCTAGCTTCCTAGGAATAGAAGCTTCGCGATTTAATTTCTCTTCTCTAACTTTTATCAGAGCATTTGTAATATGTTTTGTAAAGGCCAAATTTATAGCACTAGCATTAGGAATCTTAGCAAGTTTTTGTAAGAACTTTATAACTTCAGAGATGTGGCAATCATCAAAATCTAAACCATTATAATCTAAAGCAATGGGATCATTATCCCCAATGTTGGAAAAAATTTCAGCAGTTTTATCAGAGGCAGTTTCAGCAGTTTTAGCAGTTTCAGGCAGTTTTTCACGCTTTGCATTAGAAGTGGAAACATTGCCAACAACAATTATTTTACCATTAATAGTAGGAGGTGCAACAACATGTGGAACATTAGCATTACTAGTGGTGGTAATAGTCCAAACTTTAGCTATATTATCTTCTTTAGCATTTTCTTCTTTTTCCCACCTAGCACGCAATTCGGCCATCAATCTTATATTCTCATTAATTCTAACTTGGATGGCGTTTGCTGTAGCAAATGACTTAATATTATTATTTTCATTAGGCATAACTTTCGATTTCAAAAGATCAACATCAGCAGCAAGACTATCGACTTTAGAAGCAAGTATATCAATTTTCCCAAGCTTTTCTTTAACAGATTTGTTAAAAACAGTTTGTGTACTAATAAATTCTTTAAGCATAGCTTCAAGTCCAGGGGGTGTGTTCCTATTATTGTTGTAAGAATTCCCATAAGAATTACCATAACCGTTACCATTATTATATGGATATGGCCTATAGTTGTTACTAGAATTGTTCCGATAAGCGTTGTTGTTGAAATTATTATTTTTAATGAAGTTCACATCAACATGTTCTTCTTGAGCAACCAATGAAGCTAACGGAACATTATTAGGATCAACATTAGTCCTACCATTCACAAGCATAGACATAATAGCATCAATCTTATCACTCAAGGAAGAGGTTTCTTCGACAGAATTTACCTTCTTACCTTGTGGAGCTCTTTCCGTGTGCCATTCAGAGTAATTAATCATCATATTATCAAGAAGCTTTGTTGCGTCGCCTAGAGTGATGGACATAAAGGTACCTCCAGCAGTTGAATCCAATAAGTTCCGTGAAGAAAAATTCAGTCCTGCATAAAAGGTTTGGATGATCATCCAAGTAGTCAGTCCATGGGTTGGGCAATTTTTAACCAAAGATTTCATTCTTTCCCATGCTTGGGCAACATGCTCATTATCCAATTGTTTAAAATTTATTATGCTACTTCTCAAAGATACAATTTTAGCAGGAGGATAATATCTACCAATGAAAGCATCCTTGCATTTAGTCCATGAATCAATACTATTCTTAGGCAGAGATAGCAACCAATCTTTAGCTCTTCCTCTTAATGAGAAAGGAAACAATTTTAATTTTATAATGTCACCATCTACATCCTTATACTTTTGCATTTCACATAGTTCAACAAAATTATTGAGATGGGCAGCAGCATCATCAGAACTAACACCAGAAAATTGCTCTCTCATAACAAGATTCAGTAAAGCAGGTTTAATTTCAAAGAATCCTGCTGTAGTAGTAGGTGGAGCAATAGGTGTGCATAAGAAATCATTATTATTTGTGGTTGTGAAGTAACACAACTTAGTATTTTCGGGAGTACCCATTTTAGCAACAGTAAATAAAGCAAACTAGATAAAGTAAATGCAGGTAACTAATTTTTTTGTGTTTTTAATATGGAGATTGCAAACAAGACAGTAAATAAAGTAAAGCTAGCAACTAGTTTTTTTGTGTTTTGATATAATGCAGCAAACAAAGTAGTAAATAAAATAAAGCAAGACAAAAACAAAGTAAAGAGATTGGAAGTGGAGACTCCCCTTGCAGCGTGTCTTGATCTCCCCGGCAACGGCGCCAGAAAACAGTCTTGATACGCGTACAACACGCGTCCGTTGGGAACCCCAAGAATAAGGTGTGATGCGTACAGCGGCAAGTTTTCCCTCAGTAAGAAACCAAGGTTTATCGAACCAGTAGGATCCAAGAAGCACGTTGAAGGTTGATGGAGGCTGATAACCCACAAGTATAGGGGATCGCGATAGTCTTCGAGGGTAGTATAACCCAAATTTATTGATTTGACACAAGGGGAGGTAAAGAATACTTATAAGCCTTAACAACTGAGTTGTCAATTCAGCTGCACCTGGAAAAGCACTAGCAACAGGGGTGATGTGAAAGTAGCAGTAATATGAGAGCAGTAGTAACAAATAATACGGCAGCAGTAATAGCAATATGAGAGCAATGGCACCAGAAGATAGTTGATACTACTTCCAATGACATGTAGAACAAGTATATAATGATGAGAGATGGACCGGGGTTCCCAGCGATCTACACTAGTGGTAACTCTCCAATAAGTGACAAGTGTTGGGTGAACAAATTACAGTTGGGCAATTGATAGGAATCAAAGCATTAAGAAAGAACATCAGGCTTATTAATTATGTAGGCATGTTTTCCGTATATAGTCGTACGTGCTCGCAATGAGAAACTTGCACAACATCTTTTGTCCTACCAGCCGGTGGCAGCCGGGCCTCAAGGGAAACTACTGGATATTAAGGTACTCCTTTTAATAGAGCACCGGAGCAAAGCATTAACACTCCGTGAAAACATGTGATCCTCACATCACTACCATCCCCTCCGGTTGTCCCGATTTCTGTCACTTCGGGGCCATTGGTTCCGGACAGTGACATGTGCATACAACTTGTAGATACAATCTAAGCAATAAGTATAGAGCTCAAATCTAAGATCATGCCACTCGGGCCCTAGTGACAAGAATTAAGCATAACAAGATTGCAGCAACAATAACTTCACAAACTTTATAGATAGACTAATCATAATGTATCATCCATCGGATCCCAACAAACACAACACCGATTACATCAGATGAATCTCAATCATGTAAGGCAGCTCATGAGACCATTGTATTGAAGTACATGGGGGGGAGTATACCGACATAGCTACTGCTAGAACCCGTAGTCCATTGGGGAACTACTCACGGAGCATGATGGAGGCGGTGGCGTCGATGGAGATGGCTTCCGGGGGAACTTCCCCGTCCCGGCAGGGTGCCGGAACAGAGAGTTCTGTCCCCCAAATTGGAGTTTCGCGACGGTGGCGGCGCCCCTGGAGTCTTTCTGGAGTTTCGTCAATTGGTACGGTGTTTTTAGGTCGAAAGGGATTTTATAGGCGAAGAGGCGGCGCAGGGGGGTGCCTGGGGGCGCCTCAACCTAGGCCGGCGCGGGCCCAGGCTTGGCCGCGCCGCCTTAGGGTGTGGTGGCCCTCTGGCCCCTCTCCGACTCTTCTTCGGTGTTCTGGATGCTTCCGGGAAAAATAGGAGGTTTGGCGTTGATTTCATCCAATTCCGAGAATATTGCCCGAACAGCCTTTCTGGAACCAAAAACAGCAGAAAACAGGAACTGGCACTGTGGCATCTCGTTAATAGGTTAGTTCCGGAAAACGCATAAAAACATTATAAAGTGCAAGCAAAACATGTAAGTATTGTCATAAAACAAGCATGGAACATCAGAAATTATGGATACGTTGGAGACGTATCAGCATCCCCAAGCTTAGTTCCTGCTCGTCCCGAGCAGGTAAACGATAAATGAATAATTTCTGTAGTGACATGCTACTTACATAACCTTGATCATACTATTACAAAGCATATGAAATGAATGAAGTGACTCAAGGCAATGATCTATAGTTGCTAACAAGTAGATAACATATAGCAAAACTTTCCATGGAGAGTACTTTCAAGACAAGCATCAAAAGTCTTGCACAAGAGTTAACTCATAAAGCAATAAATTCAAAGTAAAGGCATCGAAACAACACAAAGGAAGATATAAGTTTCAGCGATTGCTTTCAACTTTCAACATGCATATCTCATGGACATTGTCAACATAAAGTAATATGATGAATGCAAATATGCAAGTATGTAAGAATCAGTGCACAGTTGACACAAGTGTTTGCTTCTAAGGTGGAAGGAAGTAGGTAAACTGACACAACATCAAAGTAAAAGAATGGCCCTTCAGAGGGAAGCATTGATTGCTATATTTGTGCTAGAGCTTTGGTTTTGAAAACATATAGAGAGCATAAAAGTAGAGTTTTGAGAGGTGTTTGTTGTTGTCAACGAATGGTAGTGGGCACTCTAACTACCTCGCCAACCGGACTTCCAAGAGCGGCTCCCATGAATTATTTTTATGTTTATGCGGCACTCCTTCCAACCTTTCTTTCACAAACCATGGCTAACCGAATCCTCGGGTGCCTGCCAACGATCTCATACCATGAAGGAGTGCCTTTTTATTTTAGTTTTATTATGATGATGACACTCCCCCCAACCTTTGCGTACACAAGCCATGGCTAACCGAATCCTTCGGGTGCCTTCCAACAATCACATACCATGGAGGAGTGTCTATTTAAGTTAATTAATTCGGGACTGGGAATCCCATTGCCAGCTCTTTTTGCAAAATTATTGGATAAGCGGATGTGCCACTAGTCCATATGAGAGTCCGTCAAAAGTAAATGACAAGGTTGAAAGCTAAACACCACATACTTCCTCATGAGCTATAAAACATTAACACAAATTGAGAAGCATTTTGAATTGTTTAAAGGTAGCACTCAAGCAATTTACTTTGGAATGGCAGGAAATACCACATAGTAGGTAGGTATGGTGGACACAAATGGCATAGTGGTTGGCTCAAGGATTTTGGATGCATGAGAAGTATTCCCTCTTGATACAAGGTTTAGGCTAGCAAGGTTGTTTGAAGCAAACACAAGTATGAACCGGTACAGCAAAACTTACATAAGAACATATTGCAAGCATTATAATACTCTACACTGTCTTCCTTGTTGCTCAAACACTTTTACCAGAAAATATCTAGACCTTAAGAGAGATCAATTATGCAAACCAATTTTAACAAGCTCTACAGTAGTTCTCCACTAATAGGTTTAAACTACATGAAAAAACTTAATCATACTTGAGAGCTCAAAACAATTGCCAAGTGTCAAATTATCCAAGACATATGAGGCATTTTCTTTTCCCAACCAAATAAAGATAAATATTGTAGCTTCCAACTTTTATTCATTGAACATTAAAAGTAAAACGAAGAACAAGTGTTCATATGAAAAAGCGGAGTGTGTATCTCTCCCAAACAAGGATTGCTAGGATCCGAATTTATTCAAACACAAACAAAACGAAAATAAACACACAGACGCTCCAAGTAAAGCACATATGATGTGACCAAATAAAAATATAGTTTCAGGGGAGGAACCTGATAAGTTGATGAAGAAGGGGATGCCTTGGGCATCCCCAAGCTTAGATGCTTGAGTCTTCTTGAAATATGCAGGGATGAACCACGGGGGCATCCCCAAGCTTAGACTTTTCACTCTTCTTGATCATATATCATCTTCCTCTCTTGACCCTTGAAAACTTCCTTCACACCAAACTTCTCATAAACTTCATTAGAGGGGTTAGTGCATAATAAAAAACTCACATGTTCAGAGGTGACACAATCATTCTTAACACTTCTGGACATTGCCCAAAGCTACTGGAGTTTAATGGAACAAAGAAATCCATCCCACATAGCAAAAGAGGCAATGCGAAATAAAAGGCAGAATCTGTCAAAACAGAACAGTCCGTAAAGACGAATTTTATTGAGGCACAAGACTTGCTCAAATCAGAAAACTCAAAACTAATGAAAGTTGCGTACATATCTGAGGAACACGCACGTAAATTGGCATATTTTTATGATTTTCCTACAGAGAAAACAGCCCAGATTCGTGACAGATAGAAATCTGTTTCTGCGCAGAAATCCAAATCTAGTATCAACCTTCGATTAGAGGCTTCACTTGGCACAACAAAACACAAAACTAAGATAAGGAGAGGTTGCTACAGTAGTAAACAACTTCCAAAACAAAAATATAAAACAAAGTACTGTAGCAAAATAACACATGGGTTATCTCCCAAGAAGTTCTTTCTTTATAGCCATTAAGATGGGCTCAGCAGTTTTAATGATGCACTCGCAAGAAATAGTATTTGAAGCAAAAGAGAGCATCAAGAGGCAAATTCAAAACACATTTAAGCCTAACATGCTTCCTATGCAAAGGAATCTTGTAAATAAACAAGTTCATGAAAAGCAAAGTAACAAGCATAGGAAGATAGAACAAGTGTAACTTCAAAATTTTAAGCATATAGAGAGGTGTATTAGTACCATGAAAATTTCTACAACCATATTTTCCTCTCTCATAATAATTTTCAGTAGCTTCATGAACAAACTCAACAATATAACTATCACATGCAGCATACTTTTCATGATTTTCAAACACATAATTTTTATCAAGTTCAAGAATAGTGGAATTAAAACTTTCAAACTTACTTTTATTAATAATATAACAAGGTAGTTGATCAATCTCAAGAGATATGGGACTCATAGAATAAGTCAAGGACTCTCCAATCCCATTTTCATTAGTAGTACAATTAATAGTATCAAGTAACATAGGACCATCATCTAGAGCTTTATCATAAACATTTGCTAAGCAAAATTCTTTAGTACCATGCATTTCGACATCAGGCACAAACAAAGCATTATCATAAGATTTATCAAAGTAGCATGGATTATCATAAATAACAGTAGCATAATTATTCTCACAAGTTTTACTCATAGGGAATATTTCAAGAGAATCCACAGGAACATAACATTCAACCTCTTTCGGTAAGCATGGAGGACAATCAAATAGTGTAAGAGATAAAGAGTTACTCTCATTAGAAGGTTGGCATGGGTAGCTAATCCATTCTTCCTCCTTTTGTTCGTCACTCTCCTCTTATTTTTCATCCAATGAGCTTTCAAGTTCATCAATTTCCTCCTCTTTTTCATCCAATGCGCTTTCAGGTTCATCAGTTTCTTCTTCCACCGATTCCTGCAAATTGTGAGTGCATTCTTGTGCATTAATGTGTCTCTCTTTATAATCAAGGATATAAGGACTCCTACTTTAGCATTCTATGCAAGAATTAAGGATAGTAGAGACATAATCTTTAAGGTCCTTACAAATAGCACAAGTTTCATAATTCTCAACCATGAAGGATTCTATCTCGGAGGCTCCCATAAATAAGACAAATTGTTCTACCTCTTCGAACCCATAATGAATATACCAATTCCGGTTATAGTTCTTAATAAAAAATTCCTCACTAAAGCCACATTGAAATTTAAGATGTTTAGTATCCTGTTGAGAGCAACAGTTTATATCATGGCGTCTAAGCAAGATTCTAGCAATTGTATTCAATTTTTCTATCATAGCACTCATTATTCTACCAGTTCTTGATTCTCTATAATTATTATAACATTCTATAAGCTCCAAGTAGGTTGTTGGTTCTCCCATAACAGCAGTTTTTAATTTTTTGGTTTTTCAAATTTTTATGGATTTTTGGGTATATGAGACAAATAAAACAAGACAAAAATAAACTAAGCAAAAGTAAACTACGCAAAATAATACTAGACAGAAATAAACTAAGCACAAATAAACTAGACAAAAGTAAACTAAGCAAAACAAAATAAAATAAAACAGAGAGAGAGGTAGAGTGTACTCCCTGTGAACTTATGAGTAGAGCTATGCCTCCCCGGCAACGGCGCCGTAAAAACAGTCTTGATAACCCACAAGTATAGGGGATCGCGATAGTCTTCGAGGGTAGTATAACCCAAATTTATTGATTCGACACAAGGGGAGGTAAAGAATACTTATAAGCCTTAACAACTGAGTTGTCAATTCAGCTGCACCTGGAAAAGTACTAGCAACAGGGGTGATGTGAAAGTAGCAGTAATATGAGAGCGAGTAACAACACAAAGAAATAATAGCAATATGAGAGCAATGGCACCGAGAAGATAGTTGATACTACTTCCAATGACATGTAGAACAAGTATATAATGATGAGAGATGGACCGGGGTTCCCAAATGATCTACACTAGTGGTAACTCTCCAATAAGTGACAAGTGTTGGGTGAACAAATTACGCTTGGGCAATTGACAGGAATCAAAGCATTAAGAAAGAACATCAGGCTTATTAATTATGTAGGCATGTTTTCCGTATATAGTCGTACGTGCTCGCAATGAGAAACTTGCACAACATCTTTTGTCCTACCAGCCGGTGGCAGCCGGGCCTCAAGGGAAACTACTGGATATTAAGGTACTCCTTTTAATAGAGTACCGGAGCAAAGCATTAACACTCCGTGAAAACATGTGATCCTCACATCACTACCATCCCCTCCGGTTGTCCCGATTTCTGTCACTTCGGGGCCATTGGTTCCGGACAGTGACATGTGCATACAACTTGTAGATACAATCTAAGCAATAAGTATAGAGCTCAAATCTAAGATCATGCCACTCGGGCCCTAGTGACAAGCATTAAGCATAACAAGATTGCAGCAACAATAACTTCACAAACTTTATAGATAGACTAATCATAATGTATCATCCATCGGATCCCAACAAACACAACACCGATTACATCAGATGAATCTCAATCATGTAAGGCAGCTCATGAGACCATTGTATTGAAGTACATGGGGGAGAGTATACCGACATAGCTACTGCTAGAACCCGTAGTCCATGGGGGAACTACTCACGGAGCATGATGGAGGCGGTGGCGTCGATGGAGATGGCTTCAGGGGGCACTTCCCCGTCCCGGCAGGGTGCCGGAACAGAGAGTTCTGTCCCCCGAATTGGAGTTTCGCGACGGTGGCGGCGCCCCTGGAGTCTTTCTGGAGTTTCGTCAATTGGTACGGTGTGTTTAGGTCGAAAGGGATTTTATAGGCGAAGAGGCGACGCAGGGGGGTGCCTGGGGGCGCCTCACCCTAGGCCAGCGCGGGCCCAGGCTTGGCCGCGCCGCCTTAGGGTGTGGTGGCCCTCTGGCCCCTCTCCGACTCTTCTTCGGTGTTCTGGATGCTTCCGGGAAAAATAGGAGGTTTGGCGTTGATTTCGTCCAATTCCGAGAATATTGCCCGAACAGCCTTTCTGGAACCAAAAACAGCAGAAAACAGGAACTGGCACTGTGGCATCTCGTTAATAGGTTAGTTCCGGAAAACGCATAAAAACATTATAAAGTGCAAGCAAAACATGTAAGTATTGTCATAAAACAAGCATGGAACATCAGAAATTATGGATACGTTGGAGACGTATCAGCGGCGAAGTGTAGTGTGGCGCAACACCAGGGATTCCGGCGCCAACGTGGAACCTGCACAACACAACGAAAATACTTTGTCCCAATGTAACAGTGAGGTTGTCAATCTCACTGGCTTGCTGTAACAAAGGATTAGATGTATAGTGTGGATGATGATTGTTTGCAGAGAACAGTAGAACGAGTATTGCAGTAGATTGTATTTGATGTAAAAGAATGGACCGGGGTCCACAGTTCACTAGAGGTGTCTCTCCCATAAGAATAAGCATGTTGGGTGAACAAATTACAGTTGGGCAATTGACAAATAAAGAGGGCATGACCATGCACATACATGTTATGATGAGTATTGTGAGATTTAATTGGGCATTACGACAAAGTACATAGACCGCTATCCAGCATGCATCTATGCCTAAAATGTCCACCTTCAGGTTATCATCCGAACCCCCTCCAGTATTAAGTTGCAAACAACAGACAATTGCATTAAGTATGGTGCGTAATGTAATCAACAAATATATCCTTAGACATAGCATTGATGTTTTATCCCTAGTAGCAACAGCACATCCGCAACCTTAGAGGTTTCTGTCACTCCCCCAGATTTAATGGAGACATGAACCCACTATCGAGCATAAATACTCCCTCTTGGAGTTACAAGCAAAAACTTGGCCAGAGCCTCTACTAGTAACGGAGAGCATGCAAGATCATAAACAACACATAGATAATAGATTGATAATCAACATAGCATAGTATTCCATATTCATCAGATCCCAACAAACACAACATGTAGCATTACAGATAGATGATCTTGATCATGTTAGGCAGCTCACAAGATCCAAGAATGATAGCACAATTAGGAGAAGACGACCATCTAGCTACTGCTATGGACCCATAGTCCAGGGGTGAACTACTCACTCATCACTCCGGAGGCGACCATGGCGGTGAAGAGTCCTCCGGGAGATGATTCCCCTCTCCGGCAGGGTGCCGGAGGCGATCTCCTGAATCCCCCGAGATGGGATTGGCGGCGGTGGCGGCTCTGGAAGGTTTTCCGTATCGTGGCTCTCGGTACTGGAGTTATTATCGACGAAGGCTTAAGTAGGCGGAAGGGTAGGTCATGGGGCGCCACGAGGGGCCCACACCACAGGCCGGCGCGGCCAGGGCTTGGGCCGCGCCGCCCTGGTGTGGCGTCGCCTCGTCGCCCACTTCGTATCTCCCCCGGTGTTCTGGAAGCTTCGTGGAAAAATAAGATCCTGGGCGTTGATTTCGTCCAATTCCGAGAATATTTCCTTACTAGGATTTCTGAAACCAAAAACAGCAATGAACAAAGAATCGGCTCTTCGGCATCTTGTTAAAAGGTTAGTGCCGGAAAATGCATAAATATGACATAAAGTATGCATAAAACATGTAGGTATCATCAATAAAGTAGCATGGAACATAAGAAATTATCGATACGTTGGAGACGTATCATCCATCCTGGCACCCTGCCGAAGAGGGAAATCGCCGTCGGAGGCCTCTATATCGCCATGTCTTCATCCGAGGTGATGCATGAGTAGTCCTCCACGGGAACATGGGTCCATAGAAGTAGCTAGATGGTTGTCCTCTCCTTGTTGTGCTTCATGTATAGATCTTGTGAGCTGCCTAACATGATCAAGATCATTTATTTGTAATTGCTACATGTTGATTTGATGTGGATCCGATTATAGATAGATTGCTTTGGTTGAGATTATGTATTATGTTATTATGATCTTGCATGCTCTCTATTTCTAGTAGATGCTCTGGCCAAATAGATGCTAGCGACTCCAAGAGGGAGTATTTATGCTCGATAGTGGGTTCATGCCTCTATTTAACCATGATAAGTGACCTTGTTCTCTACGGTTGTAGATGTGTTGTTCCTACTAGGGAGAAAACAGCGGTGTTTTATTCAAGGGTAGTTTCATCGTTTACTTTACACACATTGCTTAAACTGATAGTCTGTTGCTTGCAACTTAATACTGGAGGGTGTCGCGGATGCAATCCTGAAGGTGGATTATTAGTCATAGATGCAGTTGGATTACGGTCTATGTATATTTTTGTAATGCCCGCATACTTATATAGCATGTATTCTGCACCAACCATTAGCATAGAATCTATGTTTGTCAATTGCCCATCTGTAATTTGTTTACCCAGCATATTTATTTATTGGGGAGGCGCCTCTAGTGAACTGTGGACCCCGGTCATTCTTCTTTTAATTGCAATCTTCTACAGCATTTTTCTGTTTTGTTCTCTGCAAACAATTATTTTTCCACACGGTTCGTTTAATCCTTTATTTTCAGCAAAACCATTGAGCTTGAGAACCTCGCTGAAAGTTGGGGACAAAGTACTTGGTTGTTTGTGTGCAGGTCTCCACGTTGCTGCTGACGCGGCAGTGCGTAAAGCCACGAGTTGGTTCGCAACACCTCGAGAGAGAACTTTTTTCTCCTACTGGTCGATAAACCTTGGTTTCTTACTGAGGAAAAACTTCCCGTTGTGCTCATCATACCTTCCTCTTGGGGTTCCACTCAATGTTGCGCATAAATTCTCCTTCATCAACTCCGCGCTCAGCACTGAACATGTGGAGCATGATATTGAACCTGCTACATATACTGAGGCGGTTACATCCGTTGACCGCGTGAAGTGGATTTCTGCTATGCAAGAGGAGATGCAATCACTTGATAAGAATGGCACATGGGATGTTATGCCCTTGCCTAAACAAAATAAGGTTTTCCGATGTAAGTGGATATTTAAAAGAAAGGAAGGTTTGTCTCCTAATGAGCCTCCGAGGTTTAAGGCAAGGTTAGTAGCAAAAGGTTTCAGCCAAATTCCAGGTATTGATTATAATGATGTATTCTCTCCGGTTGTGAAGCATAGTTTCATTCGTGCATTCTTTGGTATTGTGGATATGCATGATCTTGAGCTTGAGCAGCTAGATGTAAAGACTGCTTTTCTGCATGGTGATCTTGAGAAGGAGATATATGACCAACCTTAAGGTTTTGTTGTGCCTGGTAAGGAGGATCTTGTTTGCAAGGTAAAGAGGTCCCTTTATGGTTTGAAACAGTCTCGAAGACAATGGTATAAAAGGTTTGATTCGTTTATGATTGCACATAAGTTTAAGAGATCTCAGTATGATAGTTGTGTTTATATCAAGTTTGTTAACGGATCAACAGTATACTTGTTGTTATATGTTTATGATATGTTGATTGCTGCCAAGAGCAAGAAAGAGATCACTACTTTAAAGTCACAGATGAAGGATCTTGGTGTTGCTAAAAAAATACTAGGTATGCAAATTACAAGAGACAGAAAATCTAGTGTGTTATTTCTTAGTCGGCAAAATTACATTCAGAAAGTTCTTCATCGTTTTAATATGCATGATGCAAAGTATGTTAGTACACCTATTGCTCCTCACTTTAAATTGCCAGCATTGCAATGTCCTAGTACTGATGGAGATATTGAGTACATGTCACGAGTTTCATATTTTAGTGTTGTTGGTTCCTTGATGTATGCCATGGTCTGTTCTCGCCCTTATTTGTCATATGCTATGAGTTTGGTCAATCGATACATGGCTAATCCTGCTAAAGAACATTGGAAAGTTGTTCAGTGGATTTTCAGGTAGCTTCGTGGCACATCCAAAGCTTGCTTGAAGTTTGGCAAGACCGGTGAGGGACTCGTAGGCTATGTGGATTCAGATTTTGCTGTCGACTTGGATAAGAGAAGATCCCTCACAGGTTATTTGTTCACTGTTGGTGGATGTGATGTGAGTTGGAAGGCAACGTTACAACCTGTTGTTGCCCAATCTACGACCGAAGCAGAATATATAGCAATTAATGAAGCTTGCAAAGAGTATGTTTGGTTGAAAGGTTTGTATGCTGAGTTTTGTGGAGATGATTCTTGCATTAACTTGTTTTCTGGCAGTCAAAGTGCAATATACCTTACTAAAGATTAAATATTCCATGAGAGGACAAAGCACATTGATATCAAGTACCATTATGTGCGCGACATTGTTGCTCAAGGTAAACTAATGGTATGCAAGATAAGTACTCATGATAATCCTGCTGATATCATGACAAAGCCAGTTCATGTTTCCAAGTTTGAGCTTTGCTCGAACTTGGTTGGTATAACTATTTAGCCCAAGTGGTTGCTGGCGCCAGCAAGTGTTTTTCTTTGTTGTTCAGGAGATTGTTGAAGTTCATGCTATAATATGGAATTTGTCTCAAAGTGGAGTTTGTTATATTGTGATCCAAATTCATATACTAAAGGGAGGCTAACTTCTGACGAGCGGAGCGAGGCCCGTCGACGGGAAGCACGGTACGGTACGGATCGTTGGCACCGCCTATATATACATCTTGTAAGCCGTCGGCTAGGGTTTATCAGATTATAAGATAACTCACGGCATTTATAAACACTCCCCGGTATAGTGTGAAGTTTTGCTGGCTAGCGCCCGTGGGTTTTTTCCCTTCTGTGTTGGAAGGGATTTTCCACGTTAAATCTTGTGTCTCCGCTGCGTTTACCTTTATCGTTCTTCGTTATTTGCTTGTCGCTTTTATAACAAATACAAATGAGTTTGGCAACTGGTTTTAGCAGAACCGGGACAAGTTTGGCAATTATGACTATGGAAAATTAACATGATCTTTGATAAGATGAAATTTCCATCTCAAATTCACTTCATTGATTGTTTGTTTGAGAAGTTGATCGGAATGGGGTTGCCAGTTTGCCAGAAATGTTCTTATATTAGATAATTTAGCCAAGAACGCTATGTTTGTTCTTGTTGTGCATCTTTCTTCACTTTTGAAGCTTCACAGCTCCTAACTTTGGTAGGCATTGTGTGAAGAATCTCAGAGAATTGACAATTTGAACACTTAAAATTCAGTAAAAACAAAGACATTTTTGGTACATGGCTAATGGTGTAGTTCTAATAAATATAAACCGACTAAGATAAACTGAAATGGCATATAAGAACATGTCGATTTTGCGCGCCGAGCAATTATTTTTCTACTGCCATTTTTCGCGCTTTGTACCCACCTTGTAGTAATACAAATGAGTTTGGCAACTGGTTGAGCAGAACCAGGACAAGTTTGGCAATTATGACTATGGAAAATTAACATGATCTTTGATAAGATGAAATTTCCATCTCAAATGCACTTCATTACTTGTTTATTTGAGAAGTTGATTGGAACTGGGTTGCCAGTTTGCCAGAAAGGTGATTAGTCAATTGGAGTATACAGTACAGATGACAGTCCAGGCTCAAGACTGGTGCTCATCCGCAATTGCTTATTTGGTCTTTGATGAATTTATTTGGCCGGGTACAAGGAGCGGCGTAGTTCTTGGAACGGGACAAGTTTCAGAGTTGCAAGTCTGTTATTATCATCCAAACGCATTCCATTCATCCAGTCCAATGCCAATTCCTCAATTTGGTGTCCATCCATGCATCAAACCTTTTTACTATGAGTCCAATTCACAAACTTATAAGTTTGGATCAATTACAACACCAGTAATACACGACATCAGATCGGAACAGCAGCAGATCTACTCATCAGCCCCAACCTGCCGGACCAGCAAAACCATCTGCACAGAGATCTGGAAACACGAATCTAGACGCACGTCCCCAAGCTAATTCCGGTTGCTAGCCAGGCTGTCAGAAGATGAGATCCGACGACGGTTCCCAGAACGCCTCCGGCGACGGCGCCGGCGGCAGGAACACCACGCACCTGGCCGCGGCCATCCTCCGCCTGAGCGGGTACCGCCCCACGCCGCACATGCCCCTCGTGGACCCCGCCAGGAAGTGCGGCACGGCGTCTTGCCGCTGCTGCTGCGGCTCCGCCGGCGCGGGGGACGGAGGGGCGGACGGGAGCGAGAGGCGCGCCGCCGCCGCCGACCGGAGGGAGCGGGCGACGATCCTGGAGTCCCGGAGCCGCGCGAGCGCGCCGGGGCGGAGGAACCGGCCGTGGCTCGGGCGCTCCTCCTCTCTGCGCGGGGCGGCGCGGGCGCGGCGGTCCATGGCCGGTACGGAGGCGCGGGGGAGAGCTTCGTCGCGGGTTTTTGCGCCGGGGAGGTGTGAACGCGCGCGGTCTGGGAGGATTGGCGGGGGACGGGTAGGAGATTTAATACGGAATGGGAGCGGGACGGCGCGAGCAGTGGAGGGAAACCATGGCGGGAAGGGGAAAACGGGGAGGGAAATTGGAGGAGGAGACGAAACCATTTGGACACACGGCGCTGGTACAGCTGTATGAGTGACGTGTCACTGACAGTGTGCACGGTCCGTGTTAAGACACAAAAATTTGGCTACAAATTAGATTTTTTCAGTATCGTGGACACCACGAGGTGTGGCTGCTTACAAAGAGGTACGTATAGTGGTGGTAACCTAGGTCAATGATGATCACTCGGCTCGGCTCAGGTCTTCCGGCGGCATGCCTCGTTCCGCTCATCATAAGTTAGCATTTATATAAATTTGGATCACATTATAAGAAGGTCTCCAGTCTGAGGCTCCAAATCGTGCACGGACATACTCTCGTTGGACACAAATTGCGGAACAATTCAGACATTTGGGAGAGGTATTTAATCGGCGGCATGCCTCAAACTTGACCTTTTTCTTTCTAGCTAGACATTATCACGAACCGGTGAGGTATGGCTGCTGCGTCGGTGCCATGCTCGTGCCAGCACTCCAGGGGGGAGGCTTTCCAGGTGTCATCATCGGGAAGTAGCACCAGCCACACGCCAGGGTTGGAACGGCTCACGCCATTGGAGTTGACCCTGTAGGGCTGTAGGTGGCATCCTGTCGTTCGGCGTACACGGTGACATTTAGCTTGGCGGATCGTGTCTCAAACACGGACAGCTTGGCCGGGATGCGGCCAAGGATGGCCTTGGAAGGTGGAACACGAACGCCAGCACGCTAGTCACGACCAGCCCCAGTGTGATGGCGTCGTCCATGGGCATCAGCGGGGCAGCGGCGGTCCACATCGGCAGATTGTTGAGGCGTGCTAGGCCCAAAAGTTTGCACCTAGAGCTAAACCACAAAATGTCCGCCTAAGACAAAAAAATATGTTGCCTTAACGCCAGGGTGGAAATATTCCGGTTTTTACTCTGACGCGTCCTCGTGCACCCTCGACGCCGAGGGCGATACGCCGCAGCTCGTGTCGAAGGAGGCTGGCCGGAAGTGTGATACGCATGATAATCCGGTTGGCGCTTTTTGAGACCTAAAGCCCCGGTTCCTTGGTAGGGACATGTCAGTGGCAACTATGTGCTGAAGTTGGCCCGATTAGACCGCTACAAGCCCGGTTGTCGATCTCAGGCAAAATCTAGGTGATGTCGCTGAAGAATGGAAGCATAGACAAGGGTTTGAGGAGACAAAAGGTAGATATATTAATGTTTGAAGATTGTGTGCTTAATTTCGATCGGTTGTCACCTCTCACATGTATATGAGGTGGATGGACTTTCCGTACAAGTTTTGGACATCTCTTTACACGTTTACAAGGTGGAAACATAGTCTATCTCTAAACTATGTAAGTCTTCATCCGGCTTCAAACTGGTCTTGATCCAAATATCCATGCCTACTCTTGTTTAGAGTCGCCTTGATCCAAATATCCATGCCTACTCTTGTTTAGAGTCGCCTTGATCCTTCAATGTTGGATTCAAACTTTCCTTCGTCTTCATGCTTGAGAAACATAGATTCTGATGTTTGGAAACATGTCAACTTCAGTTGGGAAAAGTTAACCAAATTTTTGCCTTAAACCTAAGTTGACCAAAAACTGCATAGTGGGGAAAACGGGGAGGGAAATTGGAGAAGGAGACGAAACCATTTGGACACACGGCGCTGGTACAGCTGTACGAGTGACGTGTCATTGATGCGTGCAGGGTCCGTGCTTAGACGCAAAACTTTGGCTAGAAATTAGAATTGTTTTTTCCCCTTTGTTACAATCATGATAGGTAAAACATGGAGCAACACAATGATTTTAACATGAAAAATCGCTTCAACAAAGAGAAGAACAAATCATCGCCACACAACAAAACTTCACTACAATTGGAGAGTTTAAACAATGTCGGGGATTTCACATATTCAACTTATTCCGCGCAGGCGGCTTACTAAGAGGTATATATACTGATGCTAACCTAGGTCAATGATGATTCACTCGGCCCAAGCCTCCCGGCATGGGTCTCACTTCGCTTGTCAGAAATTAATTTTTATGTTAATTTCGATTATATTATAACAATGAGGTATATATATAGTGGTGGTAACCTAGATCAATAACGATCCACTTGGCTCAAGGCTTCTGGCGACGGGCCTCACTCTGCTCGTAATAAGTTAGCCTTTATATGAATTTGGATCACATTATAGAAGCATCTCCAGTTTGAGGCTCCAAATCATGCAACAAACATACTCTCGCTGGGCACAAATTGCGGACACACTCAGGCATTTGGGGTAGGTATGGGAGGTAGTTACCCAGCGGCGCGCCTCAAACTTGAATTTTTTCCAGCTAGACATTATCACGAACCTGTGAGGGATGACTGCTGCGCCGGTGCCATGCTCCTGTCAGCACTCCAGGGGGTAGGGTTTCCAGGTGTCATCATCGAGACGTAGCACCAGCCACTCGTCGGGGTTGTAACGGCTCACACGTTGCATTTGACCCCGCAGGTGATGCCCTGTCGTTCGGCGTACCTGGTGACCTTTAGCTTGACAGATCGCGTTCCGAATACGGACAGCTTGGCCGGGGTGTGGTCAAGGATGGCCTTGGATAGGTGGAACACAGACGCCAGTCGCGACGAGCCCTAGTGTGACGGCGTCGTCCATGGGCATCAGCGGGGCCGCAGCGTCCACATCGGCAGATTGTTGAGGCATGTCAGGCCTAAAAGTTTTCGCCTAGAGCTAAACGATAGAATGTCCGGCTATGGCCAAAAATAGGTTGCCTTGATGCTAGGGTGGAAATATTCCGGCCTACAATGACACGTCCTCGTGCACCCTCGACGGCAGAGACGATACGCCGCAGCTCGCGTCGAAGGAGGCTGGTCGGAACTGCGATATGCAAGATAATTCGGTTGGCGCTTTTTAAGACCCAAAGCCCTGGTTGCTTCGTAGGGACCTGTCGGAGGTCCTGATGACTATGTGCTGAACTTGGCCCGATTAGACCGCTCCAAGCTTGATCTCAAGCGAAATCTAGGCGAAGTCACCAAAGAATGGAAGTCTTCATCTGGCTTTCGTGCTGGATCCGGATCTAAATATCCATGCCTACTCTTGTTTAAAGACGCCTTGATCCTTTAGTGTTGGATTCAAACTTTCCTTTGTATTCATGCTTGAGACACATAGACTCTGGTATTTGGGCATCTGTCAACTATTGTCTGGTCAAAGTTGACCAAATTTTTGCCTTCAACCTAAGTTGACCAAAAACTGCCTTGGAGGTCAAAAGGGCCCATGACCCTCCTAGGACCTTAGGTGATCATAATCCCACCTAGGGACCAAGGTGGTCGGAAATCCGCCTTGAACCCATGATATCCTAGGATCCTCCTAGGACCTTAGGTAGTCATGATTCCACCATGGGACCAAGGTGGAAAATAATATGGCTTGGTCCTAAGATGGCTTTAATTGGCTTTCCTTCCTGTCACGACTCTTGGATTTCTTCAAGTTCATGCACCTTCTTTCCTCGCCAAGTTGGCTTAGGCCTAAGGTGCCAAAATCCGCCTTGGACCTAAGATGACCAAATCCTCCACGGATCCTCCTTGAGGCTAAGGTGTACCCGGATCCGCCTTACTCTTCAATCTGGCTCAAATCCAGACGCGTCCATCTAGCATCTTTAGCTTCAACAGGTCCAACTTGTTTGACCGACCAGTGGTCCATAGTGGGTGGTAATTTATGTCCCCTGATTTCTGGCAGAGCTTGCGTGCCAAAAAATAATATGTGTAGAGCTTGTATAAGGGCGATGCTCAAGCTCATCAACCATTTTCTACTAAGGGCGGTGACAAGGGATTAACCTATCAATGCCTACAAGTTGTAGACTAGGGTTTAGTTGGAAGTAGAGGGCAAGTAGATCTCGAAGGTTTCAGCCGAAAAGTGCTCGACGATTATGAAATTAGGGTTGCGTGAAACAATGAGTTGATCCTTTCTTTGTCCCTCGACTCCCCCTTATATAGGAGACGGAGCCGAGGGATTCGTAATACACAAGTTACAGAGTCCGGGAGGGTTTCTGACCCGTCCCGTAATGATTACAAGTCGATATTCCTAATACAATTTTATCTTTCCTTAAATACTAACTGGGCTTCCAGGCTTCGTATTATTTGGCTCGTGGACCTCCAGTAAACCCCGGGTACCATCTTCGGCAGGCCCATTGGGATGCCTATGTCAGTAGCCCCCGAGATTTTGCTTGAATCGAAGAATCAGGGAAAATCTCCAACTTTATGATCATTAAACAACCTTTCAACCCATCATATATCTTTAGATATACGTTTATATATTGTACAGAGATAGTGGTAATTGGGGCTAGTTCATCTGACGGATCAGGTACTAGTTAACTGCTCTAGTGGCAATCCGCAAAAACCTACTTCAAGATCACATCCCTGGACATGATCTCGGGATACTGGTGTTAACTCGACATGCGCCGCTTAAGGTCTTACCATTTGTCGAGTCCCAGTCATATTTTATCGGGTACCTAACGCGTCCGTTAGGATTTTTCTTCGTATCTGTTGATACGGAAAAAAGTAGAAAACCGACGTCAGAGACAGTGCCACGCCGCTCAGAACGGATCTGGGGTCCCTTCGTAGAATTTTGCGGCATTCAGAGATTATTCGCAACTTTGGCGCTCTGAGAATATATTGTTGTGTGCTTTTTCGGTTGTTGGAATAGCACATTTTATTGAGTCAACGGATGACTTATCTTGTCTTCCCGATGGGAGTATATGGAGAGTTATTTGTATAACTCGAAATATGCTCATTATATTTTTCATAATATTATCGGGCACGCGAACAGCGTTCCCGATGGGAGTAGCCCCCGAGGCTACAGCCAAGGACTTGTACTTGGTTGTAGGATCATCACTTCAATATATTTTGTCGCTATGTTGTCATGTTGCCAAGTTCTTTTATCTTTATCGGGTGCGCGACCAGCGCTCCCGATGGGAGTAGCCCCCGAGGCTATGGAAAAATGCTTGCATTTGATCATAGGCTCTCGCCATTTCTATTTTGCTATATCCGAAATCCTCCTTTTCAAAAGTAGCCCCCGAGAATTTGATCAAAAACTTGTATTTGATCAAAGGCTCTCGAGATAGTCAATAGTCTTTTATTGTGGCCAATTTCATTAATCTTCACAGCGGAGATTTTCACTTGGCAAGGTGACATCATTACTGACGATAGCCACGACCACTATATTGGGAAGACGCGAGGACTGTCCTCTCTCTGTCATGTGGGCCCAAAACCCTCATCAATTTGACACGTCATGCAAGTGGGGGACACACGTCTTCCGCTTTTTCTGGCACGCGCACTGTAGCGTCTGTTTCGTTCCTTCACAGTTAAAATACACATTTACCCCTTAGCCACGTGTACAACATCCATCTCATAATTATTCCATCCAACGGTGCGTCGATTCGCCAATTCCCTATATAAAGTCTTCTTCTTCCTCCGTTCATCCTTTCGCTGCGCCGCACCTCTGCTCTCTTCTCCAAAATCCCCTACTGCATCCAACTACTCCTGAGCTCCTCCACAGTTTCACTCTTGCTTCCGCCATTGTTCATGCCACCATGCACCAGACTCACCAGGCACAACACTCCCGAATCCAAGATGGCGACGGAAGATCTGGTGTGGGAAAGATCCAAGATCTCCAATCAGGACATCAACCTGATGAAGAAGCTTGGGTTGATGAAGAAGAAAGATGCGCTGCGCTTCCCTGGCGAAGAAAGCTACCCGACGCCTCCTATCCAATATCGGGTTAGTTTCGTTGACCATCTCATCCGCGGCCTCTCTGCTCCCATCCACGATTTTCTTCGCGGTCTGCTCTTTGTCTATGGGTTGCAGCTTTATCAGCTGACTCCCAATTCCATTCTTCATGTCTCTATTTTCATCACTCTTTGCGAGTGCTTCCTCGGAGTCCATCCTAATTGGGCTCTGTGGAAGCGCATCTTTTGCCTCCGCCGCAATGGCTCCCACAACATCGCCTATAATATATGTGGTGTTGTTATTTGCGTTCGTTCGGATGTCGAATATTTTGACGTCAAATTCCCCGACTCCGTCCAAGGGTGGCGCAAACGATGGTTGTATGTGCGCGAAGAATGCTCTGACTCGGTGGAGTACAACATTGCTCCTTTCGACGGAGGTGCCGAAATTCTTCGCCGCCGATCCTGGGACGCGGAGGCCACCGAAGAAGAGAAAACAGCAACAGAAGCGCTGATGTCCCGTATCCGCGAACTTCAAAATACCCGCGGGAAGGAACTGTCGGGTATCCAGATTACAGCGTACTTCCTTAGGATTAGGGTTCAGCCTCTTCAGGCTCGCAAGAACCCCCTTTGGATGTATTCTGGCGAAGAAGATATCGACCGGCTCTCCAAAGACCTCGAAGTAAAGGACTTGGAGAAGCTTGTCCGAAGAATCTCCTCGCTTAGCAAAAAAGACACCGTTCCATCTACCTGTCGCGTGGAGCCGTATAGCGGTGCCAACGCCCTCCCCGAGGTAAATTTTGTCGACTACTTTTTTTGCCCTTTTGTCGATGACTATTTTGCTGACACCTTGTATCTCACTTCCTGTCGACATATCTTGTCCTTGTAGAATCATCAAGTTCTAGCTTCTCTCCCTCCTCTTCCTAAAGGCAGAGAAATCGAAGAACGGGTTGTTGTCACCGACGACAACTAGGGTACTTCTCGCCCTGGGAGCGAAGCTACGGGTTCTCAAAAATCCGCAGCTTCCTCTGAAAGGGAGGTTGAGTCCGAGGCTACCGAGTCGACACACTCCCTCCCCTTAGCTGTTTCTCCAAGGAACAAAAGAAAAAGGGACGAAGTCGCCGATTCTGGCACCTCCAAAGCCGGCGCACCTCCTACCGAAAAAGTTGTTCCTAATGAAGAAGGGACAACTTTCAATCCTTATGAAGATGCCCTTGTCAGCTCGTGAGTTTCTGTCGCTTTTTTGTTTGTTGCACCCGATATTTTTTGCCTGTGTTGTTTCTTATACTGTCGCTTATTTATTATAGTGGCGACGAGGACGAAAATCGTCCTATTGACGTGACTGCTCGAACGAGTATGTCTCGTACTTTAGTTATTTCTGAAGCTCAACCGGATGCGGATGAAACCTCGCCTCCTCAGCAAAATATAGAGCATTCGACTCCAGTTGCAAGCCCCCGTGCCTCTTCACCAAAGAGAGCTAGGGTCGAGCCAGTCAAGGAGCCTACCCTGTTAATTGGTAGTTCTACGACTCCTTCAATGGATGATGTAAGTCCTTTCATTTATATTGCAACCTTTTCAGCATTTTTCGACTCTCCCCTTATTTTTGTTTTTGTTGTCGAACTTGTGCTTCCGATGTTGATTTCTCTTTCTCTATTTTCCCATTTAGCCTTTGATGAAGGAATTTATCCGTCTCGGTACCCAATTCGTCAGGTACCGTGATCATGCTAAGAAGCTTGAAGGTATTCTTTTCCTTGCCTCTTTCCATTGAATAGATTCTCCTTCATTATTTTTGTCTTGGCATTTGTTGTCCTTTGTTTTGCTAGACACTCTTGTGGAAGCTAACAAAGTGCTGATGCTCTTGCTCATAAGTTAGAGCAGAGCGAAAAAGCTCTCAAGAAAGCTGAATCAGATGCCGCCGCTGTCGAAGATCTTCGAAAAAGACTTCATGACGCGGAAAATTCTTTAAGCGAGAACATAGCTCAACAGTCTGCTCGCGAAAAATAAATCCTCACTCGCTTGGAGTCACAGAGCCGATGTTTTGTTAGTAAGTACTCGGCCCGTTTCTATTTCTTCGGGTCACCATGTCTTTCCTGGCGCGTTTTTTGACAAGCTTCATTTTGATTCATTAGGGAAAACGCAACAAGATTTTGATCTCGAGAATCTTGAAGGTGATCGCCTTCTCGACGCACTCTCCCTCCTTGAAATTCATGGAGACGAGGCGCGTCAGGGCCTTGCTGACGCTAGATCTGGTCTGTCGTGGCTTTTTCCCTACTTCTTCACGAAGAAAGAGGAACCCGAAACTTTTGCTGCCCTGGCCAAGTGCTTCAACTCCCAAGAGGATCTTGGGCTAGGTCTTCGGCAGGAAGGCTTGAAGATTGGTGTTGAAGGCAACATCGCATTGGTTGCCGACAGCCAACAAGACATTGACTGGGCGAAGGTTGGTGATGTGAAGAGGATGGAGACGAAAAGGTGGCAGTCTTTGATCAAGGCTGCCAAGCCGAACTCGAAGAAGATCCTCTCCTTCCTCGGATGCAAACCGACTCCTGCCCCTAGTTCCCCGAGGCCAGAGGTCAAGTAGACCATCTTGTCTCTACTTTTTGTTTCTCTTTTGATGCTGTCGCCGTAGTAGTTTTAGCGACAACTGCCCCATAGGTTCACTAGGAAGCCTCCTTTGTAATAGCCATGTAAATATCTTGATCTTATCAATGAAAAGCTATGTTGCCGAATTATTGATATTGAAATATTTCTCTCCAGTTGATTTTTGACAACTATACCGTGATGCCTCATTCCTCGGATGATGTACCCACTGCGTCTTGCTCGAAAAGGTCCTCCGCTGTCGAGTTTATTGGAGGTTCTTCGAGTGCTGGACATAATGAAGACTTGGATGATCTCCGACAACAACTGCAGTCGATGAAAAAGCAAGATCTTGTTATCATGGAACAATCTCGAAGATCGTCTGAAAGGGAAAAACTTGCTGTTCAACAAGCTCGAGAAGCCATAGCGTTGAAGGAGACTGCAGTTGCTGAGGCTGCTGAAGCTGCTTCCCGAGAAAATTATATGCTACAACTGATGAACGACTCCAGCTTGGATATGACGGGTAAATTTCTTTGGACTTGGTCATATTATGTTATTACCATCTATTCTTCCTCTCTAATGCTTCCGTTGAAAATAGGTTCTTTTTTGGATACTGCTGCCGAAGATCAGCGTGTTGAAGCCCGATCCAATGTGCTTCTCAAGCTTGCTCTATAGCATGGTTCTAATTTCTGGGTTACACCTGAACGTACCCACCAAATCGTCAGATTTCAAGATCGCGCGAGTCAAGTCCGTGATTTTCTCGACTTCTGCACGAGGACATTGTCTTTAATTTATAACACTATGTTCCCGCGCAACAAAACGCCAGAAACTCTTCCTGCGCTGATGGATAAGTTTCGGGATGCCCCTCGAATCCATGAGTTTGTGCGGGCCCAACTGTCTGCTGGAGCAAGATTTGCCATGATTATGCTTCAAGTTTGCTATCCGAAATTAGACATGACTCGACTTGTCTCCAAATGCCAGGCCAAACTGACGAAGAGGAGAAGAAACATCGACAAGATCAATGATGCTGTAACTCCTATAGCAGAAGAGATGATAGATGAGCTGCTTCGGCTAGATGCTGAATTCTTCGTGAGAGGTAGCTATGCTGAACATAAAACTGGCGCTGCAAACAACGAAAGTGTAAACATAGATGATATACTAGGTAGCAACTGAAAGTTTATTTTTCCTTGTTGAATTTTTTCTTGACGATGAGGTTACTTGTATTATAAATATAATATATATTGCAAAGCCCCCGAGCCTTTTATTGGCCGGCGCTCGAGTTATTTTTACGCCATGGTGAATTACTATTTTGCGGGAATTCATATATATGTTGTTGCCACGGGTTATGAGCCCCCAAGCCTGTCGACGAAAAAGATGTATATCACCAATATCTTTTACTATATCGTGAGCCCGCCTCATTAAAAACCTTTCAGCCCCACTCGGTGCCCTGAAAGGAAAAGAGTGCGTCTGAAAACTCGCGGGCGTTTCAGTACATTGTATGTTTACAAGGACGACTATATTTCGACTCTAGGCATAAAAACGCCTGAGTTGCGCCACGTTCCAAGGATTTGGCTCGGCAACCCCTGTCTTCTTGTCCTTTATCCTGTATGCTTCTCCTTCGATTCCTTCTGTGACGATGTAAGGACCAAGCCACGGCGACTCGAGTTTTTCATGGCTTTTTTGTGTGAGCCGAAGAACTATGTCGCCTACCTGAAAGGATCTTGGACGCAAACGTCGACTGTGGTAGTTTTTCAGGTCTTGCTGGTACTTAGTGACTCATGATAACACTTCATCCCGATCTTCATCGAGTGCATCGACATCATCCTCCGATGCTTTTCCTGAAGCTTCTTCATCATATTCCGTTACTCTCGGAGAGTTATGTTCTATTTCTATCGGCAGCACTGCCTCTGCTCCATGGACCAGGAAAAATAGAGTTTCCTGTGTCACTGTATTTGGTGTTGTTCGAATACTCCGTAACACACTGGGCAACTCCTCTGGCCAGGTATGTCGAGCTTTTTCCAATGGTGCTAGCAGGCGCTTCTTGATACCATTGCAGATGATACCATTGGCTTTCTCGACTTGACCATTGGTCTGCGGGTGTGCAACTGATGCAAAGTGTAGTTTGATGCCTACCTCTGCACAATATGCCTTGAATTCCTTGGATGTGAAATTACTACCATTGTGTGTGACGATGCTATGAGGTACTCCAAACCAAAAGACGATACTTTTCACGAACTTGATTGCAGACGCTCCATCTGGTGAATTTATCAGCTTTACTTCTATCCACTTTGTGAATTTGTCGACAGCGACGAGCATGTACTCGTATCCTCCTGGCGAGGCTTTGTGTAATTTTCCCACCATATCGAGACCCCACTGAGCAAAGGGCCAAGACAACGGTTTTGGCATCAACTCTGATGCCGGAGAATGAGGTTTTGCGGTAAATCTCTGGCACGCGTCGCAAGTACGAACTATGTCTTTTGCATCCTCGATTGCTGTCAACCAATAAAATCCTGCTCTGAAAACCTTGGCTGCTATAGCTCGGCTGCTTGCGTGATGACCACATACTCCTTCGTGTACATCCTTCAGAATTAGCCTTCCCTCCTCAGGTGTGACACATCTTTGTAATACTCCCGAAATACTTCTTTTGTATAGCTCTCCTTTGACCACAGTAAAGGCCTTGGAACGTCTAATAACTCGCCTTGCTTCAACTGGATCGTCGGGTAATTCCTGTCTCGAGATATATGCTATGTACGCCTGCATCCACGGAATCTGTATCATCATTATTACCTTAGGTTCTTCCTCTTCTCTTGATGGTACTTCTTTAGCCCCCGAGGATTTCTCCTCCTTTTCCTTCTTCTGCTGTTTCTTCGTCTTGGTTGATCTTTCGGCTATCTCTTCCCAGAACACTCCAGGTGGTATTGCGAGGCATTGCGACCCAATGTTTGCAAGAACATCGGCTTCATCATTGCTTAGTCTGCTGATGTGATTTACCTCGCACCCGTCAAACAGCTCCTCTAGCTCGTTATACACTTCTTTGTATGCTATCATACTATCATTGACTGCATCACATTGATTCATGACTTGCTGAGCCACCAATTGTGAATTGCCGAAGATTTTTAATCGAGTCACTAGTAGGAAAACCCTTATAGGCGGAGCTTGGTTCTGTGGCGCACCACTAAAAATGCGCCACAGAATATTATTTTGTGGCGCACCATTCTTAGTGCGCCACAGAAATAGCTTAATTTTGTGGCGCACGCTTCAGCGGTGCGCCACAGAAACTATGTGGGGCCCACATCCTGCCACCACCAATTATTGCTGAAGGTATTTCTGTGGCGCACATGGCGTGCTGCGCCACAGAAATAACTCTTTCTGTGGCGCACGTGCTTCGGTGCGCCACAGAAGTAGTTGATTCTGTGGCGCACCTGCTCGGGTGCGCCACAGAATTAAGGGACTTATATCATCTCGCCCGTGCCCTCCCCCTCCTGTTCACTTCTCCCCTCTCCCCTCTCCCCTCTCCTCCGTGGTCGCCTGGATCCGCCGCGCGCCGCCATGGTCGTCGCCATCGCCGTCGCCGCCGCCTTCCTCCGCCAGGGCGCATGCCGCCGCCTTCCTCCCATCCCCGCCACCTGCAGCACAAGCTGCCCCTACGACGAGGAGGGGCCGCCGCGAGGAGGGGCCACCGTCGCGGCAAGGTGGAGGAGCCGCCGCCTCCTCCTCCTCCTCCACCCCTGCCGTCATCTTCAACCTCATCCTCCACCCCTGTCATCGGTGATCTCTCTCCCCTCCCCTCCTCTCCCTCTTAATTCCTCCTCCGCTGCCCCTATGGCTTGTGTTTGCAAGCTCTGGTGATCATTTGATCACCAATTGGTTGATAATTACTTACTGCTTTCTCTATCTATGCATGTTGCTTGATATAGTGTGTTGTTGCTTGATTTGTATAGCTTCTCACCATGTACTGGTGGTTGCATATGCTTTGAAAAGCGTATGAATGGATGCATGATGCTTGCCAAGCATCCCTGTTGCCTAGCAGTTGACTAATTCATTTATCTGTGAAACTTTATCTTGTTAATGTAGATAATTGAGATGAACTACTTTGCAGTAATGATTCTATTACTGTATTTACTTAAGCTAGATGGATGCCAACTATTGTTGGGGACCCTAGCTTCATTTTGAATCCTGTTGGGTAATGATAAGTGTGTAGGTTTGGTGGTTTGGTTGGTTTGGTGGTTGAATTGGCCTTTGCAGTCATGAACTGCTGGCTTAGGTAGCTCCCACTACTATTGGCTTGTTGGGAAAATGATACATGCTTGCTGGGTGATCATATCTATTATATAATTAAAGTACAAGACAAGGAACGGTGGAGATAAGACATTGTAAAAACAATGGATTAGATTAGCCGGACGTAACGCTTCAAAGTTAAGATTAAAAGGACCCGGGAACGGACGAGAGTACTACATGTCTACGTTCTCTAAAAAAACGCTTTAAACAGAAGTATCAGATATAGCTCTAGAATCCACCTAGAACACGTAACACATATGCTTCTTCTTTTACGTGAAAATAGGAAACGATTTCAAACCCAGGGCAGATACAATACGTATCACGTCTTAAAATAGGAAACGACTTCACTGAGCCATGATTGGTGCACGAGATTTTCCGCCTACAGTTTGCACACGATGTGGTAATAGGTACATGTTGACGATTGATCCGTTTGGATTCACAACGGCCATCCTCTGGATTTGCAGATGGTAGCGTCCTTGACCCAGCACAAAGCCTGCAACCACCTATCAAAGTGACAATGGCGATACGGCACCGACGAAGCTTGACGCGATGACATGCGATCCAACGAAAAAGAAGCTGACAAACACGGTGGGTGCCCTAGATCTTAGAGTCGCGAGGGCAAAACTAGCTCAGGACGACGACGATCTCGCGCCAACGAAACTGACAAACAACAAGATGCCCTGAGTTGACCTCACGGTCTTCGAGGAGTCTGTATCCCACACAGCAGTTTCAGTTACGCGGGCAAAACTAGCTAAGGACGACGATGATCTCGCGCCAACGAAACTGATGAACACAGAAGATACCCTGAGTTGACCTCACTATCTTCGAGAAGTCTGTATCCCATACGGCAGTTTGAATTGGTGACAGGACCAAACAACGGTGCAGCGCCTAACAACAGTAGAGAATTATGGTACATCATCTGGGTTTTATTATTTTCTGATGCTTCAGGCAGGTTATATTCTTTTCTCATGCATTTGCATCATGATCATTCAATGAAGGCTGAAGGCATAAAAATGCAGAGGTTGTAGATTTGTGTATGGAAGACACATTGTAATTAGTTCCAGGTAAGAAGTGATACATGAAAAAAAAATACGCTTGATTATTTGATTATATCCATCTGTTAATCATTCGTAAAGAAGGCACCTAGCAAAAAATTGCACACCCAACATGGTGCGATAGGAGGTAACTTATAAGAAAATAAAGAAACGTCCATAAGGACTTACATCATATATCAGTTTTATTGTGCATAATTTATATATGAATTTATCCAACATTTTGTCATGAGATTGACCTATCCATGAGTAGTTTTTTACAGATATTGTAGTACAGTAACACAAATATTACGGAAGACAACACATTCCCATAGGATGGATGAAATCTATTTCTACAGATTCGATCGTCATAGCTCAATCGAAATAGTTACAATGTAGAAAAAATGACATTTTGCAGAAATTAATGTATATTATTAAAATGATGGAAAGTGATCCGTCACCTTCCTCAACGTAGGATGAAATATTTTTGCCACTAAGGTGTATAGATTATAATAATAATGAACGAGATGTGTCTATTTTTTTTATATAAAATCTATAGTCGATACAACACTTGGATGTTAAGAGCTATTGTAGAAGTACATAGGAACATATTGGTAGATTAAATTCATAATAGGTGAAGAAAAATTTGGAAAATTAAATTATTCATTACAACTCCATATAAAATCCACATATGGGAACATTTCACACTAAATTATAAACATAATTAGCAGTACGAATTCACTTATTGAAACATGCATAAAAACTATAAGTCGATTTGAAAACATGAGCATAATAACAGCTAGCAATAACCGAGTCTGGCAGTCCTTGAGATCACAATCTATGGTCGATTGAAACGTAGAAATATTTGAGTGCGAGGTCATGCCAACTGCATTAAATAATTCTGAGTATAGAGTTCAAAAGAAATCTAGCCGCGCAAATGCGCGGGCATGTCAGCTAGTTTGATTGACATTAGCTTTTGATGTAGAAAATACTCGCAGATATATATAATCCGCATTTATCTGATGGTTTTAAAAGGGCTAGTGTAGTCTATGTATTCTTGGTAAATCATCTGGGATGGTTTCCTTCCTAGTTCCATTTGGAAGATGCTACTATTCAATTGGTTTGCATAACCATGGTGACTTGAGTTGGTCAAATTCCTGGTCCTTGCCATTTGTACCAGGCTTCACTTGGTCTATGATTAAATGATGACCAAACATTGTTATTCCACCCTATGTGCTTGTGTTTGACATGGCTGTTGCTATGTCTCTGTACATATTTACTTGATGGATCCTTGTGAGCTTATGGTATGCTACTATGCTACTGGTGGGCTTGTATACATACATATTTGTAGTTGCTCTTGGTTGGCCTAAGAATGCTCCCTGGCCAGATGCTTGATGTCTTGGCTCAGCCAATGATGCAAAGGCTGAGGCAAAAACTTGAATAAGAACAGATACTAAAATGTGTGATTTCAATGGAATGCTTATGATGGTATACTAAAATAGAGATATCCACAGTAGGGGATCATGTAAATGAATGCCACTGTGGTATCCTTTGAAGAAAATGGGAAGTTTCTGATGGTTTAAAAGACTAGGTGATGCTAGGTTATTAAGTTGGCTGTCAAGGTTGGTTTTATCTGGTTAACTTGGATAGGCTATGTGTTCTTGCTTACTTATGCATATCCATCTCTACTGGATTGACTAGCTCAGGCTTGGCCTCTCTCTTGCCAGCATCACTTGGTTACTACCAAGTGATGAATAATCCCTTATGGTACCCCAGCTTTGTTTTGAACTCAACTGAGTAATGATAAATTTCTATTTCTTGTTGGCTTTGATGAAAATAGAGATATCCACAATAGGGGATCATGTAAATGAATGCCACTGTGGTATCCTTTGAAGAAAAAGGACTGTTTCTGATGGTTTTAAAAGGCTAGGTGGTGCTAGGTGATTCAGTTGGCTACCAAGACTTGTCTCATCTGGTTAGCTGGGATATGCTATGTGTTGTTGCTTGTTTAGGCATATCTATCACTTACTGGATTTACTGGTTCTTGATTGGCCTCTCTTTTGCCAGCATCACTTGGTAATCCCTTTGGAGCATCCGCTCCATGCATGCTATGTGTGTTTGAGCATCTTGACTTATGTCACCATGGTTGTTGGTTTGTTGGTGTTTTTGTACTTGCCGATGATTAGATGGTTGGTCGATCACTCGTACACTCGGGGGTGGAGCAAGTGAGGCTTGGTGTGATGGCACAAATATCAACTTGTGCATCCTACCTGGCCTCACTTACTCCATCCCTGGATGTTAATATTTGTTTCGACCAACAAAGTATGAGGCATATGATATCTAGTTGAGATACCACTTGGCTCTTTCTTCCATTTTAGTGCCGATGATTAGAATGTTTGGTCACCTATACGCCGCAATATACTTTGTAGACGAGCCCCCCTTTCCCTGGCCGCCGTTCCGTGAACGAGTCCTTGACGAGACAACAACGCCGACATGTCTCTCCGGCGCAGCACCACTTTTCTTCTCTCGCCGTCCAGTACGTGAACGAGTCCTTAATGCCAAGACGGTGCCAGCCTCCCTAGCATCATGCCGACCCCTGTTGTCGCGCTTCAGGCCGTGTCGATCACGCGCCCTGCACTCTTCGCCTTTTTGCCCGGTAATCGTTGGAATAAGGAAGCCGATGATGGCCGATCGCAATTTAATCTTGCGACCGGCCGTCATCGGTTTCCTTATTCCAACGATCAGCCTATTGGTTCACCGGGCAAGAAGGCAAACAGTGCAGGGCGCGGGACACACGGCTTGAAGCGCGACAACACGGCCCGGCATAATGCTGGGCAGGCCGGCACAGTCTTTGCATCAAGGACTCGTTCACTGGACAGCGAGGGACTGCCGTCTGCGCCGGAGATGCAGATCGGCGTTGTTGTGTCGTCAAGCACCCGTTGACGGAACGCCGACCGGGGAAAGGGGGCCCTTCTGCAAAGTATACGGCGGTGTATACTGCAACTATGGTTTCTAACCATAGTATTTGTGTTGACCAACAATGTATGAGGCACTTATTCCATTTTGTCATTCCATTTGCTTTGAGATTTTCAAAATGCCGATGATTAAAATGTTTGGTCACCGTACACTCGGGGGTGGCGTAAGTGAGCCTGGTAAGATAGCACAAATATCAATCTCTTGTGCATCCTACTTGGTCTCACTTACACCATCCCTGAATGTTAATATTTGTGTTGACCAACAATGTATGAGGCACTTATTCCATTTTGTCATTCCATTTGCTTTGAGATTTTCAAAATGATGATGATTAAAATGTTTGGTCACCGTACACTTGGGGGTGGCGTAAGTGAGCCTGGTAAGATAGCACAAATATCAATCTCTTGTGCATCGGACTTGGTCTCACTTACGCCATCCCTGAATGTTAATATTTGTGTTGACCAGCAATGTATGAGGCACTTATTCCATTTTGTCATTCCATTTGCTTTGAGATTTTCAAAATGCCGATGATTAAAATGTTTGGTCACCGTACACTCGGGGGCGGCGTAAGTGAGCCTGGTAAGATAGCACAAATATCAATCTCTTGTGCATCGGACTTGGTCTCACTTACACCGTCCCTGAATGTTAATATTTGTGTTGACCAACAATGTATGAGGCATTTATTCCATTTCTCTTGTGCATCGGACTTGTTGGTCTCACTTTCTTCCATTTTCATCATAGTAGGAACTGGATGAAGGACCCCGATGCAAGCGAGCCTGGTGGGTAGAGATGAGGGAGCAAAGGAGGAACCGGATGAAGACTACTTTGTAGGATGAAGACTACTTTGTATCTCGAAATTGTGAATTTTGTATGAATTAAGAGTTGTATGCAAAACATTTGACACTTGCCACTATATATGTATCTCGATCGGGATCTAAGTAATGTGATGATGATGTCTATGTTATATCTGTGCAATGTACATGATATTTATATTATATCTGAATGTTGCTGTATATAACCTGTATATTGATGTCTACGCCCCCGTCCTTTTCCTGTAGACAGTGTTGGGCCTCCAAGAGCAGAGGTTTGTAGAACAGTAGCAAGTTTTCCCTTAAGTGGATCACCCAAGGTTTATCGAACTCAGGGAGGAAGAGGTCAAAGATATCCCTCTCATGCAACCCTGCAACCACAAAGCAAGAAGTCTCTTGTGTCCCCAACACACCTAATAGGTGCACTAGTTCGGCGAAGAGATAGTGAAATACAGGTGGTATGAATAAGTAGTAGCAACGGCACCAGAAAAGTGCTTTGCCCAGGACAGTAAACAAGCAGTAGTAACACAGCAGTAGTAACGCAGTAAAACAGTAAACAAGCAGCGATAGCAGTATTTAGGAACAAAGCCTAGGGATCATACTTTCACTAGTGGACACTCTCAACATTGATCACATAACAGAATAGATAAATGCATACTCTACACTCTTGTTGGATGATGAACACCATTGCGTAGGATTACACGAACCCTCAATGCCGGAGTTAACAAGCTCCACAATTCAATGTTCATATTTAAATAACCTTAGAGTGCATGAAAGATCAACACGACTAAACCAAGTACTAACATAGCATGCACACTGTCACCTTCACACTATGTAGGAGGAATAGATCACATCAATACCATCATAGCAATAGTTAACTTCACAATCTACAAGAGATCATGATCATAGCATAAACCAAGTACTAACACGGATGCACACACTGTCACCATTACACCGTGCAGGAGGAATAAAACTACTTTAATAACATCACTAGAGTAGCACATAGATAAATTGTGATACAAAACACATTGCAATCATAAAGAGATATAAATAAGCACTTCACTATGCCATTCATAACAGTGAATAAGTATTCTGTGAAATATAGCCTAAGAGACCCACACGGTGCACACACTGTCACCTTTACACACGTGGGACAAGGAGTCTCCGGAGATCACATAAGTAAAACTCACTTGACTAGCATAACGACATCTAGATTACAAGCATCATCATATGAATCTCAATCATGTAAGGCAGCTCATGAGATTATTGTATTGAAGTACATAGGGAGAGAGATGAACCACACAGCTACCGGTACAGCCCCGAGCCTCGATGGAGAACTACTCCCTCCTCATGGGAGACAGCAGCGGTGATGAAGATGGCGGTGGTGTCGATGGAGGAGCCTTCCGGGGGCACTTCCCCGTCCCGGCGGCGTGCCGGAACAGAGACTCTTGTCCCCCAGATCTTGGCTTCGCGATGGCGGCGGCTCTGGAAGGTTTCTCGTACCGTGGCTTTTCCGTATCGAGGTTTTAGGTCCAGGGGCTTTATATAGGCGAAGAGGCGGCGTCAGAAGGTCGAAGGGGCGCCGACACTATAGGGGGGCGCGGGCCCCCCTTGGCCGCACCGGCCTAGGGTTTGGTGGGCCTGTGCCCCCTCTCTGGCGGTTCTCGTGTGTTCTGGATGCTTCCGGGCAAAATAGGAACCTGGGCGTTGATTTCGTCCAATTCCGAGAATATTTCGTTACTAGGATTTCTGAAACCAAAAACAGCAGAAAACAGCAACTGGCACTTCGGCATCTTGTTAATAGGTTAGTTCCAGAAAATGCATAAATATGACATAAAATGTGCATAAAACATGTAGATATCATCAATAATGTGGCATGGAACATAAGAAATTATCGATACGTCAGAGACGTATCAGCATCCCCAAGCTTAGTTTCTGCTCGTCCCGAGCTGGTAAACGATAACAAAGATAATTTCTGGAGTGACATGCCATCATAAACTTGATCATATTGTAAACATATTTAATGAGTGCAGCGATCCAAACAATGGTAAATGACATGAGTAAACAAATGAACCATATAGCAAAGACTTTTCATGAATAGTACTTCAAGACAAGCATCAATAAGTCTTGCATAAGAGTTAACTCATAAAGCAATAATTCAAAGTAAAGACATTGAAGCAACACAATGGAAGATTAAGTTTCAGCGGTTGCTTTCAACTTATAACATGTATATCTCATGGATAGTTGTCAATGTAAAGTAATATAACAAGTGCAATATGCAAGTATGTAGGAATCAATGCACAGTTCACACAAGTGTTTGCTTCTTGAGATGGAGAGAAATAGGTGAACTGACTCAACATAAAAGTAAAAGAAAGGTCCTTCAAAGAGGAAAAGCACCGATTGCTATATTTGTGCTAGAGCTTTGATTTTGAAAACAAGAAACAATTTTGTCAACGGTAGTAATAAAGCATATGTATCATGTAAATTATATCTTACAAGTTGCAAGCCTCATGCATAGTATACTAATAGTGCCCGCACCTTGTCCTAATTAGCTTGGACTACCGGATCATCGCAATACACATGTTTTAACCAAGTGTCACAATGGGGTACCTCCATGCCACTTTGTACAAAGGTCTAAGGAGAAAGCTCGCATTTTGGATTTCTCGCTTTTGATTATTCTCAACTTAGACATCCATACCGGGACAACATAGACAACAGATAATGGACTCCTCTTTTATGCATAAGCATGTAGCAACAATTAATTTTCTCATATGAGATTGAGGATATATGTCCAAAACTGAAACTTCCACCATGGATCATGGCTTTAGTTAGCGGCCCAATGTTCTTCTCTAACAATATGCACGCTCTAACCATAAGGTGGTAGATCGCCCTTACTTCAGACAAGACGAACATGCATAGCAACTCACATGATATTCAACAAAGAGTAGTTGATGGCGTCCCCAGTGAACATGGTTATTGTCAACACCCGGATTTTTAAGTCCGAATGCCTATTATGTCATACATCGCAATCCCAGGAATATTGTTGTTGCGAGGCATAATAGTTAAGTATCACAGTCATCATTCATTACAAACCATAAGTCTTACAAATTGGAATCACATGATCCATATTACACGAATAGTTGATCTATTGATCAACGAACAAACACAAGTTCATAGTTCAACATAGCGGAAGCGTAAGATACAAGGACTCTCTAGTCCACAGGCCAACGCTTGACGTCAGAAAGCGCTTAGTTGTCGTAGGCGTCCTGCTGGTCATCTCCTTGGTCATCTTCATACTCTGGCCATTTGAATAGCCAGGGACAAAGCCGTGAGTACGTTGAGTACTCGCAAACTAATACTAATGTAAGTGCTAGACATTCTAGTAGGGTTTACTAAGCTCTAGTTTATTTGCATAAAGCTAGTTTTTGTTCACAAAGTTTTGAGAAAAGCTTACTCAAGTGCTAACTATCTCAAGTGGGAACATTAGTGTCATTCCCACCATTCAAGTGGTGAATTCAATTCAATCCACCACAAGTCATTTCACCATCATCCTTTTCAACATCGTTTTCAAAGATATGATATCGGAAACTGTATGGCCTTTCCAACCGTCCGTAACCGTGGACGCGGCTATTCGAATAGGTTTACACTCTGCAGAGGTTGCACACTTGTGCCACAACATTTGATTTCATCCGTCAGGATTTCCCCGAATCATCGTAACACAGTACGCGGATCATCAACCATAACCTTTCACTTACAAATCCTAGTATGAGCACCTCTCCCCATGAGCTTGGCCTCCCAGTGAAGACAGTCAGCACTGGAACTGCACAGGGCTTGGGCCGGACATTCACCTCATTTCGCATCATATCGTATCGTTTCTTTTGTGGTAGAGGCAGCTTTCGGCATAACCCCGATGACGCTTGTTTAGAGGGAACCCATACTAAGACGCATAAACTTCCAGTTAAGCCCTACCCATAATCAGGTATTGTGGGGGTACTTGATAATTGGAAAGGTATCGCATTCAAACCAACATCAGGTTTTATCAAAAATCACTATCTTCTCTTGGTCATATTCACCTTCAAAAATCATTCAATGGAATGCATCCTCATTCCAAGGTTTCAAAATCCTTCAACATTACATTGTTCCCATCTAGAGTAGTCAAGTTTTAATTCATTAGCACTAGCTCTAATTCATGAGGGGTGCTAACTTGCTTTGCTTGGGGAAGACTAACTCACTACTCTAGTACTCAACTTGTACCTTGACCAAAGTTAACTATAAAAGTAACTCATTTAGAAAACAAGTAAAAACTTGTAAAGTAAAAACTTGGGATGGGTTCATCTAAGAAAAGGTAAGAAACATGGTGCCTTGCCCCAAGGGGCTTTGCACTTTGCAAGAATATTAGCTTGCAATAGTAGTAGCTTGCATAGTATTTTAGCTTGCCTTGGTAGTTCTCAAACTGTTCCTCCTCTTCCTCCTGGTAGCAACCTTCTTCTTCGGCGTACTCTCCAGTGCTACCGTCTAAATTTGAATACGAGTATAATTACTCACTAATTCAATGGCTATTCCACACATCACAAATAAACACACAAACTACTCTATGCACACCAAATAAATAAACTAGGGTGCATGGGTTGTGGGATTTAAATAGAATTTGTATTCCATATGTAAATGATAGTTTCCATAGGGTTCTTGAGAAATAATTTCCTCTCATTGAAATCTTCTTAAGATTTAATTTCTCCAACAATCATGGATGAACTCATATTGACCTAAGTCAAATGTTCATCATCATCATTTGGGAAAATGATTTAAATGAGGTGGATCACCTCATACCATTTAAGTAACACTACCTTTGATTTAAAACTCAAGTAATTCATATAAGAGAGTTTGGGACCAGGGGTCCAAACATCCCATGAATCCATGTGAGACAAGTTTAAAGGAAGTGTAAGACTTCCCACCATTTAACTTAATAGTTTTGGATAATATCAACTAGTTAAACTAGTCAAAATATCCATTCATTAAACCATGGCATGATCATGCAAAGTGACCACACCATTTTATTGCATAAACAATTAGTGTAAGTCAAATGTGAGCTATTAGAGTTGGAATTAACTTAATATCTATTTTGGTTGATTTTTAAGAATTATTTGAATAGGGAAACATCCCTGTCTTGTTATTTTTATCATATTTATTCTACAAAGAAATTGACCATGAGGCCAGTGGCATGTTGTAGAGAATTTCAGTGGCTTTCTAACAATATAAGATTCACGAAATTTGGTTTAGCCAATTTGAAATGGTTGAATTTCAAAGTGGAGGCAGTATTCAAATGGATTTATAATTAATTAAACTGGTTTTGAATTTAACAGGCCGGCGGGAAAAGTTACTGGGCCAAATCATTTAAACAGGCCCACGGCCAGCCCACCACGCGTCTGTGCCCGCGTGGGCTGCCTGACAGGGTGGGGTCCGCCTGTCAGCCTCCTTTAAAACCCGAAACAGTATGGAGACGTGTGGTGCGTTGGATTAGAATTAGATCGGACGGCACAGGGCCATCGTCATCTCCGGCGAGAGGCAGAGAGGTTGGCGGCGAGGGTAGGGGGTCGGAGAGCTCACCGCGGCTCCAGCAAGGTATGGCAGTGTGCGCGAGGTAGATGTGGACGACGGCGAAGCAGCTGGTAGCAGTGGCGGAGCTCGAGGTGGCCTGGATCAATGGCGATTTCTCCAGGGCTTCCGCGGCTCCGATCTTGCAATTGGCCTTGCTCCGGCGACGATCGAGGTGGCTAACGGTGCGAGGCGAAGTGGTGAAGGGTGGGGAGTGAGGTGGTGTGCTCAGTTGCTTCCAGGGAACGTGGTATTTATAGAAGCGAGTGAGGGTTGCGGGGCAGGGTGGTGGTCGACATGCTCGCGGCGTCTCCGGCGAGCTAGCGAGCTAGGCGAGGTGGCGGCAGTGCTCTGTGTGTCCAGGCGAGTCTAACGGCAGCGACAGCTTGGTCGGGGGAGGCTCGGTTGGGTCGCATTGCTTCCGGGAATGTCGCGGCAGTGGCGGGATCTTCTTCCCCGTTCATGGCGGCGGCGGTCCAGGGTCTGGTCGTGGCCATGTCTGGCGGCGTCGTGGTGGCGTGGTGATGCTCAACGGCAGGCAAGCGGGGCCAGGGCGAGCGCGAGGTAGTGGCGCGGCGCGTGGCCAGTGCACGTCCACGGCATGCACTCGCGCGACATGAGCGGCATCCAGGGCGCGTTCTGGGCGCGCTGTCTCCGGCGAGCTCACGGCGTCTACGGCGACAGGGCCATGCTAGGCGAGGTAGAGAGGTGAGGTGGCGAGTGTGGGTGCCAGGGCCAGGGCTGAGGAGTGAGGGAGAAGAGAGGGGCTCGACATGGCCGGCATGTGGCCGGCATGGCTATGCCATGCTTGCTATGCCTCTCCTCCTAGGGTTTCTATGTTGGTGTTAGTGAGAGAGGGAACCAGGGGACCAAATGGGCTAGGTTTGATGTAGATTAGATGTGTAGATCACTATAGCAAATAGTGTCTAAATAGTGTTCAATTTTGGAAATTACAAAATTGTCCAAATTTGAAATAATTCAAAAGGTGAAAGTTTTTGAAATGTGAGTGTTGATATTAGTTGTAAATGACCAGAGGTGATTTGAGGTGGTGGTGGAAAAAATAGAATTCAAGAATTGCAAAAATTGACAAGTGTGAGATTGTTCCACTTGTTAAAATGTTGCAACTTTGGATGAGCATAGCTATTGATCAAAGATGAATTTGGCAGGGTGGTCTTTATCAAAGTTGTTCACCTTGATGTTGACTTTGAAATGGTGCAAAGAGTTAGCAAGAATTGGTTTGGGAAAATTGAATTGCAGGGGCTCAAAGTGGTGATCAGACTATAAATTTCAGTTTTGACCATTATCATATGTGAGTGGGAAAAGTGTTTGAATTTCATTTGAATTGTGCAACCTTGATTCCAAAAGTTGTAATAAGTGTTTAATAACATTATTCAACTAATGGTGAAGACCAAATAGGTCTAGGGTCAAAATTTATAAAAATGCCATAGGGCATATGTTAGGGTTTTTAGGGTTTTTCAAATTATGGATTTTCTTCCTTTTTGATTTATTTGGTTGGTGATCTTCATATGATCACACTAGGGTTTTAGAGCATATCAAATACAAGTAAAAGCAATCATCATGGCATATCACTCAAATGCACAAGTCCTATGCATGGTACTATATGCAAAAGAAAAGTTTTTGTTGGTTTGAAATTTTGCTTTCTGGAATTCTCTAACTTTCTTTTTATTGAAATTTGGGGTGTTACAAACCCTTCCCCCTTACAAAAGATCTCGTCCCGAGATCGAAAAGAAAGTTAGGTACTAAAGAGATCTGGGTACTCCTTCTTCATGAAGTCTTCGCGTTCCCATGTGGCTTCATCCTCGGTATGATTGCTCCATTGGATCTTCAGAAACTTGATGCTTCGGGTGCGGGTGGTTCGGTAAGCTTCTTCCAATATGCGAATCGGCACTTCGTGGTAAGTCAGATCCTTGTTGATATCTACCGATCTGTGATCGATGTTCTTGAACACTTCGGTCTTCTCCGGGACTTCAAGGCATTTCCGGAGGACTGAGATGTGAAACACGTCGTGCACAGCCGACATTTCTTCAGGCAACTCCAGTTGATAAGATACTTCACCTTGGCGGCTAAGGACTTGGAAAGGTCCAACATAGCGGGGTGCAAGCTTTCCTTTCAACTGGAACCTTTGCATCCCTTTCAAGGGGGATACTTTGAGATAGACGAAGTCTCCGATCTCAAAGGTCATCTCCCGACGTCTCTTGTCGGCGTAGCTCTTCTGTCTGGATTGCGCCGTCTTGAGGTACTCGCGGATCTTGTGGACTTTCTCTTCAGCTTCACGAAGAATATCTGGGCCGAAAACTTGGCTTTCTCCGACTTCTGACCAGTTCAGGGGGGTACGACACTTCCTTCCGTACAAGGCTTCAAAGGGGGCCATCTGTAGGCTGGCTTGATAACTATTGTTGTAAGAGAATTCTGCGTAAGGTAGGCAGTCTTCCCACTTGGATCCGTATTCCAGTACGCATGCTCTAAGCATGTCTTCCAGTATCTGGTTTACTCTCTCAGTCTGTCCGTCGGTCTGAGGGTGATAGGCGGTGCTGAAATTTAGGCGAGTGCCTAGTCCTTCATGCACTTTCTGCCAGAACCTTGAGGTGAACTGTGATCCTCTATCTGACACTATCGATTTGGGGGTTCCGTGCAGAGCGACTATTCTGGAGATGTAAAGTTCAGCTAACTTGGGGCCTTGATAGGTAGTTTTGACGGCGATGAAATGGGCGACTTTGGTCAATCTATCGACCACTACCCATATTGAATCATTGCCTTTGCTGGATTTGGGCAGTCCGGTGATAAAGTCCATTCCTACGGAGTCCCATTTCCATTCCAGAATCTGAAGGGGTTGCAACAGTCCGGCGGGTCTTTGGTGTTCTGCCTTGACTCTCTGACAGATGTCACACTTAGCGATATAGCTACCGATCTCTCTCTTCATTCCGTGCCACCAAAATTGTTCTTTCAGGTCCTGGTACATCTTGGTACCTCCGGGGTGGATTGAATAAAGGGTGTCATGGGCTTCTTGCAGGATGACTCGTTTCAAGTCAGAGTCCGATGGTACGCAGAGACGTTCTTTGTACCAAAGCACTCCGGCTTCGTCTACGGTGAATCCGGGGGCTTTTCCTTCGGCTATCTGTTTCTTGATTCCGTCAATGCTAGCGTTGTCCTTCTGGGCTTCCTTGATCTGACCAACCAAGGTGGGTTGCAGTTCTATGCTGGCTAGGAATCCTTCACTCACAAGTTCAAGTCTGAACTGTTCAAACTCTTGGTGCAAGCTGGGCTGTTCGGTTGCGAGCATGGAGTTCAACTGGCACGGCAGTCGACTCAAAGCATCCGCTACCACATTGGCCTTGCCGGGGTGGTAGTGAATCTCCATGTCGTAATCCTTGATCAATTCGATCCATCGGCGTTGTCTCATGTTCAATTCTTTCTGGGTGAATATATATTTGAGGCTTTTGTGGTCGGAGTAGATCTCGCATCGATTACCCATGAGGTAATGATGCCAAACTTTCAAGGCTAAGACCACGGCTGCAAGCTCGAGGTCGTGGGTTGGGTAATTCTGTTCATGTTGCTTGAGTTGTCTTGAAAGGTAGGATACAACCTGGCCTTCTTGCATAAGCACGCATCCAAGTCCAGTCTTGGAGGCGTCGCAATATACGTCAAAGGGCTTTGCGATATCCGGCATGATCAGGATGGGGGCTGTCGTCAGTCTACTCTTGAGCTGTTGAAAGCTCTCTTCGCATTTGTCGGTCCACTCAAACTTTCTGTCCTTTTTCAGTAGTTGGGTCATTGGTCGAGCGATGCTCGAAAAACCTTCTACAAATCTGCGGTAATATCCGGCTAATCCAAGAAAAGCGCGGACCTCGGTTTGGGTGGTTGGGGCTTTCCATTCCATAACAGTTTTGATCTTGGCGGGATCTACGGCAATTCCTCCTGCAGACAAGATGTGTCTGAGGAATCCAACTTCTTCCAGCCAAAACTCGCACTTGCTAAACTTGGCATACAACTTGTGCTGTCTAAGGGTTTCTAGAACAATCTCCAAATGCTGTTCATGTTCCTCTTCGGACTTGGAGTAGACGAGGATGTCGTCGATGAACACAACGACAAACTTGTCCAAAAAGTTCATGAAGATCTTATTCATGAGGTTCATGAAATAGGCGGGAGCATTGGTCAGTCCAAACGACATGACGTTGTACTCATACAACCCATATCTGGTGGTAAAGGCAGTTTTTGGAATGTCGGTGGCTCGGATCTTCAGTTGGTGGTATCCAGTTCTAAGATCAATCTTGGAGAAAACTCGGGATCCGGTGAGTTGGTCAAACAAATCTTCTATCTTGGGTAGGGGGTATTTGTTTTTGATGGTGACATCGTTAAGCTTACGATAGTCCGTGCATAAACGATTTGCACCATCCTTCTTGTCGACAAACAAGACGGGGGATCTCCAGGGGGATGCACTTGGTCTAATCAAACCTTTGGCTAACATGTCATCTATTTGCTTCTTCAGTTCCACGAGCTCGGCTGCGTTCATGCTGTAGGCTCTCTGGGCGATGGGTCCAGTTCCGGGGATTAACTCGATGATAAACTCGATATCCCGATCAGGGAGCATACCGGGTAGATCGTCCGGAAACACATCAGGGTAGCGACAAACGACCCTGATTTGATCCAGAGTTGGCTTGGATACACTTTGGTTGCAGGTGAATTTCCTGGGTAGTTTTTCAGAGACGTGCTCAACTACGATACCGGTGCTGCTAGTCATGGTTATGGCTTTCTTGGCACAGTCTATCAATCCATTGTGCTTGGACATCCAGTCCATTCCTAGGACAACTTCCAAACCTTTGGTTCCCAGTATGATTAGATTTGCAAAGAAATCTACATCATGGATTTTGATTGGCACATTTTTGCAAAATTTTCTGGCTTTGGTGGTTGATCCGGGGATTTGAACTATCATAACATGCTTCAAACTGAGGGGTTGAATTTTACTGGTTGATGCAAAATCTTCGGTGACAAAGGAACGAGATGCTCCAGAATCAAACAACACTCTAGCAGGGGTGTGGTTGACAGAAAACATACCCAGCACAACATCTGGTGCTTCCTGGGCTTCTTCGGCATTCATGTGGTAGAGGCGGCCGTTGCGGTTGTTGGGATTGTTGGGGGCGAACTTCTTGCCGGTGGAGACACGGCGTTGCTGCTGAGCAGGGGCAGCGGTGTTGCCGGCGAGCTTGGCAAGACGCTTGGGACACTCGTTGGAGTAGTGCCCCACTACACCACACTCATAACAAGTAATAGTGCTCTTGTCCTGCTTGTTCGCAACGGGAATGGCATTGCTTCCGGTTCTGGGGGTGTTGTTGGTGTTGGTGTTGTTGTTGTTAGGGGCTCGGGGTGGAGCGCGGTTGTAGTAGTTGTTGTTGTTGTAGTTGTTGTAGCCTCCTGGCTTGGAGTTTCCTCCACTCCAGTTCTGATAACCGGGGCGAGAGTTCTGCATCTGGGGTTTGTTGTTTCTCGGAGGGAATCCTCCGCTTGAGCTAGGGCGAAACTTTTGGGGGTGGCTTGATCCACTCTGACTTGCCATGCGGCGCTTGCGGTTCTCATTGGCTTGGTTTAACTTGCCCTCCATCTGGATGGCGGAGTCAACAAGGGCTTCGAGGTCGGCGAAGGGGATGTTGACGAGGACAGTCTGCATCTCATCATGCAGTCCGTTCAGGAATCTCTCCTTCCTCTTCTCAGCGGTGTCGGTCTCATCAGGGGCATACCTTGACAAGGTGAGAAACTTGTCGCGGTATTCAACCACAGTCATGCGACCTTGTTTCAGCTCACGGAATTCATCCCTCATCTTCTTGATAAGACCCGGGGGTACATGGTACTTGCTGAACTTGAGTTTGAAATCCTCCCAAGTCATGAATTGACCTCCGTTCATGGCACGGGTGCTTGTCCACCAAGCGCGAGCTGGTCCAGCGAGATAGTGAGTGGCGAACAACACCTTCTCGTTGGCTTCTACTCCAGCTACCTCCAGATTGTTCTCCATAGTCTGGAGCCAATCGTCGGCGTCGAGGGGCTCCTCGGTCTTGCTAAACACCGGAGGGTTGGTGTTTTGGAAGTTCTTGAGCTTGGAGCCGGGGTGGTCATGATTCCCATGGCCTTGGTTGGCGATGTTCTGCAAGGCGATGAGGTTGGCTTGGCGTTCGGCTCTTTCGGTTTCCCGGTCGGCAAGCAGGGTTTGCAGAAGTTGCAGCATCGCGTCGTTGGTGCAATTCGGAGGGGCCATCTGAAGATGTAGAAGATTATGAGATACGAGGGAACATCCTATGGTTCATTTTGGTTAAGTTTGAAAAACATTTGAAAACTTGTAATTTTTTTATGACAAACATATCATTCATTCATTCATGCAACACATAGCACAAACTACACACATACTCCAATGGTTTTAAGAACCATTCTCCTGCTATGATACAAGAGACGGGATACAACTCACACCTACTATAAGTGAACTAGTGCAACTACTCCTCATCATCGATATCGATCGGGACGTAGTCGTCAGGTCCTGCCTCCAGGAACTCGTAGTCCTCCTCCTCGGTGTTCTCGTCCTCCTCAAAGTCGTCGTCATCGCTCAGAAAGGCGTCTCCTCCCTGAATATCGATGCCTCCATCGTCATCCTCCAGATGACGAATCTGATCCTCCTGGGCCTTGACAGTGGCCTCAAGTGACGCGATCCGGGCGCGAAGACGGCGAATCGTAGCGTCCTTCTTGGCACGCTGCTGGCGAAGGCTCCTGCGGTCGTTGTTGAGTAGCTTGATCGCCTCACCCTGCTCGGTGATGTGAGCATGGGTCTGGTTCGCGTAAGCGCGAGAGGCGTCGAGGTCCCTCTGAGTCTGGTAGAGCATGAAGTCCAAGTGATCCACATGGTGCCTCAACTGGGGGTGCAGTGGCACATCCATGGGTCTTCCGTCAGAGTTACGCCTCGCGAGATGCGCAAAGCGTTCCTCATGAAGTGCTTCCGCATTCTGTCCGCACAGACGAGCAAGTGCTTCCTGAAGAGCACGTGCAAGCCCGTCGAGCCAGTTGCTCTCGCGGAAGGAGAAGAGGATCCTCTCAGAAGTGGGAGGCTCCATCTTGCCCCTCAAGTCAGCGGTGATAATCCACTGCAGTTCCCCTCCCGGCTGGTCGTCCACCTGAATCCCGTGAAACTCGGGGTGTGGGCGGCCAAGGTGATCCGACAGGGAGTCGAGGTCATGCTCGAAGATCAAGCTTCCTCCGTTCCCAAGTTGGTAAAACTTGGTGTTGATGGGTTCATTCGGCTCCATCTGAAAGAGAATTGGATGAGTAAGTTAGAGAGTGCAAAGTGTGGCAAAATTTTAAGTTGAGTCAAATAAGATAGAACATGATTCCTCAATTTTTGGCAAAGTCTCAAAGACAAGAGTGTAGTAAATTTTCACAAATAGTTTCTTTCATTTGATTTCAAAGTTAAAATTTTCAGAACGCCCATTCTAACTAAGGTCTTCTAAGGTCAAACAATGGCTCTGATACCAACTTGTCAACACCCGGATTTTTAAGTCCGAATGCCTATTATGTCATACATCGCAATCCCAGGAATATTGTTGTTGCGAGGCATAATAGTTAAGTATCACAGTCATCATTCATTACAAACCATAAGTCTTACAAATTGGAATCACATGATCCATATTACACGAATAGTTGATCTATTGATCAACGAACAAACACAAGTTCATAGTTCAACATAGCGGAAGCGTAAGATACAAGGACTCTCTAGTCCACAGGCCAACGCTTGACGTCAGAAAGCGCTTAGTTGTCGTAGGCGTCCTGCTGGTCATCTCCTTGGTCATCTTCATACTCTGGCCATTTGAATAGCCAGGGACAAAGCCGTGAGTACGTTGAGTACTCGCAAACTAATACTAATGTAAGTGCTAGACATTCTAGTAGGGTTTACTAAGCTCTAGTTTATTTGCATAAAGCTAGTTTTTGTTCACAAAGTTTTGAGAAAAGCTTACTCAAGTGCTAACTATCTCAAGTGGGAACATTAGTGTCATTCCCACCATTCAAGTGGTGAATTCAATTCAATCCACCACAAGTCATTTCACCATCATCCTTTTCAACATCGTTTTCAAAGATATGATATCGGAAACTGTATGGCCTTTCCAACCGTCCGTAACCGTGGACGCGGCTATTCGAATAGGTTTACACTCTGCAGAGGTTGCACACTTGTGCCACAACATTTGATTTCATCCGTCGGGATTTCCCCGAATCATCGTAACACAGTACGCGGATCATCAACCATAACCTTTCACTTACAAATCCTAGTATGAGCACCTCTCCCCATGAGCTTGGCCTCCCAGTGAAGACAGACAGTCCACTGGGAGCGCACAGGGCTTGGGCCGGACATTCACCTCATTTTGCATCATATCGTATCGTTTCTTTTGTGGTAGAGGCAGCTTTCGGCATAACCCCGATGACGCTTGTTTAGAGGGAACCCATACTAAGACGCATAAACTTCCAGTTAAGCCCTACCCATAATCAGGTATTGTGGGGGTACTTGATAATTGGAAAGGTATCGCATTCAAACCAACATCAGGTTTTATCAAAAATCACTATCTTCTCTTGGTCATATTCACCTTCAAAAATCATTCAATGGAATGCATCCTCATTCCAAGGTTTCAAAATCCTTCAACATTACATTGTTCCCATCTAGAGTAGTCAAGTTTTAATTCATTAGCACTAGCTCTAATTCATGAGGGGTGCTAACTTGCTTTGCTTGGGGAAGACTAACTCACTACTCTAGTACTCAACTTGTACCTTGACCAAAGTTAACTATAAAAGTAACTCATTTAGAAAACAAGTAAAAACTTGTAAAGTAAAAACTTGGGATGGGTTCATCTAAGAAAAGGTAAGAAACATGGTGCCTTGCCCCAAGGGGCTTTGCAATTTGCAAGAATATTAGCTTGCAATAGTAGTAGCTTGCATAGTATTTTAGCTTGCCTTGGTAGTTCTCAAACTGTTCCTCCTCTTCCTCCTGGTAGCAACCTTCTTCTTCGGCGTACTCTCCGGTGCTACCGTCTAAATTTGAATACGAGTATAATTACTCACTAATTCAATGGCTATTCCACACATCACAAATAAACACACAAACTACTCTATGCACACCAAATAAATAAACTAGGGTGCATGGGTTGTGGGATTTAAATAGAATTTGTATTCCATATGTAAATGATAGTTTCCATAGGGTTCTTGAGAAATAATTTCCTCTCATTGAAATCTTCTTAAGATTTAATTTCTCCAACAATCATGGATGAACTCATATTGACCTAAGTCAAATGTTCATCATCATCATTTGGGAAAATGATTTAAATGAGGTGGATCACCTCATACCATTTAAGTAACACTACCTTTGATTTAAAACTCAAGTAATTCATATAAGAGAGTTTGGGACCAGGGGTCCAAACATCCCATGAATCCATGTGAGACAAGTTTAAAGGAAGTGTAAGACTTCCCACCATTTAACTTAATAGTTTTGGATAATATCAACTAGTTAAACTAGTCAAAATATCCATTCATTAAACCATGGCATGATCATGCAAAGTGACCACACCATTTTATTGCATAAACAATTAGTGTAAGTCAAATGTGAGCTATTAGAGTTGGAATTAACTTAATATCTATTTTGGTTGATTTTTAAGAATTATTTGAATAGGGAAACATCCCTGTCTTGTTATTTTTATCATATTTATTCTACAAAGAAATTGACCATGAGGCCAGTGGCATGTTGTAGAGAATTTCAGTGGCTTTCTAACAATATAAGATTCACGAAATTTGGTTTAGCCAATTTGAAATGGTTGAATTTCAAAGTGGAGGCAGTATTCAAATGGATTTATAATTAATTAAACTGGTTTTGAATTTAACAGGCCGGCGGGAAAAGTTACTGGGCCAAATCATTTAAACAGGCCCACGGCCAGCCCACCACGTGTCTGTGCCCGCGTGGGCTGCCTGACAGGGTGGGGTCCGCCTGTCAGCCTCCTTTAAAACCCGAAACGGTATGGAGACGTGTGGTGCATTGGATTAGAATTAGATCGGACGGCACAGGGCCATCGTCATCTCCGGCGAGAGGCAGAGAGGTTGGCGGCGAGGGTAGGGTGTCGGAGAGCTCACCGCGGCTCCAGCAAGGTATGGCAGTGTGCGCGAGGTAGATGTGGACGACGGCGAAGCAGCTGGTAGCAGTGGCGGAGCTCGAGGTGGCCTGGATCAATGGCGATTTCTCCAGGGCTTCCGCGGCTCCGATCTTGCAATTGGCCTTGCTCCGGCGACGATCGAGGTGGCTAACGGTGTGAGGCGAAGTGGTGAAGGGTGGGGAGTGAGGTGGTGTGCTCAGTTGCTTCCAGGGAACGTGGTATTTATAGAAGCGAGTGAGGGTTGCGGGGCAGGGTGGTGGTCGACATGCTCGCGGCGTCTCCGGCGAGCTAGCGAGCTAGGCGAGGTGGCGGCAGTGCTCTGTGTGTCCAGGCGAGTCTAACGGCAGCGACAGCTTGGTCGGGGGAGGCTCGGTTGGGTCGCATTGCTTCCGGGCATGTCGCGGCAGTGGCGGGATCTTCTTCCCCGTTCACGGCGGCGGCGGTCCAGGGTCTGGTCGTGGCCATGTCTGGCGGCGTCGTGGTGGCGTGGTGATGCTCAACGGCAGGCAAGCGGGGCCAGGGCGAGCGCGAGGTAGTGGCGCGGCGCGTGGCCAGTGCACGTCCACGGCATGCACTCGCGCGACATGAGCACAACAATTGCCAAGTATCACATTATCCAAGACGTTATAGCAATTTACTACATGTATCATTTTCCAATTCCAATCATATAACAATTTAACGAAGAAGAAACTTCGCCATGAATATTATGAGTAGAGCCTAAGGACATACTTGTCCATATGCTACAGCGGAGCGTGTCTCTCTCCCACACAAAGAATGCTAGGATCCATTTTATTCAAACAAAAACAAAAAACAAAAACAAACCGACGCTCCAAGCAAAGCACATAAGATGTGACGGAATAAAAATATAGTTTCAGGGGAGGAACCTGATAATGTTGTCGATGAAGAAGGGGATGCCTTGGGCATCCCCAAGCTTAGAAGCTTGAGTCTTCTTAGAATATGCAGGGGTGAACCACCGGGGCATCCCCAAGCTTAGAGCTTTCACTCTCCTTGATCATATTGCATCATACTCCTCTCTTGATCCTTGAAAACTTCCTCCACACCAAACTCGAAACAACTCATTAGAGGGTTAGTGGACAATAAAAATTAACATGTTCAGAGGTGACACAATCATTCTTAACACTTCTGGACATTGCATAAAGCTACTGGACATTAATGGATCAAAGAAATTCATCCAACATAGCAAAAGAGGCAATGCGAAATAAAAGGCAGAATCTGTCAAAACAGAACAGTTCGTATTGACGAATTTTATCGAGGCACCATACTTGCTCAAATGAAAATTCTCAAATTGAATGAAAGTTGCGTACATATCTGAGGATCACTCACGTAAATTGGCATAATTTTCTGAGTTACCTACAGAGAAAACAGCGCAGATTCGTGACAGCAAAGAAATCTGTTTCTGCGCAGTAATCCAAATCTAGTATCAACCTTGCCATCAAAGACATTACTTGGCACAACAATTCAACAAAACTAAGATAAGGAGAGGTTTCTACAGTAGTAACAACTTCCAAGACACAAATATAAAACAAAGTACTGTAGCAAAATAACACATGGGTTATCTCCCAAGAAGTTCTTTCTTTATAGCCATTAAGATGGGCTCAGCAGTTTTAATGATGCACTCGAAAGAAATATTATTTGAAGCAAAAGAGAGCATCAAGAGGCAAATTCAAAACACATTTAAGTCTAACATGCTTCCTATGCATAGGAATCTTGTAAATAAACAAGTTCATGAAAAGCAAAGTGACAAGCATAGGAAGATAAAACAAGTGTAGCTTCAAAAATTTCAGCATATAGAGAGGTATTTTAGCAACATGAAAATTTTTACAACCATATTTTCCTCTCTCATAATAATGTCCAGTAGCATCATGAGCAAACTCAACAATATAACTATCATATAAAGCATTCTTATCATGAGTCTCATGCATAAAATTATTACTCTCCACATAACCATAATAAATTTTATTAGTAATAGTGGGAGCAAATTCAACAAAGTAGCTATCATTATTATTCTCATCATCAAATATAGGAGGCATATTGTAATCATAATCAAATTTATCCTCCATAACAGGTGGTACCAAAAGGCTACTATCATTATAATTGTCATAAATAGGAGGTAAAGTATCATCAAAGAAAATTTTCTCCTCAATGCTTGGGGGACCAAAAAGATCATGCTCATCAAAACCAGCTTCCCCAAGCTTAGAATTTTCCATAGCATTAGCAACAATAGTGTTCAAAGCATTCATATTAATAACATTCCCATTAGCATGCATATAAAGTTCCATGGGTTTTTTAATTCTCTCTTCAAACACATCATGTCCTAATTCAAGATAAAGTTCATAAAGATCTCTCATATTTTTGTTGTTTTCCATTATGGCTAACTAGTGTAAACAAGAAACAAAAAGATGCAATTGCAGGATCTAAAGGAAATAGCTTCGAGCACACACACAATGGCGCCAGAAAAGTACTTTACCTGGAACCAGAGTATGAGTGCCTTTTACCTTTCCTCCCCGGCAACGGCGCCAGAAAATAGCTTGATGTCTACGCCCCCCTCCTTTTCCTGTAGACAGTGTTGGGCCTCCAAGAGCAGAGGTTTGTAGAATAGCAGCAAGTTTTCCCTTAAGTGGATCACCCAAGGTTTATCGAACTCAGGGAGGAAGAGGTCAAAGATATCCCTCTCATGCAACCCTGCAACCACAAAGCAAGAAGTCTCTTGTGTCCCCAACACACCTAATAGGTGCACTAGTTCGGCGAAGAGATAGTGAAATACAGGTGGTATGAATAAGTAGTAGCAACGGCACCAGAAAAGTGCTTTGCCCAGGACAGTAAACAAGCAGTAGTAACACAAAGAAAGAGTGACGCAAGAAACAGTAAACAAGCAGCGATAGCAGTATTTAGGAACAAAGCCTAGGGATCATACTTTCACTAGTGGACACTCTCAACATTGATCACATAACAGAATAGATAAATGCATACTCTACACTCTTGTTGGATGATGAACACCATTGCGTAGGATTACACGAACCCTCAATGCCGGAGTTAACAAGCTCCACAATTCAATGTTCATATTTAAATAACCTTAGAGTGCATGAAAGATCAACACGACTAAACCAAGTACTAACATAGCATGCACACTGTCACCTTCACACTATGTAGGAGGAATAGATCACATCAATACCATCATAGCAATAGTTAACTTCACAATCTACAAGAGATCATGATCATAGCATAAACCAAGTACTAACACGGATGCACACACTGTCACCATTACACCGTGCAGGAGGAATAAAACTACTTTAATAACATCACTAGAGTAGCACATAGATAAATTGTGATACAAAACACATTGCAATCATAAAGAGATATAAATAAGCACTTCACTATGCCATTCATAACAGTGAATAAGTATTCTGTGAAATATAGCCTAAGAGACCCACACGGTGCACACACTGTCACCTTTACACACGTGGGACAAGGAGTCTCCGGAGATCACATAAGTAAAACTCACTTGACTAGCATAACGACATCTAGATTACAAGCATCATCATATGAATCTCAATCATGTAAGGCAGCTCATGAGATTATTGTATTGAAGTACATAGGGAGAGAGATGAACCACACAGCTACCGGTACAGCCCCGAGCCTCGATGGAGAACTACTCCCTCCTCATGGGAGACAGCAGCGGTGATGAAGATGGCGGTGGTGTCGATGGAGGAGCCTTCCGGGGGCACTTCCCCGTCCCGGCGGCGTGCCGGAACAGAGACTCCTGTCCCCCAGATCTTGGCTTCGCGATGGCGGCGGCTCTGGAAGGTTTCTCGTACCGTGGCTTTTCTGTATCGAGGTTTTAGGTCCAGGGGCTTTATACAGGCGAAGAGGCGGCGTCAGAAGGTCGAAGGGGCGCCGACACTATAGGGGGCGCGGGCCCCCCCTTGGCCGCGCCGGCCTAGGGTTTGGTGGGCCTGTGCCCCCTCTTTGGCGGTTCTCGTGTGTTCTGGATGCTTCCGGGCAAAATAGGAACCTGGGCGTTGATTTCGTCCAATTCCGAGAATATTTCGTTACTAGGATTTCTGAAACCAAAAACAGAAAACAAAGAATCGGCACTTCGGCATCTTGTTAATAGGTTAGTTCCAGAAAATGCATAAATATGACATAAAATGTGCATAAAACATGTAGATATCATCAATAATGTGGCATGGAACATAAGAAATTATCGATACGTCGGAGACGTATCATATATCTGTATATTGCTGTCTATAAACTGCATGTGTACAGCAGGCAGCACAAAATCGTGTATAATACAAGCAAATTCTGTGGCGCACTGCAAATCAATTCTGTGGCGCACCTAAGAGCACGTGCGCCACAGAAACGTTAACTATGTGGCGCATGGGGTGGTGCGCCACAGAAAGCTTATTTTTGTGGCGAAGTTTCTGTGGTGCACCTCCCATGCGCCATAGAATCCATTTTTGGTGCGCCACTGATGAGGCTTTTCCTACTAGTGAGTTGCGCCACAAGCCTTCGCCATCTTCATCCCGTGTATAAGAGCTTCGTATTCTGCCTCATTGTTAGACGCGTTTGGAAACGTCATCCGTAAGACATACTTCAGTTTGTCGCCTTGAGGTGATATTAGCATCACGCCGGCTCCAGCTCCCTCTAATCTCTTGGACCCGTCGAAGTTCACAGTCCAGGTTCTCGATAAATCCGGAGGTCCCGTATTTTGTAGCTCCATCCACTCTGCGATGAAGTCTGGTAAGATCTGCGACTTTATTGCCTTTATTTTTTCGTATGTGATGTTCCGAGGGGAAAGCTCTATTCCCCACAGGGAGACACGACCCGTAGCCTCTGGTGTCGTCGTGGCGAACGAGCAGATGCCATGGGATGGCTTAAGTTGGGGCCGAATGGGCGCTAGAGGATTCGGGGGAGGGTTTGCGACTAGATGGGATGAACTTCCGGATGCTTTCCTCAAGAACTCAGCCAAAGGCCGGTATGCAAGAAGAGAGACAAGAGGAAGAACTCTTTACTAGATCGCTAGCTTCATTGATCTCAACATGGTTACAGGTTCTTGGATACAAGGTCTATCGTCTAACCTCTTCTGTCAACACGCGCCCGTAAGAGGCTGTGCCCCCTCTCCTTATAGGGGAGAGGGTGGCTTACAGAGCAAGAAACCCTAATGGCATCTTTGACTGGACAAACTACTTTACAAAGCTACTTTAATCATGGATGACGCCGGGGTCTTCTTTAATCAGGGACGCTGACGTCCTCCGGCTTCTTTCAGCGTCACCCCTCTCTTTGGCGCCAGGGCTTCGATTAAAGCTGCTTTGCTTAGCTCATCCTTATCTTCTAGCTCTGAAGAGAATCTTTGACCAGTCCTGCCGACAGGCCCGTCTTTCCGGTATCTTTGTTATCCGGTTCCGGTATACCCCTCTTGGGGATACCGGCTTAGCTTCACTTAGCCAAATTCTTATCTTTGTGCTCCGGTAAGAATATTAAACCGGTATCTTGATGGCTCAAACCATCCAGTTTGGCATGCCTTTGGCATACCGGGGGTCATCCCCCCAACATTAGTCCCCAAAGCTGGTATAGTCTGTCGGATTCTATCCTACAGACCATGCCAGGTTCTCTTGTTTTATAGGATACCGGTTTAATCCTTTCAATGCTTTAGCTTGGATCCGACATCTTTGCCCGGACTTGCGCTTTCCCTCTCTCTGCGAGGCATTCCCCGGCATCTTTTTTCTCCGGTATCTTTCGCATTTACTCTCTCCTCGGCGAAGTCGAGAATATCTCGGGCCCCGCGCCCGTCAGTGACATGCGCACTGTTAACTAGCGCGCCAGTGTCAGAGGTCACTTTGCTTCGACTCCCGCGCGTGTATTAAATGCTCCTCAGCGGATCCCACTTGCCGCTTCAGATCCGTGTGCGCCTCCGTGTGCCTTTCTATTTTTTCGCGTGTGCTTCCTCGCCACGTGGCGGCCCGTGGTGCGAACCGTCGCGGCCCGCGGAGCGAACCGCCGCGGCCCGACGGTTTTCGGCCCATCTTCTCTCTTCTTTATAAGGAGAACTGCCCCTTCTTCTTCCTCTTCTTGCATTCTCCATCCTTCGCGCATAGTGTTCTTCGCTCGCTGCGCCTCCGCCGTTCTCCGTTCGCTCGAGCTCTACCGCCCGGCGAACTCGCGCCGCTTCTCCGCCGGACCTCGCCGTGCGGAGATTCGTCGCAGTGCTCTCGCTGCGAGTGCTGCATTCAAGCTTCTTCGCGCCCTTCTCCGCTCCACCGTCGACGGGGCTCGTCGGCGACCGTAGGCCCGCTCCTTCGCCGGTGAACGTCTTCCCCAGCGACCGCGCTGCCCCAGGTTAGTACCAATCTCAGTTTGCTCGCCCTTTGCTCGTTTTCCAGATCTTGGGTCGACAGTGTTCTTATTTCCTCTTTTTCTTTGATTTTCCTCTTACTCGTAGATCTTCGCGCGGGGGCCAACCGTGGGATTTCTGTTTTTCTACCTCTAAACCAATGTCTAGCGAGGGATCTTCCTCTGCTTCCTCCTCTTCCTCTTCTTCCGGTAGCCGGCGTAGGCAATCTTCCGATAGATCCGCCGATTCCGCTTCGATGGATACCGATTCCGGTAGCCACGGAGAATCCGGTAGCTCTAGCCAGGCTTCCGGTGTAAACCCTTCACCTGTCACTCGTGGAGCCTGGATGGGCTCCAACGTTACTGAATACGAGATTGACTGGCTTTACCGGTCGCGAAGGATTCCGGAAGGGGTAACCTGCCGGCTTCCTGGCGACGAGATCGAACCGGTGCTTGAACCCAGTGAACACGTTGTTTTTCTTGCTCACTTTGAGCGCGGCTTCGGCCTTCCGGCTTCGCCGTTTTTCCGGAAGTTCTTAGATTTCTATGAACTCCAACCTCATCACCTCCCTGGCAACGCCATTTTTTATCTTTCCTGCTTTGCCACCTTCATGGAGGCCTACATTGGCATTCGTCCCACTCGTGAGACGTTTGCCCGCTTCTTTGCTCTGCGGATCAATTCCGTTCAGGGCAAAGATATTCCTAAGCCCAAACCCCCCGTACAGTGCGGGTCTTGCATTATCGGCTCCCGCCAAGGGAGCTCTTTCTTCAAATTTTCCGGCCTCGAGTCCTGCCGCGAATGGCAAGGGACCTTCTTCTACGTGAAGAACAACGGCCCCGCGAACCTCATCGATCTGCCGCCCTTCAATGCGGCGCCTCCCAGCAGGGCCAACTGGAGCTACAACCCGAAGACGGATCACATCGAAACCAACCGGGTGGTACGCTTCATGGCGAACATCATGAAGGAGACCAACATCTGCTCGGATGATATCATCCGCACTTTTATCTCGCGTCGGGTGCTTCCTCTTAAGCGCCGGCAGCATAGGATGAGCGAGATGTATGGCCCTGGCGATCCCACCAAGATCACCGGCCTTCCCCTCTCCAAGAAGGACGTCGTCCGCAAGGCTAGGCAGATCTGCCAGACTGCCATGCTGGTTGACTGGGAATGGGGCCTCCTTCCTCTCAGCACTACTAACCCTCCGACCCAAGAAGTAAGAAATTACGCAACTCGGGTCGGTTTACCGGTAACTTTTACTGTGACTAACCTTCTTTTTACTTGTTTCAGGCCAAGGACCGCTTCCCCGCCATCCTCGCAGAGCGACGCGAGATTTGCGTGAAGCGTGCGCTTGATTCTTTCGATCCGGATCCGTACATCGGTTGGAAGGATCTGAAGATGGGCAAGACCCAAGCCTCGCGCCTCGGCAGATCTGTGCCGAAACCAACCGGTTCCTCTGATGACCTGACCTTGATCGAGGTACCTTTCTTTTCCGGTTTCTTTTACTTCTTTCATTATTGTTCTTTTGCGGATCTTTTCTCAGCTACCTTGAACTCGTAGATCCACGAGCATGTGCCGCCCTTGCAAGCCGAGGCCGGTCATGAGTTTGTGGACAAGCTCATGGCCCAGGGCCAGAAGAATAAGGCGCCGGCGTCTGATGCCGGTTCCAGCCAGGCCCCTCCCTCTAAGCGCTTCCGGACGGAGCCTCTGGGGGAGAAGGAAGTGGGAATGCGGCGCTACAAGCGCAAGCAGATGCCGACCGCCACTGGGTAAGCTTCTTCCTTTTATCTTTACTTGTTTCTTCTTACCAAGTTCTTTTGCCGGTTACTTTTTCTAACCCTTTGCTTTTTCTCTTGTTTAGCCCTGCGCTGAAGCTTGGCTCAAGGCCAGCGGGCTCTGAGGGTTCCGTGAGGACCTCAACCCCTCCTCCTCACTCAAGCCCGGCACCTTCTGGTGCCGGCAACATCTCTGCCTCCCCTCTAGGGGGCACTACAAGTTCGGGGCGTGCGGCCCCTACACCGCCAGAACACCGCACGGAGGAGGACTTTGTCTCCCCTCCAGAGACCCAAGATATCGGCGCCAGCAACATCGGCGCCGAGGAAGAAACTGCCGGGCGGGCGGAACCTTTGGTTCCTCCCGTCCTTGAAAAGAAGACAACTTCCGCGCAGGGAACTTCCGCGCCGGAAGGTTCCAACCGGGGTGACGCGCCTAGCGCTCCTCCTTCTCCACGATCTGCTCCAACACCACCGCCGGATGCTCCTCGCATCAAGCCCTCCGGGGCTGCTCCAACTGCGCCGCCGCCCAAGATCTCCAAGCTTATCAAGGGGAAAGCGACAGCCTCCAACGCCCCTTCTGACGGTCAGCAGTCTCTGGTGCTGCACGTCTCCAAGGCTGCTAGCGCTGCCAGCGAGAAGGCCACCGGCTTGCTCGGCCGCATCACTGAGTTCCAGCGCGGGGGCCGGGAGCTGGGGCATCTGCTGCCCTATGCCCAGAAGTGGAACGCCGCGGATGTGACCCCGGCGACCCGCGGCATGGGCAAGGACAGGCAGCCGGCGCCAGACCCTGCCAGGGACCGATCTTCCGAGGAGCATTTCATGCGGCTCCGCCGAGCCGTGAAGGAGCTCGACAATGCGTGGTTTGACTCCACGAACAATCTGAGGGTAAGTTTCCAGCAACTCTTTTCAATTTTTGCCGGTCTCCTTACTTCCGGATTTTTTCTATCTTTTCTTTAGTTTCATGCCGGTTTCTCTCTTGTCTATCTTCCCAGTCCCCGAGTTTTGTGTTGAGAGCGTAGCTCATAGCACGAAACTTAACTTAAAAAACTTAGCGCGAAACCGGCATTGCCAGTCCCCGAGTCTTGGGTTGAGAACTTTGTTTTTAGGCAAAACTTATCTAAAAACGCGTGAAACTAGCACTGCCAGTCCCCGAGTTTTGGGTTAAGAACCTTGTTCTTAGCGCAAAACTTAGCTAAAAAACTCGCGAAACTAGCACTGCCAGTCCCCGAGTTTCGGGTTAAGAACCTTGTTCTTAGCGCAAAGCTTTAACTAATCTCTTTTTCTTGAACAGCTCACAGCTGACGCTCGGAAGGTCCTCTTTGAGGAGCTTCTATGGGAGCACCGGGATCTTGCTGAGGCACATGACAAGTGCCAAGGTAAATTTTGTACCACCGGCATCTTTTTACCGGAAATCTTTCTTTCTCTTAACACTTACGATTTTTGTTCAACAGTCATCCCGGAAGCTTCCATTGAGGCTCTCAAGGAGCAGCTCGCCGCCGCCCAACGTACGACTCTCCTGTTCTCCGGTTGGCCTGCTTTTCTGTTCATCTTAACAATACAACTTTGTTAACATCTTCTTTTCCGTGTTTCAGGGGAGAAGGAGCAGCTTGTCCGGCAGCACCAGGAGGAGCTGGGCGCCCAGAAGACCAGCTATCAGGAGCTCAAGTCCCAGTTCATCCATCTGGGCCTTGACCATGCCAAGGCGCTAAAGGCTGCTGAAGCCAACGCAACGGCCAAGATGCATGAAGCTCTTGAGGATGCCGGCAACTCCAATATGGTGTTGCAGGCCGGGCTGGAGGAGTCTGCCAAGGCGCTGAAAGGTGCCGAGGACAAGGCTGCACGGCTGGAGGCGGAGCGGAAGGAATATGACCGGCTAATCACGCAGACTGATGCGCATGCCTTCCGTAAGTTCCTTCTTTTTTTTCCCTTTTCCGATTTCTGCTTATAAGCTTTTTTCTTCCGATTGCATTTTCTTTCGGTTGTCTTTCCTTCCGGTTGCATTTTCCTCCGGCTGCATTTCCTTCCAGTTGCATTTTCTTCCGGCTGCCTTTTCTTAGCCTCTTTCTTTCTTTGCGCAGGCCTCTTCCTGGACTCCCAGTCGTTCGCCATAAAGAGGGTTGAGGAGCACCGCGTTAGCCAGGCCCAGGATAATCTTGGCGTGCCATGGACCCCCTACGACCATCTGGTTGCGCTGAACGCGCGGGTGTCTCACATGCGCGCCATTGATCATAACCTCTCTGATATTCCTGATGTAGCCACCCAGCTCTTCAGGACTCTCTGGCCTGGCGAAGTGGTGCCGGATACCTTCACCTTAATCAGCGACCGCCTCAAGGGTGCCGGCAGGAGGATCTGCGAATGGCAGTGCTCCGCTGCCCGCGCTGGGGCAGACTCTGCACTCTGCGTCGCCTGCTCTGGTACCCTGAGCTGAACCTGGATGCCCTCACTGGAGTGCGCGAAGGTGCGGAAACCGATCTGGACCCGATCCTCACCGCCAAGCGGCAAGATCGCGCGTACCACATCGCGGAGTACGCCGACATGCGCACCTTCATCCCTCCCCCTCCTGACGTCAAGGACTATCTCGACGAGGTGGAGGATGAAGCCGATGAGGAGCCTCTGGACGATGCCGGTGTTGGCGATGCTCCTCCGGAAGCCCCTGCTGCCTGATGACCTTCTACTGAATGTTTGCCTGTGCTATGTCTGTTGGTCCTGTTTGTCTCAAAACAATGCTCGTTAAATTCTACCCCGGTATGCCGGGGTTTATGATGAAAAACTTAAGCTTGCTTTTGGTTGTGGCACAACAGTTTATGCCGGTAAATTATACCGGTAGTTAATTATCGTATGTCTGCTCTAGCATATTTGCTCATGGTTTTGATTTTATCCTGCACCGCAAAGATTTCCAAATTGTTTCCGCATCCAATTCGATGCACACTTGGTTCTCTTGCCTTGGCTCTGCCTGCCTTCTCTGGGCGTTCTTTGGCGTATGAGCACAAGGTTCTTTCACCAAACAAGCATTTTCTTGAACTTAGAAATAACTTCGAAATTTTGCAAAAAACCGGTTTAACCGGGGTTAGTTAAATTTTTCCGGATTGCTTGCTCCCGCTTTCTCTTTTCGCAGTTCACGTGCTTAGTTGCTACCGGTTTATCTTGCTTGCCATGAAGCCGGTTTGCGGACAGCAGCAGAGTCGAAGACTCCGGTAGGTTTAGCACGCTACTAAACCGGAAAGAAAAAATGTTCACTAAGCAACCGGTGAACTGAAAAAAATAAACATATTGCATGCAACTTTAGGGGTAATTCCCGAGATTCATTCGAGGTTCCGACATCTTTTTATTTATAGCATATAAGGTACAAAAAAGGAACTTCTTACTCCACAACTTCAAGAGTAGAAAGGACGCAACAGAGCTACGTTCCATGGACGCTTGCTCTCCTCTCCGGATTTGTCCGCCTTTCCTTTTTTCCACTCCTGTGCATCGATCAAGTAATAGGAGTCATTGTGAAGAGCTTTGCTCACAATGAAGGGACCTTACCATGGTGGTGAAAGCTTGTGCCGGCCTTCAGTGCGCTGCACTAGGCGTAGCACCAGATTTCCTTCCCGGAAAACTCTCGGGTTAACCTTCCGGCTATGATAGCGTCTGAGGTTTTGCTGGTAAATGGCTGTTCTTGCCAATGCCAACTCTCTTGCTTCTTCTAGCAAATCCACATCATTTTCTCTGGCCTCTTTGACCTCTTGCTCAGTATAGAGCTGTACCCTTGGTGAATCATGAATGATATCGGTTGGTATGACCGCTTCTGCTCCGTACACCATGAAGAATGGAGTGTATCCGGTGGACCGGTTTGGAGTTGTTCTTATGCTCCACAACACTGATGGTAGCTCATCAAGCCAACATCCGGGTGACTTTTCTACCGCTTCGATGAGCCTTGGTTTGATACCGGAAAGTACCAAAGCATTCATTCTTTCCACTTGGCCATTGCCTTGCGGGTGTGCCACCGAGCACAAATCCAACCGGATGTTATTGTCCTCACAAAACCTTTTGAACTCACCTTGAGCAAAGTTGGTTCCATTGTCAGTGATGATGCTATGCGGGTATCCATACCGCAAAATGACATCTTTTAAGAACTTCACCGCCGTATGCCCATCACACTTTGCGATAGGTTTCACTTCTAGCCACTTGGTGAATTTATCCACCATAACCAAGATGTGGGTCATGCTGCTTCTTGCAGTTTTGAACGGGCCAACCATATCAAGGCACCAAACAACAAATGGCCAGGTTAGTGGTATTGTCTTTAAACCGGACGCTGGGGTATGATTTTGCTTGGCGTACCTCTGGCACCCATTGCATTTTCTTACCAAATCCTCAGCGTTTTCCAAAGCAGTGGGCCAATAGAACCTATGCCGGAACACTTTTGCTACCAGCGCCCTTGATGAAGCGTGGTGCCCACATTCTCCTTGGTGAATCTCCTCAAGCATTTCCTTTCCTTCTTCCGGTTCCACACATCTTTGTAGGACACCGGTAACGCTTCTTTTGTACACCTCACCATTGATGAATGTGTATGCCTTGGATCTTCTTTGGATTCTTCTCGACTCATTTTCGTCATCCGGCAAGGTGCCGTTGATCAGGAATTCCTTAATAGGTTTAACCCATGACGGTGTATCTCGAACCAAAAACACCGGTGCATCTATCTCCATGCTATCCACCAGCATTGTTTCTTCCGGTGCGGCTGCAGCAGTCCCCGAGCTTGCCGGAGCAGTCCCCGAGTTTACCGGAGCAGTTCCCGGGTTCCCTTCATCAATGTCCATGGGTACTACGTGTGATTCCGGTACGAAAATTGATTCCGATTCCGGGCTTGGTTTGATTGATGGTACTCTTAAGTGTTCCAAGGCTATTCCGGGAGGAATTTCCTGCCTAGATGAGCCCAGCTTGGACAAAGCATCCGCGGCTTCGTTTTCTGCTCGCGGTACATGGTGAAACTCACAGCCCTCAAAGAAGCCGGCAATCTTTTGTACGTGAAACCGGTACAAAGCCATGTTAGCGTCTTTTGCGTCCCAATCTCCGGAACATTGCTGCACCACAAGATCTGAATCTCCATAGCAAATGATCCGGTGCACACCGATTTCTTTTGCTACCTTGAGCCCATGGATCAGAGCCTCATACTCAGCGACATTATTCGATGCCCTGAAATGCACTTGCAGAACATACCGGAGATGATCTCCCTTAGGCGAGGTAAGCACCACACCAGCACCTAGACACTCTTTCAATTTGGATCCGTCGAAGTGCATCTTCCAGTACTCTATTCTCTGATCTGGCGGTTTGTATTGCATTTCCGCCCAATCAACAAGGAAATCAGCCAAAGCTTGTGATTTTATGGCATCTCTCCTTTCATACACATGCACATATGGTGATATCTAGATTGCCCACTTTGCAATCCTACCGCTAGCGTCCTTGTTGCACATGATATCGGAAATGGGTGCCTCGCTCACCACCTTCATGGGGTGTTCTTCAAAATAATGCTTAAGCTTTGTGGCGGCCATGTACACGCCATAGGTCATCTTTTGGAAGTGAGGGTAGTTTTGCTTTGAGAGGGAGAGCACCTCGCTCAGGTAGTATACCGGCCTCTGGACGGTTTTTCCTTCCTCTTCTCTTTCAACTACAACCACTACACTCACAACCCGGTTTGTTGCTGCTATATACAATAGCATAGGCTCCCTTTCTAGAGGTGAAGCCAGTATAGGCGCTGTGGCCAACATAGTTATCAGCTCTTTAAACACTGCGTCTGCCTGAGGGGTCCAGACGAACGTGTCAGATTTTTTCATGAGAGCATAGAGTGGCAGAGCTTTTTCTCCCAACCTGCTTATGAACCGGCTTAGCGATGCCAAGCTTCCGGTAAACTTTTGCACGTCCTTGAGATCGCGTGGTATAGTCATTCTTTCAATTGCCCGGATTTTTACCGGATTGACCTCAATGCCTCGGCTTGATACGAGAAAGCCAAGCAACTTGCCGGCAGGGACACCAAAGGTACATTTCGCCGGATTGAGTTTCATCCGGAATCTTCTCAAGTTATCAAATGTTTGCCGGAGGTCATCGATTAAGGTTTCTTTTACCTTTGTTTTCACCACAACATCGTCCACATAGACTTGCACATTCTTTCCAATTTGATCAAACAAGCATTTTTGCATACAGTGCTGGTACGTTGCACCAGCGTTGCGCAAACCGAAAGGCATAGTGACATAGCAATAAGCCCCGTGCGGGGTAATGAACGCAGTTTTTATTTGATCTTCCTTTTTCAAGGGGATTTGGTGGAAACCGGAATAAGCATCCAAGAAAGACAACAGCTCACATCCTGCAGTGGAATCAATCACTTGATCGATCCGAGGTAAAGGGAAAGGGTCCTTCGGGCAAGCTTTGTTCAAGTTGGTGTAGTCGATGCACATGCGCCACACCTTTGGAGCTTTTGCTTCCATGTTCTCTTCTTTTTTCTTCTCGACTAGCACCGGATTGGCTAGCCACTCGGTGTGCAGTACTTCCACAATGAAACCGGCAACCAGTAACTTTGTCACCTCCTCTCCAATGATCTTTCTCCTGTCTTCAGCAAACCGGCGCAGCGGCTGCCTTACCGGCTTTGCATCTTTCCGGACATTTAATGAGTGCTCAGCCAGCTCCCTCGGAACACCTACCAAGTCACCAGTAGACCAGGCAAAGATATTCCGATTCTCACGGAGGAAGCTGACGAGCACGCTTTCCTATGCTTCATTCATGCCGGCACCGATACGAACGGTGCGCTCAGGGTAAGCCGGATCCAGCACAATGTCCTTTGTTTCTTTTGTCAGCTTAAATGCCGGTGCGCCCAGGTTTGCACTCATTGCCGCTAAACTCAGCTGTGAGGACTGAGCCAGCGCAACCGCAGTTTGCATCCTCCTCTTTTCTTCAGCGATCACCAGCGATTCTGCCAGGTTTGATCCGGCTGAAGCTGTTTCCAGCGAGACTTTGTAGTTTCCCACCACAGTCAAGGGTCCACGAGGTGCCGGCATCTTCATCTTGAGATATGCCGTGTGAGTCGAGGCTATAAAAGCAGCCAATGACGGTCTCCCCAGCAAAGCATGGTAAGGACTATCTAAGTCCACCACTTCAAACTCAAGGTTCTCAACCCGGCAATTGTCACGTCCTCCAAACGACACATCCACCCGGACTTTTCCAACCGGTGCGCAGGACAGTCCCGGAACGATTCCATGGAACGTTGTGCGCGTTGGCTGAAGCATGTTTTCTGTTATGCCCAGCATGTTCATGGTGTGCCGGTACATGATGTTAATGCTGCTCCCATTGTCTATCAGCACCTTGCTGAATTTGACTCGAGCATTTGGCCCCTGCATGATTGGGTCCAAGACAAGCGCATATCCACCCGGGTTAGGCATGATCTTAGGGTGATCCTTGAATGACCACGAGATCTCTTGAGCAGACCACATCATGTACTTTGGTACTGCCGGCATCACCGCGTTCACTTCCATAGAACGGCGATATAGGCTCTGTCTGTCGGTTGGCTCAGTTACGAACACAACGCAGCACATATCTGGATCTTTGTAAATGTTCCGGCCCAAAGGTGCCGGTGGAGGTGGTTGGCCATTGCCTTCCACCACCTGGTTAACTTGCTGGTACTGCTGCCGGTTTGGCTGCACCGGTAAGGCGTTTGCCCCGGTGAGCGGTGGTGGTGGTGGTAGCTGTTGTTGCCGTGGCATGTCTTGCGGCGGTTGTGCGACTTTTACTGTTCCCTTTTGCATCAGGTACTTGGTCCAGGTATAATCCTTCGTCAGATGGTTTGACGGGTTTGCCGGATTCGGTGTGTGCCACCGGCAAGGTTGGTCCATGGCAGCTTCCATGGTGTACTTTGCAGGTTCTTGCCAGTTCTTTTTCTGAACCCAAGGCTTCTTTTCTACCCACTGTTTTTTAGGACCCGCCCATGGCTGCGATCCGATTCTCTGCCTCTGACTGCCGCTGGCCTCGGAGTTTTCTTGCACTGCAGCAACTTGCTGCGGACCGTACCTTCGATCCGGAAAATCTTCCCTTCTCTTGTTATTCCGGTTATCCCGATGTTGCTCTTGGCGCTGCTGTTCCGGCTCAGGTTGCACTGCCGGCTGCGTTGGGTCTCCCAACGCATAGCTATCCACCACGCGTATCATCTCTGCCAACGTTGTCAGCATGTTCCGCTGCAGCTTTTGCCACAACGGTGAACCTCTCCTGCACCCACTGCTAAACCAAGCAATGGCTTGTGCCTCGATTACCCCTTCACAGGAGTTCCTTGTAGTGTTCCACCGGGCCAGATAATCCCGGTCTGTTTCGTTCTGGCGCTGTATGTACAGAGCGAGCTGCTGCGGCCTATTTGGCCTCTGATAGGTGCTGCTGAAATTGCTCACGAAAGCTTCCTCAAAGTCCAACCAGCCATTTATGCTTCCCGTCGGCAAGTTGTTTAGCCAGATTCTTGCCGGTCCAACCAAAAACGATGGTATGATTCTCACGGCCCATCGCCGGTTTCCTCCTCCAGCTACGGTTCCTCCGCCGCCTGCGACATATACCGCGGTCACATAGTCCGCGAGCCAGTCTTCCGGCTTCGTAGTGCCATCATATGTTTTTGTGTCACGAGGCAACATAAAGTTGCGAACTGGTGGCTTTTCTTCCATGATCCTTGGACCAAAACATTTTGGGCCCGGGGGACCTTCTTCCTCGATCATTTCTGACAAGTATACTCTATCCAGACGGTGCCTCGCATCCCGTTCCGGTAGGTATCTTTCTCCCAAGCGTTCTCCCAACGGGTTCCGGTATGCTGCCGGTCTTGCGGAATCAGCCTCATCATAACATTCCGGTACCGCGGCCCTTGCCTGCCGGTACCTTGGGGGATCTATTTCCTCCTCATCATACGCCGCCCTTGCTGCTCGATAATTTTGCCCGGTTTCTTGTCTACCGGCATGGTTGTTTCCGGCATAACCCTCTTTGGCGTAGCCTCTGTTTGCCCCTTGGCCTTTTCTGCCGGCATCATATTGCCCGGCTTGTGACCTTCTTCCTCGATCATTTCTGACAAGTATACTCTATCCAGACGGTGCCTCGCATCCCGTTCCGGTAGGTATCTTTCTCCCAAGCGTTCTCCCAACGGGTTCCGGTATGCTGCCGGTCTTGCGGAATCAGCCTCATCATAACATTCCGGTACCGCGGCCCTTGCCTGCCGGTACCTTGGGGGATCTATTTCCTCCTCATCATACGCCGCCCTTGCTGCTCGATAATTTTGCCCGGTTTCTTGTCTACCGGCATGGTTGTTTCCGGCATAACCCTCTTTGGCGTAGCCTCTGTTTGCCCCTTGGCCTTTTCTGCCGGCATCATATTGCCCGGCTTGTTGTTTTCTGGCAAGAACCGGATCATACACAGTCATCTGCTGCGCATTTACCTCTTTTTCTCTTCTTCTGTCCGGATGGGGGGACGAAGCCTGCCCATGGGACTTGCTACCGGCATTCCTTGTCGAACGCGCGCATTTTGAAGCCACAGCCTTGTTTAGCCTATCAAGCTGTTCAGCATTTTGCTGCTCGATAGTTTCAAGAAGCTCCCAGACACGCTCTTGTTGTTTTGCCAGAGCGTCCCCGGAAAGCGAGTCACACAGCGCTACAGCAGCTTTAGCAGCTTTAATCGTTTTATCCGGGCTACTGTACTTTGGTTTCTCTACGATGCTCACAGATGCAGATGTGCTTTTGCCGGCAGCAATTTCTTTGCGCAGATCCTGATCTAGATTGCGAGCCTTAAGCCGGTTTTCCGGTAGCCTAGCAGCATGAGCGCTAACAGAAGCAAAGCCATGGGCAGCGTTATACTCACGTAGGGTTAGGTTCAGCTCGCGCTGCGCCCTGGCGATGTCCTTGCCGCTCTCGAGCATCTTCTGGCGCTGCGCCTCCAGCTCCACCTGAGCCGCTGCCGGGTCGATGTTCTGCGCGATGGGGGTGGCGAGGACGTTCATCGCCGCTTGGAGCGGAGTTTCCGGTGGCGCGGATGATGCTCCCGATGCGCCTGCGCCTCGTTCCAGCGGTGGCTTGGCCGCACGGGTCGAAACCGCACGCCCAGCGCCCTCTTCCGCAGCTTCTTTGCCGGCGTCGACCGCGCCTGCCATCATCACCTCCACGCTGCCTGGAGCACGGCCAGCATGTAGCCACCTTGGCGGATCCGGCGCCACCAGCACCGGCGAGAGGCACTGGCGCATAGGAACGGTGCCGAAGTAGATGCGGTGGCTGCCGAACTCGATGATGCGGCCGTTCTTGGGGAAGATGCCACCGTTGGCGAAGCAGCCTGCGTTGTCGTTGATGAAGTCCATGGCGTAGATGCGCTGCACCAACGCGGAGACTGTACGCTGGCCGGCGACGTCGAGGATGCCCGCCCGAATGTGAACTCCAGCAAGCGCCACTTCATGCCCCACGGTGGGCGCCAACTGTCGTCGTGGCGAACGAGCAGATGCCATGGGATGGATTAAGTTGGGGCCGAATGGGCGCTAGAGGATTCGGGGGAGGGTTTGCGACTAGATGGGATGAACTTCCGGATGCTTTCCTCAAGAACTCAGCCAAAGGCCGGTATGCAAGAAGAGAGACAAGAGGAAGAACTCTTTACTAGATCGCTAGCTTCATTGATCTCAACATGGTTACAGGTTCTTGGATACAAGGTCTATCGTCTAACCTCTTCTGTCAACACGCGCCCGTAAGAGGCTGTGCCCCCTCTCCTTATATAGGGGAGAGGGTGGCTTACAGAGCAAGAAACCCTAATGGCATCTTTGACTGGACAAACTACTTTACAAAGCTACTTTAATCATGGATGACGCCGGGGTCTTCTTTAATCAGGGACGCTGACGTCCTCCGGCTTCTTTCAGCGTCACCCCTCTCTTTGGCGCCAGGGCTTCGATTAAAGCTGCTTTGCTTAGCTCATCCTTGTCTTCTAGCTCTGAAGAGAATCTTTGACCAGTCCTGCCGACAGGCCCGTCTTTCCGGTATCTTTGTTATCCGGTTCCGGTATACCCCTCTTGGGGATACCGGCTTAGCTTCACTTAGCCAAATTCTTATCTTTGTGCTCCGGTAAGAATATTAAACCGGTATCTTGATGGCTCAAACCATCCGGTTTGGCATGCCTTTGGCATACCGGGGGTCATCCCCCCAACATCTGGATTATTTAATATATTGGATAAAGGTGCCTCATTGACCACTATTATCGGATGTGCCGAAAAATAGTGCCGCAGTTTTCTTGCGGTTGTAAACACTCCATATGCTAGCTTCCGGTACTGTGGATACCGCTGTTTTGAGGGCGATAAAATTTCACTGATGAAATATACTGGCCTCTGCACTCCATGGAGTTTTCCTTCTTCCTCTCTTTCGACTACGAGTGTTGTGCTGACCACCTGAGGCGTGGCTGCGATGTATAGCAAGAGAGGTTCCTTCTCCTTAGGCGCCACCAAGATTGGTGGAGTCGAAATTGTGCGCTTGAGATCCTCGAAAGCTCTGTCTGCCTCTTCGTTCCATTGAAACTTCTCTCCTTGCTTGATCAGAGCGTAGAACGGCAACGCCTTTTCTCCTAGTCCGGCGACGAATCTGCTTAAAGCTTGTTATCACCCGATTTTGGTCAAATCAGGAGGAGGGCCGTAAGAGAGATGGGCTTGGAAGATTACACGTGGAAGATCCCTGAAGCGGCCTTGCACGGAGAATTTGGGCTAGATTGCCCGTGTATCTTTAATTATAGTAGATTATATCTTAGATCAAAAGTTAGAGTTTGTATCGCGCACGGTGGGATATTCCCACGTTAGAAAGTCCCCTAACTATAAATATGTATCTAGGGTTTATGGAATAAACAACAACTCACGTTCAACCCAAACAAACCAATCTCGGCGCATCGCCAACTCCTTCGTCTCGAGGGTTTCTATCAGGTAAGCGACATGCTGCCTAGATCGCATCTTGCGATCTAGGCAGCACAAGCTCCACGTTGTTCATGCGTTGCTCGTACTGAAGCGCTTTTGATGGCAAGCAACGTAGTTATCATAGATGTGTTAGGGTTAGCATAGTTCTTCGTATAACATGCTTACGTAGTGCAACCCTTGCATATCTAGCCGCCCTCACACCTATCTTAGGTGTGGGGGCGGCACCCCGCTTGATCATTATTTAGTAGATCTGATCCGTTACGATTGCTCCTTGTTCTACAAGGATTAGTTTAATATCTGCAATAGTTAGGCCTTACAAAGGGGGGGAGGATCCAGCGGCACGTAGGGTGGCGTTCGCAAGTCCTAAACAGGATGTTCCGAGGATCAACTTCATGTTGGTTTTTAGGCCTTGTTTAGGATCGGCTTACGATCACCGTGCGTGGCCGCGAGGCCCAACCTGGAGTAGGATGATCCGATTATGCGGTGAAAACCCTAAATCGTCGTAGATCTCATTAGCTTTATCTTGATCAAGCAGGACCACCATATATTCGTGCACCCCGTACGAATCATGGGTGGATCGGCTCTTTGAGCCGATTCACAGGATAACCTGAGAGCCGATCGAGGCTCGTATTTAATGTTTACGTGTATGCCATGCAGGAAACTAAGCGAGGCATCCCCATCACCTTCCTGACCAGGTATAGGTCAGGTGGCACGCCCTTGCACTTCGCATCGGACGTGTGACCAGAAGAGCATTGCGGGCCGTCGCTCGGAGGGGTCTCAGCCAGCCGCAGCTCTAGGCTCTTCCCGGCTCTACCGTGTTGACCGTCGCTGCCCGCCGGTGGGTTTTGGCAGTCAACACATTCTGGCACGCCCGGTGGGACAATCGTCTACATCAACCACATCGCCATCTACATCTGAGATGGCGGACGGCACGCCAGTCACCTACGGGAGCTGCCTGACGAGCTCAAGAAGAGATATGACGAGATCAAGGCCACCCTCGGCCGACCTCATCGGCTCTTTCGAAGAACCCGTTCCCATGGCATCGATGGAAGGGATTCTCACCGCAAGGTGCACTCGATGGGATAGACCTCTCGCCCCGTCGGAGGAACGCACCAGGGCTGCGGCGGGAGATCAACTACTTGGTGGCTCACTCGCTACACCGCCACTCGAAAACCTGGTCAACGTGCTTTGGAGCGTGTCGCTGCGCGTGATCCAGAGAACATGAGCCACCAGAACTCGCCGTCAGCACCAGCTCTCGGGACGCATCAAGGAGAGTTGCCACTCCAGTCCCGTCCACCGCTGCCATATGCGTTGGCAGCACCAGCTGAAGTGCCGGCTACACCGGCATTCGTCGTCTACAAGATCGGTGGTGACCCTAGTGACTACCAGTTCTTGGCTGAGGCGCCTAAGGAGATCCCTCAAGGATACGCGTGCACGTATGTGCCGGATTGTGGCAACTGGGCACTCTCAAACCAGGCCACAACATCAGGGACTCCGGCGAAGGCAGGAGGAACGTCGGCGACGAGCTTGAGAAGCGTACGTGGCTAACTAAGTACGCCACCCCGACGAAACTCCGAGCCCAGCTCCTGCAGGTTGGCTCGGAGCTGGAAAAGCAAACATGGCTGGCTAAGTACGCCACCCGGCGAATCTTCGAGTGCAACTCCTGCAGCCAGCACACGGATCAGATCAGTACCATGCGAGAGACCAGTTCGGCATGGTGCCGAAAAGAAGGGCAATCGGCTATTCCAAGCCGTACCCCGACGAGTACGAGATGATCCCGCTGCCACCTAAATATCGGCTCCCTGACTTCTCCAAATTCAGTGGATCAGATGGCTCCAGCTCCATCGAGCACGTCGGCCGATATTTGGCGCAACTAGGACCGGCTTCAGTGTCGGATCAGCTACGCGTGAGGCTCTTCTCACAATCCCTCACGGGATCGGCTTTCGGATGGTACACCTCTTTGCCAGCAAACTCCATCCGGTCTTGGAAGCAATTGGAAGAACAGTTCCATATGCAATACCATTCAGAAGCTTCCGAGTCTAGCATTGCCGATCTAGCACAACTACGTCAGAAGCGCGGAGAAACGGTGACAGAGTACATCCAGCGCTTCAGGAATCTTAGGAACCGATGTTATTCGGTTCGTATAACTGAAAAGGAAGCAGTCGAGTTGGCAGTAGCTGGCCTTGCAACACAGCTCAAGGACATGGCCTCCCAAGTAGATTATCCCTCGCTGGCGCACATGGTTCAGAAACTATCAGCATATGAACAGCGCCACCCGGACCTGTACCAAGACAAGTTCAAGCGTGCAGTAGTCCTGGTCGATGCAGAGGAAGACGAAGTTCCTGCGGGAGACCAAGAAGTAGCAGTGGCTGAGTGGACTCGGGGAGGAACCCCCGTGTCCTGCAAATGGGTAAAGCCACCAGGGCCGCCCAGGGGATTTGATTTTGACGTGACCAAGACTGAACAAATCTTCGACCTCCTGCTCAAGGAGAAACAGTTGACGATTCCTGAAGGTCTCAAGTTCCCCACGGCGCAAGAGCTGAACGGAAAGCCATACTGCAAATGGCACAACTCGCTCTCCCATGCCACCAACGACTGCAGGGTGTGGCATCAACACATCCAAGCGGCGATAGAGAAGGGGCGTCTAATTTTCAACCAGTACGCCATGAAGGTCGACACCCAACCCTTCCCCGCCGTTAACATGGTAGAAGTCACCTACCCTGAGGGTTGCCAGCCAGGTCCCTCGTTCAGCATCAACATGGTAGGACCTGGGAACCACTCTGGCAAAGATGGAGATGAGGGCAGCTGCTCTCATAGCAAGGACACAGAGGAGGCCGCTCCACGCGATCGGCTCCATCATGATGGCAAGAGCTACGTCACAGAGGGAGAGGTGAAGAACATAAGATATCAACGACCTCTCTCTGATCACCTCCTCAACAAATATGTGAGTCAGTATGACCAACGCCGATGGTCCAACTATGATGATAAAGGAGATCGTCTGGCTAGCGAAGCCAGAAGACATCGTCGGCATGATCGCGATGAGGAGGAGCACGAGCGCCGTGCCAAAGAAGAAACAAGGGAGCAAGATGACAACGCCAGACACTGGGACTGCCCCTTCTTCAGACACTGCTGGGATTCAGGAATGAGCCGATTGCCCACAATCGGCAACTGCCCAGAATGCAACCAGAAGAAGAAGGAGGCAGCCAACGTGTCTGTGTTCAAGCGCTTAGGGCCTCTCCCGCCACAAACCAAACGCGCTGAGTCGCCTCGTTGGGCAGATCTTGAGGATTCCGAAGACGAGGGACTAGAAGAAGAAGAAGACAGGTACCACCGTCCAAGGTGGTGCCCTGACGGACTCAGCCGTTCACAAAAACGCAGGGTTCAGCGGTTGCGCGGCCTGGAGGAAGCCGAAAGGTTATACCTGCATACGCTAAGGAAGGCACGGCCTGATCTGGCTGCAAAGGTTCAGCGAGCCCTGGATGAAGAGGGTCGTCCACGGAGAATGGAGTGGCGTCCCAAGCAAAGGAAAGCCGATGATGAAACATCGGCTAGCACAAACATGGTGCTCGCCTTGCCGACGGAGCTTAGTGCTCCACGATTATACGATGCACTCAAGGTGGACGACGGCAAGCGCATAAAGTCAGAGGTTGGGTTGGTTTTATCCAGCCTGACCGAGTAGCAAGAAAACACTAGCGAGCAAAACAAGGCGAGGCTGATCCTTGTGATCGGCCCCAAAAAATTTATGGAGGGACATTACAAAACCTTCATCGAACAAGCAATGTGAAGGCCGATTCCAGCAATCGGCCAAAATTATCCTCTGCACATATTCTGCTTGTGTTCAGCAACGATCCACTGGGCAGCGGCCACGTCGGCAGATGAAAGTCAGCATGAATCTTTACGAAGCTGGCGTGCAAGTGCAGTGCCCTGACTAACCATAAAAGCCGATATCTGCAGTCATTTGGCAGATTCGGCTCGGGGGGCATATAGTCAGATAAACATGTGCAAACATGCGTGCAGTGGAACATTGGGGGCCGATTAAGAAAAAATCGGCCAAATAAAAAAAAAATCGCAAGAAGCAAAGCCGATGCGCAGCCGTTGACTCTAGTACAGTCACACAAGACCAAGACCGGCTGGTTATATGCTCAAAGTTCACATCGACATCGACGGTCAGTGCAGGAAAGGAGCCGATCTGACCTGCAAGGCGCGAGAAGTAGACTGAAGAAGCTCGGGGGGCAGCTCGCCCTGAAGGCTCTCTGCTCTGGAGAGCCGATTTTGCTGAAATCGGCTGGTTCTGCATCATGACTTGGGAACCGATGGCGACACATTTGGTTAGTCCACTAATATGCTCGCTTTGATAGAGGCTCGGGGGGCAACTGATGGCGTAGAATTTTCTGTTCTTAAGAAGCCGATTGGGATTTCATCGGGTTGAAAGCCCAGAGGTATCAACTTCAGCATCAAGTCGTTTCAGCAATGGTTCTGGGGTTCTCGTAAGAACGTCGATCTGCCTAGTTGTCCGCCAGAGCTCAAAGTCGTCAGTTGGGAAAAGCAAAAAAAATGGATCGTGAAGGATTGATATGTTAACGTCAGCTCTCGGGCATTGATCAAATTCACGATTGCTCCAACGTCAAAGGGATGAAGCATGGGACATTGAGAGACCGGTGCGTTGTCATCGGCTCGTTAGGCATTGGCTAAGTGACGATCGGCGGGGTCAGCATAAAAGGAAATCGGCTGAATTGGCATAAGAGAAATCGGCAGAATCAAATTGGGGAATTTCTTCATTGATAAACCAGATTTCTTACATAGAAGAGCTGATTGCTCTCAAAAGGGGAGTACTAAGGGGATACATTGCCCCGTCTACTGCTGCTGATCCTATTCTAGAAGTCCTGTTCTACGGGCCATCACTGCCCTCGTCGTCACCCTCGTCAGCGCTGTCGGCGCTGCTCCCGGCGGGCTCGTCGTCGCTGCTGTAGAGGCCGCCGGCAGGACCTTCGTTGTCCTCGTCCTCTACGTCGTCGTCGTCGTCGTCGCTATCGTAGTCACTGAGATTCCCTGGCCAGGGGCAGTGGCGCTTGGCCGGCGGCTCGTCGGAGGGGCTGTCGTCGTTGTCCTCCTCCTCCTCTTCCTCCTCCTTCACCTCGGAGGAGGTAAAGTCATCCCAGGAGAAGCGATCGTCATCGCTCTCCTCCTCCGATTCCCCGTCGGCAAGGAAGCGGAGGTCGCTCTCCCCGTCCGTCGAGGACTCGTCGTCCTCGGACCAGATGGAGAAGTCATGGTCTGGCTCCTCCCCGGCCTCTATGGCGCGGCGGGTGTTGGCCGCATGGACTTCTTGTGGGCTTGGTGCTGGCATCGGCTCGGGGGAGGAAGAGGACTCAAAGGAAAGTCCCGACGAGGCGGAGGAAGAAGAAGACATGGTGCGCAGAAGGGTTTTTTGGGGTGCCGATGGCTGGAACAGAGGAAGGGGATAAAGATAACTAATCAGTCGGCACGGTTAAATAATGAGAAACCTGGTGGGAATTACTGCCATTACAGTTTCCGAAGGGGTGATGTCAGAGCTATCGAATTTTGCAGAGAAGCTGAGAGGACAGGGCATAATGATGACGGATGCTGCAAATGGCTCTGCTCTGCCACGACATGACCCTTCGAAGGAAAAACAGAGTGGTTTTGGAATTATCATTGCCAAAACCAGGGGGGCATGTGTTATCACCTGATTTTGGTCAAATCAGGAGGAGGGCCGTAAGAGAGATGGGCTTGGAAGATTACACGTGGAAGATCTCTGAAGCGGCCTTGCACAGAGAATTTGGGCTAGATTGCCCGTGTATCTTTAATTATAGTAGATTATATCTTAGATCAAAAGTTAGAGTTTGTATCGCGCACGGTGGGATATTCCCACGTTAGAAAGTCCCCTGGACTATAAATATGTATCTAGGGTTTATGGAATAAACAACAACTCACGTTCAACCCAAACAAACCAATCTCGGCGCATCGCCAACTCCTTCGTCTCGAGGGTTTCTATCAGGTAAGCGACATGCTGCCTAGATCGCATCTTGCGATCTAGGCAGCACAAGCTCCACGTTGTTCATGCGTTGCTCGTACTGAAGCGCTTTTGATGGCGAGCAACGTAGTTATCATAGATGTGTTAGGGTTAGCATAGTTCTTCGTATAACATGCTTACGTAGTGCAACCCTTGCATATCTAGCCGCCCTCACACCTATCTTAGGTGTGGGGGCGGCACCCCGCTTGATCATTATTTAGTAGATCTGATCCGTTACGATTGCTCCTTGTTCTACAAGGATTAGTTTAATATCTGCAATAGTTAGGCCTTACAAAGGGGGGGAGGATCCAGCGGCACGTAGGGTGGCGTTCGCAAGTCCTAAACAGGATGTTCCGAGGATCAACTTCATGTTGGTTTTTAGGCCTTGTTTAGGATCGGCTTACGATCACCGTGCGTGGCCGCGAGGCCCAACCTGGAGTAGGATGATCCGATTATGCGGTGAAAACCCTAAATCGTCGTAGATCTCATTAGCTTTATCTTGATCAAGCAGGACCACCATATATTCGTGCACCCCGTACGAATCATGGGTGGATCGGCTCTTTGAGCCGATTCACAGGATAACCTGAGAGCCGATCGAGGCTCGTATTTAATGTTTACGTGTATGCCATGCAGGAAACTAAGCGAGGCATCCCCATCACCTTCCTGACCAGGTATAGGTCAGGTGGCACGCCCTTGCACTTCGCATCGGACGTGTGACCAGAAGAGCATTGCGGGCCGTCGCTCGGAGGGGTCTCAGCCAGCCGCAGCTCTAGGCTCTTCCCGGCTCTACCGTGTTGACCGTCGCTGCCCGCCGGTGGGTTTTGGCAGTCAACAAAGCTGCGACTCGCCCAGTCAACTGTTGTATTTATTTCAACTTTGTTGGCTTCCTCATTGTTACGATGGCTTGAATTTTCTCTGGATTAGCTTCGATTCCTCTTGCTGAAACTAGAACCCGAGAAATTCTCCCGCAGGGACGCCAAAAGAGCACTTTGTCGGGTTCAGCTTGAGGCAGAACTTGTCAAGGTTGTCGAAACTTTTCTTTAAATCCTCGATCAATGTTGACCCCTTCTTTGTTATTATGATGACATCATCAATGTACACTTGTACGTTTTTGCCAATCTGTGTCGCAAGACACTTCTGCATCATCCGCTGATATGTTGCTCCCGCGTTTTTCAGACCAAAAGGCATTGTTTTGTAGCAGAACACGCCATAAGGTGTTATGAACGCTGTTTTGACCTCATCATCTTCTTTTAGTCTGATCTGGTTATAACCAGAATATGCATCCAAGAAGGAAAGATGTTCACATCCTGCCGTGGAGTCGATAATTTGATCGATCCTTGGGAGGGGAAAGTGATCCTTTGGACAGTGTTTATTGAGACACGTAAAGTCGACACACATGCGAAGGACTTTCGTGTTTTTCTTCGGGACCAGCACTGGGTTAGCTACCCACGTGTCCTCTGTATATAACTCTTTGATAAAACCAGCTTCTATGAGTCGATCAATCTCTGATAGCATGGCTTTGCGGTTTGGTTCCGAAAAACGCCGCAAAGGTTGTTTAATTGGTCTCGCTATTGGATCCAAGTTTAGGTGGTGCTCGGCAAGTTCCCTGGGTACTCCTGGCATGTCAGCGGGACACCATGCGAAGATTTTCCAGTGCTCACAGAGGAACTCGACGAGCGCGCTTTCCTATGCGAGGTCCATGTTTGTTGCAATGTACGTCATTTTCTTGGGATCTGTCGGGTGAATCTGTACTTCCTTAGAATCCTTGGTAGTGTTAAAGGTTGGCTCCCTGAGTGGCCTTCCTACATCTAGCAACACGTCATAGTCGGTTGTTAGCCTTGACGCCATATATTCTGCTTGCATCCCGAAGGTTTCTGCAGTCGATGAAAATTCTTGTCGCATTTATCAGCTAACGCGAAACTGCCTTTTACTGTAATCGGTCCCTTGGGTCCAGGTAGCCTCCACTGAAGGAGATATGCCCAAGAGGCAATAATAAAAGTGGTTATTATATATCTTTATGTTTATGATAAATGTTTATATATCATGCTATAATTGTATTAACCGAAACATTAGTACATGTGTGATATGTAGACAACAAAGAGTCCCTAGTATGCCTCTTAACTAGCTTGTTGATTAATGGATGATTAGTTTCATAATCATGAACATTGGATGTTATTAATAACAAGGTTATATCATTATATGAATGATGTAATGGACACACCCAATTAAGCATAGCATAAGATCACGTCATTGAGTTATTTGCTATAAGCTTTCGATACATAGTTACCTAGTCCTTATGACCATGAGATCATGTAAATCACTTATACCGGAAAGGTACTTTGATTACACCAAACGCCACTGCGTAAATGGGTGGTTATAAAGGTGGGATTAAGTATCCGGAAAGTATGAGTTGAGGCATATGGATCAATAGTGGGATTTGTCCATCCCGATGACGGATAGATATACTCTGGGCCCTCTCGGTGGAATGTCGTCTAATGTCTTACAAGCATATGAATAAGTTCATAAGAGACCACATACCACGGTACGAGTAAAGAGTACTTGTCAGGAAACGAGGTTGAACAAGGTATAGAGTGATACCAATGATCAAACCTCGGACAAGTAAAATATCGCGTGACAAAGGGAATTGGTATCGTATGTGAATGGTTCATTCGATCACTGAAGTCATCGTTGAATATGTGGGAGCCATTATGGATCTCCAGATCCCGCTATTGGTTATTGGTCGGAGTGAGTACTCAACCATGTCCGCATAGTTCGCGAACCGTAGGGTGACACACTTAAGGTTTGATGTTGAAATGGTAGAACTTGAAAATTGAATGGAGTTCGAATATTTGTTCGGAGTCCTGGATGAGATCCCGGACATCATGAGGAGTTCCGGAATGGTCCGGAGAATAAGATTCATATATAGGAAGTCATATTCCAAGTTTGGAAATGATCCGGTGCATTTATGGCAGGTTCTAGAAGGTTCTAGAAAAGTCCGGAAGAAATCACCATGGAAAGTGGAGTCCCGGAGGGACTCCACCTTGCATGACCAGCCAACCCTAAAGGGGAGGAGTCCAAGGTGGACTCCCCAAAGGGTGGCCGGCCAACCCCCCAAGGAAGGGGTGGGAGTCCCACCTTGAGTGGGGTTTCCCCCCTTGAGTAGGTTTCCCACCTATGGGAGGTTTCATTGTTGGGGTCTTATTCGAAGACTTGGATACCAACACTTGGGGATTTCCACCTATATAATGAGGAGGAGAGGGAGGGGCTGCCCACTCTTGGCCGCACCACCTAGGGCTGCCCTTGGCCGGCGCCCTAGCCTCCCCCTCTCCCCAAACCCTAGCCTCTCCTCCTCCACATAATACTCCCGCAGCGCATAGGCGAAGCCCTACCGGAGTTCTCCACCACCACCGCCACCATGCCGTCGTGCTTCCGGATTCAAGGAGGAGCTACTACTTCCGCTGCCCGCTGGAACGGGGAGAAGGACGTCGTCTTCATCAACACCGAACGTGTGACCGAGTACGGAGGTGCTGCCCGATTGTGGCACCGTGATCAAGATCTTCTACGCGCTTTTGCAAGCGGCAAGTGATCGTCTACCGCAGCAATAAGAGCCTACTCTTATAGGCTTTGGAAATCTTCAAGGGTTAGTCTTGATCATCCCCTCGTTGCTCCCGTCTTCTAGATTGCATCTTGGCTTGGATTGCGTTCTCGCGGTAGGAATTTTTTTGTTTTCTATGCAACGAATCCCTACAGTGGTATCAGAGCCGTGTCTATGCATAGATGGTTGCACGAGTAGAACACAATGGTTTTGTGGGCGTTGATGCTCTTGTTGTCTTTAGTTTGAGTACTTTGTATCTTTGTGGCATAGTGGGATGAAGCGGCTCGGACTAACTTTACATGACCGCGTTCATGAGACTTGTTCCTCGTTCGACATGCAACTTGTATTGCATAAGAGGCTTTGCGGGTGTCTGTCTCTCCTACTATAGTGAAGATTCAATTTACTCTTCTATTGACAACATTAGTATCACCGTTGTGGTTCATGTTCGTAGGTAGATTAGATCTCTCTCGAAACCCTAAACCACGTAAAATATGCAAACCAAATTAGAGACGTCTAACTTGTTTTTGCAGGGTTTGGTGATGTGATATGGCCATAATGTGATGATGAATATGTATGAGATGATCATTATTGTATTGTGGCAACCGGCAGGAGCCTTATGGTTGTCTTTAATTTTCATGTTGAGTAGTATTTCAAAGTAGTTGTAATAGTTGCTACATGAGCTGAACAACCATGAAGACGGCGCCATGGACCTTGACGCTACGCCGACGATGATGGAGATCATGCCCGTTGATGATGGAGATCGTGTCCGTGCTTTGGAGATAAAGATCAAAGGCGCAAAGACAAAAAGGGCCATATCATATCACATATGAATTGCATGTGATGTTAATCCTTTATGCATCTTATTTTGCTTAGATCGCGACGGTAGCATTATAAGATGATCCCTCACATTAATATCAAGATAATAAAGTGTTCTCCCCTCGTATGCACCGTTGTACAGTTCGTCGTTTCGAAGCATCTCGTGATGATCGGATGTGATAGACTCAACGTTCACATACAACGGGTGTAAGCCATGTTGCACACGCGGAATACTTGGGTTTGCTTGACGAGCCTAGCATGTACAGACATGGCCTCGGGACAACGGAAACCGAAAGGTTGAACACGAGTCATATGGATGATATGATCAACATGTTGATGTTCACCATTGAAGCTACATCATCTCACGTGATGATCGGTTTTGGTGTAGTGGATTTGGATCGTGTACCACTTAACAACTATGAGGGATGTTGTATTAAGTGGGAGTTCATTAGTAATTAGATTAGAACATGAACTAATTATCATAAACATAGTCTGAGTAGTATTTTGAATTAATTTTGTAGTATTGGCATCCGTTTTCTACTATGCGCTAGTCTTGTTATTGAGATAGAAATACTGTTAAAATCTGACAAGAAACTTTACGGATTGGTACCGTATTGTTAAAGAATCAAGAATTTATTAAGTCCTACTGCAATCTTTTAGTAAACCTCACATTGTTGATTCAAAGAGCTATGGTTTCAATTAGTAACTAAAGTTATCTTGTCTCCGTAAAACTTGAAGTTCAAATCTGTTTGAAAAGTAAGGAGCTGAAAATTTAGTTTTCGGAAATAATCAAGGTATAAGATATATGTGATATCTAAGACTTTATTGCAAGATGATAGAATATAATTTGGTGAGACTACATAAACTCATAAGTTTTATGGGAATGTATGAAGGTTGAAGACGCCAGGCGTCACAATCCTCCAACTATTGGGGCACTAACGATATTCGCATATCCATGAAGTTATCATCCTTAGTATGCACCGTTGCTAAGACTCGTCGTATCGAAGCATCACGTGATGATCGGGTGTGATAGATTCTACGTGTGCATACAACGGGTGCAAGCCAGATTTGCACATGCGAATACTAAGGTTAAACTTTATGAGCCTAGCATGTACAGACATGGTCTCAGAAAGTTGTCATGATTTGATGGATAAAATTATGAGTGAAATTGTTCATCGTATTACAAAGTTACTAATAGTGAAATCTAGAACACTTGTCATATGATGATCAACTTCAAAATAAGAACCTCAAGGTTATTGGTATTAGACCAACAAACCTAGAAGTTATTGATGTTGAAGTGTTTTTCTGAATAATGAGGAAAACTAAAAGAGAAACTGCAAAAGATATTTTGGCAGAAAGAAAGAAAAGACTAGAAAGTCTAGCTCAGGTGTATATAAATGATATACATGTTATGGTTGTATTCCTAGTTAGGTCACACTATGAAATTCTTGGGTATTAGTACTATATTGGTTGGTATGAAGTGTCATACAAAACAACGCAATACAAGAATACAATGGCCTAAGTGACTAACAAGGAATATGATAGGAATGCACGTCTAGAACAAAATAAAATGTTATTATGTTCGTCGTTGGCATTCTATCTAGCCCTTAGAATTTATAATAAATAACTTAATAATTGTTATTTTGCTCTGGTCAAATGAAAACAATGAGTTGTTCAAATTATGACATTACTCCATGTATGATGGATAAGTTATTATAAATCTTAATGGTGAAACACACATACATAACACTGACGCTAAAATGCCATAAGGCAAATGATTTGAATTACACTTATTTGTGGAACCGCCATTTAGGTCATGTTAGAAAGGAACGCATGAAGGAACTCCATGCAAATGGATTTTTGGAGTCATTTGATTTTTGAATCGTTTGGCGCTTGCAAATCTTTTCTAAAAAGAGAATGACTAAAATACCGTTCATAGGCCAAGAGTTGAACGGGCAACTAACTTAGTGGAAAAATACATGATGATGTATGTGGTTCACTGGGCATAGTTGTGTGCGGGAGATTCTTCTACTTCATGAAAACTTTCAACAATGAATTGAGTATATATATGTGGATATATTCAATAAGGAAGAAGTTTGAAACATTTGAATGGATTCAAATAAATTTCAGCATGAAGTGGAAATCATCGTAATAGAAAAGTCAAATATCTATGATTGGATCATAGTGGAAATATTTGAATTACTAGTTTTAGCGAACATCTAAGAGAGTTATGAAATTATTCTACAACTCACGTTTCTTGGAGTATCATAGTGATGATGAAGTATCCGAGAGATGTATCCAAACCTTGTTGGGTCAATGATGAGATAAAATATTAATGCCATTATATTTTTTATGGATTATGCTTTAGAGACTACCGCTTTTACACTAAATAGAGCATCATCATGATCCGTTGAAATGACACCATACAGGTTATGGCATGGGTATAAACCCTAATAGTCCTTTCTTTAAATTTTGGTCTAAACCAAAATCGGATGAATGTCTTTGTTGGTTATCCCAAAGAATTGATTGGGAATTCTTCCCACTATATAGACAAAGACAAAAGTGTTTGTCAATGTTTCTTATTTCCAAGAAATTGTTTCTAGCGAAGTTTTTGAGTGGGAGGACAATAGAACTTGATAAGGTTTATGAACCTGAGCATAATGATCAGAGTAGCGCAGCATCGGAAATTGGTTCCGGAAGCGACCATGACGAACATGGCTCCCATGAGTACAAAGTGTTTTAGCCATGGAGATCGAAGTACATATTGAACCTTGTAGGTATGGTTTACTTTGTGATCAAATAAATGATTTGTGAACAAAGGATTGATTTTGAACAATGATAAACCAACTACAAACAAAGAAGTTATGATGGGCCCTGACTCCGTTAAAATGGCTATATGCCATGAAATCCAAGATAGATAAATACTTTTTGAAAGTAAATGGATCTATAAAATTGATGGACTTGGATGGAATATCCTTGAAGAAGCTCGACTTGTTGAAAAGTTGTTTACAACAAAGTTCAAAGAGTTGACTACGATAAGATTATATCTTCCGTAGCAATGCTTATAGTCTATGTGGATTATTCTAGTAATCACTACATATTTCTTTTATGAGATATGCTAGTAGGATGGCAAAATACACTACTTAACAGAAGTGTGTATTAAAAGTGTATACAAGATACAACCAATTGATTTGCTAGTCCGTAGAATACTAGATAGGTATACGAACTTCAATTGGATGAAGTGAGTATCACGGAGTTGGAATCTTCACCAGATGAAATAGTCAAAGAGTTTTTGATTTCATAAGAGACGATGAAGAGACTTGCATTTGCAAGAAATTAAGTGGGAGCGCTGAGACATATTTATAATACTTATGTAGATGACATATAGTTGGTTATAAATGATGTAATTATATACTTGATTAAAAGGTTTCATTGAGAAATTAACTTCAATGAAAGGATATAGACAGAAACAAATTTTGTGTCAAGATCTATAAAGATAGATTAAAACACATAATATGTTTAAGTCAAAGTACATAGAATAGATATTGAAATAGTTCAATATAAAAAATATTCTTGTCATGCTAAGTTTTAACAAGACTTGAGTGTATCTGACACTCAATGAGTAAAAACACATGAGTGATTATAGATCACGAATAATATGTACAATCAGATGTCATGTGCTATAAAGTGTTATGAGCATATACCAGAATGATTCATATGATGATCATTGGACGACAGTAAGAGTATCCTTGAGTACTTTAGAAGAAACCAAGGATATATATATAGTTTTGTATGGAGAAATGACAAACAAATCGCTGTAAGGTGATTACACCGATATTTGTTTTGTCACATATAAAAATAGAATTTCAATCTCAAATTAGACTAAGTGTTGTTCTAAAGGTAGCACGATGAGCTAGAAGTTGTTTATGCTAGATTTAGAAGAGTTCTAAATATTATGACGGATTCTACAAAAGAAGGCAGAATATGTCATTGTTTTGACAATGACAAAGGATGTTAAAGTCAAGAGGTTCTTTGAGAACTTGGTGTAGTTCCGACAGAGTCAGAACTTTGAAGCTATATTGTGTGTGACAATACTAGTAACATATTTCAGACCGCGGAATTAAGGTTCCACCAGAAGACCAAACATATTTAATGCCGACTCATTTGGAAATGAGTGATGCGTTGAGACGCAAATGAATTACAAAATACATACGTTTCTGAGCATGTCAGATCCGTTGACTAAAACCTCTCCCGTGAGCAAAACATGATAAAACACCAGAAGGCCAAGGTGTTATATCTTTACAAATGTAAACTAGATTATTGACTCTAGTGCAAGTGGGAGACTGAAGGAGATATGCCCAAGAGGCAATAATAAAAGTGGTTATTATATATCTTTATGTTTATGATAAATGTTTATATATCATGCTATAATTGTATTAACCGAAACATTAGTACATGTGTGATATGTAGACAACAAAGAGTCCCTAGTATGCCTCTTAACTAGCTTGTTGATTAATGGATGATTAGTTTCATAATCATGAACATTGGATGTTATTAATAACAAGGTTATATCATTATATGAATGATGTAATGGACACACCCAATTAAGCATAGCATAAGATCACGTCATTGAGTTATTTGCTATAAGCTTTCGATACATAGTTACCTAGTCCTTATGACCATGAGATCATGTAAATCACTTATACCGGAAAGGTACTTTGATTACACCAAACGCCACTGCGTAAATGGGTGGTTATAAAGGTGGGATTAAGTATCCGGAAAGTATGAGTTGAGGCATATGGATCAACAGTGGGATTTGTCCATCCCGATGACGGATAGATATACTCTGGGCCCTCTCGGTGGAATGTCATCTAATGTCTTGCAAGCATATGAATAAGTTCATAAGAGACCACATACCACGGTACGAGTAAAGAGTACTTGTCAGGAAACGAGGTTGAACAAGGTATAGAGTGATACCAATGATCAAACCTCAGACAAGTAAAATATCGCGTGACAAAGGGAATTGGTATCGTATGTGAATGGTTCATTCGATCACTGAAGTCATCGTTGAATATGTGGGAGCCATTATGGATCTCCAGATCCCGCTATTGGTTATTGGTCGGAGTGAGTACTTAACCATGTCCGCATAGTTCGTGAACCGTAGGGTGACACACTTAAGGTTTGATGTTGAAATGGTAGAACTTGAAAATGTAATGGAGTTCGAATATTTGTTCGGAGTCCTGGATGAGATCCCGGACATCACGAGGAGTTCCGGAATGGTCCGGAGAATAAGATTCATATATAGGAAGTCATATTCCAAGTTTGGAAATGATCCGGTGCATTTATGGCAGGTTCTAGAAGGTTCTAGAAAAGTCCGGAAGAAATCACCATGGAAAGTGGAGTCCCGGAGGGACTCCACCTTGCATGACCAGCCAACCCTAAAGGGGAGGAGTCCAAGGTGGACTCCCCAAAGGGTGGCCGGCCAACCCCCCAAGGAAGGGGTGGGAGTCCCACCTTGAGTGGGGTTTCCCCCCTTGAGTAGGTTTCCCACCTATGGGAGGTTTCATTGTTGGGGTCTTATTCGAAGACTTGGATACCAACACTTGGGGATTTCCACCTATATAATGAGGAGGAGAGGGAGGGGGCTGCCCACTCTTGGCCGCACCACCTAGGGCTGCCCTTGGCCGGCGCCCTAGCCTCCCCCTCTCCCCAAACCCTAGCCTCTCCTCCTCCACATAATACTCCCACAACGCATAGGCGAAGCCCTGCCGGAGTTCTCCACCACCACCGCCACCACGCCGTCGTGCTGCCGGATTCAAGGAGGAGCTACTACTTCCGCTGCCCACTGGAACGGGGAGAAGGACGTCGTCTTCATCAACACCGAACGTGTGACCGAGTACGGAGGTGCTGCCCGATTGTGGCACCATGATCAAGATCTTCTACGCGCTTTTGCAAGCGGCAAGTGATCGTCTACCGCAGCAATAAGAGCCTACTCTTATAGGCTTTGGAAATCTTCAAGGGTTAGTCTTGATCATCCACTCGTTGCTCCCGTCTTCTAGATTGCATCTTGGCTTGGATTGCGTTCTCGCGGTAGGAAAATTTTTGTTTTCTATGCAACGAATCCCTACATCCACAACAAGTATGTGTAGTGAGGTACCGCCATAAACCTGGCATACGCTGGTCGTCCCAACAAAGCGTGATATTGCGATGGAAAATCGACAACTTCGAACTCCAGCCTTTCTATCCTGTAGTTTTCTCGGGTTCCAAACTGAACGTCGAGATTGATCTTCCCCAGCGGATCACTTGGCTTGTTTGGCATGATACCATGGAAACGTGTGTTAGTTGGTTTTAGGTTTGCCAGGGATATGTTCATCTTCCTTAGTGTATCTGCATACATAAGGTTTAGACTACTGCCTCCATCTATGAATACTCGAGACACGTCGAACCCTACGATCACCGCTGGTAAGATAAGTGCTGATTTCCCTGGTCGAGGAACTTGCTGCGGGTGATCCCCTATTGTGAAGCCAATGTCCTGTCCCGACCAATTCAGGTACTCAATCGTTGGTGGAGGCATCTTTTCTGCCATGAACACTTGATGCGAGATTACTTTCTGGGCCCTGTTAGATGGCCTATATTTCTGAATCATCGAAACCGCGCCGTTGGCGTTGGTGTCGATATATGGAGGTGGGTGTGGTGCTGCCGCTATTCTGAGCTGGTGCCGATTTTCGTCCGTAATTGCGGGAGGGGGCGGAAGGTGGATCTCACTCCTGGGCCCCTGGGGATTTCTATTTGTTGCTTGAGCATTGGCTTGCCCTGCAAACCTCAACATTGCTTGAAAATTTTGACAGTCCTTCTGCAGATGTCATGACTGCCTCTTCCCATTATTGTCGAGATAGAAATGCATCTGACATGGTCCGTTCATCATATCCTCGGGAGATATATATGGTCTCTGGAACCTTGGTCCACTATTTTGTCTGTTGTTACGGGAGTCATCTCTATTGTCGCCTCGCTGCTCGCTACTCCTTTGATATTCATCTCTATTGTTTCCTCCAGTGTTTTCTCGAAAACCAGCCGATATTTGGCCAGGAGCATCATAACTCGAGAACTGCCGAGGAAATCATCGTCTATTTTGAAAATTTCGACTGCGGTCCTCCTCTGGTGACCTATGTCGCTTGTTGTGAACATCATCTTCTCCATCTGTCCACCTATTTGCTATTTCCATTAATGCTGATATTATCCTTGGGTTGGTTCTCCCCAAATCTTCGATAAAATCTCCTCGTCGAATTCCAGCCACAAACGCATCTATTGCTCTCTCATCAGATATGCTCTCTGCCGAGTTTTTAATGATGTTCCACCTCTAGATGTACTTTCTCATTGATTCATCATGCTTTTGTCTACACGACCTCAACTCCTCTAGTGATGCGGGTTTTTTGCAGGTGGATCGGAAATTCTTGACGAATACATCCTCAAAACTGTCCCAGCTGTCGATGGAACCTGGAGGCAGCTTCTTTATCCAGGATCGTGCGGCTCCACTCAGGTGTACTTGAATGCTCTGCATGGCTATTGCTCTGGTTCCACCTATCAGCTTCACCGTCTCAAGATAATCAACTAGCCAATCCTCAGGATCTTGTAAACCATCGAATTTTTTGAAATTATCGGGTAGCTTAAATCCTGACGGGACCCGAGTTTTTCGAACTCGTCTCGTAAAGCACGGAAGTCCACACATATCTTCTTCATCGACTTCTGGTGAATGTCGATGTTCCCTTATGTCCTGTCGCGCTCTATCCACCCTTGCCTGAGTCGCTGCATCTCTTGCCCCACTCGCTCTTGGGGGATCTTGAACTGCTGCAGTAGGTCGTGGACTATTTTGCCTTGCAGATCCTTTGGGAGGTGTAGTTACAAATGCTGTTCCCATGGCTCCAACTCCTGCCATGGCCATGTTATACAATGCTTCCCTTGGATCTCCGGGAGGTGGCCTGGATGCGAGGATAAAAGCTTGCGTCGCCATGTACCCAGCTTCCGGTGTTTTAGGAATAATGTTCCCCCTCGTGTCTATTGACATAAAAGACATGTCGAGGTTTTGAACCAAATTCTCCCTATCAGCCTCAAGTATATTTTGCAGCCGAGATCTCGCTCTATTTCGAGCTGCTCTGTGACTATCTCCCGAAGTGCCAGATTGTCGACTCAAATCCGCCCTTCGCCTGCTTGACGCAGAAGCCGCTTCTTGCCTCCTGTCCAGCTCGATTTTTTGTTTCTCGAGCTCCCGCCTGGTACGTGCAAGCCTATATTGATACGCTTGTAACTCTTCAGGTGTCGATGTTATGGTCATTGGCTCTGCACCATTAATAGCTCTTGCGACTCGATCCCATACTGTCTGCGGAAATTGCACAATCTCTCGTGTTCCAGGCACGATATATTTGGTCCCCAAACCTCGCGTGAGATCTGCGGGATCGACGTACGGGTTTCCCGCGCCGTCAAAGTTCTCTGATGTCTTCTCCTGCGGACGACTTGTGTCTCCAATTGCATAGATTTGATGATATTTTGAATTTTGAACTTTGTCAGGTTTGGTGACACCATCATATAGATTGGTGAAGACCTCTCCAACAATAGTGGATCTATCCATGAAGTTGAAGTTGTCGATGTTGCTCGAGTCATCGCTTATATCGGAGTCCACAGATGACTCGAAGGACATGTCGCTGAAGATCTTGGCGAGTTTTTCACTTGCCATAGTGCTGATGAAGCGTGGCGGCGAAATCTCCTCGTCTCCTGTCTCAGTCGATGATGTGGAGTTCAAAAAATCGGAATCAATCTCTGATAATCCCGACGAGATCGGAATTTCGAGACGATACGATCCTTTTTTTTCGACGCGGAAGTGGAACTTGCCAAACGTCATCTCCATAGGCTCCTCCAGATACGCATATGCATCCAAACGGGATGGCGGGTGAGGAACAAAATCGACTAGATCAGTTTCGATCTGTTTACCTCTGTCCATCGCGTTGCTTGCTACCGAAGAAGTCGACGATCTTGAACGTGCCATCGAGATCAACTCCTTGTTGCCTCTAATCCCCACAGACAGCGCCAATTGACAAGGGATTAACTTATCAATGCCTACAAATTGTAGACTAGGGTTTAGTTGGAAGTAGAGGGCAAGTAGATCTCGAAGGTTTCAGCCGAAAAGTGCTCGACGATTATGAAATTAGGGTTGCGTGAAACAATGAGTTGATCCTTTCTTTGTCCCTCGACTCCCCCTTATATAGGAGGCGGAGCCGAGGGATTCGTAATACACAAGTTACAGAGTCCGGGAGGGTTTCTGACCCGTCCCGTAATGATTACAAGTCGATATTCCTAATACAATTCTATCTTTCCTTAAATACTAACTGGGCTTCCAGGCTTCATATTCTTTGGCTTGTGGACCTCCAGTAAACCCCGGGTACCATCTTCGGCAGGCCCATTGGGGATGCCTATGTCAGGCGGTATGTGTATATTTGCCGTTTTGAGTGTTTAGGAGGATTTCCACACAGTTGGGTGAAATGTCTTCATGTATTTTCCATTGATAGCGCGAGGAAGCATGTTCCCTTCATATATTTCACCAAATACGAGTTGCCGGGTACGATCCTCGCGATCCATAGAGGCCCTTTCTAGCTAGGTGACCACTTGTCAAATTTCCAGCTTCTAGAATCAATTGGCAGGATAGTTTTACAGACCAAGTCTCCAACTTGGAATTCTTTAAGTTGAACCTTCTTGTTGTATTTTTAGCCACACAGAACTTTTCCTTCTCAATGGCATGTAAGGACATCAGGCATCTATTGGCCACTTCGTCGATGTTGTCCACCATGAGATTGTGGTAGTCTTTAGCCGATAAATCATTATGATGAGCAAACCTTAGGGTGGCCAGATTCATCTTTACAAGTAAGACGATGTCTCGTCCGTAGACTAACTCAAAGGGAATAACTTTGGTTTCTCCATGCCTTGAGATTATATGATCCCACAACGCCTCTGATAACACCTCATGCCACCACCTTCGATGAGCCTCAATTTTCTTCTTGATGAGCTTGATCAAAACTTTGTTGGTAGACTCGGCGTGTCGATTGGCTTGGTCGTAGTAAGGAGATGAACGGAGCATCTTGGTGTTATCACCAGAATTTGACCACGTCGGAGGTGGGCCACGATCAAGATAAGCTTGAAGGTTATATATGGAGAGAATACGAAGATCGGCCTTATATGCAAAGTTGGGCTAGATTGCCCGTTTATCTGTAATTTAGTAGATCGTATCTTAAGTTAGAAGTTAGAGTTTTACCCGTGCACGGTTAGGTGCACGTCCGAATTAGAAAGTCCGCCGGACTATAAATATGTATCTAGGGTTTATGGAATAAACAACAACACAACGTTCACCCCAAAACAAACCAATCTCGGCGCATCGCCAACTCCTTCGTCTCGAGGGTTTCAATCAGGTAAGCGACATGCTGCCTAGATCGCATCTTGCGATCTAGGCAGCACAAGCTCCACGTTGTTCATGCGTTGCCGTCTTGAAGCGTCTTTGATGGCGGGCAACGTAGTTATCATAGATGTGTTAGGGTTAGCATAGCTCTTCGTATAAACATGCTTACGTAGTGCAACCCTTGCATGTCTAGCCGCCCTCACGCCTATCTCAGGCGTGGGGGCGGCACCCTGCTTATTCATCATATAGTAGATCTGATCCGTTACGATTGCTCCTTGCTCTGCAAGGATTAGTTTAATATCTGCAATAGTTAGGCCTTACGAAGGGGGGGAGGATCCAGCGGCACGTAGGGTGGCGTTCGCAAGTCCTAAACAGGATGTTCCGATGATCAACGTCACGTTGGTTGTGTGGCCTTGTTTAGGATCGGCTTACGAGCACCGTGCGTGGCCGCGAGGCCCAACCTGGAGTAGGATGATCCGATTATGCGGTGAAAACCCTAAATCGTCGTAGATCTCATTAGCTTTATCTTGATCAAGCAGGATCACCAAGTATTCGTGCACCCCGTACGGATCATGGGTGGATCGGCTCTTTGAGCCGATTCACAGGATAACCTGAGAGCCGATCGAGGCTCTTATTTAATGTTTACGTGTATGCCATGCAGGAACTAAGCGAGGCATCCCCATCACCTTCGACCAGGTATAGGTCATGTGGCACGCCCTTTCACTACGCATCGCCGCGTGTTACCAGAAGAGAATTCCGGGCCGTCGCTCGGAGGGGTCTCAGCCAGCCGCAGCTCTAGGCTCTTCCCGGCTCTACCGTGTTGACAGGCCGCTGCCCGCCGGTGGGTTTTGGCGATCAACACATTCTGGCACGCCCGGTGGGACACTCATCTACATCAACCACATCGCCATCTACATCTGAGATGGCGGCGGACGGCACGCCAGTCACCTACGAGGAGCTGCCTGCTGAGCTCAAGAAGAAACATGACGAGATCAAGGCCACCCTCGAAGCCGACCTCATCGGCTCATATCACAAAACTCGTTCACATGGCGTCAGGCGGAAAGGGTTCTCACCGGAAGGCGCACTCGATGAAGTGGATCTATCTGTCCCGTCAGAGGGACGTACCAGGGCCGTGCGCCAGGAGATTGGTGGCATGGTGGCTCACTCGTTGCGTCTCCATTCCGAGAGCCTCGTGAATACTTTGGAGCACGTCGCCGTTCGGATGGTCAAGGAGGTCATGGAGAATCAGCACTCTCTATTAGAGTCAGCTCTCAGGACCTACCGAGGAAAAATGCCACTCCAGCCCCGTCTGCCGTTGTCGTGCACATCGGCGACACCAGGAGTGCCTCATTCACCGTCGCGCACCGTTGACAGGACCAACGGTACTTATCCTGGGAGGTGCCAACCAGGGCACTCGTTCAGCGTCAACATGATAGAACTGGGACGCCCCCTGGATGGAGAAAAAGGCGAGGGTAACCGCTTTCGTGGCAAAGATAAGGAGGAGGCTGCTCCATGCGATCGGCCCCGACACCGCCGAAACATCTTGGTAATGATCAAGGTAGAAGCCGATGCTAGCGATCGGCCCGTAGTATCCGTATCACATGCTCTCCCGGTATGTGGCGTCGACCTCACAGGTGACGGAAAGCTGGGGTACGGGTTTACATCAGCTGATGAGCTAGAAGAAGTCGACATCGGTCCTGGGGACAAACCTCGACCTACTTTTATCAGCAAGAAGTTAGATCCACAGCTCGGGGACGAGATGATAGCCCTGTTGAAGGAATACCCGGATTGCTTTGCATGGGATTACACGGAGATGCAGGTTGGACAGGAGCATCATTGAGCATCGGCTCCCCCTTAAGAAAGGATTTCGGCCGTTCCAACAGCGAGCACGTCAGATGAGGGCCGAGATCCTGGAAGAAGTCAAGAAGGAGATCGAGAAAATGTTGGCCGCTGGATTCATCAGGCCATGCAGGTATGCTGAGTGGATTTCGATGTCGTTCGGTGGAGAAGAAGGACGGCCGATGGCGCGTGGCCATCGATTTCCGAGATCTTAACAGAGCCACCCCAAAGGACGAATATCCAATGCCCGTGGCAGAAACATTGATAAACGCTGCTGCTGGCCACAAGGTGTTGAGCTTCATGGACGGCAACGCCGGTTATAACCAGATTTTCATGGCTCAGGAAGATATACACAAGACCGCATTGAGTACCGAGGCAGTAGGCTTGTTTGAGTACGTGGTCATGACCTTTGGACTGAAGAAGAATGCTGGTGCAACATACCAACGAGCCATGAATTATATATTTCATGATCTGATCGGCAAGTTGGTGGAGATCTATATCGACGACGTGGTGGTCAAATCGGTCTCCATGGAGGGGCATTTGGACGATTTACGGCGCGTCCTAGAACGAACTCGGAAATTCGGGCTGAGAATGAATCCGAAGAAGTGCGCTTTTGGCGTGACGGCTGGTCAATTCCTAGGTTTTCTGGTTCATGAGCGGGGAATTGAGATCGGCCTGAAAAGTCAGGAGGCGGTGCGCACCATGCAGCCGCCCACCACGAAAAAGGAGCTCCAATGCCTCATCGGCAAGATCAATTTCGTCCGGCGGTTCATCTCTAATTTGTCAGGACGAATCGAGCCGTTCATGGCGTTGGTGAAGACTAAATACGACGACGAGTTTCACCGGGGGCAGAACAGCAACAGGCGTTTGATGAAATCAAGCGATATCTGACAACACCGCCTGTATTAGTTCCGCCCCAGCAAGACAGGCCATTCTACATCTACCTGTCAGTAGCACGTCCATTGCTTCGGTAGTGGTGCAACTCTACGAGGGCGTTGAGAGAGTCGTTTTCTACCTCAGCAGAAGGATGCTGGACGCGGAGACAAGATATCCTGAGGTCGAGAAACTTTGCCTCTGCTGTTCTTTACTTGCACCAAGCTTCATCACATCCTTCGACGGCAGAAATCATCGTCATCTGTAAATCGGACGTTGTCAAGCACATGTTGTCGGCTCCTGTTTTGAAAGGCCGACTCGGTAAGTGGATGTTGGCGCTGTCAGAGTTTGATCTCCGGTACCAGCCGGCGAGGGCAGTCAAGGGCCAAGCGTTGGCCGATCTCATCGCTGAACGAATCAGTACCAATATAGCAGCACTATCTATACGAGCATGGGCTATGTTCTTCGATGGATCGGTTTGTGACGGTGGTTGCGGCATCGGCATTCTGCTTGTGTCGCCTCGGGGGGCAGAATACTCCTTCTCCATCAGATTATCTACCCCTTGCACCAACAACGTAGCAGAATATGAGGCAATACGCAAGGGAATGGAATTGTTATTGGAAGCTGGAGCGGAAGCTGTAGAGCTCTTTGGAGACTCAAAGTTGGTGATTAACCAGCTCACGGATGAATATAATTGCGAAAGTGAATCGCTTTTCCCATATTGGATGGAATGCCGTGAGTTGATGACACAGTTTCGGTACATCAACTTTAATTGGATCCCAAGATCCCAGAATACCGATGCCAACAATCTCGCACAAATGGCGTCAGGCTACATAGATATAGCCGACGGACAGGAAGTTCGAGATACAATTCACAGAGCAGAATGATTGGAGAGCCGAGATCTTCGATTATTTAAAAGATTCGCTCGGGGGCACCGAAAACGGGTTAGATACAAAGCCATGAAGTATGTCCTTATAGGAGACGACATGTTTTACAGGACATTGGAAGGGTTGCTACTCAAGTGCCTAGGACCGATTGAATCTAATCGGCTTTTACATGAGGTGCATGAAGGCGCCTGTGGAACGCATCGATCGGCTCATAAGATGAAGTGGTTGATCAGGCGATCAGGGTTTTATTGGCCCACTATGCTTGAAGATTGCTTCAATTATTACAAGGGGTGCCAAGCGTGTCGGATGTTTGGAAAGATTCAGATGGTGCCGGCATCGATGATGAACCCAATCATCAATCCTTGGCCGTTGCGGGGGGGGGGCCTGGATATGAGCGGCAAAGTCCATCCGGCGTCGGGGAAAAACATGAATGGATTTTGGTTATCACAGATTACTTCACTAAGTGGGTGGAAGCCGTCCCTATGAAAAAGGTGAAATCAGAAGATGTGATCAAGTTTGTGAAAGAACACGTCATTCATAGATTTGGGATTCCCAAACTATCACGACCGATGGAGGTTCGGTCTTTACTTCTAAAGAATTCAGGAAGTTCTGTGATGACTTAGGGATTAAATTGATCCGATCATCCCCGTACTATGCTCAAGCTAACGGGCAGGCTGAGGCGTCCAATCAGAGTCTGATCAAGTTGATCAAGAGAAAAATCGACGAGAACCCTCGGGATTGGCATGAGAAGTTATCAGAAGCATTATGGGCCTACCGCATGTCGTGCCATGGAGCCATAAAGACTTCGCCGTACCAGCTTGTCTATGGACAGAAGCTGTATTGCCTTGGGAAATTACGGCTGGATCAAGACGTGTCACGTTTCGAGTGATCCGACAATTTGAAGAATATGCAGCTTTGATGAGCGACACTATTGAAGACGCAACAGAACTCAGGCTTTGGTCGTTGGAGAAGATTAAGGAGAACAAAGCCAGGGTGGCTCGTGCTTACAACAAAAAGGTTAGGCCAAAGGAGTTCCAAGTTGGTGATCTTGTGTGGAAAGCTGTGTTGCCATTGGGAACCAGGGATAAGGCATATGGCAAATGGTCTCCTAATTGGCACGGTCCGTACAAAGTTGTCCAGGCCTTGAAGGGTAATGCATACATGCTGGAAGAGTTGAGCGGCGAAAAATTCCCAGTGGCTGTAAATGGTCAACACCTCAAGAAATATTTCCCAAGCATGTGGGATGATGGACAGTAAGATGAGGGGGCCGATTTCAGAATCGGCCAGTAAAAAAAAAAATCATAAATAGTAAGAAAATCACAGCCGATGCACAGACATCGACTTGAGAAGACATATGGAGATTAACAGTATGCAAGTACAGCCGATGCGCGGGCATCGACTTCAGAAAACAAAGCCGATACGCTGATATCGACTTTAGCGAAATAAGTTTATACAACAGCTTGGCCTCAGGCAGCGACATGAGCCGATGTTCTGCTATCGGCTCCCTGTACGACGACTCCATTCGACAATCGGCAAGGGAGCGAAATTAATTAAGGGATTTTCTTCATTGATAAGAGGATTTCTTACAGAGAAAGAGCCGATTTCTTAGGAAGGAAGAACAAAAGAAGGGTCTATTGACCAATCTACTCCTACTAGGCCTACACTAGTAGATCCTAATCTATGGGCCGTCGCTTCCTTCGTCGTCATCCTCGGAACTCTCATCGGCACTGCTGCCGATAGGTTCCTCGTCGCTGCTCCCATAGCCCTCTACGGGAGCTTCATCTTCGTCTTCATCGTCGCTGCTGTCGTCGTCCCACCACATGCGGAGGCGCTTCGCTGGCGGGTAGCCCTCGAGGGAGTCGTCGTCGTCATCGTCGTCTTCCTCTTCCTCTTCTTCAGAGGTGGGGCAGCCGTCCCAGGGGAACTGATCGTCCTCGCTCTCCGACTCCAGTTCCCCGACGGCAAGGAACTGAAGGTCTTCGTCCCCGCTGGTCAGGGACTGGTCGTCTTCGGACCAAACCGAGGAGGCGTGGTCTTCCAGGTCCCATGCTTCTGGGGCGCGGATGTCCGGCGGCGTCTCACGGGAGGAGGAGGACCCGTAGGAAAGCTCGGAGAAGGAGTCGTGGGAGGCCGACGACGAAGAGGAAGAAGAGGAAGACATGGCTGTGGGAGATTGGGGTTTTTTTGGTGCCGATGGCCAGAACAGAACAGGATGGTGAAGTGGCGAATTGCTCAGAGCGGTTAAATAAAAGGGGGCTACGGTGAAAAAATTCAATGCCACAGCAGTTTTCGAGGAGGCAGTGCCCAAATACAACGGTCAAATCACGCGAAGCAGTCGAGAAGACAGGGCATCATGACGAAAAATACTGCAATGGTTCTGCTCTGCCACGACATGACCCGACGGACAAAGCATAATGATTTTGGAAATGTCATTTCCAAAACCAGGGGGGCATGTGTTATCACCAGAATTTGACCACGTCGGAGGTGGGCCACGATCAAGATAAGCTTGAAGGTTATATATGGAGAGAATACGAAGATCGGCCTTATATGCAAAGTTGGGCTAGATTGCCCGTTTATCTGTAATTTAGTAGATCGTATCTTAAGTTAGAAGTTAGAGTTTTACCCGTGCACGGTTAGGTGCACGTCCGAATTAGAAAGTCCGCCGGACTATAAATATGTATCTAGGGTTTATGGAATAAACAACAACACAACGTTCACCCCAAAACAAACCAATCTCGGCGCATCGCCAACTCCTTCGTCTCGAGGGTTTCAATCAGGTAAGCGACATGCTGCCTAGATCGCATCTTGCGATCTAGGCAGCACAAGCTCCACGTTGTTCATGCGTTGCCCGTACTGAAGCGTCTTTGATGGCGGGCAACGTAGTTATCATAGATGTGTTAGGGTTAGCATAGCTCTTCGTATAAACATGCTTACGTAGTGCAACCCTTGCATGTCTAGCCGCCCTCACGCCTATCTCAGGCGTGGGGGCGGCACCCTGCTTATTCATCATATAGTAGATCTGATCCGTTACGATTGCTCCTTGCTCTGCAAGGATTAGTTTAATATCTGCAATAGTTAGGCCTTACGAAGGGGGGGAGGATCCAGCGGCACGTAGGGTGGCGTTCGCAAGTCCTAAACAGGATGTTCCGATGATCAACGTCACGTTGGTTGTGTGGCCTTGTTTAGGATCGGCTTACGAGCACCGTGCGTGGCCGCGAGGCCCAACCTGGAGTAGGATGATCCGATTATGCGGTGAAAACCCTAAATCGTCGTAGATCTCATTAGCTTTATCTTGATCAAGCAGGATCACCAAGTATTCGTGCACCCCGTACGGATCATGGGTGGATCGGCTCTTTGAGCCGATTCACAGGATAACCTGAGAGCCGATCGAGGCTCTTATTTAATGTTTACGTGTATGCCATGCAGGAACTAAGCGAGGCATCCCCATCACCTTCCTGACCAGGTATAGGTCAGGTGGCACGCCCTTGCACTTCGCATCGCCGCGTGTGACCAGAAGAGCATTGCGGGCCGTCGCTCGGAGGGGTCTCAGCCAGCCGCAGCTCTAGGCTCTTCCCGGCTCTACCGTGTTGACAGGCCGCTGCCCGCCGGTGGGTTTTGGCGATCAACACTTGGTCCCATGGGATTCGGCAAACTACTTGACCTCCTTCACCATGAAAGATGTGCATTGATCTATAGTGAGAGTCTGGGTATGTCGAACCGATGAACAATGTGCTCGCATATAAACTGGATCACCTCCTTGTGAGTTATATTTTTGAGAGGTACTGATTTGGACCATTTAGTAAAGTAATTAGTGGCCACCAATATGAACAGATGCCCCTTCGATGGAACCGGGTGGATCATGCCAGTAAAATCAAGCACCCATCCTCGAAAAGGCCACAGTTTTATTATAAAATTAGGCATAGAAGTCGGAGCCAGCTAAATCTCGCCAAACTCTTAGCACACTTTGCACCGCTTGTAGTATCTGAAGCAATCATTAATCATAGTCGAACAGTAAAATACGGCTCGCCATAACATCCATTTCATCTTTTGGGCCGACTGATGAGTACCACATAAGCCGTCGTGTTCTTCTCCCATGGCGGCTCTAGCTTGGTCTTCACCCAAGCATTTCAAGAGCAAACTGTCAATGTTTCGGCGATATGGGTCATGAATCATCATCGACCACTGTATATTTAATAGTCATTTGTCGAACAACATTATCCGTTTTTGGCTTGGATCTATAGATAGGTGATAAGGCTGGTCATAGTGGGGAGTAACTTAGACTAGTAACATATGCCATGTTACTAGTCTAGGTTATTACCTTCATAGTGGGTAGTAACTTATATGTGGTGTCATACATTATATCATTTATTATATCGTAGACTCATTTTGCCTTGAGGTGTGTGATGTTATGGTAACATAGCTAGTTACCACATCACTCTCTTTCTTCATTTATTAGCATGTCATGTCACCAAAATGTCTTAAGATGTGTGATATTACTAGCTATGTTAGTCCTACTATAAGCAATCTAACGGGCTTCCTCCAGTCGGCGATCTTGCTGCTCTTGGATCCCCTACCATCACCTGAATCATCGGTTAAACTGGATTTATGAATGTCTTCGGAAATTTCAATGCCAACCAAATCAGCAGGCAAGGCGGATCTTCGAAGGTCTTCGGATATTTCATTGTCAACCGAGTTAGCGGGCAAGGTGGATCCTTTACATGCAAGGGGTATTTTCTCCAGCCGGTCTAGAAAACAAATCGGCCATGTGCACGTCGGCTTCCTTGAAGTTAGCAGAAGAAAGCATCAGATTTTTCGATATGAAGAAAATGCCCCGACTAACGTGATATATGGATGCTTGTTGTGTCAACTCATTATTCCGCTGTTGAACCCTAAATCGTGAGCTCATGAACTGGTCTCCACGGCGCGTACCGGTGACACACTAAATTAAAATCCGCTGTTGGTTCTTCCTTTGGGGCCTGACCTAGGGGCTGAAAAAATCGGTGACAGTGGACTATTGCTGGGGTCACAGACGTAGAGTGGTAGAAAACGTCTGTCGCTTGTTCTTCTCAAAAACTAGTGACATACTTGTTTTGCTTGATTGTCACTAGTTATACATAGAATGTTGATGAGCTTTATATAATTATCGTTGTTTGGTTCACATCGTTAGTCGCGATGTTTAGTATCGACGAACGAGAAATATGCATACGTCGTAGGTAGCTCCCCCTCCCCCTTTATCTATATACCGCACCGGCGCTCACTGTTGCTAGAACGCTTCTCTCCCCTTTCCACTGATTCTCCACGCCATATTGTTATCATGCCACGCCGGAGCAGTGACCACGAGGCTAGCTCTAGCCACGACGTAGGAGGCGGCGCCCGCTACAATCTCCACATTTAGGAGGTGCGCTCGATCGCCGGCCTCCGGATCCCCGCGCCGCCGAAACTGTGGGCTGCCTAGCGGCTGGGTGCTGAGCCTTGGCGGCGTGCCCATGCCACCGATTCCCGCCGCCGGCTGTGACCGCAACATCAAGGTGTCCCGATGCTGCACCCATCCCTGCAACATAATTATAGAAGGGCGCCTTTAGTAAGCTGAACCGCAAACAATTTTACTTTTTTTTGTAACAAAGGAAAAAATGCTTTGCCATTTTTACTAAGTAAGAATTTAATAGATTTCTTTAGCACAAATTCCTAGAACACATCCTAGAACTTCTTCCACCATTCTTTGGGTTTAATTTGTTGGCCTAAGATGCGGGAAGAGTGTCATGCAAACCACTCCATGCAAGGATTGCCGTCCAAATACGGGTGGTGAAGCGACACTTGACTAGAAGGTGCATCACCATTCTTGAACTTGCAAAGGGGGACATTTTTGTAGTTTGGTCATCCCCTACGCTGAAGACGATCCGCTATATAAATCCTATTTGTCATGACCAACCATACAAAGAAAACTACATTTAAGAGGTGCCCAAGTTTTCCAAATAACCTTATTCGTGGAGTTGGCAAGGATGCCCTCGAATTTAATTTTATAGGCCGATGAGGTGGGATAGTTAAACCATTGGTAAATTTCTAATGGATGGTGCTATGGGCTCCATGAGTGAGGTTGATGTTGGAGACCATCTTCCATGCCTGACTAATTGTTGTATGTGGTCGATGTATATGGCATGTTGGGTGTCAAGTTGTTCGACCCAAAAGTTGTTATCAAGAGCTTTCCTAACCAAACAATTCTTCCTTTTTTTGTGCATTCAAAGAGCTTTCGAGCAATGTCTATTGGTCAGCTACCCAATGACCATGTGGTTGCTCTAAACTTTTTCTTCTCTCTGTCGCGGAACGTGACCATTGTGTTTGTTGTAAAGAGGTGCCTATCTCGTTCATTACAAGGGTTCCCAAACTCGATACAAGCTTTAGTGTCATCAACCCATTGAAGGTAAAGCCATCTTTGGCTCACTTTTCAAGATGCATAGTGCCAAGGTCACCAAGCTTCATCGAACGTCAAACGGTCTCCAAGTTACCTTGCATTTTTCTACGAGTAACTTTGTCACAACCGATCCAAAGATAAGCACGGAGCAGCACAATAATCCTTTTGATAACCTCCTTAAAAGGTCAATGGAATTTAAGTGGTAGATGCATGTCTTGTGAATTAAAGGTTGCAAGAACAAGCACCCTATGACTGTCCATGTTGACATTGTTCCAATTGTCACACGAGAATTTTTTGGCGACCATATCTTCTAAGCTTTGGAAGTCAATCTTTCTAAGTTGTGTGGTGTCAACCGTTACTCTCAAGTAACGTATACGAAATCCGTCATATTTTGCCAGAAATGATTGAAGGATGACATCAAGTAAAGGTCATTGCATCGGATCAGTGCACCACTGCTTCTTTGGCAATTGATGCGCAAACTGATCACTTTCCCAAAGGAGCATGAGTGTTCGTGAGGAATTGAATATCCTCCTTGATCGGAGAAGCAAAAAACAACGTGGTATCATCGACATAAAGTGAGGTCCGACCAACCAGGCCTCTTCCGTGAAATGAAAAATGTGATTAATAGGGTCAATGGTCAAGGCAATTTAGAGTGGTTCCACGATATAGCTCAACATGCGAGTGGTGATGTAACATGACGCAAAATTCTTAATATCCACACGCCTTGTAAAATCTATGTCCAAGCAACCCACAAGATCAAGATTGCCAGGCTTCTTACTAGTGGGAATGTAAACTTTATTGCATCACATATACTGCAATATTTTCAGTGATCCAATTCTGCATTTAATGTATATTTCCTGACCATAAATTTATCATGTTCATACTTGAATACATATAGCGTGTGCATTGAGGGAAGGACGACCTCCTCCTTATACAGGTGGCTCCGAGGGAACAAAGACCAAAGTATATAGTTGTATCCGGTGCCACTTTTTTTGCTCTCCGTGTTTCGCTCAGTTAACGAACCGAAGGTCTAAAACAGCAACTTCTAGGGCCCTTTTAGGAATATTGGACTTTTTTTTGTTGTTGGTCATGATTTGATTTGCAGCTTGAGTTCTTCATTTAGGAATATTGGAAATTATGATAAAATTCTGGTAGGAAAAAAGAAAACAAGAACTACATCCTGAAAAGTGACAAATCATACAGTTGCAAACTTACAACCTTTGGAATAGCACATGATGGAAAAAAAAATTCTTCTTTCATTTCAAGTGAGCCTCAACTGTTACTCTCAACAGAACTAGTACAACTGGTCCAGAATGCACTGAAATGAAGTATCAGCATTCAGGGGGAGTTTTATTCTGGTCATACGTCTCGCCATCTCGGTGGCCAAACAGTACAGGAGATCGATACAAAATGGCCACCTGAAACATTTTATCTGCGAAAAGAATGCATCAACAGCTCGTATACCTTCTGGCCTTCGTCACCTTCACCGCCACCGGCAGACAGACACTACGTAAAATTGTGGTCCGCTTCATCGGTGTCAGCCAGTCCCAGAACCAAATCATAGCTACCTACAGATGAATTACATACACAGCACCGTGGGCAATCTAATATACAACTAACACACAGGCAAGCTTCTGCTTTTGCTTCTGTGGTGTTTCATTTGCGCTAGAAAGTGGAATTCCACAGGGCCTTGTCTCCTTCAGCGCACTTGTTGTGCACCTCCCAGATCCTCCCTTCAGAATTGCATATGCCGCTGCATTTCCAATCGAAAGATGCGGCGCAGATGTTCCCCGCCTGAGCTTTCCATTCGCAATCTGTAAGCAGGGTCAGGGAAAATATGTGACTCCATGTCCACGCACTAGGTCAATGATTAACTGGAGTTATAAGACATGAAGTCACGGAAGCTCACCAGGAGGAGTACCACAACAAAGTCTCCGTTCATCAATGTGCTCCGCATCTAACCCGAGGAACCAAGATCCTAATGAAACATCCTCGTTTATATACTGGTGCAGGACATGCCTAGCATAAATTGGGTTAACAGCGACAGAATTAGCCTTCACCATAAAAGATCTAAGTATGTAGTTACATGAAAACAGATGCTATCTCACTTGTTTATAGATATGTAGGTCGCTAGATCTTTGGAAATAGCGTACAATTGACCAGTAGCATGTCGAAAATACTTATTGCCTGGTTCACCAAATTTCCAGTGCTCAGGCTCATAGTATCTCACGCCCCTGGATAAAAAGAGCTAATATATCTTAACAACTTGAAAAGAAAGAAAAGGAGAGATCCAAATGATGTACTTACTTTTCAGATAGGACAGGTCCAGATTTCATGCACCCAATATATACTCTGGGCTTCCAAGCATGTTTGGACAAAATATGTCCAAGCGTTGCTGCAAATGCAAGACAGCAATTTTTACAGAGAGTTCATTGTTTATAGCAAAGCCTTTTTCGCCTAAAGATGCTCTCATTAAATCTGAAATTTCCCACATGCTATCCTACAAAGTTTTGACATTTTGGCTAATACTTGTACACATACAATAGGTACATTGTTGAGTCGGTGAGGAACTTTCAATACAGATATGAAAGGTGCAGACACATATGATCACTTTGCTCCTAGCTTCACAGCATTAAAGGGCATACAAAAGATAGAGATTTACCTATGTTTACATGCACATCATCGTCAACTTTCACATAAAAATCTGCATCCCATAACGAAACAGCTGTAGAAAAGTATGTCTTGGTTTTGCCAGATAGTGCAAGGTATCCCTCAACATGGTCCTGCATACAGATGTAACCATGATAATTAGTGAGGCAAAACAGCATTCCCAGCCAAACTGAGAACATCAATCACATCATCACTCCGATATGAAATCAATAGGCATTAAAGCAACAATTACTTACTATTTTCATGAAATCCCCATGTTTTCTGTCCTCTGCTTCAATTGCTCTATCGATAATTCCACCTGATATAGCGCTGCACAACATGTGGATAATGATGTTATGCATGTTTTGCTATAAAAAGATATAAAATGAAGAACAGGGAACTTATTGATAGAGCAATTATCCACAATAACATCTTCTTGTTTTAACACTGATTGCCAAAAAAGAATCACATTGCTTTTTAATTTATCTCTGAACAAATATTACTTTAACAATAGCATCTTCTATAAATATATCTTGTACAAAGAAATTGTTAGGAAGGGCTGAAGGGGGGAACCGAGGCTATATTACGCCACAGTCCACCTTTTCAGTCTTGTCTTGCACAAGAGGGAAACAAATATATGACCGTTTAAAATCAGTGTGACAGATATTCATGAGCTAACTTTTCCTCAAATATTCTGTCTGTAGTCACCTTTTCATGTGCATTCTAGAATTATCATCAATTGTACTCACTAACTCGGGAATTCATTTATCTGTAATTGACAGGAATTACCTCTGGAAGTATCATTCGACTATATTAAAACCCGAGGTCATATTTAATGTATACAACTGCAATTGGAAAAATGCAAAGAGAATAACTAAGTGGAATTTATGTTATGACATTGTTGTGACTTGAGGTTTCTTTTTGTCAATGGTAAAAAATGATAAGAACTATGAGTTTCACACTGCTGATCTAAAAATATGAGTATGATAAGTTATTTTCAAGAATCCTGATTGAAGGAATAAATAAATCCAGTACTTCTTAATATGGAATAGCATACCAAAGATAGTTAGATACACATATAAATCTATCTGCACCATACCTGTGGCCTATGACAAAACGAATAATGATTCCCTTCTCCTCTTCAAGCTTTTTCCTTTGTTCACCTATTATTTGCATTGCTCTGTTATTAGTCATTCAGGGTGTCCCAATATGAGTATTCCTACGTAATTAACCATATGAAAGTTCATGCCAGCAACCTCGAGGCATCCAGGTGTAACGTATGGAGTCTCTCCTCTTGCGACTGCTAAAGGCGGTATTGATTCCAATCACCATGCGGTACTTTCTCTTCACGATCGACTCAGAAACTTTGAACTCTTCTGCAACGGGGGAACCATTGAGCAAGGATTCTTGCAGGGTCCTTGCAGCCGAGAGTTCTGTCTCTAAGCTCGCTATTGTCTTATCTAGTGTCCTACATCAGAAACATTTGAAATGACAATCAGAACTATTTTTTCATAAAGATGACACTTCCAATGAAGGAGCAAATGCTGTGCTCAAGAAAGATAAGGTCGATCGGTACGTACTGTACATCTTGATGAGCATCTTGAACTTGTAACACGTCTTTGTAGTTTTGTAGTTCTTGGACCTAGCAGCACCCAATGATCAAACGATGAGTGCACATACCATTATAACACAAAGAGATTATGGACTTTTATAACCTAATCAGCAACTAATCATCATGTATTTTTTTAGGGGAGAAGTACACCACACCTTTTTAGAACCACAATCTCCAGCAGCTACATTGTTGCCTTCCTCGTCGTTTTGATTCGGTCGCGCAATCTCGGTTGCCTCAGGCAGTGTCCACATTCTGGATCAAGCAAAAACAAAAAATAGGTTAGCGCCGGAATCATTTCCTGAACTTCCATGCCGACTAGCATGGCCAAAATTCAGAACAGAGGTAGGCGTCCATAAGCTGTGGTTACAACGCTGCAGTAGGATGCCACTGCAGAGTACAGTTATTGAATGTTGGATGAGGATACATCGCCTAGCAATAACTCGTGTCTACAATTAAAACGAGATTCTGTGCAGGATCATTCCCATTTGGTGAAGACAAATGTCCCAGTGCGGAGTAGCAATACACTGAAATTCTAAGTTGATGCTGTCGTAGAACACCCACAATTCGATAGCAGCTAATCACAGATTAACCAAATTCGCAAAGATTCCCGCAAAAAAGCATTGGCGGAAACACGCGAATTATTTGATGCCGCAGCAGAGCGAGGACTTTGCCGACAGAATCATGAAATCCCCAAATCGAGAACACAAATTCACCCCCGTACGGGGCGCCCCCAGATGCGGACGGAGGCCGCAGATCTTGCAGCTACCCTCGGCGCTGAATTGAGCTGAGCTGAGCTGAGCTGCGAATCTAGAAATTGAAGAAGCGGGAGGGAGAATCGGAGCGGGCTGGTGGTGGTTACCTGTTGGTGAAGAGCAGGCCGAGGCAGAAGCTCCCGAGGCAGAGCAGCACGGCCCAGCGTCTGGACACGCCTCCATCCCCTCCTTTCCTCCAGTTCATGGCCGCCGCCGACGCCCAACGCCACCGACACCAGCTCTTCTCAGTCCCTCACCTTCTCCCGCAGCAGCAGCAGAGCATGGAGTAGGAGGAGGAGGAGCAAGAAGGGAGGGAGGAGTACGTACTACGTAGTGGTTCTTGGCTCGTCGCCGCTGGCGCTGGCGGTGTCGCACGCACGCAGCTGTGGTCTGCTCTGCTCTGACTGCCCACCTCACCTCACCTTGCCCCCACGACGGGCCATGTGGGCGCGGTGCGGAGGTCGGTCGGTCAGTGTCCAGTGGCGCACGCCATTACGCGACAGCGCGGGGGCGGTAAACTCGAAGGTCCGTCGGTCCGTCGGCAGCGCCAAGAAAAAAAGAAAACAACCGAGGCCGATCGAGGAGAAGGTGGCGGGTAAAACAAAGATGGATCGAATCAGGTCAGAGCGGCCGTTTGTTGTTGTTGTTACCGGCACCGGAACAGAGCACGGGGATTGGAGATCGTCGAGGTGGCGGGAGTGCGGTCCTGCGCTGGTTTTTTAATGGCGGGGCTCGTCCTTTCCCGGCGCAGATAAGAGTTGCGCCACGAGGACCACGGTGGTTTTCACATGCGGTTGCTGCGGGCGCCTGAGCTGAGCTGAGCTGAGCTGAGGTGAATCTCCACTTGGTTGCAGAAGGTGGTAGTGGTGGGGCGGGGGATGTGGAAAGCCCAACCGCCGTCTGTTCCCCGTGCCGCAGGTGCGCCGTCGCTTTCCTTGCCTGGCTGCCTGCGGTGCGGGGTGTGGCCGTGGCGGCAGACGGTGGTTGGACGGGCCGGTGCCGGCATGGTCAGATCGTGTTTCCCTCGTCGAAATGTCGGTCTTCCCCGGGATACTCCGAGCGATTGCCTGGATATATCGGGTACTTCATACGGAAGCGGCCTGACCCAGTTTGATAACATATGTATCTGTTTAAAAAAAAAATTGCATGGTAATACGATTCTCATTGATAAATAAAAGACGAGATACAAAGTACAAAGTACGTATACATCGATCTTACAAATATGGAAAGATAGGATAAACCTATGTGACAAACCAACACCTATCCATCTTCTTCAGCACCACCGTAGCAGCCACCAAGAAAAAAAATGGACAGATCACCTCTTCACCTGAGCTCGACGCGGCTCCATCGCTCATCATCAGCTTTTCGGACATCCAATGTAGTTTGCCATAGGGCAAACCATTGCCGTTGAAAGAATCAGACCAGGGCAGCATGTCCCTGGACACGCCATCAGACTTTAGCACTGGCACCCACGACAATGTCGGAGTAGGGAACCAGAACCATCAGTCTTCAACCACGAACCCACCACAAGGTGCACCATCTTCCAGCTGTCACCAGTGCAGACCACCGTCTGCACGTACTCCTGGACGAATCCTCTCTGCTCCACCTTGGCACCGGAGACAACGCCGCAGCAACGGGGACAGAGCAGGAGGAAAAAACCATCTGATGGAGTCGTCGCCGCCGCCTCGCCGACACCATCCATGAACCCTAAAGCCACCGATCTGAAAGATCGACAAGCACACAATGCCACCAACTCCGAGACGCCGCCATGAAGGACAGCGCCAGTGTGGGAGAAGAGTTGAGGCAGATTTATTTGCCCGGGCGTCGCTCCCACCACCCTAACGGCGCGCCATGCCAGAGAACTCCTAGCCCTAAGTACCATGCAAAAAACGGGCCCCCCTCCATCCTACCGCTGGAGCGGCAAGCGGAAGGAGAGGGGGCCAGCACAGACGCCGGAGATTGGAGCAGGAAGAGCTTTTCCGCCGCCGCCGCCTGGGAGACGCAGAAGACCTATCTGTTTTAATTTGTTTCAGTTGGTCCGCGGATAGAGAAGGAGATACGGAGTATTTTTTTATCATGTTTGGAGGTGTGGTGTATCCAGCATGCCGACGTATTTGCATATTATTATATTGTAATTTAATTCTGTTTTAAAAAAATAGGCTAACTTCTGGTGACCGGAGCGGATTGTTATTTCTATCTATAAATACATCTTGTAAGCCTTTAAATAGAGTTAATCGTCTCAATGAAAAAACCCACGGCGTTTGATACGTCCAATTTGCATCACTATTTTGTATCATAATTTGCTGTTATTCATTGATATATTTCATATTTGGATACAATACTTATGTTATTTCATCTA